>NC_067241.1:7190000-8417500 GCF_019924925.1 Ctenopharyngodon idella | reverse complement strand
AGGGGATCTATTATGCCCCTTTTCACAAGAGTTAAAATAGGTCTCTGGTGACCCCAGAATGTGTCTGTGAAGTTTCAGCTCAAAATACCCCACAGATCATTTATTATAGCTTGTCAAATTTCCCCCTATTTGGGTGTGAGGAAAAACACGTCATTTTTGTGTGTCCCTTTAAATGCAAATGAGCTGCTGCTCCCGGCCCCCTTTCCAGAAAAGGGCGGAGCTTTAACAGCTCGTGCTTCAGTTGCTCAACAACAACAAAGCTGGAGAATCTCACGCAGCCAAAATGACGATCGTCAGTAACGGTGTTCAGCTCTACATTATTCAATCCGGAGTCGGATACTGATGGATAGACTCAGGAAGAATGAACAACTTTTAGAATGCAACTGGACGTTTCTGAATGGTTAGTGGATAAATTTATGTAGTCGCTGGTGAGTTGATTGAACTCACCGACTAGCATGTGCCATCATGTTAAACTTTTGTGTAAATCCAGCATTGAATTGACCCTCGTTTGTGAAGCTGTCCGCCGTAAAATGACGGCATAGCAACAACACTCTACTACAACTCTTCCTCTTCCCGAAAGCAGCCCAACATGACCTCGCCCCCTCATTTGCGTGTTCTCAGGGGCAGGGTTTATGTAAATTTTGGGGTTAGAGATGTCACCAACCCAAAGAGAAGCTCATTGTAGTCCCTACCAGCCGTTTGTTGTAGTCCTTAAAAAGCGATTTCTGTAAAAGAAAATATCTCCCTTTGCATTGAACTTTGAGCATTGTAACTTTGCAGACATTTTTATGCTCAAACAGCACACTAACTACAGTTAAAAAAGTTAAATCATAGAATAAATATTTTAATATAGACTGTATCATGAAGAAATGTTTTATGTTTAAAGCGTATTTCTCTACTGAATTGTTTTATAATTATGCATAATATAATATATCCTAATAAATAATATTAAAATATCCTTGTGAAAGTTGCATTTGTTTAAAATAGTCACAGTAGATTTGAGCCGCAGAACAAGTATATCTTTCAATACAATATGTCCATAATGTTTTCATTATGGAAAGTGCAGAAGACTACAACAAATATATTAATATTACCTGACTGAAAGTGTTCTTTAGACCTTATTCAAATTCTATACTGAAAAATATTTTTACCTGTCTGGATCTCCTGGAATAAAAGATCAATGTAGATATTCTAGATGTACTTGAAAAACACATGTAAAGAGGACAATCGTATAGAATTATGATGTGTTGATCAAAAATATTTGCTGAGATAATATTTTTAATGGACACAGTGGAAAATCATAAAAGCCATGTGTGAGAACAGTAAATAAAGTGCTGGTTCAGAAGTCAAAGGGGTTCGGTGTCAATCATCTAGTTGACATAGCAAAGCCACGCCTCTCTTTATCCAGTGCTGAGGACGCTTGCTGGTAGGGAGCGTCATGCTGATGACAAAGTTGGTTGAATGGCCAGTGGTGGACAGTGTACCTTTACGCTCACTGGTCTTGTAGAGGGGACACACATAGATGCTGTTGGGGTGTTCCATGCCCCTCTTGTCCGCTAAAAACAGGTTTAGAGAGGTTGCTGAGCAAGTAACAACAAAAGCATGAAGTGATAGATATAGACGTACGTAATATATCAATACATAACATTTATTATCTTACTTGGTTTAATCCAGATGATAGGGACTGCATCAAATAAAACTTTGGGATACTGTTCGGCCAACACTCCACTGCAAGGAACAACACATTTCATGAAAATATAGCTCAAAAACAATTATTTCCAGCATCTTCCTGCCATGTAAGCTTCTCTTGCCTTTTTTTATCCCACCGAGCTCCATCCAGGAAAAGGCCATGAATGTAGACTCCATCGTCAGGAGATGAGTCGGAGGTGTCGAATGGCAGAACCTGAAGCAATAAAGAACAAAATGTTGCTCTCAAATCTTCTCTTTCTGATGAAAGTACTCTCAGCCTAAAGACAGTTGCAGCAGATGATACCTCGTAATTAAAGCCAAGCAGGTCAATGGGGATGGAGTACTTCCTGGCGTAGTTCTGCAAGGCTCCTGTTATGAAAGCCTGAGTGAAGAAAAACCCAGACAACCAGAATACATGGGGCTTCTGGGAGTCGTACCAGTCCTGGAAAAGAATATGACACAGAGACACATTAACAAAGACAAATAATAGTTTTTCAATTCAATTTACTTGATTTGATCAAAAATACAATAAATACTGTAATATTGTGAAATACGTTGAAAACCGTTTTGCTGCTTAATATTTTTTTTAAAAAAAAGTATATTTCATTAGGTAATATAATGTTAATATATCTACGTTAACTACCAAAATCTGCCTTTTAATTTTAAAATGTACCGATAACCACCACAATAATACAGGTGACACAATAGAAAGCGATCACGTTCCGGGGGGTGGGGTGTGGGTTGACCCTCGGTCCGTTCGCAATTAAAAAACACCATCAGAGTAACACACATGACACTAAAAATAATGCAATAAACATTATCTAAATAACAAAATGTAACACAAAACACACTTATGTACATTATTGAGGTAATGTAGATGAGATGAACAAAAATTAAGAACAAAAATGAGAAGAAACTAAATTATTTTTTAAAAAATGCAATCATATGTGATGTGTAATGCAAGGACTTCTGGGAATGTTTTTTTTTTTTTTTTTTTACCGTAAATTATATGGTAATTCATAGTTTTTATTTGCAAAAACCCTAAATTTGACAGTATTTTACAGTAAAATTAAATAGAATGTGATGTTAAACCATTTACAGGTAACTTACAGTTAACCAATTACCATGTTTTTACTGTAGCATTTTTACAGTATTTTTCTGCAAAAATTACAAAAAAAATTTTGTCTCTGCGAGGAGTTGTCTGTACGTGGTCACTGACCTGTAGAAATTTGAGTCTGGCTAGGAAGTCGTTGACATAGCTGCCCAGTGGCTTGAGACTGGGATAGGAGCATTTGGCCCACTTTTCTGGCACTTTCCCCACCAGCAGACTACCGGCTACAGCCTCTAGCTCTGCATCCATCACCACCAGCCCCTTAATGGCCTTTATCAGGTTCTGCAGACTCACACGTATAGTACTGCTCAAACTGAGAGAAGAAAGTACACAGAAATTATAGTATAAACATCTTCACATATAAAGAATTGTTTCTATTGAGCTCTGAGGACTCACTTGTTATACCGCTGCATCTCCTGCACAAGCACTGTATTCATGCTCTCCTCATAACACACAGGGAATTTGACAAGGGCAGACTCAATGTCAAAATTACCCGGAAGCTGCATGACCGAAATCAGAACGTCAATAAATCACTGGCACATATGCAAATAACTTTTTATCCCAATAACAATTTCTAATCTTATGAATAATGAGTTACTTTAGACAGGATGTCATTAGCAATGTCCAGTAGAGTGGTATCCCCGCCAGAGCCGCCCCCTCCCTTTGAGCCACCACCCTGGGTCAGGATGAGGGAATCAAATAGTAGTTTTGTCTGTTGAAGGTCTTTGGAGATGTCCACATTCTCATGCATGCCAAACACCTCGGGATGCTGGTTAAAAGGCAGGTTCTGTGGAGCATAAGAAGTGCATTATATGTCATTGTTTTCAGTGAGTTTGAATTTAGTCCGAGGTCAGCAGCTATCATAACAAAGTTGTACCTTGATAAACTCCACATAGTCTTCATAGATTGACTTTGGAGGTGCATAATAATTGCCACTGGGGGAGAAGGAGTAGCGTGGGTGGTCAATAATGTCTTTGTTGTAGAAGTCAGCGAGGATTGTCATGAGGAGGCGACGGTCCCAGTCATCTGTTACACGTCCTCCGTAGTTGCACTCTCCAGTCAGATACGTGATGGCCTCAAAGGGAACCTCCTGGTACTCATTCACAAAGAGCTGAGGAACAGAAAGTAAATATAAATACAGCTGCAAGCAGCAATTATCGGGGTTCAAGCATTTTAAGGAATTTAAGCACTTGTGCGAAAAGATTTTACATTTTATTTAGTAAGCATGTAACCACTTAAATTATAAAAGGAAAAGACCATTTACAGCCAATACAGGCAATTTACCATTGAAAATGTATGTTTTTTAAAGCTTTTTAAGAGTTCTTGAGGTTGAGCCAAAAACCCAAAGTTGGTTTTTGAAATTATCTCCGATTATTTGAACAATTCGATGGACAGCGGTGAGGAGTTCTACCATGTGGTACGAATGTCGTGGGCATATGCGAAAAAACGCGCGATACACGATGCTTTACACACGTGAAAAATGCGAAGGCGCCCCCCGGTGGTCGATTTCTTTAGAATTTCTCACAGGCCTCTAGGCCCAGCGAGTTTTCGTTCCGATTGGCCTCCGTTAACCTTGTCTGATAGCTGCTCAAACTTCAGTGGCCGACGGTGAACATGTTTTTCGAGATGTGTCAATGTCCTCGTAGACAATAGTGGCCCCTGGGACAAAGACGCTGCATGGCAATTTTCACTCGGACTAACGGTGAAGTAGTTATAGCTGTTTTCAGGTTTTTTTCCTGTTATAGCGCCACCAAGTGGCCAGTCGCAGAGTCCTTTTTCATGCGACCACAGAATGAGCTCTTACATAGGTGTGCTGAGTTTGGTGAAAATATCTCATTACGTTCACGAGTTATAGCCATTTTAGTAAAAGTGGCTTCACCCACCTCAAACATTTTGGCGGCCCTTAGGGACCGTGAATCGGAATTTCAATTTTTAAAAAAAAAAAATATTGACAATCAGACTCCAGAGAATCTTGCTGCACTGGTTTGTAACTAGTTCGTAAAAGTAGGTTTTTCAAAAAATCCAAAATACCCAGAAATTTCACGACATATTATTTAAATGTATTTAGGATGAATAAAATGCTTGCTATGAAATTTGCCTTAGAAAGATAAAGGAGTTCATTAATTAAACAATTTTAATTTCCACCAGAGTGCTATTAAACACATTAAATAATGTGGTGGAAATGTGGTGAGAATTCAGGTACTTTACCTGCAGCTGTCTGATACTAATACGCAGATCCGACTCGTTAAATCCATAAGGAATGTTCCATCCCAGTGGCCCAAACTTTTTCCTCTCTTGGACAAGAGCATGGAAGAAGCAAACCCCGTACAAGAGCTTCTCCCAGACCTACACAACAGCAGTCAGTAATAAAATACTCTTACTGAATATCCAAAACATGAGGAAGAGTCAGCATAAGACTGCAAACAGTTAATGTACTCACTAGCTCTTTGTTAGGACAGGCTGCAAAAAACTCAGGGTCAGAGATGGGGTCAGAAAGATACGACTGCAACAGATTTAACCTCAAGCCAGTGGGAGGCTCATTAGTCATCTTCACTCCATTCTGCAAGATGGTCACTGGAAACTGTCAGAGCAGACAACTCATCATCAATTACGTCTTTCAATATACAGGAACATAAAGTACTGATTTGACAATAATTATAGTTCAAAGGAAAGAAAACAATTGTCTACTCAAGAGTGTACAGTATGTGTACCATGGGTGATGGGTAGCTGGTAAGCCAAAGACGGAAGTTTGGATGGCATGTGTCTGGGGAGAGGTCCTCACAGATCTTCTCCAGAGTGGACATCCAGGAAACGGCCAGGTGGCAGTTCTGCAAGCACACCCAGGTGCCCTCCTTCATGGCTGAGCGGATCATCTTCACTGCTATGGGACCCTGGCCTTGTCCCAGAGAGATGGATTTAAATTGGGAACCACCCATGTTCTTATCATTGGCAAATTTCAGCAGACCTAAGGAAAAATCAAAACAGTGTTTTAATGTAGTATTTGACTTAAATGTGTTTAACAGGTTTAACACCTTGATATTAAAAAATAGATATTATACACCCCCACCAGGGGTTGCCAAACCTACTTGATTTTAAGAGAACTAATTATGATTTTACTAGACGTAATCAAATAACCTGTGCTATAAACACAAAGATGTCTTTTCTATCTGTGAAATAATAACTTCTGTAAACTGAAGAAAGAAGAAGGAGATGTTCACGCACATCCTGCATTCCGTCTGCGCTATTTACTAATTGTCTGTTACATATGCATCAGATAGATGTCTTTGGTCATGTCTTGCTGTTTTTAATGTCTGTTTTTGCCGTTTTGAATTGGAAACGTTATTATTTGATTAATATGATATGATTAACGTAATTAATAACTGAATGTGATGAGACAAGAAACATTTTGCGTTTTTGACATATCAGACATTCAAATAAGAGTGAATATATTTTTAAAAAATATTATTTGCAAACAGTTTAAACTGATAACTTAATAATTACATTAGACCTGGAACTTTTACCATTCTTATTTCTTTTTCGTTATTCCCTAAAATCCTTTTTATATAATTAATTACTTTTAATTAAAAAAACAAACAAACAAAAAAAAACAATAACATCCCCCGCCCCACCATGAAAAAAATCATGGTCCCCCCCCCAATGTTGAAGACAAGGTTACGGCCTTGGGCCAAGGGCTTGCGGTTGGAAAAGTTGTGTTGTGTATTCCAGCCTAAAGTGTTTTCCCTAGGTATGTTAAGCAGAAAATTAAGCACACTCTAAATGAGAGAAATGTGTTGTCCTATTTAAACTGGAGTGATTAAAAACTCACTAGCCATAGGATCTGCTCCAGGAGAGAGAACGAACACCAGGGGAATGGTGCAGTTGGAGTCACAGTAGCTCTTACTGAGGTCAAACGGAGGTGGTTCAACAAATCTCTTTCCCAGTTTGTCAGTCACAAATTTGCTGATTGCTGGCTCAATCTTTAAAGAAAGGATAAAGTAAAATTAAAATAACTGGAAAAATGTTCCGGTGAGTGATGTGATACTCTACCTTTATTACTTTTTAATGAACTATGATAAGAACAAGTCAATTTTAAACTCAATGAGAACTCACTTTATCAGGCCTAAGGCATCGGTAAATGATCATTTTTTGAAGTTCGTTGAGTTTATCACACCAGGGCTTGGGCAAAGCTGTGTTGTATGGCTCCTTATTGTCATAAATGGGCAGGAAACTCTCAGGACTCTTAATGAAGCTCTCCCTATATTTAGCCAAAGAAATGCGTCATATTATGAGCTGTGCAAAACCTGATATAACATGCAAATGTAACATTTCAGTCATTTCAGATGGCATGGCAGAGACTTCATACTTAAGGTCCTGAAGGGCAGGAAGATCACTGGCCCGGCAGATCTCATCCCAGCTCTTATCAGGCAGCCAGTTTGGATCAGGGTTGGAGACGTTATTTTGAAGGCCAACACCCCCAGTAAGCAGGAACATAAATTCAGAGTACTCAATCTCCCCCTTAGCTCTAAGAAAGATTCAAGATTCAATTAACACCATATTCTTTTTGGACATAAATTTCATCATACTACTACGAAATCTGACAGTAATATGACAGTAATATGACAAGGCTGCATTCAGGACTGTATCAAAGCTTGATTTGTTTGAACTTACAGCAGTAAGTTAGAACAGAGCAGGAACGAGAAGAGGAGTTTGTCCTTCTCAAAGAGAGAACGGCACACATTGCAGTACAGGTTATAGGTGAAATGATCAGTCAGGTATCTGAGTCTCTTCTCTAGATTCTTTGATTTGTTGCTGTAGAATACATATGCACAATAAGTGAAATGCAAAGAAAAATGATTGATGCATAATTTGTAAACTCATGTGTAGTTATTCCCCACCTGTCAAGTATGGAGTTGACATAAAGGTTGACAAACCAGTTGAGAGAGTATTGATACATGGGGTCAATGTTGGCCAGGTCTGCAATACTGAAGAAGAGGATGGAGGAGTGCTTAGCGATGGCTCTGTAGCCCTCTCTCGACTCGGCTATTTCAATCTCAGTCTTCTCTGCAATCTGAAAGTTCACAGCAAGGAGGTTGAACTAGAAACTATCATGGCATTAATAAAGGGCTTTCTTCTAAACCAGCTCTTTGATGCACTATACCTGCTGTTTCTTAGTAATCTCATTAGACATGATCTTGGCAGCATCCAAGATCTGGATGGCACTCTCGTCTTCCAGGATGTTCCCCTCTGAGGACTGCAAAGTCTCCAGGATTTGGTCCTCGATCTCCTTAAGCTGCTTCTTATTGGCTGCAGACTGAAGGATCAGGGCATTTCTCTCCTCCTCTAATTCAGGTCTGAGGGAAAACAGAAGTGGAATATCATAGAGGGACACTAATTCTGAATCATATTCCTTAGTAAATCAAAAGAATAAAATCAGAAATTATGTTTTGCATTAAGAAATTTAATCTAATTTTTAGTACCACTAAGATTTTCATGACTATTAAGTCATTCCCATAAAGCATCTGGACATTTTTCCTACTTTTTTCGTAATTGCCATTATTCTAAATGATGATTTCTATAAACACAGAATCTAATACAAGAAGCACATTCATGAAATATACATTCTATATAAATAAGATCATGCACTATTTCTGCATAACAGTAATGAGAATATATTAATTTGTGAAAAACATTGAAAATAATGCCCCCTTTTTTAAATTTTTAATCACCTCTCTTTTGCTACCACAATGCCAAGCAGCTGGTCTTCAAGGCCTTCTGGTGTAATCATGAAGTTCAGAAGGCAAACTTTGGTAGCTAGTTCAGGCAGGTAATGAGGGTTCCTCAGCTTTGTAGTGATGTAAAAGCGGAAGTCAGTCGAATACTCAATCACACTCTCGCCCAATCTGATACAGTCCACACCCCCTGCAAAAACAAGGCAGGAACTCACTTTGATTTCCAACCCCTCTTTGAGAGTAAAATGAATCAAGTATTCAAAAAAATAACTCTCTAAAATAAATTATTGTTTTAGGTTTAAGTAAAAGACCTTGTTTGAAAACTTGTTTGAGCAGCAGCGGCTCTAAGGAGGGGTCAAGCTCCTCTCCTACGTTCTCCAGCAGCAGTGGAGTACCAAACTGGATGCAGTTTTCGAGTGTTCTCATGTAGTCGGCATCAGTTAGCTTAATCACATTCAGGTTATGCACTTTTTCAGAGTTTTTCACCCATTTGTTAGCCTGGCCCTGCGGATCTATCATTAATGGCCTGGCAATGAGAAAACTGGATTGTAAAACATGACATTTTGGTTCTGAAATCTGATTTGTCATCATTTGCAAACACAAATTTTGAAAGGTTTCAGCTTTGTTGAGTCATACCATCTTCTGGAGTTGCTCACTATAACACCATTGTCAATGGAGAAGCTGTCAGTGGGTAGGCCAGCGATATTCCAGGCCCTGATCTTGATTGGATCTCCAAGCGTCTTACTTAAAGAGAAGTCATCAGAGGATGGGATCTTCTTTGACTGAGTAGGAACATTGAATAAATGGCACTGAATATTCATTTGCAAACAAGGCTGGTTTTCAACAGAGAGGAGTAGTGCAGTACCTTGCAGAGCTTGGCCCACATTTTAGTACAGTCATTGCGGAAGCTGGCAGTGAAAGCTCCCAGGTAAGCAATAACACCAGCAGATATCAGCACATCACCTGTCAAGTTATCATATGTGCACTGAAGATCATTGGCTGCTTTCAGCCACCTGTGTAAAAATACAGGAACACATACTCAGTTGGCCTGATAAAGGAATTAACTAACTACATAGGCTTATAAGATTTGGTAGTAGCTAATTGAGACCTTGACTTTTCTCCTCCTAAACCACCAATAAGCTTCTCGGCTCTCTCCAGCTTGCGAGCACAGAGGTCCACCTGGAACTCCAGCCGAGCTTTCTCTTCAGTCTTTTCCTCCAAAGTCTTCTGTAGTGAGGCCAGACGATCCTCGACTTCCTTCAGCTCTGCCCTCTTCTGGTTCAGCAGGGCCATGGTGGTGGCCAGGGATTCCTGGGCTACAATAAGGTTAGCTTTCTTAGGTGCCACCACCTGGAAGAGAAAAGAATTATGATTTCGACAAGTGGTATAAAACAATAAAGAAAAATAGTATGCATATATTTTTTAAAAATAATTAAATATACAGTATTTTACAATATATCATAATATACAATAATTTATAATATATAATATTGTACATATACAATAATGATGGTGTTTGTTAAAGGGTTAGACTTTCGTTCATCTTTGGAACACAAATAAGGATCTTTTGATGAAATCTGAGAGCTTTCTGTTACTCCGTTGACAGCTATGTGACTACCACTTTGATGCTTCAAAAAGTTCATAAAGAGATCGTAAAACTAATCCATATGAATTGCGTGGTTTAGTCCAAATTTTCTGAAGAGACTCGATTGCTTTTATATGATGACCAGATTAAGTTTAGGCTTTTATTATCATATAAACAATGATTAATGAACATAAACAGAAGCTCAACCAAACCTGTTTCAAAAAAACACTTCCGGAAGCTCAAACATGCTTCGTAACATACGAGAATGAACCATTTGTGTTCCGAAGATGAACGAAAGTCTCATGAGTTTGACATGAGTAATTAATTAAGTAATGTTTGTGTGTGTGTGTGTGTGTGTGTGTGTAAATATGTACATTACTATATATTAGTATGTAATAATAATACTGAGAGTAAGCTATACATAAAAATAGAAAAATGAAAAAATGAAAAATAAAAATAAAAATGAAAGAAATAAAACACATAATACATATTTTCTACAATATCTTTTCACATCAGATATTATGTGATGTGGCAATTTATCTAATAATTATTGTAGAGAAGGAAACTACTCAGTATGAGATACAGATAGGGTCTGCCAACCTTTGCCACTCTGTCATAAACCTCCATTGAAGTGATCCATCTGCAAAGCCCCTCGGCAGCAGATGAGGCCTTGGCCACTTTGGTGGGGTCAAAGTCAGGGTTGGTCATGTACTCACTACGGATTTTATGCATCACTTGAGTCTATCACAAAACAACATCATTAAAATACATTAGCCACAGTATTACAAAACAACCTACGCACCCTACACCACAATTAAGACTTACAGGGATGTTGTCTTTGTCATATTCCTTCAGGTCTTTGAGGAAATTCATGTCCCCAAGCAGCTTCTTGCTTGGACCCCAGTAGTCAAGAATCTATTAAAACAGATGCCATGCTGTCGGTAAAGATAAAAACAAAGAGAGCTCTTGGCATGTGACCTGACTAGACTTGGTTTTGACCTTCTGTCCGGTTCCGGAGGGATCATTGATCTTCTCTGGTTTGATGTCCTTCATTACACACACCGCTGCCATCACCAGCTTCACTCCTGCTGGAGGGTTCTTCATTGCTTTTACAATGGTCACATCAGCCGGCTGAAAACACAAATCAACCCACATCTTACGTAAACCACAATTTACAACTTTTTATCATACATGAATTTATTGAATGTACAATTTTTATCTTTTTTAATTTTTTTAAAACGGAAAAATGAAATACATCAGAATAAGATTAAAATCTGAAAATCACCCAGACACTGACGTTCATCTTTCAAAATGTAACTGACAACAGTGCATATTAAATTGTGATTGGTATTCATTCTTACATTAATTTGCATACTTAATTGTCACAGGTATTGTCTTCCATGCATGTATTTACACATTTATAGCTGCCTTCACACAGCACAGTTACTCTCCAGTTGTCTGAAAATGCCTACTTCTCTATGTGAAAAGCAGTATGTAAAATACATAGTTAACCTTGAGTGTGTCCAGGGCAGACAGCGCAGCCTCCAGTGCAGGGATGGCCTCAGCCAAGTCACTCTCACACTCATTCTTCAAAGCCTGGGATTCATTTGCTTTTAGAGTAGCCGTTTCTTCATCCGCACGGACAAGTTTGCTTTTCGCCTCAACCTCCACTGACTCAACCTCTATCACCTGCAGAAAAGAATCACGTAGCTAACATATGTAGGCAAACTTTTATAAAAATTAAGGCAAAATACCTGAAACACTACAGTAGGAACAACAGAAACACTGTAAATCTCAAAATGAACAAATGATCATTTGTTTTAAACACGGGTACTGTATGACAGACGTTAATGTTTCTTACTTTCATTATTTTGGTGTTGTCAATCTTAGCCTGCTCAAGTTTAGGCTGCAAGTCCACCAGCTCCTTCTTCATTTCACTCACCTAAACCAGCATAAATGCATTAAAAAACACTTCTCTGCCTTATTGACCATAATTAAAAAGGATATGAGGTTATAAAAAGATCCATTTTAGTATTATATACACCATTATATGGATTGAATAGATATGATTATCTGCTACTTTCTTCTGTACATTATTCCCAGCACATTACCTGAGACTCTGCAAAAGCTAATTTGTCCAGTCCATTTGTATATCTGTTTTTAGCACTCATAACATTGTCTCGTTTTTGAGTGAGAAGAAGCCTGAAGGCAGCTATGAGCTCCAAGTAGGAAGTAGGAGTCACATAGTTATGGCGACCCAGCTCTGACAAAAACCTGCAAAGATTACCACAAAGAACTTTACTCTTGCTTGAGTGAATAATTGTGAACTTCACTGTTCGATATTGCAAAGTGCTTGCTTGTGTTCTACTTTTTGGAGGAACTACCTATTTAACAGAGCATATTAGCTTTGATATAAGCATCATACCTGTGAGACAGATCAATAGCAGAAGTATGGAAGGTCTTGCAGATTGGCACGACTTCCTGACGCTCAAGATCACTCAGCTCCAGTGTCTCCAAAAACTTATTAGCCACTCGCTCCAAAGCCTCTTCAGGCCATGGCTGGGGAGATCAGAAACTGAAATTCAACTTCACTTTCAGAGAAGGTTTATATTCAAAATTGGTCATTATATATATTTATAACATGACAAAAATCAGATTCTTAGTTTTCCCAACCATAATTACTAAAATGCTTAATCATCTCTTTCCTGGCCCCGCCAACCTCACCTGAAACCAATCTATGGTGCAGCAGTTAATGAGGGAAGGGAACTGTCTGAGGCGGTTTCGGAAGGCATCTCCTATTGGGCTGAAGGCCACTACTATATGTAGGTTCTCTCTGCAGCGAGTCACAAAATAAGCAAACAGAGCCAGAGGGCTAAAGTCCAAATTTTTATTCCCAGCCTGAGCAATGGGTCGTACAGCCTGTAGGGGACACAGAGAAGAACCCACAGAAATAAAATAAATAAAATATTTCTTACAATACAACCTACAATACAGTACAACACATGAATAAAGAGTTTTATAGTTCTTGCATTTACTTTGTCTGTATCTTACCTCCATGATTTCTTGCTTCTCATCCACAGCAAAAATATTTGGTACCTCTCCTGTGTTTAAAATGCTGTCCACATCTTCTAAAAAGGCTTCATCCTTTATCTGAGCATCAGTGAGCAGGAACACCATTTTCTGGTCCTTTACTCCGGCATTCTTCATCAGGCGCTAGACAATACAAAATCCATTAGTGGGCACATTTGCCTTCTAATATAATCTTCACACAGCTCTTTTCCATATAACAACAGTTCAAAGTGACCGAGTGCTGTCAAGCTACAGAAATATTGTAATATACACATGGAATATTGCACACAAGTAGTATTTATTACTTTAATGACATTTTTTGTGCTTTTTTTTTTTGTAGCTTGACAGCCCCTGGTCACAACAAATTGTTGTGGTATAGAAATATCTGCGTGAAGATTTATTAAAAAACTTTTGTGCTCCATGGAAACAATAACAGCATACAGGTTTGGATTGACATGATGGTGAGTTAATAATGAAAAAAACAAAAACAAATGAATTATATAATACCTTCAGATCATCTCTCCATTCATTCATGCCATAGCTTTTGGAGATCTCAGGCTGGAACAACGTCATATTAGCCATGAAAGTAGCGAGTCTGGTGATGGACTGACGGCCGCTGCCTCCAACTCCAACCAACAGAGCATTTCCCCCTGGCTGTTTTAACACACGGCTGATCCTGGACAGGTGCTCTAGGACGTAACTTCACAGAACAAGGGAGACAATCAATCAACATAGTCAAACCTTTGAGCTCTTAAACCAATTCCTCTTATTGGAGAATCGCAGTATGTGACATCATGAGCTTTTAAAAAGTTACCGGAATATGACCAAGTTCATGCGGTTCTTGTGAGTTTGGTTGTACTCCTCCAGACAGGCTTCCACCACCTCACCAAAACGCTCAATAGAGGGAACCTCTGCATAGAGCCTCTCACTTTCATCCACGTCAGGGGTCATATAATCGCCAAATAGCAAGTTCCGCATATTCTCATCACACAGCTGAGGGAAAAAAAAAAATATACAAAAAATGAATCATCTTTGGTTTCACAGGGTCAGAAGTTCCTTCATATTCATCACTGCAAAGCAAGAGAGTATTTTTGTCCTTTTACATTTTTTTCATTAAAAATATATAAATATTTTTAAAACAAGATACATTTACTTTAGAAATTTGCATTTGATATTAAGATAATATATACTAAATTATTGTTATAGTTAAGTAATTTTTAAGTGCATCATTTACTGAAAGAGAAATTCTGAAGAGGGAATTTCTGTTTTTTTACGTACAAGTTTGTTACCATCCTTAAGATGTTCAAAGACTGTTTCAAAGTTCTCCTTGAAATGTTCCTTCACAATATTGCTTATGAGTTTGAAGAGCCAGGCTCGGTCCTGGTCATCCACAAGGCGATCATAAAAGACACGGTAAACTTCGTGTACAAAAAGCCGGATCATTGTTCGCTTGTTCGCAAGTGATTCCTTCTTCAGTAGCAGGCAGCCCTGCACCACTCTTGAGAAATCTCTTAGGTTGAAAGTGTAATGAGACTTAGCTGGAGTGGGAAGGAGATTTTCTATGGCCTTTTTATAAACCTATTTCACATAGAACACAGAATTAGACAATATGGAATAAAAGAGACTAAAAACATATAATGGAAATATATGCCGTTCAAAAGTTTAGGGTGAGTATTTTTTTTACTTTTTTAAGAATTTAAGTTTATTAAGCAAGGATGCATTTATTTGATCAAAATTGACAGTAAAGATGTTTGCATTGTTACAAAACATTTCTATCTCAAATAAATGCTGAACTTTCTATTCAACAGAAAATCCTGAAAAAAAATACATGGTTTTCACAAAAATATTTAAACAGCACAGCTGTTTTCAACATTGATAGTAATGATAGGAATGTTTCTTGAATACCATATCAGCATATTAAAATGATTTCTGAAGGATTATGTGACACTGCAGTAATGGCTGTTGAAAATTCAGCTTAGCCATCACTGGAATAAATTACATTTTAAAACATATTAAAATAGAAAAATGATTACATTTTATTAAAAAAAAAAAAAATTCTCATAATATTAGTGTTTTTACTAAATATTTGATTAAATGAATGCAGCCTTGGTCAGCATAAGAGACTTCATTCAAAAACATTAAAATATCTTACCAACCCCAAACTTTTGAACAGTAGTATATACATATTAATTGCCTTTCTACCCCATGACTCACCTCAAGTGTTGCAGTGACTATCTGATTGCCAATCGTGAAGCAGTCAGGTGGGAAATCATTGGTCCGGAGGTAAAAGGCCACAACATTAGAGAAAATGCGCACCATGGTCTCATCGCTGAATGAATTGATACTGCAGATGTTAAAATGGCGAAGGAAACGAGGAGTCACTGCATTCCTCCCACCACCAGGGGGGCCCATCGCAGAGATCAGTTGTATGTCCATAAGTGTGATTTTTGAGGTGTCCTTGAGATCATACCTACAACATAAAGACTTGATTATAACAGCAAAGAATCAAAAGACTAGGACAGACAATAGCGATTATAGTGTACTGAAGTTTTGTTTACCAGTTCCCATGGTCAAAATACTGACGAAGCAGCTCAACTGGAGGTTGTGCACCAAAAACCTCTTTTGCTGGCATATTCATGTCATCCACAAAAATGATGCATTTCTTTCCCATGGGAGGTCCATACACTCCCTTTCGCCTTTTGTCTAGCCTGGACATAATAATGTTCTAGAGGATAGAAAGAGAGTTTGTGTTATGGAAAAATACCATTGAGAGATTCAGTGGATTCATTTTAATAATATATTGACAATATGGTGACTGTGAAGTGGTTACCTGGGTCTGACTGGCACTGGTGCGAGCTGAGAAGTTGATGAAGAAGGGAAGGAAAAGGTCTTTGTCGAGATTGTTCATCAATTTTTCTTTCACATAAACAGACTTTCCAGTGCCAGTGGGGCCGACGAGCAAAAGAGGTCTAAGATCAATGGAAAAATAAGATGAGTTTGGATGAAGGCAATAATATAAAATCTATAGCTTAACTATCAAGGCTAAAAAAAAGATTTGGTCTAATGCAAAGGTTCGAAAACAAGGGGCCAGGGCCCATTAGGGGCCTCTGCAAATTTCCAAGGGAGCCACAGGACAACTTTAAATACTTTAAAAGTCAAAATGGTTGAGAACCACTGGTCTAATGTTTGTCAAGACATTAAAAAAAAGAATACTTACACCCCATATTGAATGCAGAGATCCATTAGATAAGTGTATCGTACAGTGTCAATTGTGGGGACAATGATATCCTGTACTTTGGTATTTTTGTCCCCTAATGGTACATTTCTGATCGACTCATTCCAGTGTACCCAACGTCCTTTTCCTTTGAACTTAATTTGAAGGGAAAACGAGTCATTTTCTGAAAGATATAGTCTTAAATTCTCATACTCATACTAAACCACTATATACCAACCTCATAACTGTAGTCATAGACAAGACCTTTCTCGTCAAAGGGACATTCCCATCTCGACACAGTAGCAGGTATGGGGTAGTCCTCTGCATTTCCTGAGATAATTTCCTTCAGAAACTGATCAAATCGAGTGCGACTGTCTGTATCACAGCAACCACCGACAGACCACACCAGGGCAAAGGCAAAAGCTGCCTGCATGGGCCAAAATTCATGTTTACATTAAACTGTGTTCTGATAAGTTATATATTGTACCTTTTAAACGAATAATTACCATGATCCATGTGCGTATGTTTTTGTTCCCTGGGTCTTCATTTAAAGGTCCAGTCAGCAGCATTTCAAAGAGTCGTGTGAGAGATACAACAGTATTACTGTTGCTAGTGGGAATGACCTCCTGGAATATGAAAATTAATGTAACTCAATGAGCTCCTACTGATTTGTTGACAACATCTGTGATCAATATAATCTAACATGGTTATGCTATATGCAATTCATAACATAAAGCAATTACCCGGCATTGCTTGCGTAACAAAACAAGTGCCGGAGGAAGTAACCACTCAAAGAGCTGCTGCAGTAGCGTGGAATTGTCTTGTGCCTGAAGTGGGTCAGGAAGTGTTCTCATCCATGATAGCACTAGAGGAGACCATCCTAGCTGAGATGGCTCCATGTAGATCATTCCACAGCGACTCACTGTGGCTGGCTATTTCAGAAATCAGAAATTGTTAGCATGCTATAGATCATGAAAGCTGAAGTGGCTTCAAATATGCTGTATATCTGGACAGTGCTATGGTTTAATATTAAATATTAAGACAGGCTGACTTACAGAGGCTTGCGACAAATCCATGGCCTCAAAAATCAGACTCATCTGATTGGACATCTGAATAATCTCCCCACTCATGAGGCATAGCTAAAACGAAACAAAATTTCAGTGACAACATCCACCAGCCTCCCGTCTAATAGGGAATGCTCCAACAACGTTGAAATAAAAGGTATATTTATATATTTTATATATATAGATATAAAACAGTTGCCTTTTTGTTGTCATCCAACACAGTGTTCATGCTTTCAATCCACAGCGTGTCTATGGGGCCATCAAACACCACCCATTTCCTGTCTGGGGTCTCACTGGAGGCAAATTCCCGAAAGGTGTTTGCCACAATCCCATCAGTCCACTGATAAAACAGAAATTAACAGGTGAAAAAAAGGCACAAATAAAGAAATGGTTGTTTTTAATCTGTCTGATGTACAATTCAAACTCTCACCTCATGGGACACGGGATCAAACTGACCAAAGAGTTGGCCCATCGTAATAGATTTAGGATTGACAGTTTGGTACACAACTTTTTCTTCTTCATTATAACCCCACTCATTCATCAGGGTCAAAGTATCAGCAAGAACATGAAGTACTTTGGTTTTTCCAGCAAATGGTTCTCCGACAAGCATGAACCTATGGAATATTTTAAGAGAATATTTGTTTATTTGTTCCAACCTTACCATTGGATAACAATCTTCTTGTTTAATAGAAAAAAAGAAAATTACATTAGATACAAAGTGTGTGTTGCTTTATATTATTATTATAGAAGATTGACTACTGTATGTGTATTATAATATTACTATAATATCAGTATTAAATAAAACTTAATATTACATTTGCAATCTTTTTTGCCTGGCATACAGCTTAACAAAAAGATGTTTTACATCACCAGTATTTTTGGTGAAGAAATACCCACTTACCCATGACGAACTATCATCATCTCATAAGTTTGAATCATTTTGTCCAGGAAAGCCTTGACAGGTTGCACATTGTGCTTTTTGCAGCACTTTTCAGCACATTCCAGGAACAACTAGTGCACATGAACAAATATGTAATTGAAATATCTTATTTCTCACCAGCAATCTAAATGAGAAACTAAACAAACAAGCAAAAACATACCTTATAATCTGCCACAGGCAGAGAAATTCCTGGGAACAGGTCACTGGTGATTCCATTGAAAAGAGGGATATCATGGGAGAGAAACTTGGGCTCATTGACATCCTTGATGGATCGGAGAAGCTAACAACAGAATGAGGATAACGTATCAGATTGCAGCCAACTTAGAGTATAAGACACTATGCCAACTATTCTTCAATTTCATTTACTTACAAGCATATCCTCGTTTTCGTCTGGAAATTTGAGTTTGAGGTTGCCAGCAGCCACCAGCACTGCTTTAACAGCTCTCATTCCATAGTCATAGTGAAACTGAGAAGATAGCTGCTCAGAGCACAGCCTGTAGGTCATCACAATCTTCACTGAGAGAGGCTTAGCATTGAGGAAGCCATACGAGTATAAGGAGATCTCAGCGATCAGTGCATAGTTGGGCACCATCATGGCCACTGTTCTAAACAAGACCTGAGTAATATGAAAACAGAACATTACAGTTAAAGCCACATCGGACAGCCTGATGTTAATGAAACAAGTTACACATAATAAAAAAAACACCTTGAGGTTATCAGGAAGTTCAGATCGGCCAGCGTATCCAGGGTTCATGGTGATGGCGACAAAACAGTTGGGGTTGAGGCGTAACTCTGTGCCCTCAAAGTCAAAATATTCAAGTCTCATTTCGATGGCCCTCTGAATACACAGGATCTGCTGAGCCACCACCGACAGCACCTCCAACTCAATCCGGTTAAATTCGTCAAAGCATGCCCAGGCACCGGAAGATGCCAATCCCTTGAAGAACTAGGAAAGAATAGTCAGACAAATGTTGACTTAATATAAGAGTTTTTATGTTATTCACGGAGCCCATTGAGTATATTATAGATAAACTGCTGAACATAGCCTAATGAAATTAAAGTGTAAGAGATGAACATGCTGAAGTTTCCGAGGAATAACCAGATACGATGGTCTTTGATGAGTCCTTGATGTATTACAGAACACCAGCTTAATGTTTGAAATGTAAAAACTGTCACCTTCCCCATGGCTAGGTAGTCAAGGCCATCTGAGCAGTTAAACACCACACACTGAACAGCAAGGGCTTTGGCCAGATCTTTGGTGGTTTCAGTTTTGCCTGTGCCTGCAGGTCCCTCAGGAGCTCCACCCAAATTTAAGAAAAATGCTCCAATCTTTGAAAGGGAACAATAAGCCAGATATCATAAAATAAAATAATTATGCCTCAAAATAATCACAAAAGTTATAAATATGTAGCTAGCATGATTACTGTTTGGTTGTTGTTTCAGATTTAATAAATTGTAATAAATAGCATAAAATAAATTAGCCATTTAATATACCAAAGTTCGGTAGCATCTGTCTGTTAGCGGTGTGATGACCAGGCGAGGAGAGTTTCCAAGGTATTCATAAGCATACTTGACATCACAGTTTATAATGCGGACACGAACATTGTCATTAGCCCAATAGTAACGTAGCTGGGCAAGCCACTGGAAATCGGTCTCACTTGAAACTCCTGAAAAGGATGTCAAAAGTTGAAAATTAAAAAAAAAAAAAAAGAACAAAATAACACAAACAATTATGTCACACATTAAAGATAATTTTTTAAAATGTTTTTTTTTACAAGATCGAAGAATGATTGCTTTATAAACTACATAATATCAGAGCTACCATGCAGATTAATCTAAACAAGAGAACCTTTCTCTATCATCTCCATGATAACATCCCTGGCATGCACATCTATAGTCACTAGGGCTCCAAGAGTGGTGCGTGTCTGCTTGGGCAGCTTCCCCCTCACCAGCTCCACGATATCATTCAGCTGATTCTGCAGGTGCTCATAGTAGTTCTTCAGACCCTATGAAATCATCAACATCTTAGACAAATAGCAAAATAAACACAAAATTCAATGGTCCACTAATATTCAAAGTTGTTTTCCTTACATTAGCTCCGCTCCTGATGGCCTCATGTACCTCCAGTGTCCAGTACATCTGAGAAGTACAGAGGACCACCTGTCCAGGCCACTCACGTACCCACTGACTCCTTTTAGTCTCTGGATAAGCCTGAACACATTAATCACAGTAACACAGTGTATAAAATGTAATAAAGATCTAAATTTGAAACAAAAAGTGCAAATGAGTTTTACCAGCCTGGAGCGATTGATCACATCCCTGATGCTTCTCAGCATGATGTCTTCCACCTGCACCAGCCACTTTTCCACAGCTCCACGTGCTTCAGAGGTAGAGATCTTCTCGATGAGCTCCACACGCTCCCCCTCACTGCTGTACATGGCTTGGATGTCCAGGTTGGGCAGGAAGTCCAGTTTGGCGATGCCCTCAAAGCATTTCTTTAAGTGAGGCTGCACTCGCATGGGATCTTTGGTTTCTGAGAGAATCTCCAGCATCTCATCATTTGACAGGAAAAAGAATCTACAGAGTGTGAAAATGATTATTAATAAATATAGAGGTTACATGTCATGGCTGTTTGATAGGATGATTAGGTGCACTAACTTAAAGGTGAAGTGTGCAGTGTTGTTACCTAAAACTAAAATGATTTAAATAAACTAAAATAAAGCTCAAATAAAATAAAATATAAATATTAGCTGAAAAAAAAAAAAATGAAAATTAGAAATGTTGCCTAGGCAAATAAATGAAATAAATAAGAGAAAGCTTTAAATTACTAAAACTAAAATAAAATTTAAAACAAATAAAAAATAAATTAAATTGAAATAAATAACTTAGAAATAAATTAAAGCTAAATAAAACAAATGTATATATAAAACTAATAAAAATGACAAAGCAATAAATCAAACCAAAATTAAAATGAAAACTGAAAATATAAAAATGAAAGCTAATAGTATATTAATAAATACTATAATAGCATATAAATAATTGCTAAAATAACACTAAATGGAACTGCAAAAAATAAGGCCTATTTCCAAACATGTTTCCTCAAAAAAACAAAAAAACAAAAAAAACATAGCCCCAGCCCAAACTTGCATGTTTGGTTAAGCCAGTGTTGCTGTGTTGGTACTTGTCAGAATGATCAAACAAATTAGCACTTAAACTTTTCTGTAAAATCTACTTATGAATGGCTTATTTAAACATTTAAAAAATTACATACTTTAGCTTGAAACATGCACATTTTTAAATATATTACCGTGGAAAAAACAATCTTTTCTTTTCAAGGTATGCATTCAAGCCCTTCATAATGTTCTCAAGGAGGTTGTAGGACTCTTGCAGTTTTTCAAACAAGCCAGGAAGAGATGTTGCAGGTAAAATCTGTGCAAAAATGGGAGTATTACTGGTATTAGTTTCTTTCAAACATAAAATAAAACCGATTAATGAGCTTCATGCTAGCACATGTGCAAAATGATAATCACCTTTGGGTCCTTCACACAATGTGTCATGACCTCCTTCCAGTGTTTGTTTACAATCTGGAAGAGACAGCCCTCCTCAGGCATCTGCTTCATTATATCCTCTGAGCTGAAGATGGGCTCCAGGTATAGCCACTGATGTTGTACCTTCAGCCACTCATCTATAGTGTCTTGGATACGGATCAAACGCTCCTCCCAGACCTGGTTTCAATCAGCAAAAATCAAAATTAATCTTTCTAAATTAACTCAGTATCCCTTGACCACGAAAAAAAAAAAAACATGTTCTTTACCTTAATATCTGTCCAAATATTCCTTATGCACACACTTAACCAATTTCTAAGAACATGTGAATCAATAAAAATATGGTAGTCTTTATATAGACACAAAAGTTTTTATATGTGCATTAAGCTCCAGGTGAGAGGAAAAGTTTTATTAGATTAATTCCTTCATTATTTTTTTTCTTTTTTAATTTGTATTAATACATATTTACTTCCAAAAGAAACACATTGGTTTTTGAAGCAAGCTTGTTTTGAAACAGTTATTTGTATTGGTTCACATTTGTGAATAAAACACATTTTAAATTTTCCAGTAATCGATTACTTGTTTTATGTGACTACAAAATGTTTTGAAATACCTATCCTTCATCAAGTTCACCTTAATTTCTGTCTCGAAAGGCTTGATGAAAGGAGAGCCTCTCATGGTTTGGGTTTTCACGATCTGGTCATCTAGCATAGTTTGAATCTCATCCACAGAGGAAAGGATGGACACGCCAGTGTCCCTGTATGGATGATAATGAAATGACACCGTATCCCAAACCTCCACCATATTATGCATGGCCCTCTCCAGTGCGAATTCCTGAAAATGAACAGTTTAAAAAAAATACGTGAGGTGTTTTGTCTCTTTACGGCATATAACTGCACCAACTCATCTTGGTGGATTCAGAGTGTTATTACTTTGCTGGCTCCTGCACTGATGCTCTCAAAAAGTTCCAGGTACGGGGTGAGGTTCTGCTTGAGGATTTTTCGCAGAGTGCTGCCAGAATCAGGGGTCAAGTCATGGCCTGCAATTTCTGACATTTGCTCCCAGTGCCGAGGTCTGATGCCGAGGTTACACAGGATGGACACCATTGGAATGTACTCCTAAAACAGAAAAATCCTGTCATTTATCTACCTACATGTAATTCCATGTGGGTGAGTAAATTGTTCATTTTTGGATGAACCAATCTTTTTATCTGTAGGGTGAAAACACTACCTTGAACTCTTTGACCTGCTCTACAACACTTGAGCAGATGAGAACAGTGGCACTCTCCTGTTTGTCCTCCTCTTCCTCTTTGGGCTTCCTCTTTTGTCCTGCCTTTTTCTCCTTTTCTTGCGCAGCCTTCTTTTGTTTCTGCAGGAAGAACTTCAGCATCTTGTATATTTCTCTGATGTACTCCTCAACCTCCAGCTCTATACTCTCACCATTCAAATCCAAGAAAGACCCGTCCATCCATCTACACTCAGATGACAAGATAGCATCCGTTATAACATAAATCAGGTTCTTGTAGAGGAAAAGAAACTGTCTGAAAATAGTGTCAATAAAGTGATGCATTTCATAATTATGGATCAGAGGAACATGAATCCACAAACCTCTTTCTTGTGCGTTGCCATTTCAGAACCAAGTTGAAGAGCTTCTGATATGGCTCAATAGTTTCCTTGATCACCTCCACCTCTGGGTATAAGGTTTGTTCCCAATTGTAAAGGGCTTCTTCTTTGTTGATAAAGACAATTGATTCCTCAATGTCCTGGATTCTTTTCTGCACTGCTCTCACATCAGAAGCATACTGGAAAGGAGAGGAAGTATAGCAATACTATCTTTCAGAAGTCCAATAATCATGACAGGTTAGATCAAAGAAAGTTTAGCCAAAAAAGTCTGTAATAATTTTCTCGCCTTCCTGTCATACCAACTATGTATTTACCTTCTTTCATGAAACATAACAGGAGATCTTAAACACAATGTCAAAGCTTCTGTTATCCATTCAATAAAATATGTACCATGACAAGTTCCAAAAAAGAAAAAGCATCAAAAAGTATGAAAAACAGAAGCATGGATGTTCTGCCTGACAGATATCCATTTGTGTTCCATGGAATATGGGATCGAAATGATGTGACTGACAAAATGTTAATTTTGGGTGGACTATTGCTTTAACTGGACAAATAAACTGAAGATTTCAGTTTGTAAAATACCTGTTGAATCATATCGAGTTCAGAGCACTCTGCAAATTCCTCCATCCTGCGGCCTACTTTCTCTAGTTCTAGCAGCAGCTTCTCTCTTCGACCCATAAGTTCTTGCTGACCCTTTTGCTTGGCTTCATCCATCACCTACAAAAACGAGTGTGTACAGTAAGTCCTTCTAACAAAAACTTAAAGTTTATATATTTGATATCCATTCAAATCCATCCCTGGATATTTATTCATAATTATCACCTCATCACTTTGATCGAAGATCGGGTAAATGTTTTGTGGCCAGAGCACTACTGTGGCATTCAGTTCAAGGTGCTCTGCATCAAAAATATGTACGTCCATCAAATAATTCATCCTGTGTTGTGTTTCCTGGAAAATGTATTTTAAAAAGTAACCATTTTAATTGTTATCCACACTGAGAACATGTAAAAGTACATAGTTCTGAGGTACCCACCATTATCTTATTGTTGAGCTCCTCTAATTCCTTGGTTTTCACCTCATTAATGTAAGTAATCATTTCTATCATGTCCTCTGTTGTTTCAGGGACTTTCAAAGCCCTGTCCTGAATGGCCTCAAACTCTTTACAAATCCTGAAGAAAAAAAAAAAGTCTTCGCTAAATTTCAAATATATCACATATTTAAAGTGAAAGTAGATAAAGGGATGGTTCACCTAAAACTGTCAAACAGAGTTTTGAAAGACATAAAGGTGAACTATAACACATTGACAAAACAACTCTAGCACTGATCTTACTGAAGACTGCATTGATGGTGTGAGCTGACGAGCTTCCCCACAATGATTTCGGAAAGGGTTTTCGCTTTCTTTGCAAGACCTTGTTTGAGCTCCTCACAGTCCAGTCGCACCATGTCAAAATGGATCAAAGAGGGAAGACCAGATATCTCTTGCGACAATGCCCGAAACCGTTCCACTTGCTGACATGCAGGATGCAGAATACACAGACATGCAGTGTAAAACAGATTAAACACAAAACAATAAAAACAAACACCTTAGCATAATGTTAAAAATACATTACTGTTCAAAAGTTTGTGGTTAGTAAGATTGTTTTTTGTTTTGAAAGAAATTAATAAAGACTTCTACATTGTATATATCACATTGTTACAAAAAATTCTGTTTCAAATAAATGCATCAGTTTCCACAAAAATATTAAGCAGCACAACTGTTTTCAACATTGATAATAATAAGAAATGTTTCTTGAGCAGCAAATTAGCATATTAGAATGATTTCTGAAGGATCATGTGACACTGAAGACTGGAGTAAAGATGATGAAAATTTAGCTTTACCATCACAGAAATGATAAATGTAAATTATATTCCAATAGAAAACAGTAATTTTAATAATGATATTTACTCTTTTTACTGTATTTTTGATCAAATAAATGCAGCATAGGAGACAAACAAAACAAACAAACAAAAAATCTTATCGACCCTAAACTTTTGAACAGTAGCGTATATAATGTATTCATATAATGTAATGTATTAATGTATAATAAATCTGAGCAGACCTTAGTGTACTCATCAAAAGAATGCTCTTCTTCCATTAATTTTTCCACTTGAGACTGTGCCGTCCCATTGACCAACCAGTCATAGCTGTCAACTAAATAATATCCATGATAAAAGATTAAAAAAAAAATCAGCAGAATAGAGTCACAAAACATATTGCTAATATCTATGTGGTTTTAGAGCATTGCTGTGTGGTTGCTAAGGTGTTGCTAGGGTGTTTTGGTCACTCACCATAACTCTGGAAGTGTTTAGCGGGTCCATCCAAGTTTATCCTTACAGCATTCCTAAGAGTGGTCTCTGCCCACATCTGAACATGATCTGAGAGCTTGGCATCCACTACAGAAATGTTGACCTCTGCTAGCCATGACTGGATCGTCTGCACTTTCTGTGGGGCAGGCAAGACTTAACATCAAACATGTGCGCATAGATGGATCCGATCTGATTCACATAGTCAGAATAATTATGTGCAACCCAATTGCACAACAATATATTTCCCAACCTGCATGGTACTGCTGATCAGGTTTGCAATTTCAAGCACAGCCTGCTCTAGATCATGAAAATTAGGATAAAAATCCATCCTTTCGTCATCAAATATTAAGTCCATCTTGAATAGGGGGAGTTTGCTGATGTTGAGGGGATCAAACAAGCTGACAAATGCCACCACACTCCTCTCAACTAGAGCCTTTAGCTAAAAGAAAAACAAAGGGTAAACAAAACCAATCATTCAATTACCCTTAGGCAACAAAAACACCAATAGTTGGAAATAAATCTCATAGTTACTGCTAGCAGATATGAAACTGCATGAAAAACAATACTCAGCTCACAGCTCACAGCTCACCTGATTAGATATAAGAGTTGAGGCACAGTTGTAAAAGGAGTCAAGCTTTTTGGGTTTGACATTCTGCAGAGTGTCTTTGCTGGTGAGCAGGTGAATGACTTTGGGAAACCATGATTTCATGAGTCTGTCCTCGACTCTCTCACACTCCACAGCCACTTTGTTCTTCAGACTCTCACAGTCTATAGGCCCTGTGGACCTTTATAAAAGGTTTCAAGATGTACATTACTCATTCAAATTTCAATTCATATGGATAACTACTTTAATATAGTTTTAATATAGGTGGTGTGACTGTCCAGAGTTTGCAAAAAAAGCAAAGGAGTCTCATTAAAAGGCTAATATTCTTTTTTTAAAGTAGTTTAATTATTATATATTTATTATTCTTAAAAGTTGTTTTGTTTTTATTTTATTTTATTGATATTTAATAACTTTTATCTGCCATAGCAAATCAACATGTGTATTGAAAGTATTTTATTATTATTTATTAGTATTTTATTATTATTTATTTAGTATTTATTATTTTATTATTCAACTTCACATTTTTAGAATCATAATTTTATTTTATTTTATTGAAAATGGCGTAAATGCTATTAATAATGTTTGAAACCAACATGAATATAAAAGATTGCATATTTGTGCAACTTGTGTTTTGAATTTGATTTTCAAAAGATTTCTCCTTTTCATCTTGAAAATATTATTTTGACCCAAGCAACAAATACACAGCATGTAATCAGAAAATGAGTGATCCCAGACCACAAACACCATCATCATCAAGCAGAACAGCAGTACCTGCAGTCTGAGAGATCAATAAGGAGCAGGTGGGAGAATGTGCTGTAGCAAATATCAAGGACACTCTTCATGGCTGGATGCAATATGTGTAGATTCTTCTGTATCTCTTTTCGACTCTGCACAAAGCTGTCATGCCATGGACAGGAGAAATCTAGAATCCTGGTGAAGAAAACCAAGATCTTAAGTCGTAAAACACTTTATAAACTGGCCATATTAAAGGGTTAGTTCACCCAAAAATGAAATTTCTGTCATTAATTACTCACCCTCATGTCGTTCCACACCCATAAGACCTTCATTCATCTTCGGAACACAAATTAAGATATTTTTGATGAAATCCGAGAGGTTTCTGATCCCCCATAGAAAGCAACGTAACTACCACATTTAAGGTCCAGAAAGGTAGTAAAGACATTATTAAAATAGTCAACGTAACTACAGTGGTTCAACCTTAATGTTATTAAGCGACAAAAATACTTTTTGTCCGCAAAAACAAAACAAACAACGTGCACAGCATAGGAGACTGGCAGGGACGAGAAGAAATTGTTGAATAAAGTCGCTATTTTTGTTTTGTTTTTGTTACACAAAAAGTATTCTCGTCATTTCATAACATTAAGGTTGAACCACTCCAGTCACGGGGACTATTTTACCGATGTCTTTACTACCTTTCTACCTTGAATGTTGGTAATTACATTGCCTTCTGTGGGGGATCAGAAACCTCTCAGATTTCATCAAAAATATCTTAATTTGTGTTCCGAAGATGAACGAAGGTCTTACGGGTTTGGAACGACATGAGGGTGAGTAATTAATGATAGAAATTTCAATTTTGGATGAACTAACCCTTTAAGATTATTATGTTAAATGTTGCTAGAACGTACATTTTTATTTGTAAAAATGTGCACACTTACTCAGATCTGTTGCTGTCTTGAGAAATTGTGTCAGTTGACTGTGGATCTTTCAGTATAGTGCTTACTAGAAAAAAACATTAATAACAACATAATAAAAACCCAGTATACTGAGTATCTAGATAAAAACTTTAAAACATACAAAAAACGGATCTAGAATTTATATTATTTACTGTAAATATATAGTCATTTCTGGAAAATGTCCTTGTTAATCACAAGTTTAAGATTTTATGACAAATGAACAGGACCAATGTGATTTTGAATGACCGCTTTGACATTATCAAGACAACAATGTCAATGATAATGTGTTTTTAATGTGATTACATTCCAGAGCAATGATTGGACTCACCTCTGTGCTTGATCATGACTCTGAGATAGGTGTCACCGACCTCCTTGCATATGTCCTCAAGCAACTCTTGTCTGCCGGGCCCCTGAAGGAGCCGATGGGACACACGGGCCAACATGGCATCCAGCCACTGTGGCTGAAACGGCGCGACAGGACTTTGCTCAACACACTCTTTCAGGAACAAGTAGTTCATCTACAAGAAGAATGTGGAGGAAAAAGTAAAAAACACAATTAAATGAAAAGATCCACCATGTAAAAAAAGAGGTTAATTATGAAGTAAAATATAATAGCATACATATCGTTTCCTCTCTTCATTGATCATCTAGAAAACAAAATTAAATTACATTATTAATAATACAGATGCATCTCTATTTAAAATCATATAGTGTGTGAGATGTATGATCAAGTAAAAAGTTCATACTGTTGAGGGAAGCTCTGGTTCAGGAGATGAAGGAGATGCCGGTCCTGCTTCCTTGGCCCTGCATGTAAGCTTGCATTGCCCTGTCAACTCTAACACAATTTCAGATATCACATTACAATATGACTCTATTATATTATAAAGCACCCAATGACATATATTCGAGTAGTTGACAACATTTCAAGCATCTCTAAAACTACAGTTAACATTTTTCTAATTTTTGGATAATTATTACACATGCTATTGTTATGACCTTATGAATAAGTGATCACTTATTCGAATGTATACATTAAAACTTTACAATTTTGTTTAAGTGAACTGCAACAAAAAATGTGATTATAAACACTTGGAAAGTAATTGCACAATATACACTACAGTTCAAACGTTTGGGGTCTGTTCGATTTTTAAATGTTTTAGAAAGAAGTCTTTAACGCTCACCAAGGCTGCATTTATTTAATCAAAAATACAGCAAAAACAGTAATACTGTGGAAAAATTATTACAATTTATAAAAACTATTTTTATATAAATATATTTTAATGTAATTTATTCCTGTGATGGCAAAGCTGAATTTTCAGCAGCCATTTCTCCAGTCTTCAGTCACATGATCCTTCAGGAATCATTCTAATAGGCTGATTTGCTGTTCAAGAAACATTTCTTATTATTATCAAAGTTGAAAACAGTTAAGATGATTGTGAAAACTTTTTTTTGTTTGTTCAGGATTCTTTTATGAATAGAAAATTTAAAAAAGCATTTTGTTAAGAAATATTTTCTAACATTATAAATCTTTTTACTGTCACTTTAGATTAATGTAATGCATCCTTGCTGAATAAAAGTACTTATTTATTAAAAGAACTAGTGACTCCAAACTTTTGAACGGTAGTGTATTTGTAATGTTCACCCAACATATAATAATAAAACAATAGTAATTAAATACACCAGCAAAGCTCTTAATATTACATCATTTTTTGGAGCTGTTGTCGCTGTTCCTTGCTCCTTCTGTGTCGCAGGAGTTTTCTCCTCACGGCCAGCCTGCTCTCTGGAAGGCCTGACTCTCCCTCCTGGACCGGTGGACTTGGGATAGGAGGCAGAGCATTGTACCTCTTCAAACCATCCACCGTCCGAGACGTAAAAGCCCCTGATGAGGTCGGCATTTCAGCGACTGAAAAAAAGTACGATATTTGTTCCGTTTAAACATATATTAATGTGTTTAAGAATTTGTTCGTATTGCGAGAACTATGGGGGAAACATATCAAACAGAATTTTGTGTTAATACCCAACTTAAATGAATTACAAATCAGTTTGTAATTACGTATTTTACCGTTTATCTAGCTTTGACACGTCATTCGTACTACTAACGGTATTTTTTGAGCTCCTTGATCCAAACTGACAAGTTTGTTGCACTTGTGGTATTTCCGTCAACATATAGGTTACCATGGATGCAAAATCGGAAGTGCTTTGTTATCAGCGAACACAAGGAGCTCATTTGAGAAATGTCAGTGAGATATCTCTTAAAGGGATAGTTCGCCAAAAAAAAAAAAAAAAAAAAAAAAGTATTCTGATTTACTCATAATTATGTCTTTCCGAACCTGTATGACTTTCTATCTTCTGTGTGTTGCAAACGTATATCATTTACGATCCATGTTAAGCAAAATACAGTCTTGGTCACCATTCACTTTTATTGTATAGATAAAAGAAGCAATTAAAATACTGTAAATGGTGAATTTGACCTGTCAGTCCCTAACATTCTAACTTGTTTTGTGTTTCACAGAAGAAAGAAAGTCATACAGGATTGGAACAACATGAGGGTGAGTAAATAATGACAATAAACCTGTTACCTTCTTAGTATGTTTTGTTAAAGGATGCAATATACTATGTTGATATGTAATGTTATTTTAATATAATTTTTTTAATATAATTGTGGTTTTCATTCCTATATAAACCCTGTAAAAGCCTGACATATGAAATAATAGTCAGAAAAAAAACTTTTGATCTTTTTTTTTTTGTTTGTTTTAAATGGAAGTTTATTGAACTTTTAGACAAAATATTTAAATAATAATAATAATAATCCTTTATGTTTTGGTTCATATTTGAGGAGGACAAAAACACCTTAATTATTTATGTCAAAAATTAAGATGCCATTCTGATAGCTTGTAAATCAATGAGATCTTCATTACAGTATAGCAGACTACTTACATAATAAAATGCATCAGTCATCACCGCATAACTTCCAATAATATGTCGTATTCATTGAGATACCATAGCAAAAAAAAAAAAAAAAAAACATACTCATTTGCATATTCTAATGTGGATGTCAAGAATTAGTAAGGATGAAGTTTGGTGCTGAACGAAGTATGCATTCATCACCAAACTCATGAAATATAAAAATAAAAGTTGAAGTGTTGAATTTGTGAACACTACACACCACAAGATGGCAACATTTTCCCAACATCATTACAATTAGCCGCATGGTGTGATTAATGTGGTACTGGTAGATGCCCTATAGTGTAATTACCTTCTGAGAGATCCTACTTAGTCTGTCTCGGTGTGAACCGTCTGGGTGCGATTCATTTGCAGCCACTGTGGTCCAGTAAACGTCCTTGCCCTAAAAAAGAGTCCTCATGTAAGCAAAACCATGATAAAGGGTGTCTGAGGACAAGACAGCCTGGTCCCTCAAGTGATCTGAAAAAAATTATGTTCTGCATTTTCTGCAGTCTGAGTGTCAAAGCAAGCTATTATGTTTCATGATTTTACATCTTCTACCATTATGAGCAAAAGCAGCACAACATGTTGTAAACATTTGTCTATGCTGCATTTCACTGTATTAAGGCCAGTGTGAAGGCGACATTAAAATAGGTCTGTCTTACCCAATGAAGATGACTGACAGTTGTCACTCTGCTTATCAATCACACTGTAAGCACATTTAAGACAAGGGGCAAATGACCCACTTGGCTCAGTAAAACCACTCTGCTGGCATTCATTTACACAATACAAATCTAGATAAGATGTTGACCATAAACAGAACTTTTTATCACAGATCTCCTCTTGCTTTTTTAAAGCATGCAATATTATGAAAGTCAATGGGGTCCAATGTTGTTTTGGACATTTAAAACGTTTCTTCTTTTGTGTTCCACAGAGGAAAAAAAAGTCATACAGGGTTGGAATGACATGAGGGTAAGTAAAAATATTTCTATCCCTTTTTAAGATTATTATGCACAGTGGAGGTTGATAAGGTTTAGGGGTTTCTACTATTTGATTCATTTTGGTTAAAGCTTTCAGTGTAAATCTAGGTCAGTTGTCACGACCTTTAATTCTGCTTTTAAACAAATTCACGCTCTCAAGTCATTTTTAGCCGTGCCAGATATCAAGTGATTATGAAACTAGGCTCCTGGGACTGGAGCTGAAACACGTAAACCCCTTTGCTTGAGGTTGGTCGGCAGCTACTGTATGTTTGTATGAGACAGAGGGTGCAGAGAGAGAGAAAAACGATAGGGGAGGGGTAGAAGAGTGTGTGTGTGTGTGTGTGAGAGAGAGAGAGAGAGAGGGTGTGGGGAGAGAGAAAGGCTGCAAGAATGAAGGCTGTGAGGCGAATGACGCACGATTATCTCCCCCCTGCCCGCTGATTGGCTGCGCGGGCCGCCCGTCAGAGAGCCCAGGTTTAGGGATGTGCGTTCAGAGCAGATTATGAAGCAGACCTCATCTCTGGCAGTCTCGTCAGATTGTCTCAATGGCTAAACACAAGCTTTTCCTGTTTTTTTCCCTGTTACTGTGTGTGTTTATCTCTCTGTCTTTGCCCTTCGATCAAGTGCCTGCGATCCTGGACAGGAGGTAAGAGCTGCGCTTTCAGCTCTAGCGTGGGGAGGGGGAATGGGGCAGTGATGCTGTGCAGCTGATGCACTGTCTTAGTCTTTTACAGTGGGCAAGAGACACCAAGAAAATGCGCTTTATTAGGAAAATGCTGAAAGAGCATTCAAGGAACTCATAAATTAATTTGACGTACGTGGGCTCTAGATTCAGAGTGTGTTGTGGTTTTGCTGCAGTTTTTCTTCTCTGTAAGTACAAGACATTCAAACATGGCTATGACAATGGGACAGCAGGCAGACCCTATCCAGTGTCTGTAGGAGTCAGTTTACAGATGCTACTCCAAGAAACAGAAGAAAGAAGTGATGGCTCTGGCTATATTGAGCATCTTTAAATATACTCAGTCAGTTTATTGTTCACTTTTACAGTCGCTGAATTCCTTTACTCAGATCAAAGCTGGAATAGCATAAATATGTTATTTTAGATACATTTATTTATTTTTATTCATTTATTAATTTACAACTGATTGACTCTTCTGATATTACTGTATATGAGAGTGGGCAAAAAAATAATACTAGTTATGAATAATCTATTGCTCGCCACACAGGATAGTTAGTTTAAATTTAAATTTAAATGAAATTACCAAAAAAAAAGTTATTAAGTTAAACATCAGCAAACTTTGGTTGGATGATGCCTGATTTGTCACATGATATATTTTGTTTTTTATGTGTTTTTTTTATGAGTATTGTAATTGTTTGAAATGAATAAGATCCAAGTTGAGGTTTTTGTCATTTTTAATTTGATCAAAGAGCCAAAATTACGTTTAAATTAGTGGTTATTCTTTTGTGTTTATCTGATCTGTTACCTCCTAGAATTATTGATGCCTTTATATGTGAATATTATGAATAATATATGTGAATATTTTATATGATAGAGATCGAGATGTCTTCCTTTAGTTCTGTAAACTGCAACTTTGGTAAACAACCTACCAACTTGCCCATCCCTCCCTAGATAGAATCTAAAGCTTAGGATTTATAGGGATAAGAGCAGCATTGCAGGCTGTTGAAACATTGGGGATCTTGTTAGTCCAGAAATGTGTCTTAGGAGTAAAAAGTGTTGAGTGGTTTACAACCCTCCTCAAGTTTCTCAGGGTCACTGCAGACCAAAACAGACAGTCAAGAATGGCAGCAAGTAGAATTAACCCAAAGGCTTTAATCTTATTACCATTTAACAGACAAATCTATTTTAAAGCATTGTTGTGTTTGTAGAGTACTGTGCTAATCTGTATGCTAAACCTATAATATGTATGCAAAAGATGATATTGAGCTCTGACAGAGCCAGTGAGGTGAAGACATAGTGTGAGTGCTGCTTTTCATTACATAAATGCTCAATTCAGCACTTAGGCTACTGTGTCCAGCCATAACCAATGACAGCAGCGCAGTCCTCAGCTGCTGACCTCGGTAAACTGGCATTAGAACAAAGGCGAGAGTCACTCCTCGTGCACACACACTCCTCAGCAGGGCTCGGAAGACCATATTTGCTGTGCTTACATTGTTTTATTTTTTAGCAGAACTACCTGGAAAGAAGAAAAAAAAAAACCCCGTACAAATGTAGTTCTAGAGCTCATTTTTATGTCATTTCTGTGCTTATGTACATTGTTTTGGTTTTTATTTTTTAGCAGAAACACCCGGAAAGAAGAAAAATTGTACAAATGAGCTCTTCATATGTCATTTTTTCAGTTTTTGCACCTGAATTTGAGATGTATTATCACCATGATTGGATTATAGGGGTTTTATGAGTCAATATGTCACATCTCTGTTGATTCAATGCTCATATCACGCTTAGGAACTGAATGAACTTAAATGCTCCATGCAGTAATCTGTTTATTTTCCCCACAAGTCTGATGTTTTGCTGTATTCTTTAATCTCTTACATGATCACAAAGCTCTAAGCGCTAAATTCCAGTGTAGTAGAGGTGGGTGGGGTGGGCCCGGTGTAGTACATAAGAGATGGACCTAAAGGGAGTGAACCAGGGTCATCTGATGCGCTCGTTCACAATCACACACCCTACTGACTTTGCTGCAGGTGAACAGGCCTTAATCTAGGCCCAGCTCTGGACATCAACACATTGACATAGCAGGAAACCTTCTCCCAAATAGGGCAGCAGATTCTTAATAAGGCTTTAGGAGATCGTCCGCCAAGCTCATTATCTCTGCGATTAGACGTATAAACGGTTCATCTTAGGATAATCTAGCAAGTTCCAGCGCGAGGGACGAGGTGGCACAAGATGTGCGTATGTACACGCAAGGTGCCATTAAGTAATTTTCAGCTCCCACTTTGTTGATGGACTTGAGGTGCTAAGCACATGAGAATCATGACATTCAACTAAATGTCTTGTCTTCTCCTGAGACACTAATCTGGACTGAAGATGTCAGACTTGTGGTCATGCATCACTGGTGCATCAAGCTGAGTGGATCTATGGGAAATCTGTCTTAGACGTTGATAAGTAGGCCACAGCCTGACACAAAGAGATCAACCCCCTTTTTTGTTTTGCTTTGTTTTTCCATCACAGCTCGGAGGTCCCACCATATCAAGCTGTGAGAATTAGAACAGGTCAGTATCGATTACTTGAATGGCAGTTATGCTTTTTGGGCATGCTTGCATTATTTGTGTAACTTTCTGCATTCAGCTTTGTTTAAATATAGTAATCCCAATTTCTGCTGAGTGTGATTTTTTTGTCATTTTTGTTAACTTTGTGCATAACGGTGTAACGTCAAACTTGTGTTTATCTAATTATTTACATTGCGTTACTGAGCACTGTGTAAGCTGCCAGGTCGAATGAAACAGTTTTATGCTACATTTTAATAAACAAGAAGTTAATATTGCATAATTTACAAGTTAACTATTTTTGCTCCACTTACAAAAATACTTCCAAATGAAGCCACAGCAGTTATGTCTCCGAATAACTTACAGCAGTCGACTTTCATTCCTGAATCAATGTTTTGAACAAAACGGTTGAGTGAACAATTCAATGACTTACTCACAAAAACCATTAATGAAGGAAAGCGTTTTTGAGCAAATCAGTTGCCTGAAAATGGCTCAATTAATCACTTATATCACCACCCACTGGTGTAATGATTTAACCTGTAGAAAGTGTCACTGAAAAATCCCCACTGCCAATCAAATTCAGGAACTGGAACTAACTGTTGTATAATGACAGTTTAAGCAGCTTTTATTTAAAAAGTTTATTAGAAGCTAATATAAATGGAATATTATTTCAGATTGAAATAAACAATATACGGTACTAGTGTGGTTCCATTGCATATTGTGTTGATTGTAACATTCTATAAGTTTTATCTCTAGACCTCTTTGTCGTCTTTTTGAATTTTACTTTCATACTGCAAAAATGAAAACTAGTTTTCTTGCACATTCATTTTGTGTGCTTAAAAATATAGTGTTTCTCTGTGCTGAAAGAACTCACCATGCCATTTCCCCAATTGTCCTATTTCAACATTTTATGATGCAGATGGAGAACATGTTGAGAGTCCAAGTGCCTCACACGAGGAGAGTTATTCGCCTGCAGCTGAAAATCCACTCAGAAGAATACTGCAGGTATTGCATTTTCCGTGATAGTCAATGTGACCTTGGCTTCCATAAGCAACATCTCTGCCTTAATTCACCCAGCATCCTACAAGACCAATAACAGTGACGGATTTAGAACTAACATATTATGAGGGGGGAAAAAGCATTTGTGGGCCAGGAAATATCTGTCACATCTGTTATCTTAAGCCTGAGTGTTTCCTAAGAAAACATTTGAGATCAGAGAAGCCCATCAATAATGCACATGTTCCATACATCATCACTCAGTTTGTCTTGTTGTCATTTTCAAACAGCCTTACGGGTGGCATCTGCATGCCCAGCCCAGAACCAAACGGAAGTTGCTTCAGTCTACCAGCTCGGGACCTTACTCCCCACTGACTGTAGCTTACAATGGCAAGATCTGCATCCTCTTCAAAGCTAAAAGACTGGCTATTCGATACAGGAACAACACTTTCCTGGACCTCACAGAGAGGGTGTTTGGACCCAATGCACAAGTAGACACCAAAGGCTCTCTTTGTACAAAGGAGAAGGCCACGTAAGTATTCCTGAAAACTCTTCCTGCCATAGATTCAGTAGCATTTAGTGGATTTTGTACTATATTTAATGGCCCTAAAATGTATTATTTATCTAACAAAACATGTAACAAAATATCAAACCAAGTGGCATTTATTTAAAAGAACGATAAACAATAGCTATATTGTTCAAAATTTTAAAAGTATTTCAGCACTTTGGACTGAGGGGAACTGACTTCATCCACTAAATTCATGTTTGTAGGTGCCATTTGGTTACTGGATATTTTAATATTTTATTTTTCACATTCAGACATTTTATGTGGGGCTCTGGGGCCCCTAAATATATACTGTTGAAAATTTGGAGTCAGTAAGATTTTTTTTTTTTTTTTTTAAATCTTTGCGTGTTGGTCAAAAATTACCGTTTTTTTTTTTTTTTTATTTCAACGAAATTAATGTACTATATTTTAGTTGTATAATGTTTTTTTTATTTAATATTTTGTATTTTTAGGCTGTTTTATGGTACTAAATTATATTTGCACTGTAGTTATAATCCATTTGTTCACTTTTTGAGCATGGACCTAAAAATGAAATTTTCAACTTAAACTCATAAATTTTGAATGCTTTAGAGCACTTAAGAGACTTAATTTTCAATGAAGTGAAAATTTAAAAAAGAAGTTACAGAATTTTACATTTATTGTTATGAAAAATTAACAAAAATACTATTTCATTTTTATATGAAATATATATTTTCAAAAACACATTTTACTCTAAAACTGCAAGAAAATCAAAGCCATAAATGTAAGCAAGTTGTGTTCCAAATTTGTGCTTGATATCTCAAAAAAAAAATTGTTTTGTTTTGTTTGGCTACACTACCAAATGTTTTCACTAGATGAAATTAGTCTCCCATTCATTTCCAATGAGGCCATTTTTGACCGTGAGGAGCACAAGTGTGACTTTTTTTTTTCCAGGACGATTTAACCTTTTCGAATCATGTCCATGATTTTCTTCTTTTTTTTTTCCCACATAGCAAGTGCTAAAACCTTTACCAAGTTTCGTACCATTCCGATGAAGTAAAAAAAATTCTAAAGACCGAAGAGCACCAGAGGGTTAAAAGAAATTAATAGTTTTCAGCATGCATTAACTTGATCAAAAGTGACAGTAAAAATATTTATAATGTTACAAAAATGTCAAATACATGCTATTCTTTTAAACTCACTAATTATCAAAGAATCCAGAGAAAATGTATCACAGTTCCCACAAAAATATTAAACAGTACTGTATATATAATCTGATGACAATTTTGTATTTTTTTAGGCTATCTTTGCATTTGGGCGATGTGGAAGACATCAGAGGACTTGTCATCAGGTAAACACTCTTTTTCTACACTCATCTTGACGTATCCATCAGAAGCTAGCGCAAAACATCACGAACTGATAATTACATTGAGTTGTTAATTACTTCCTCTTGTCTGTTTTCTGAAGGCTTCAGATGTCCAACACATTCTACGAATCAGTAAGCCAGAACTGGTTCACTCTGGACAGTGTTCACATCCACTACAACTGGACTCACGAGGCCACGTTCAATGCCACGGAGGTCTATGCCCCCGCCACCTATTCTTACCACTGCCAGCATGTCAGCAGCTTACAGAAATATGACACCCTACTGGTGCCCAGCTCCCACACTGACAGCTCGGCAAACTGGCACATCACTTTCACAGATTTTCAGGTAGCTGCCATGAAATGTGCTGGGGTGTTTTCAAAAGTTTACTGAAATTTTGTATTTCTGAAAGTCTATGTGGTTTTAGCTGACATACTATATTTGAAAATGATTAAGTTTATTTATAGAAAATGCTCAACAAAAAAGTTCTTTATTGGCATCAATGTATGGTTCTGGGAAGAACCTTTAACATCCATGGAACCTTTCCATTCCACAAAAGGTTCTTTGTAGCGGAAAAAGGTTGTTTAGATTTTAAAAATGTTCTTCACACTAAGAAAAAATGGTTCTTTTAAGAACTGTTCACTGAAAGGTTCTTATGGGGAACCAAAAATGATTCATATATGGAATCACTGAGAAAACCCCATTTTGGATCCTTTATTTTAAAGAGTGCATAAGGGGCTATTCACATAGCATTTTTTGTCAAATTAAAAACAACAAAGTGCTGAAAAAACAGCGAGATGTTACAAAATTCAAAGTTGTCCATTTATTGTAAGACGATAAACATAAAACGTAACAAAAATACACAGCATATTAACTTTATTTAAAAATAAATTTATATTTTGTATTTCTAAAGACATTTCTCTGTTTTATACATCAGTAAACAGAGCAAGGTCTAGTTCATGTTTAGGTTCCCAATAAAATTTAAAGTGTTATTTAGCACATTCTCAGACAGAAAACATTTGTTTTATACCTTTTTTCAGATCCAGGCCTTTAATGTCCAGTCCAACAAGTTTGCTTCAGCAAGTGACTGTGCAACTTTCTTCACTCCAGCCATCTTGATGGGCCTGATCACCTCTTTGATTCTACTACTGGTGTTGGCTTACGCCCTGCACATGGTCGTCCACCTCAAGCACATTGATCGTTACGAAGAGCACAAGACCACCGTCTACTTCCCCCGCACCCCCGAGGCCGAGCTCCCAGACAAGAACAGCGTGTGAGGAGCGACGGCGGTGCTGTAAAACCAGCAAAAGACCAGCGTGAAAAGGATTGCTAGTTCTGATTCTGGATGGCTGCGTTGTCCTCTTGGTCTTCCTCCTGCCTGGCACTAATTCCTCCCCTTATCACTGTCTTAACCTTACTTCTTACAACCAGAGGATGAGATTACCTGATGCATCAGGTGTTAAAACCCAGGCTGGAGCCAAAACCTGGACATCTCACGGCTTTCCAGCACCAGCACTGGGAAGCCTATGAAACGAGGACAAAAAAAAAAAAAAAAAAAAGTGAGATTGCCTTTTAATAGATCACCATTCTGGTGGACTTTTCAAAGCACTTCACTGACTGGATACAAGTTCAGTGGTTAGAAATATACTAATTGACAAGGCAGAGATGGCAGAAGAGAAAAGACTGTGAAACAGAAATGACTGTGGTTTGATATGGAAGTCGTCTTCTTTTTTTTTTTTTTCTTTTTTTTTAACAGTACTTCATAAATCACCATCTCATTCATCTGTAATGGAGTCCGCAGACTGATCTGCCAATTACAAGAACTGTTATATGACTGCCAAAGTGGTGCAAAATTGTTTGTCAACCTTGATGGGTAACTGACAGTAATAATGTGAATACGAAACATACAAAACAAACCATAAATGTACAGTGCTTAATACTATTTATGTATTCCAGGACTATACAATATAGATTCAGGAACTTCATAAATATACTCATTGGCTTTAAATGATCAGCTAGATATTCATATAGATCTAGATTCAACTGCTGTTTTAGTAATTAACAAACTTCCAGTATTAAGCACCTTCAAATCTATAAATATCAAGTGCGTAAAATGTATAGCAAGAAAAAGACCTTTTTTAAGCTTCGGAAACTGATGTATTGCACAGAACATTTTTATATGATCTCATAATTGCTAGATCTATATGCTGTCCCTTTTCAGGTGGAATATATTAGGACTAATAGACGAATTTAGCACCCCTTAAGAATTTATAGTACAGACAGTATAACTATAGTGAGGTAATGCTGAAAGAATGCTGTACAATTATTCATCTAAGTGTTTAATACCCTCAGTATCATAATCAGTATACCTCTATATCTACAATTATAACATCAGTAACTCATTATCACAATAACCTGCAGCATGACAATGACTAGAGATAAACCTCTACCATGGCACGTCTGATTCTGGAGGTAACAATGTGTTCATTTGAATGATGGTCATACACACTGAAGTGCACAAGAAGTTTTCTGAACATCAGTCAATTCAGTCTGAACAATAAACAGTGAACAGATCAAAATTCAAAGTGCGTCATACCTTTATATCTTACTAGTAGAAAAACGCATGCGTTTCTTGTGTTGTTCTCCATGTATGGTAAAGCAGTGGTCGTGGCTATGCAGACCGCTGCCCACCTCATGCTGACCGTCTGCTATGGCCCCGTATTTTTGCGGTGAAAAGGCAGCAACCCCCTCCTGTTCCATTTTTCCTGCCCTTTCTGCCATCTGCTTTCATCTCACACTTCTCAGCAGGAGCCTGCGGCGCTGCCTTCTTACCGGGACAGTTTACCTGTCGGCCTTCGAAACAAACTTTACTCACACATGCTCTACTTTCTGCGTCATCGACTCTCACAGCTCGAGTGTGTTTTCCTGCAGGGTCTAACAGCCTCACAGCTGGCATTAGTCTGGCTTTGTGCTGCATATACAAACAATATCATGTTGGTTTAGTCATGGCTGAGTGCTACTTACTAATTGTTATCTCCTTAATTATTTAATTTCTTTACACAGCGCTCTGGAATACTCGGTTCTGATTGGTCAATCCGTCGTCCATGGCAGCGCTGCAGTCCGCTCATCCGGGTAACTGAAACTGGCGCTACTTTCATGTTTCTTGTAGCGCTCTGCGGACTCGCGCTGTCTTGTTACATATAAACACAACTTGCAAAAGCATGGCCTCAGATGACTTCAGTAGCTTATTAATATTACTGTAATATTGTTGCAGTGTCCGTCTTGTTGCTAGGCCGATTATTTTGTATATTGATAGACTAATGGACTATTTTTTGTTAGCAGAAGTTTCAAGATAATAATAATTATAAAATAATTTCTGAAATTAATATTTCATGGCCATGTATTAATTTTTTTTTTTTTTTTTTTTTTTTTTTTTTGCAGTAGCTGTGCAGGATAATGTACAGTCTGCATTTTTGCAAAGAGTGTCCTTCCCTATAATTATAATAATTATATTTTAACATTATTTTAGATTTTTGAAGAGGTCTTATATGATCAAAAATAATAATACTGATCATAATAATTTAAAAGGCAGATATTTTGTTTTGTATGCTGTTGAAGACATATCATTGATTCAACGTACCATCTAGCATTAAATGTGACCCTGAAGCACAAAACCATTCTTAAGGGTGATTTTTATAAATTGAGATTTATACATCAACTGAAAGCTGAATAAATAAGTTTCCATTGATTTATGGTTTATTAGGATAGGACAATATTTGGCCAAGATACAACTATTTGAAAATCTGGAATCTGAGGGTGCAAAAAAAATCAGAATATTGAGAAAATCGCCTTTAAAGTTGTCCAGATGAAGTCCTTAGCAATGCATATCCACTCACATATTTACAGTAGAAAATGTAAAAAAAATAATATCTTCATGGAACATTATCTTTACTTAATATCCTAATAATTTTTGGCATAAAAGAAAAATCGATAATTTTGACCCATACAATGTATTGTTGGCTATTGCTACAAATATACCTGTGCAATTTATGACTGGTTTTGTGGTTACAAATGTTGTTTCAATGTTTTTTTTTCATAGTTGAAACAACAACTGACATAATTATTTCAACCACATTTCAATGTTGAAGGTCAGCCATGTGCTGAAAAAAAATAACATTTATATAAGTTATATATGACGTATTTAAGCTATAATAGTGAATATGAAAATATTAAGTGTAAGTATTAGAGAGGATAAAAGAAAAAGAAAGAGACAGAGAAATAGTCTTAATCTTCTTAATCTAGCCTACAAAACACTGAATTATTCAGGCACCCATGATCCAAATCTTGGACAAACACAGCTTCTTTTTGTTGTCATTAAAAGCTGTAGATCTTACATCGCAGAGATTTATGACCATGACTCATCCCTTTCAAGGATTCAAGGTTATAGTGATGGCACTGGACAAGGTGACTTTAATATTCTCCACTGGTGATTGTGTGTGTGTGTGATTTTTATTCTCAGTCTATCTTGTGCGGTCAAAACTTACATGGGCAAGAACTATGAATGAGACAGGTTTGCTCTGTCACCATGACAACAAAGGAAAGATCCATACAAACCCTTTCAGTCTTCCTCTGAGCATGGCAATCTCTCTTAATTCCACATCAGTAGCCTTGGTCACATTTAGAAAAAGTAGCCAGCACAAGTTAGCCTGATTGAGAAAACATAATTATTTCATAAAGATATTTAAAGAGATGGCACAGGAAATGCAATGCTTATGCCTAATATAACAGTATCTACTTACAGGATCTACATCTAATGTCCTGCTCAGATACATTATAAAACTGCATACATAACAAGGTTGCACAGATATTTTTATATAATAAGGTAAACAGCAATGTGTATGGTATTATATGTTCAAATATGTGAGACTTCCTTCCCATCTCTAAGTTTTAACACCACAGGCAATTTAAAACAACATAGGATGACACTTACCATGTTCAAGTGTTTCAGTGGCAGGCTATAGATATTGTTTATCACAGATTTTTTTTAATGGGAATTTAAAATTTGAGGATCCAGCATTCAAAATCAGCGATGTGATTACATCTGGACAAACAAATAAATGACCATAATCCATTACTAGCAAGAAATGCATGTATTTTTTACTGGTCAATGGTGCATTTTGCCTGTTTTCTATCGAATAGTGAACCTTCAAATGACAGTCAAAGTGATTGACATTTTAACATGCAACTAATAATATAATTGACTGAAATCACAGTGCTTTGGTTGGCACTGATACAAGCACGAATGACCACTATTGTTAACAGTTTTTACATAAGAGACGCCCTAACGAGTGAAACAATGGGCCTGAGTGTATTCTACCATGCAGCTGCAGCCTCTTTTTAGATGCCTCAGGACGCTTGTATGCCCATGTGAGCGAGACCTCCAGACCACCACCTGCGGGGGGAAGGCGTCACATGACGAGGCATACAAATAATTTCCATAAAGAAAACGACTCCTCAGAGTACAATATACATAAGCAGTACTCTTATAGCGTAAACAAATTCATCTCCACTCAACAGTTACTGCCTTGTTTTGCCAAGCGAACCCCCAGACACGATATTTGGATGCGTCGGTCTCCCCCGCCCTTCAGAATGGACTCGTCCAGTTCTCATCACCAGAGCGAATCGATAGTTAAAGAAGCCTGAATATTGCAGCTCTATTTCGGCACCGACAGAAGTGACATCACAAGTCTACAGGTAATAGCGTCTGTTTTTAGTCCTCAGACTTAAGTAAGGGTGATGAGTAGTTTTCCTAATTTATACAATGATGCTAAGCTGTATTATATAACTGGCATGACGTTATGCTTTGAGTGTAAGCAGTAATTTGACGTTTAAAACGGGAAAAGATTGAGACTTGTGTTTATTTCCTTACAGATCTATTGCCTTTTTGGAAATCTGTGATTATTGTAGTTTTCCGCCTTATTAACTAGCTGAGTCATAATTGGCATCACCTGGAAATTCATGTTAAAATTTCTTTACTATTCAACGAAATATCTAAACTTTGTTAATATTAATAAAGTTAATATTTTAAAGTGACATTAAAATAATTGCTCTCGTGCTTTGTCACAGTGGGGGAAACAATGGAGGAGCAGAATCTGAAAGATCCTATTAATAAAGTGTCTCTGATCAAAGGTAAAAACACTTTATTGCTCTTGAGTTTCTATAGTTATTTGCTGAAGTGTTCTGAACCAGAATATAGCGCTTTACTGTCTCTATATGCATTTAGAGGATATTAAACCTTGTTTTTTTTTATTATTATACTTGGAGTATGTCAAGGTACTGTGTCTAAAATAATGATTGTTTGACTATGTAAGGTATAAAGTTTACTGAGTTACTTGTGAGCTATTGGATTATTTAATTCTGATATATTTTGTAAAAAATGTTGCATTCATTAATTAAAAAAATAATAATGCATTTTTATTAAGTTTAACATGGAAAAGGAATGGTTCCTATTCAGTTAAGTGAAATTTCTGTAAAATATACATTTTATATGTCTGTAACTAAATACCTCAGTGCTCATCGACAGTTCAAGTGCAATGAATAAAACCTTTTCTTCCGAAAAGAAATAATTTTATTATGACCAAATGTAATCATGCATGGCAGTTTTGTCGTCATTAGTTGTGATGGGACAGTTTTCCAGCCTCTGCTAATACTTTTGTCAGCTCTAGTCCTTTCAGAAGATATTTTGTCCATCTGACGGTGTCTTCCTGTCTGTCTGTCTTCCTCTTCCACACACTCAAAAATAAATTAGGCCAAAGCATTCCTATGTGCCCTGGTACTCTGCTGAGAGATTGAGTTCTTGATGCAGAATGGCATCAATAAACATTACCCACCGCAAAACCTCATGAAACGTTAATGCCTTGGCCTGCACAGGATTTCAGTATTTTAGCTTAGTCATCGAAGCAAGGCATGTGAAGTTCAATTTTCTGGAATTACGTGTCTCTGATCGCAATGATATGTCCTTGATATGCCCATTTATGGTATACACCCTTGAGTTTGTAAGATGAGGTCATATCTTTCTGGAGCATTTGATAAAATGGCCTGGTTTTCAGCAAGAGGAGCAGGTTTGTTTCTAAGTTTAGGCAAACTAAATTGCAGCCAGTAAACGCAACGGATCTTTCATAAATAATTAAAAATCTGTATGAATGTTTTCTCATAGAAGTTTAAAAACTTTTCTGATTCATTATGAAATGGCATTGTGTAACATTAGAACGTTTAAAACTTTTATTCAAATGGCAGCTTTATTGAAACCCTGGCCATCCTTTTCGCAGATCCCAGTTCAAACCGTACTGATGACATTATGTTTTAAGGATGGATCTATTCTGAGTCAAGTTATTAATTCATGGAATAGGCCCATTTTCTGACCTCCAGGGAAATTACCATGCGATTCATTCTGATTTAATTAACCTTTGAGGACAGGGTTTGCACTTCGTCAGAGGGCAGAACAATCCGGCAAAGTTGAAATGCAACTCATTGATGCTGATAAAGACACAGATCACCCATTAACAGCTGATGAAAGAGTGATTATCTGACAGCAGAGCACCATAATAGTGTCTAATTATGCATGTAATAGTTCCCATTAGATAATGTAATCATTTCTCCAGATGAGCTGAGCAGGAGCACTGTGGAGGCCAGTGAGTCTGAGAAGGTCATCCAGCGACTGAACCAGGAACTGCAGGAGGCCAATGAACAGGCCAACTCGGGCAAACACAAATGTGTCGAACTCCAAGGTAAAGAGGGGACTTTGTATTTGTATTTGTTCATTGTGTGTAGGTCTTATACATACAAAACTGATCCTAGATCAACACTCAACTTTGCCTCACTACATGTGTTTTTATTTATGTAAAATGCATGATTATTAAATTACATTGCAAATTAAATAATACATTAATATTATTATATGGATATTTGAGTAAGCCTGTGAACATTTAAAATGATTTGTAATGGCAGTCATGCTCATTGGGTCCCCCTGATGGCTTGTGCTGTGTATTACAGGTCTATTGGAGGAGGAGAAAAGAGCCAATAAGCAGCAGGCAGAGGAGTCAGCAAAACAGATAAAGGTCTTGCAGAGTAAGAGAAGGAGGGTGTGTATGTCTTAAGTAATTACTTAACAATGTATTATACCAAACGGTCTTTATTTGTGTCTACATGTGCATTCAGCTCAGCTCCAGAAGCTGCAGGATGACATGGAGAATCTCAGGGATCAGAAGGACAGCGCGGTCTTCAGCATGCGACAGGAAGCGCACGCGGCTCAGGAGGAAGTGCAGGTGTTGCGCCGCACTATGGAGAAAACGGCAGCCGAGCGAGAGCATGAGGTCAGCGCGCTGAAAGGGAACCTAGCAACGTTAACTTCTGAGCTGGAGAAATGGCAGTTGGCTGCAAACAAATACGAGCGTGAGCTTGACAGTGTGCAGGCCAGTCACCAACAGCAGAACCAGCAGAGAGACAGAGCTGCCAAACAGCAAGGTACTTACAACTCCACAGACCTCACAGACCTCACAATGGACTGGCCTACAGAATTTTAATCCTACATTTTAAAATGGGTTTCTTTAATTGGTAAAAATCATGCAATCTTGTGAGAATGTCAACATTTCTCATCCATGTATTTTTCTAAACCAAAATGCAAATGCATTAATATTTAAACTTCCATTTATACTACCACATTAATGTGAATATTGGGTTATTTTATTTTAATTATTATTTAATTTGGTTGTTGTTGATGATGATAATAATAATAATAATAATAATAATAATAATAATAATAATAAATAACAGTCCATTAAAAACAAATAATCCATACCTCTTAAAAATAGTAAATATGACTTATCAAATTAGCATTAACAAATTAATTTTCTGAGATTTTTATAATAATAATAATAATAATAATAATAATAATAAAAAATAATGATAATGCAAACATTATTGTACATTGTTTAAAGTGTTCATTTTAAAATGTTAAAAATGGGTTTCTTTAATTGGTAAAAATCATGAAATCATGTGAGAACGTCAACATCAACAAATGCAAATTCATTATTTAAACTTATATTTATACTGCCACATTAATGTGAATATTGGATTTAATTTTTATTGTTGTTGTTGAAAATAATAATACATAAATAATATTTAATAATATAATAAATAAATAACTGTGTTAAAAACAAAAAACATTCCTCTTCAAAAATTAAAAAAAAGTAAAAATTAGCATTAACAAATATGTATTTTCTGAGATTTGTATAATAGTAATGATGATAATGCAGAAATTATTGTACATTGTTGAAGGTGTTCATTTTAAAAATTAATCAAACTCATATTTCCTATAAAAAATTAATTCAAATTAATTTCATATTAAAAATTAATTCAACATTTCAGTGTAAAAAAAAAAAAAAAATGAAATGAAATAAAAAATCACATAACTTTAGCATCACCAGGCTAAATTCCTGTTTTTTTCCCCCAATTAAATTAAGGCTTTTTTTTATGTCTTTTGCACATTCATTATCTATTAGAAAATGGTTCTCCTTTCTTAGAAACCTGATGAATGAGGAACATAATGTGTTTGTGGAGGTTACAAATCAAGCCCTAGGTTCATCAAACAACAGTCACGCCAGTGTTTGCAGTAATCCGACAGATATTCAGAAGATGACTCACATTTCTCACATCACTTCCATCATTATGTAACAGAGTAGCGTCGTGAGTCAGTTTGTGTGTGTGTTCACGCACATGTGCTATATCTGTGAGTTTGTTTGCATGTCTTTGGGTATTTTTTTTAAGTGTGTGTGTGTGTGTGTGTGTGTGATGCAGCGAGCGAGCTGGAGCGGCTGCAGAAGGACTGTGAGAGCCTGAGGAGGGAGTGTGCGTCTCTGAGGTCAGAGAGAGAGCAGCTGGCTGATAAACAGCAGAAAGAGAAGATCAGCCTGCAGAGTGAGAGCAGCACCCTGCGCTCAGAGAAAGAACAGCTACTGAAGAAACAACAGCAGCTGGAGAAAGAGCTGGACAGGTCTGTCCTAACGGTATCAGCTACAGCTAATTTAAAGGTGAAGTGTGTCATTTCCGTGCCACTAGAAGCACCAAATGTAATTGCAAATTGTTTTCAAACAAATTCCCACCCTAAACTCGCACTATTGGCTGAGTCAGTGTTGCTGTGTCATGATGCTGAAAGAGACCATTTTTACAATGTTTATACATCTCAGGGAACTTAAAGGTATACATAGTTCACCCAAAAATGTAATTTGTTATAATTTAGTCATGTCGTTGTGTGTGTGTGTGTGTGTGTGTGTGTGTGTGTGTGTGTGTGAGTAACAGACTAAAATTTACAGTATGTTGCAAGTGTAAATTCATTAAAGCTATGACTTTTATTATTATTTGATTATAATCTATAAAATTATAAATAAGGATATTTTTCTTACAAAAACGCATCGCTTCACTTCAGAAGGCCTTTATTATCCCCCTGGAGCTGTACGGATTACTTTTATGATGGATGGATGTGCTTTTTTGGGTTTCAAAATCTTGGTTACTATTCACTCCCATTATAAAGCTTAGAAGAGCAAGAATATTTTTTAATATAACTCCGATTGTGTAAGAAGATAGACATATACACCTGGGATGGTTTGAGGGTGAGTAAATTATGGAATAATTTTCATTTTTGGGTTAACTAACCCTTTAAGTTTTTTTTTTTTTTTTTTTTCCTTTAAGAAAAATGGACATACTCTACGTGATATACAGTCAAACCAAAATTTATTCAAACACCTTGAACATTTCATTCATTATTACAGTTTATTCACTATAGTTTACAAAAATGGTAATAAAATATGACAAGAACTCAAAGTTAAACTGTGTCAGAAAAAAATTAATCTTAATTATGTCAGATAACACTTAAGCAAAACATAGTCAGGTCAAAGTGTCTGAATAATTTTTGGTCCCACATTTTTATCATTTTTACTGGTAGTCCACTGTATGAAGGATTTTTGGGTATAATATGTCACAGTTTACTTTTTCCTATCCTCACTTACATAAATGAACTATAGTGTCCTGCACCCATTAGTAAAAATATATAAAAAAAATATCTAGTGTCTGAATAATTTTTGGTTTGACTGTATATCCAAATGAATCAATATTAAATTGAATCAAAAATCGGAATCAAGTGCTTCTTACTCAAAATTGAATCGAATCATGAAATCTGTGTTAATACCCAGCCTTACACTTCATCTTTAAATTGGAAAAAAGATCCTTTTGCAGACTTGTGATGTAATGACGTAATCTATCTGGAATCTGAACCTGCATTTTGCCTCAGCTCCAAGAAACAGACCACAAGTCTGAGCAACACAGTCAAGACCCTGGAGAAGACGCAGGTGGACCTGGAGAAACGGCTGAGCGTCCTGCAGGAGGAACACCAGAGAGACACTAGCCAGCTGGAGCAAAGCAATAGCAGGATCAAAGAACTGCAGAAAGAGGTTATTCCCACCATAGTTGAGAAAGAAAGTAGAACTGCCTGAGACTCATTAGCAGGCATGTCACAAAAGAGCTCTGCTCCTAAAAAAAGACATGGCCCCCGGATACACAGAGTGTGTGTGTGTGTGTGTGTGTGTGTGTGTTATTGACTAGGCTCATTGCTCCCTGTGAAAGGTTTCTACTCTCTTTCTCTTTTTTGCTCTCAGTATGAGGAGATCCAGGCAGAGCTGTCGGGCCTCAGGGAGAAGTATGAGAATGTAGAGGAGGAGAAAAGCTCCATCAGTCTGGAGCTGCAGCAGAGCCAAGAGCGCCTGAGGCTTCTGCAGGACAAAGACAACCATGTGAGTTTTCAATCCATGTAACGCTGATGTTCAACAACAGGGGCACTGACAATAGGGACAGTTCAAGAGGAAAGAGCGCATATTTTGTGGCGTTGTTTGCCCTTGAAATCTGAGATGAAAAACATAGCATTGTTTGTTTGACAATAAACTTCCACAGCTTGTTTAAAATTTTTGTATAGCCTAAAGATGAAGTGTGTAATTTCTGTGGCCAATAACAACACCAAATGCAGTTGCAGACTGTTTCCAGTAGAGCAGTGGAATTGAATCGTTTTTACGATGCATCACGATGCTGATGTGAACGATCCTGCATCTATGTATAAAAACAAATGAAACTATTTTTTTAAAAATGTAATTAAAAAGGCCTATCATAGATATTAATGTACTAAATACATAGGCTAAATAAAGTTAAATAAAGGTAAATAGGTAAAAAGGTAAATTTGCGTATGTCCAATGGAAGCAAAGCTTTTACGTCTGATGTTTTGGTTTTGTTTTTTTTTTTACGAAAAGAACATGCATGAATGAGAAAGTAAAGTGCAGGACGCGCTTGATGTTAAGAGTTATTAAACGCAATAAGCCATGAAAAAGATCTTACTCACGGTGAATGAAACACCCCAAGCGTGCACACAGAAAGACGCCACTCTCGCACATGTCACAATCCCGAATTCATTTCTCTTTTGCGGTGTATTGCACTTGGATGGTCAGATACACACAGAATTACAGTATTTTAAAATATGTCTTGGCGAGTATTCACAAACATAATCTGTTATGTCTTAAGTGAACATTTGGTTAACAGTTGGGGAAAACATCTGATGTGTAACATTATATTAGATCCATGCCTTAGGTCTTAAAGGGATAGTTTGCTCAAAAATAAAAATTCTGTCCTCATTTACTCACCCTAAATTTGTTCTAAACCTGTATGAGTTTCTTTCTTCTGTTGTACATAAAAGAAGATATCATGAAGAACATCGGTAACCAAACATTTTCTGGTCCCCTTTGACTTCCATAGTATTACTATGGAACTGTTTGGTTACCCACATTTTTCAGAATATCTTCTTTTGTTTTTAACAGAAGAAAAAACTAGAACAAATTTAGGGTGAGTAAATGAGAACAGAATTTTTATTTTTGGGTGAACTATCCCTTTTAATATAATAAACCTTCTGTCGTCTGTCTCATTAATGTTAATCAAACAATAAAAGAAAAGAGATAATCCCTCACTGTTCTTGACTGAACTACTTTTGTAGCTTTAATAATCAATTTATTTGTAATGAAAACCCTAAAGACTGCAGTGGTTATTTTTTACATTAGATTTTTTTTTTTTCTTACTTGAATGCTTCTGTTTAGATGTAAAATGAAAAAAAAGTAAAGCACGGTTAATTTAATTTGTTTCTTTCTTATTTGTTCTCCTTTTTGTGATTTGCATCTTTATTTTTAATAACAAAAATACCTATATTGTGATTATCATTAAAATAATTATTATTAATAAAAGAAGTGGAGGAAAAGATGCATCAAGAATCGTTTTATAATTGAATCGTAACCCTCAAATCGAATCGTGAGGCTAGTAAAGGTTCACAACTTTAGTTTCCAATAAGGTTTCTACCCAGGGTCCAAAATTGACACTCGCCATAATAAAGAGAGGAATTAAAATCAAGCGTGTGTTGTCATATGTAAATTTATGCAAAAAGTGCAAAGTATAATACAGAATACATAAGTTTTTTTTTACCCAGAATTCCATGTGACGACATAAAATACATGCGGAATATTTCCCGAACATGCCACCAAAACAAAAATGAGGAAGAATTAATATTCTTAATATTTTTGTGAGATTCATGCACGATTAATTTTTATTTTATCTTATTTATTTAATTTAATTTTATTTTATTTTATTTTTTTATATTTATTTTATCTTGAAAATAAATTATTTTAACAAAGCAAGTCATTTAAGAACAATTTTTTTTAATGTTTTCATTATTATTAAATCATTAATTTATTTATATAAAATATTAAAAAAATATATATACTTTAAATAATTCTAAATTTCCAGGCTGATAAACCACTGAGAGATGGCAAAGGCTTGCTGCTTCACAGCATTAGTTAAAACAGAAGTTGGCATGTCACATTTGAACAAACATTGGCGTTATCTCTGCACCCTGAACTGGAAAAGGGGAAGTGTTTTAACAATGAAACAATTACACACTTCACCTTTTGATTTCCTTGTCTTGATGATAGTAAGATTCACCAGTCCAATAATAACACACATAAACACAAGCCACTCATTCAGTAATCACTCCCTTCCCTCCTTTAGCTGTCTTTATTGCAGCCCATCCTAGCCGTAGCCATCGGCCTTGTCCTGGCTTTGCTGTATTGGTGCTTGGGCCCATTGTGGTAGAAAGGTACACAGTGCTCCTGTCCCGTCTCATTCCTCTGCTTAAGCATTCATCATCCTCAGGGCTATGCATGACCACTAAATGATTCTCTGCTTAAGCTACCAAAAACTGTCCGGTCATTTGCAAAATGCTTCTGTTTCTCTACCACAGGTCCGCTTTGTATTATAAGACGCGCACTAACAGGTGTTTCTGACAAACTCCATTTTGTAGGTTGTAGTTTTCCAGCGTAGCTCTGAGGCATCCCGGCTCGCTCTGTCCTCCCGCGTATGTCTTCTGCTGTCCTTGTCTTGTGTGTTCTGACCTCTGTTTCTCCGCGTCCCATCCTTGTGGCTTTTGTGTCCCCGTCTCAGCTCATGTGCATCCCTGATTGTAAACATGTTCTGATTGTTGATGCGGTGCTCCAGATGACGTCATCTCTTGTCATGTTTGTTCTTGCAGGGAAAATGGATCAGGTGGATGCCCGTTGCTGCTGTTACCATTGCTGTGACGGGGTATTTGCTTTCAAAGACCTCAAAATGAACATCGTGATGAACCAGTAACAAGCACACACACCGTGACATGCTTACCTTGTCAATCTTTCTCAAATGTGTTGACATTTGTGTCCTTTTAGTCTGTGTGGTGTTAGTTTGAGTAAAAAGTGTTTAAATGCAACTTTCTACTCAAATATTGATGGCCTTAGAATAATAATATCACAGCATTCCCTCAGTTGCACCACCATATACATATATATTTTTAAATTTGACGTTCTGTATATGCATAGCATTTGAAGTACCTGGCTAATAACAGGTATTTTATTGAACACTGTTGCTTTGCCAAACGAACACTTAGTGAATTGCCTTATATAACGTAGCATCAGATAAACAAACATATACCATCCATGAGAATTAATTGAGAATTGCAAATCCCACTGCAATAACATATTCGAGACATGATGCATCCATTTAAGTTTTAACTTGTTCATGCATTCTGTGGCTTAAATGCCTAAATCTGCCATGTAATGTGTATGTGTCCTTGCACCTTATACAAAGCCATTAGTGATTAGTCTATGCACTGTACTTTATTGTGATAAGGATTTGACATATTAATAATAATGATGATGATGATGATGATGAAAATAATCACTGTTCACTTAGGACATTAGAGTGCTAATTTGTCCTAAAGTGACCTATAATAGAGTGTTTATGATTTATTATGTTTATTATTCCTTGTACAGAGATTTAAGGAAAAACTACCTGATCTAACAAACATGCTAATTGCAATAAATAAGCAAAAGTGAACTTCAGCCCTGTTTAATATGTGTAAATCCTTAATGCATATCGGATGGATTTCATTTCGATAACACTTTACAGTAGGGTCAATTTGTTAACATTAGTTAATGTATTAGGTACCATTAACTAGCAATAAAAATTTTTACAGCATATATAGTATTCATCTAGGTTAATGTAATATGTTTGTTCATAGTTTATTAACAACACAGAAAAAGAAATCATATTTTGTGAATGAGTTTGCAGCCTGTATTGAATGTAATGCAATAATAAGACCAATATTTGTTGCTTTTATTACATGGTACATGGTCTTTTTATAGCAAAAATTTTTTATTTAGTTGCAATAGTCTAATTCACAAACAAATGTCTCTTGTGCCAGTTCTTTTTAATAAATTAAAAACATACAGCACAACCAATTCTACATTCTAAAAAATGCTAGGTTAAAAACAACCCAAGTTGGGTTGAAAAAGGACAAACCCAGCGATTGGGTTGTTTTAACCCAGCGGTTGGGTTAAGTGTTTGCCCAACCTGCTGGGTAGTTTTATTTAACTGAACTAAAAATGACTGTATTACTTGCTTAAAATTAACTCCAAATATGTTGGAAATTAACATTTATTAATGTTTAATGAATAATAATTAAACAAACATTTATTAAATTGCTTATTAATAAATATTAACCTTTTGATTATTATTGTTCCCTCTAGTAATTATGTGTCTGATTTTTAATTTCCAACCTATTTTGGGTTAATTTTAAGCCAGCCATATAATAATTTTAAACAATAGTTGGGTTAAATAAAACTGCCCAGCACATTGGGCAAACATTTAACCCAACCGCTGGGTTTGTCCATTTTCAACCCAACTTTGGTTGTTTTTAACCCAGCATTTTCAGTGTAGTCTGATTCTTGAGACAAATGTCTCTTATGTGCCAGTTCTTTTTAGTGAATGAAAACACAAAGTACGACCAATGCTGGTCCAATTCTTGATACAAATGACTCTTATGAGTCGTGTTTTTTTTTTTTTTTTTAGTAAATCAAAAACATTCACCGCAACCAGTGTAGTCCGATTCCAGAAATAAATAACTCTCATGAGCTGCTACTTTTAATGAATCAGTGCCTTATATTACTTTCTATGTGTAAGAATATGTAAACAAAGTGGACATTTATAACCCAAATGAATCAAATTAAGAGCTTGTGAATCAAATTGTGAAATGGATACCAAGCACTAAAAACCTTGTTGTAAAGTGTTAAGATTTCCAGTATACACTAAAAAAAAAAAAAAAAAAAAAAATTCTGGGCACATAAGCACACTTCCACTAAATAATGGCCTCATAACCAAGATTGTCATAAACCTGCAGTCAAAGGCACACGCTTCCATGGTGTAATGCAGTCCGCCCCAATGAGTCATCCCTCCTTGGTACCGCATGGGGAAATATGAGGACGTGCCCCGATCAAAAGAGCTCTGGCAATAATACGCTCAGTTTATTCTGGAGTAAATGAAGTATAACGTCACCAGCGATAAGGTTATCAGCAACAGTGATGTCAGACGTTCATCTGGCTTCAGGTGGGAATTAGCTGAATTCCCCAGGCCTGAAGATCCTGTTTCTGACCTCTGTCTTCCGAGTAAATACATTCTTCAAGCACTGATGTAACTAAAATCTGTTTTTATTATTCCTTTGCACGATGTGGGGCTGCGGCATGATGACACGGTTAATGTCAGAGTAAAAACAGCTCTCAGAGGCGCTGTATAATCGTAATTATGGGCCAGAATGGGGAGTTGTAAGGCACTCCCACCACCAGCAAAGCTACATGAAAGCTTCGTGCTTCTTCTTAGTTTGGTATAAAAGGTTTCGGACTCCACACTGATCAGAGAGAGCGATGGGTGACTTTAAAGATAGTGTTACTGCAGCTGCAATCAACCTGGCAGATGATGCCCCATGGAAAAAGATACAGAAGAACACCTTCACACGCTGGTGCAATGAACACCTGAGGTCTGTGGAGCTGCAGATCAGCGATCTTAAGTTTGATCTGAGCGATGGCCTTGTCCTTATTTCACTGCTGGAGGTCCTGAGCCATAAGAGGATGTTTAGAAAGTACCACACGCGACCCACCTTCAGACAGCTCAAGCTAGACAATGTTTCGGTGGCTCTGGAGTTTTTGGATCATGAAAAGGTTAAGTTGGTGTCTATAGGTAAGTTACAACCTGCCTGAACTTTGAAAGAAGGTGTTTGCAAAGATCTACAGCATTAGTTTTCTTGAGATATTTTCAAGGCACTCGAACAACATTTTAAAGATCTTGTTTCTGAATATTGTTAAGATAAAGTTCATAATAAAGCAATCTGCTGATTTAATGTGAGATGTGAGATAAGTAGGACAATATGTACAGTACAAGACCAATTAAATAAGAATAAAGATGAGTTGGAGAGAATGAATGCTATGAAAGACTTATGATCAGGTATGTTTTCTATAAGCAGAAACACCATAGGGACTGTGCCATAGTATTTAATTTGGTATATATATAAATATGTGCTTATTGTGCAGATAAACGGGGCTAAGGTGAAATAATCAGAGTTTTTACTTCACTTAAATTTAAAAGCATGTAGTATTAGCATGAACAAACCATAATTCACCTCTAATTATACTAATTACACTGAATATTAAGTATAATTGTCTTTATGCTCTTAACAATGCTTCTGGCTGACAGAAGCCGAGGTTATTAAACCATATCGGTTAACATAAGGTATTCATTTATTTGCAGTAAAGTATTGCTTAAAACATTGAACATTTTTAAATTTCCTTTGACATTTATGATGTGATTAAAGAGGTTGTAACTGTTGAATAAAACTGTTAATAAAATATAAATATTAGATAAAGAAATAAGAAGAAATGTTGATTTTTTTTTTTTTTTTTTTTTTTTGCAACTAACTGAAGTACTGAAATACTAAAATGACTCAAACTAAAGCTAAAATAATAATAAATTAAAGGATTGGTTCACTTTCAAATGAAAATTACCCCAAGCTTTACTCACCCTCAAGCCATCCTAGGTGTATATGACTTTCTTCTTTCTCATGAACACAATCGGAGTTATATTTAATAAATATCCTGACGCATCCGAGCTTTATAATGGCAGTAAGCGGGATCAATGAGTATGAGCTGAAAAAAATGTCTCCATCCACATCCATCCATCATAAACATATTCCACATGGCTCTGGGGGGTTAATAAAGTCCTTCTGAAGCAAAGCGATGCATTTGTGTAAAAAAAAAAAAAAAAAATCCATATTTAACAAGTTATGAAGTAAAATATCTAGCTTCGGCCAGACCGCCTTCCGTATTCAAGTTATGAAGAAAGTGTAAACTAGCGTCGCGTCAGTTATGGTTTTTCCGTAAGTTGAATAGGGAAGGCGTAAGATGTAGCGTAAGATTTTTGAACTGCAAGACTGTAACACGGTTAGTAGATATGGGAAGAAGGAGGCGGGAACCAGCGAACATTAAATACACTTTAATAATTCCAAAATAAACAAACAAAACGAAAGTAAAATGCCGGCAGTCGGCCGTGAGGGACCACACAAACATAATAAAACATAACATAAAGTCCAGGCCTGGTCCTCTCCCATCCTTCACTGTCGTCGCTCCTCCTTTTATGCTTTCGGAGCTCCTCCGTGAGAGATACGAGACCGGTGCAACGTGCAGCTGACACTCGTTATCACTCGCGTCACCGGCCTCGCGCCGTTCCTTCACGGCTCTCGCCCCGCCCTGCTCGTCACAAAGAGTTTTACACTTTCTTCATAAGTAGAATATGGAAGTAACACAAACACTTCGCTTCACTTCAGAAGGCCTTTATTAAACCAACCAACCCCCCACCCCCGTTGTATGATGGATGGATGGAGAAACTTTCTTCAGCTCATACTCGTTGATCCCGCTTACTGCCATTATAAAGCTCAGCTGTGTTAGGATATGTATTAAAATATCTCCAATTGTGTTCATCAAAAAGAATAAAGTCATATACACCTAGGATGGCTTGAGGGTGCGTAAAGCTTGGGGTAATTTTCATTTGAAAGTGAACTAATCCTTTAAAGCTAAAATTTTTTGAAACTAATAAAAATTACTAAAACTTAAACTAAAGTTAAAATAAAAACTGAAAATATATAAATAAAAGCTAATTCAAAATATTTATAATAACTAATGGTTTATAAATAATACTGAAATAACACCAGTGATTAGCATCTTCATTGTGTCTATATAACGGTTTCATTTGTCAATAAGGTCAGCAGCAAAATCAAGATGTAAATTCTGTGCCTGTTGTTTGAAAATCATAAGCATTTCTTCAGAAGGACATTATCACACAACTGAATTGCTGCTCCCACACTGACACTAAGACATGCTTTTCCTATGAATTCCTGTGGCCCCTTTCCTAATTAGGGAGGGAAGGCCTTGGGTCAAAGAGTTTTAGTGTCAAACTGGGGACGGCACTTCAGTCAATTAGTTGTGAGCTGGACCGGAACAATGTTCCCAGTTGAACTCTCTTGTTTAAATGTAATGGCTAAATGACAAAAGGCATTTGATGTATTAAAAAAAAAAAAAAAATGTTACCAAGAGAAGGTGTCCATCTTGAAGGAACAAATAGACAAACACCTTCAATGTCTCCATACAGACAGTAAGGCCATAGTGGATGGGAATTTGAAGCTGATCCTGGGTCTAGTTTGGACCTTGATACAGCATTACTCCATTTCCATCCCAGTGTGGGAGGATGAGGCAAACGATTCTGTCTCCAAACTGACTCCAGAGATGAGGCTTCTGGGATGGATCCAAAACAAAGTCCCTGAACTGCCTATCACTAACTTCAGCCAGGACTGGCAGGATGGCAAGGCCCTGGGTGCATTAGTGGATGGACTGGCACCAGGTAAACCAAGTTTTTCTTTAACTCCTCATTAACATGTTTTTTTTTTTTTTTTTTTTTTTTCTCCATCTGTTGAGTGGGAAAAAGTGTTTTTTGGCAGAGGTTTTCATCTTGCGAAATTATTATTTGTGCTTACGCAGGCTTGTGTCCTGACTGGGAGAGCTGGGATACAGTGCATCGGGTGAGCAACACTAAAGAAGCCATGCAGCAAGCAGATGACTGGCTTGGAATTCCACAGGTGAGTTCAACCAGAATAATCTATTCGCTTGGTGTACATTTTGATAACATCCTCAGTGATTCTGTTGTCCTCATTTGTGAATTTGTAATCATTATTTTGTTTTATTACATTTATTAAGCTCATAGCCCCAGAGGAGATTCTTGATCCAGCCGTGGATGAGCAGTCAGTGATGACGTATCTCTCACTTTTCCCCAAAGCCAGACTGAAACCTGGAGCCCCACTCAAGCCAAAGAAAGGTTTGGCCCATTATAAACCCCCTGCTGTTTAGTTTTTTAATGTCATCAACTAAAACAAGGACAAGAGATAAAAGATGCATCGTGATGAGAATTGTTTTATTAAAACATTTTGTTGACTAGAAGACTTTCTGTAGGGTTGCACTGATATGCCAGTAGGTGACGAAAAGACTTATTCATTCAAGAACAAAATGTCACTACTTTGTGTTGCTCAGATGCATAAAGCCCCATTCACACCAATGATGATATAAACTATAATTAAAACATTTTGATAACTCTCTGAGAATTCGGGAAGTCCACACCACAGCTGTACCAATAAAAACACAGGGAAACAATACTGTTGGAATCTGCTTTTTAGAACAATTTTTTTCAGTTGATGAACAGCCAATAATAATCCACCCGACTTTAAAGAGCTCAAACAAGTGCAGTGCAGATCAGTGGTGTGTGGTGATGTTCTGAAATGAGGAGACAAAGTCCTTAATTTTGTTTTTTCATGTTTAATAGTCAACTTATTTTCATCAGGCTCGGTAAACACTGATTACAGACGAAGATGTAGGCTACCTTTAATTTCGGCAAGCTAAAAAAATCACTACAGTCATCATGTTTTCAGTCCATTTTAAGTTTGATTTTGACATGACATAAAGTGATATTATCTAAATGGCTAAGTTGTTTACTTACTTTTAATTATTCTTCCCATTATTAAATGCATCATTTTGTTCATTCATATTGATTCGCAAACTCTGAACGCGCACGAAAGCAAGAGGCGGGATTTATCACACGAACCAATCATATTTAACCATAACCAATCATATCCAATCATAGCGCAATGGAGGCATTGCCTCCTCTTATGGGACTTTCCCCCATTCATTCTCAATAACCCCCCACTAAACTCACCGCACTCTTTAGGGTGTCTGTTTTAAGTCAATGGGATCAGCGGAGGCACCTGCGGGTGTTGCTGTTGGACAGTGTTACTTTGGGAAAATGAGATTTCTAATTTTTTTTTTTTTTTTATGTCACATTTTGTAACATTTGCATTGTTTTATTATTCTAATATGGATTATTTTTTCATCCAGTTTTGAGGAGGCACTGCTTCCCTTGCCTCCTCGGAGGAAATGCCCTTGGTGCAGATGACTTACAATAAAAAAAATGTATCGTCCATTGGTGTGGATGCTAATATAGTTATTGTTCTAATTATTGTTCTTGGTGTAAATGGGCCTAAATTCTGATTTGGCTTTATTGGAACTGTTTTCGTAGGTGGAGCAAATGAATATTAGAAATATTGTGGCTAAAATGTAAGTTACTTAATATTGAAATGTTGTATAAAAGCAATATCACACTTGCAGTAGTGCTGTTGTTGGTTTCAATATAAGCAGCACCTGTGTCCTCATACCTACGATCAACACCTTGATGCTGATTTAAAAAAAAAAAAAAAAAAAAAAAAGTCCATTGACATGATGTGTCAGCTTTTATTATTTTTTATTTCAGTGCCAAAACCCAAAACCTGTCGTGCCACAGGTCGGGGATTGCAGTCTAAAGGCATGAGAGTAGGTCAGCTGGCCGAATTTAAAGTGGACACCTGCAAAGCTGGGCCTGGAAATCTGGAGGTCCTTATTAGAGACCCTAGTGAGTCCATAATCTCCCCATAATCTACATAAACATATACACATAATTATGTTACCCCTTTGTGGTTTAAATGAAATGTCATCCTTTCTGTCAGGTGGCAAAGCAGTGTCTGTCAGACAGAAGGATGCACTTGAAGGTGTTTATACCTTTGAATATACACCCACTGCTAAAGGAGATCACACAGTGGACATCACCTGGGCTGGTCAGCACATTGCCAAGAGGTTAGCTCTCATTTACACAAGTTCAACTTAGAAAATAACATATAATTGAGATTGAATGGTATTGTTTCTCTATTACAGCCCATTTAAAGTCCATGTTGGTTCAGAAGCTGGTCCACAGAAGATCCGAGCATGGGGACCAGGATTGGAGGGAGGGACTGTGGGCTTGTCAGCAGATTTCTTGGTGGAATCTGTAGGTGTGGACTCTGGCATGCTGGGTGAGTGGATGTTTATGTAGATAATGTATTAAATACTAAGAAAATGGTATAGCTAAGCAATTTATATGTTATGTTATGTTAAAACTATATATTATATTATATTTTTATTCTTTATTTTGTTATAATTATGTCCCTTTTCACAGATAATGTATTACTAAAAATTGGTATATCTAAGCAATTTAAATATACTATACACCTTTTACATATTAAAGGATTAGTTCACTTCTGAATGAAAATTTCCTGATAATTTACTCACCCCCATGTCATCCAAGATGTTCATGTCTTTCTTTCTTCAGTTGAAAATAGATTAAGGTTTTTGAGGAAAACATTCCAAGATTTTTCTCCATATAGTGGACTTCAGTGGGGTTCACTGGGTGGAAGGTCCAAATTGCAGTTTCGGTGCAGCTTCAAAGGGCTCTACACGATCCCAGGCGAGGAATAAGGGTCTTAATGACACAATCTGTCATTTTTGTAAAAAAAAAAAATTATATACTTTTTAACCACTAATGCTTTTCTTGCACTGCTCTGCGATGTGCCACACATTACAATGAAAGGTCACGCATGACGTAGGCGGAAGTACCGCAGTAGGGCAAAAAACTTCATCTAAATTTCTCCTCCAACTTAAAAATCGTCCAATATCATTGTTTTACGTCATGCGGGGTGGATCGCACAGCATTGTAAAGACGAGCATTTGTGATTAAAAAGTATTCGTTTTTTTTTTATAGTTTTTTTTTAGAAAATGGCCGACCGTTTCGCTAGATAAGACCCTTATTTCTCACCTAGGATCGCGTAGAGCCCTTTGAAGCTGCACTCAAACTGCAATTTTGACCTTCCACCCAGTGAACCCCACTGAAGTCCACTATATGGAGAAAAATCTTGGAAAGTTTTCCTCAAAAACCTTAATTTCTTTTCGAATGAAGAAAGGAAGACATGAACATCTTGGATGACATGGGGGTGAGTAAGTTATCAGGAAATATTTTTATTCAGAAGTGAACTAATCCTTTAATATACATACATACTATATACATATTATATTGCTATTATATATTTTATAGTTATATCACTTTCCACCTATTATCTTTCCAAGGTTTTGCCATTGAAGGTCCATCTCAGGCAAAGATTACATGTGATGACCACAATGATGGCTCCTGCCTTGTGCGGTTCTGGCCGACTGAGGCCGGTGAGTATGCTGTACACGTAATGTGTGATGATGAAGAAATCCAGGACAGTCCCTTTATGGCTTCCATCAGACTTAAAAGAAAAGACTTCCACCCTGAAAAGGTAAACTCCTACTGTATATTTTCTCCTATTAATCTATTTATGCAGACATGTGTCCAGTGTGAAAGCCCTTTCTCTTTTCAGAGTGATCCATTTTGTATGAATGACATATTTTTATTAAATGTGAAATTATTTTATAAGTTATGCATGTTGGGTTTCAGGTGAAAGTAGAAGGACCCGGTGTTTCCCAAACTGGGTGCATAGTGAACCTCCAAACCCAGTTCACTGTAGATACCAGGCAAGCTGGTGAAGGAGAACTTAAAGTTTGTGCTCAGGTACTAATACAGTGAAATATTTATACATTTTTATTCAAATGAAAAAGCACTTTTAATTTTCAGAGTGGTTTGACTTTTTCACAGAGAGCAGATGGAGAATGTGTAGATGTTAGTGTTGCCTCTGAACAATCTGGTGTCTTTGTCTGCTCCTACATCCCTTCATCTCTCTCCAAACATACCATTTCTGTGGCTTGGGGAGGAGTCATGGTTCCTGGCAGTCCTTTCATTGTGAGTGCATATATTGATCTTGATAAACAGCAGTAAATATGATCTTTAGAATACAATGTGTAGGTATTAAGCAATATGAGAGAACATGATGTACAACAAAAACTAATGCTAATTCTAATTCATTTCATTTACATGGTCTGATGAAGGTATAGAGAGAACTCCTTTTCCTCAATTTGTTTTCCATCATGTTGCATTAATGTTCCAGCATCTGTTGCGTTATTGAAATTCCATTTCATCTCACAATGGCTTTAAACCTGTCTGGAGATGATGTACAGCTGCTTAGCGCAGCAGCCAGAGCTCACAGGAATGTAATAGGATGTTTATTAGTCTATTTGTACCGCCATTCCCTCTGTCAAGGGGAAATGAAACTCTGCTTCTTGAAATTGCATGTGAAAAAACATACATTAAGAGATGAGCCTACGAGCATCAAAATATAATCTTCAGTGCTTTGGAAGCCTATGATTGTGACGCTGTAAGATTTTGTATGATCACTGCGTCATTACTGTTTCAGGTGACACCCCGCAGGATTAAGATGACACTGTGTAGTCCAGTCTGGTTTAAACCAGATGGATCAGAAATGTGTTACTCTGGTAAGTTTAAAGGAACAGTTCTTCCAAAAATCATTTACTCATCATCATGTTATTCCAGACATGTATGGTGGTATTTTTTTCAGTGGAATGCAAAAGGAAAATGTAAGACTTTCGTTCATCTTCGGAACACAAATTAAGATATTTTTAATGAAATCAGAGAGCTTTCTGTCCCTCAATAGACAACTGACATATAAACATTGATCAGTTTACTTTACTTAATACTTTTTTACCAGTTGGGTTAAAACATGCATTTATACAATTTACAAGTGGGAGCAACCAAAGACATTTGTTAGGCCTTACTGCATCATAAGTGCCATATTTGATTTGAGAGATTACTTACAGTAAGATATACAGAAAAAAACACATGAATTTCTGATGTTTTCCACATGTGAAACATACTTTGCACATGTTATTGAAACATCAAAAATTATCATGGCACCTTTAATTGTGAAAATAGTGATATTCATGTCTTTTTTTAAATTTTATGTTATCTGATTGTGTGAAGATGAAGAGATGGACCTTGATGAAGACTTTCCAGACAACGTATGGCCTGGTGGTCATGGAGAACTTGTTATGAACATAATCAGCCCGTCAAACGTCCCAGGCGATGCCACAAAGGTATAGAGTCGTGCAAATTCTGTGAATTGACTTGAAAGAACAGCACAGTTAGATGTTGTTTGTTTCTTCAGGTAAGGGCTCATGGTCCAGGCCTAAAAGAAGGTGTTCTTGGAGAACAGGCAGAGTTTAACATTGACACAAGCAGAGCAGGCAGTGGACAACTTGCCATAAGAGTGGACGGACCCTGTGAAGTTACACTAAAATGTCTGGACAATCAAGATGGCACTTGTACAGTGTTTTACCTCCCCACAGAGCATGGAGTGTACAAAATAAATGTCCTTTTTGACAACTCTCACATAACTGGCTCTCCATTCAAGGCTGTTATACAGAAGCCAATTGACCCATCTAAAGTTTTGGTAACAGGCCCTGGTCTGCTACAGGGGAAAGTCGGGGAACCTTGCATTGTAAATATAGATTGTGCAATGGCAGGATCTGGAGATCTGTCTGTGCAGGCTGTCTCTGACTCAGGAGTCATTGTCCCAACCGAAGTGAAGGAGAATGAAGATGGCACATACACAGCTGTTTATGTGCCTCTAACTGGAGGCGTGTATACGCTGCTTTTGAAATATGGAGGAAAGGTGGTGCCCAACTTCCCTGCTAAAGTTGTTGTGGATCCAAAGGTCTACAAAAGCCATGTAAAAGTGAGCAGGCAAGGTGAAAAGAACCCTAATGTTTGTCACATGATGATTAGTTTGCATTTGGATTACATTTGTTTGTCATGAGTTTGTCTACTGATCCATTCCGCTTTTTCAGGAGGTATTGTGGTTGGTGAAAGGGAAACTGACACATGCCAAGTTGTTGCAGATGGTTTAGGTCTCCAAAAGGGCCTTGCTGGACATCCTAATATGTTTAGTGTAAACGCCAGGTAAGGTAGTAGTTCAGTTCACCCAAAAATTAAAATTCTCTCATCATTTACTGACCCTCATGTCGTTCCAAACCTGTAAAACTTTTGTTCGGAACACAAATGAAGATCTTTTTGATGAAATCTGAGAGCTTTCTGTTCCTCCATAGACAGCTATATGACTACCACTTTGACGCTTCAAAAAGTTCATAAAGAGATTGTAAAAGTAATCCAGTTTAGTCCAAATAGAGACTTGATTGCTTTATATGATGAACAGATTTAATTTAGGCTTTTATTTACATATAGTTTCTTTTTCTCAGCAGATCTTCAGTTGATGATCTGGGTATAACAGTGGAGGGTGCGTCTGAGTGTCAGATGACATGCAAAGACAACGGTGAAGGCTTGTATAATGTGGAATATACTCCTTCAGTTCCTGGTGAATATAAGATCACCATTACCTGTGGAGAGAAAAACATTCCAGGTAAGCTTTAAATTACAAACAACAATTGTTATTGACTATTGTTTTTTAATAAAAATAGAATTGTTTTTTTTTTTTTTAATTCTAATTTTTTATTATTATTATAAATATTCATTTGCTGTCTGCATTCAACAGGAAGTCCATTTATTGCATCAGTAGAGGATGTTTCAAATACTGCAGATTCTGGAGTCTGCCTGCAGTCAGGGATTTGTTTATCTACAAATACTGTTACTCCTCATGGTAGGTCAATTTTATTTTTATGTCCAAGACATGTCTGCACATTATTTTAATTGGCTGTACTGAAATGACAGAGATCAAATACAATGGAGATGGGATTTACACAGCGAGTCCAGCTCCATCAATGGAAGACAGAGAGTCTCTCATAGATCCTCAGAGTCCTTATGGAAGCAGCAGGTTAGACAATCTTTTTAAAGCGAAGTAAAGTAAATGATCTGGATTACTTGGAAGCAGAATACATTCAAAAAGCTGATTGTAACTACATTCTTTACTTTTTTAAAAAAAAATTATAGTCCCATCCCGTTCCAAGCTCTGCCTAATTGTGACTGTGATAGAGAGCTTCCCTCAGCTCATGGTGAGAATATGGCAGAGATTATTGTTCCAGGTTTTAAAGGTAGAATCTGCGGTAGAACTTCCCAAACTTTTACGATTGGCTGCAGTAGGAATGGAGAAGCACCTGAAACTGTTGCTGTGGTGAGAACTGATGGTGAGCACAAAGTAAAATGATTCTAACACTTATATTTGCAATCACTGAAAGAATCTCTGAGATGCTTTGAATGTTTGCACTGTAGGCTCCATGGAGCTCCTTGAGCTGAAAAAAAGTGGAGATGGCACTTATAGCGTTGTCTATTTGCCCACCATGGATGGCTGTCATTTATTAACAGTGAAATTCTCTAAAGAGGAGACTTTTAATAGGTGAGAAATAAGTTACATTTATTTGCTTAGCAGATCTGTTCAATTTCATATAAATAAGTAAATTCCGAGTCAAAAGTCTTTTATTTTACGTAAAGAGCATCAGCGTTTTAAGACTACCCAAAATGTAGGAAAATATTTTAATAAAAAATGTAATTAATTATTTTTTTTTATTAATTAAATGTTGTTGTTTTTTAATAGTTGAGAATATAGTTTATATTATTATAATTATTATTTAAATATAGTATATTTATTTATTTTTACAGACAGTTCAAGTTTCAAGTGTTGCCGATAGATGATACAGCTCAGGTTAATGTAGCAGGTCCAGGTCTGACATCAGGAATGTGTGCCCGGCATCCTCAAACATTTACTGTCGACTCCACCTCCACAAAAAAAGTTCCACAGTTTGTTGCCATAATGACACCAGATGGTATTACACTATGTATTATATTAGATTACAACTACTAATGTCACATATCAGTAAAAATTGTTAATGTTGCACATTTTATTCACCATTAAATAGGCTTGACTGAGATATTTGAGGTCAGAGATAATGGCGATTGGACATACACCGTGAACTACACCCCTTCAATGGAAGGGCTTCATTCTTTGATGGTCAAATATACTGAAGATGCTTCATTTTGCAGGTATGAGCATTGCATTCATAGGTACGAAATATTGAGTAAATGCATAGTGATGGGACTCAGCAGATCCACCTTCAACTGACATGACAAATTTGCCTTTGGTGGATTACGATCAAGCACAATGATTTGATGCATGTTGTTACTTTACAGTCCTTTCGAGTTTCGAGTGCTGCCTATGCCTGATTCCGATTATAAGCATCATGTAGGTCATGGCTTGAGGACTCCAGTTTTTGGATTAGATTTAGAGGCACAGCTGTGTGTAAACACTCCTCAGACCTTCACAATTGATGGTAGTAGCACCGGAGAGCCACCAGAGACTGTAGCTGTTGTTACACCTGATGGTGAGAATGTAATTGAGACGATGTGTTGTTTGTTTTGTTGGATGTTTCATACAGTTTTAAACAGCATAATTTGACTAAATGTTGCACTTTGCAGGCAAAATCAGGGATGAAGATGTCTTGAATAAAGAGGAACATTCCAGTCAGGAGGGAAGTGTCAATAGCAATGCTAAGGCTCCTCAAACATCCGCTAACAGCTACAGTGTGGCACCAGAGACTGACACCATAGTGACAGCTAATGGTCAGACCAATGTGTTTGATATATTGCATGGGTGTGTGTTTGCTAGGGTAACCAATCACATGGGTTTTTACATGTAGGCTCAATCAAACTCTCCACAGATGTGATGGGCAACAGGGACAGAACTTGCAAGATGACTTGCGCACCAAATACAGAAAATTCTGTGATGGACAAATATGCCAGTGAAGAGGCTTTAAGAAGGTAGGAAAGTGTATTTGATGAGTCTGTTTTAGGCCGTACTGTCATGTACAATAAATTGTAACACTTCGTTCTTTCTACTACCAGAAACATTTGGTGTTTTATTTGTTTTATAGCCTCTCTGAGTTCCAGGCAGACTTAACTGTTGAAAATACAGAGCCAAAGATTTGTACTCAAATTCCTCAGTCATTCAAAATCAACTGTAGTAAATCTGGGAAGCCGCCTGAGTGTGCGCTGATGATCACCCCCAATGGTGAGGACCAGCTTCTCTTGAAAGAGTTTTCAGATTTCTATGGCTGTATCCTGAGTAACTGACAAAGCTTCATACCTACAGGAAAAGCTGAACTGACAGAGGTCAAAGAAAACCCAGATGGGAGTTACTCTGTGAAATATTCTCCCACCGTAGAAGGCCTTCACTCTTTGATGGTCAAATATGCTGATGATGATTCATACTGCAAGTAAGAAGAGGGTTTTTTTTAGTAAAAATTGCAAATAGTTAAAAAAAAAAAAAAATTGTTTAATAGTAAAATACAGTTAAGTTTTTTTTTTTTTATTGTAGGAAAAATGTATAATAATAATAAGAATAATAACTTTTTGTAAATGCTATTATTGTAGTAACATTTTAATAATACTAATAATAATGTATATTATTATTGATGATAATGTTTATTTTAATTTTACTATTAACATCTTTTCATTGTTTTTAAAAAATGTAGTAAAATTGTTCAAATTTTTATTACTATTAATGATAATAATGTAAAACTAATTATTATTATTATTATTATTATTATTATTATTATTATTATTATTTATTTTTATTTATAAAACAGTTTTTATTTATAAAACAACCTGTCCTTGATTCTGATTGGTCAATAGCTGTTTTATTCACGATATAACACAGCTATGACCGCTTCACCCAACGGTTCTGTGTATCACTACACAACACCCTTAGTAGCCACTCTTAGCAATGTAAATTGTATGTTCTCAATTGATATTGTTCATTGAAGCTTACTGTATTATGTAGAAGAGTATTGTGAGAAAGAGATCGAGTGAGCGAGTTCATTACCTGCATTCAGGTTTAACATTTTCCTACAGGTCAGTCCTATGTTCATAATAAAACATCTGTTTAAATGTCCAATGTATTATCTTGTCCTTTTAACAGTTAAGGGGTTTTTCCGTGACTGACAGCGCTAGTCAAAGCATTTGTCAGTTGCGTCTTGTTCCATGTTCACAACCATTCTGTTTTTTTATTGAAAAAGTCTTCGCTACTGACTGACACATTCATAAAGACAGTCTTTGCCGCCATCTAATGGCATAATAATGTAACTTCTGTTGCTGGTCACTGTTAGGGACTATTTTTTCCGGTGGAAGGAAGGCTTTAGTGAAAGTTTACTTCATGAAAGTTGCACTGATACATATTTTTTGGCTTTAATATTTGTATTGTGTGGTAACTGTTTTATAAAAGCAATAAGGTACTCGAGGCTAGTGCTTTATCGTGAATAAGTTATGGCCGTGACTTATTCACGATACAGCACAGATACAGATACGATACAGCACAGCCTCTCGTACCTTATTGCTTACTTATTTTATTCATTTATTTATATTATTATTATTATATTATTATTATTATTTATTTTTTTTTAAGTATAACACTTGTCACGTCTGATTTCATTCATACTATTTGTTTTTCAGTCCATTGAGGTTTCATGTCTTGCCTCACTCTGCTAGTGATGATGAGCATGGGATAAATACAACTGAGGTTTGTAGACAATTAAAGGAAGATGTCTGTGCTCAAATTCCTCAAACTTTCACAGCTTGCTGCAACACTAATGAGGCCCCAGAGACTGACATGTCGAAAGCTGATGGTGAGGCCCTGACTATTTGATCATCAGTATCTCTCAGTTTGGAAGTCATCACATATTGACCAGGATTTAAAAGAAACCTTGTTTGTTGTGGTATTGATTCCTTAGGCACTAGAGATCTGGTTGGAGTGTTAAATAATGAGAACAGGACCTATGCAGCAACACACACACTCTCTGCTGAAGACTCGCACTCCTCAGCTGACAGAAATCCCAGTGAGGAGGATTTTCAGAGGTAAAAGGGCCATTACAGTCCAGTCTCTATATAAACCATATGCATTAATTTGTCACTCTCAGTATCCTAATTCATTATTCACTAATTTGTGCTTTGTTTATCCCTTAATTGTGACACAAATTATAGTCACCAGCCATCATCCTCACACGCTTCAAACAGTCACATAGGTTTTCAAAACAAGGTATGGATGTGTGAAATTTATTCAAGGTTAATTTCAATCCATTTAATAATGTCTTGAGTCCTTGAGACATTTCATACCTTTAATGTCTTTAATATCTTCATTATTTCTCATCAGGCTGAGGGCAGAACTGTAATTCCTCTTGGTGCCATTAATCAAGCAGGGTTTATATCCTGTGATATAGTCCTGCCATCAGACTTAAGTGAAGGTGAAATTACAGGTGAGCTGTTGCTCTGGATTCAATTGCTCATTTTAATGATTGCGTCCTCACATCATTATTTTAATGGCTTTCATAGGTGAGGTGATCACACCGTCTAGAAAGACAACACAGCCTGACGTGACTGATAACAAAGACGGTACCATCATTATAAAGTTTGATCCTTTAGAAGAAGGTCTTCACCAACTACTTATTAAATCGTCCGGAAACGATCTACCAGGTTAGACCTCACACATCCTCTCTGGAAAACATTAACTTGTCCCTCTTCTTTTTGATCTTGAACAAACCATATATAGAAATGTTTCACTGTTGACATTACAAATCTATGGATTAAATAAGATTCTTTCTTCTTCCTGCAGTACTTCCACTGCAGTATTATGCAAATAGTCTTGCTAATCGCAGCACGATGGCCTATGGACGTGGCCTTGTGTATGGAATTGCAAATGAGACGGCAACATTCACCATCTGTCAGGAGGATTCAGCCTTGAGTGAGCATTTGTTTTCTGATTCCATAATAACGGACTGCACACATTTTTGTATAGTTGTACTCAGCGGACAGACACGCACTGCCGGGGGGGACCCGTGTATTGGGGGGTAACCCAAAGGGACATGTAACATGATCACCCTCACCATCCCCCCGCCAAACGCGATAGCGATTTCCTAACAAGTGTGACCCCGCACCTCCCTTGTAACACAATCACGATTTCTACAGAGTGGAACCCCCCCCCACCACCATAACATAATTTACCAAGTGGGACCCCCACCTCCCCTGTAATACGATTAGTGATTTCTACCAAGTGGGAACCCCCCACACCTACTCCTTAAAGGTGCGGTAAGTGGTATTTGAACTACACTGTTGGACATTGTTGATATTTGAAATCAACCCAAACAAACACACCCCTCTCTTCATTGCTCCGCCTCCAAAACTCACACTCCAATACTAACCACCCTGCTACGAGTTGGTCTCAAACCCCAGCCCAATTGCTGCTGGCATGCAAGGCGAATGCACTACCAATGACGCTAAACACCAGTTTAGCAGTTGTCAGTGTGCAGTGGTTTAACAGCAAAACTCTCACTATCTGGCCGCTGTTACACTTGCAATGCAAGTGGATGTCTGTTTATCACATGCGCAACAAAATGCTTCACGAAAAATAAAGCGCAGTTGATGAACGAACGACAAGGAAGCACAAAAAATGAACGTACAGTACACAAGAGTAAATACAAAGTGTTCGTTGTTAGTCGGAAACAGCACAGCAGCTCCAGACAATCAAAACCGTATTACTCGCATAAGAAGCGGGATCAAAGCAGCCTCCGCGTCTGTTTTCAGGCCTTTCCACTTAGCTCTCTCCAGTGCTGGAAAGCTTTTCTAATATAAACGCGGTCCTAAAGCGCTTGCCCAGGCATAAACCTTCATTCCAGTGATATTCATTTGAGCTCTTTTGTATTGTGTCCCATCTCTCGTTCTGCAGTTTTTTTATTTATTATTTTCAAATCTCCCTCTTGCTTGTTCTCTCTCCTCGACCGTCATACGCCCCCTAATGCTGGCTTGTTAAACGTTTGTTGTTGCTGTCGGCTTGACTAACTTCCAAACAGTGTAGTTGAAAAAATACATACCCCACCTTTAATGCTACTTGCACTATGCCACTGGTTGTACTGTATATTGTTTGTGCATCCAAAATTAGTTGACTTTTCACTGTGTGTGACAAAAAAGCCAGGAACCATGAAGTGGAAAGTCAAGTGGAAATTATAATGAAATTCATAATGAAATATCACTCCCATTTCCCAGTGAATTTTTTCCATTCTTCATTAAAGCGTTATAAGCCATGAACCAAGCCAACCTACACAGTGAATCACAACATTACAAACTTTTATTTGACGCAAAAAAAGTATTTGAAAATCAGACAAAAATACAAAGGTACAAGACTGGGCTTTAATGAGCGAAAGCACTACAATCCCATTAAGTATTACGAAAGACAATCACATAAAAAAAATGGAGAAATATAAAACCATTTATTTAATGTTTTTGATTATATGTATAGAAACAGTAAATTAGGTTTTTGCAAAATGTGCAGATGTATATAAATGTTGAAGTATTTTGACAGCATAGCGAGACCGAAATTTTCTGTATAGCATCATGGGTAATGTGGTTTTTCACCACAAATTCCACTGTTAAACATGATTGTTCTAAAAAATAAGTTGAAATAATGCAGACTGACGGCTTCAGCCTCATAGCTCCGAGTAGGTCTGTTTTTAAAGATTTATAAGTTCAATTTCCCTATTGAGAAAAAGAGTTTTTACTAAGGAACCCAACTGTTGCACTCTATGGACCCTAAAGTCATTTATATGTTATTTGCTCAGGTGATCTGGACATCACAATCGAGGGTCCATCTGAGGCAGATGTGCGCTGCTTGGACAATGCAGATGGCACTTGTACTGTGAGCTACCTCCCAACTGAGCCTGGAGATTATGAGATCCAAGTTCACCACAATGACATGCCTATCCAAGGTAGCCCTTTCAAGGCTAAAATTACTGGTATGGCAACCCCACCAAACCTCAAACCACTATTCATAATGGTATAGTGCTCAAATTAATACAAGCATGGTTTTTATAAACCCAATACAGATGGAAATATGAGAAGGTCACAGGTAAAACTGGGCAGTGCTGTTGACTTCACCATCAACGTCACTGAAGAAGACATTAGCCAGCTCACTGCCAGCATCATATCACCCACAGGCAATGATGTACCCTGCTTACTGAAAACACAACCTGACAGCCATCTCGGTGAGCTATCTATTAATGTGCACACAGCTGCTGTTGGTAAAAATGAAATGATTAGCATTAATGAGACTAAACAAAAGTTTTAGCATTTGACCACCTCAAATGCATCAAGCTTACCCACATCCTTAGAGCTGGTGAATTTGATTTCAGTTTTTAAGTACAACATGCTCCTGGATCAACGTCTTTGTTGATCCTGGAACAACATTCTAATCACCCAGTCAGATTTGAGGAACAAGTTTACAGTTTATGTCAAGTTCAGACTTACAACCAGGGTAAGGTGTTTCTACATCAGTGTTATTCACCTATCATTTCCCTCTGATTTTAGGGATAAGTTATGGGTATGGGTTAGGTTTAGGGGCAGGGATAGGGTTAGGACTAAATTTTTGGACAGGAATGTAGTTCCAGGATCAACAAAATATGTCTTATTTTGACCCCTTAGTTAGTGCCACTGTCAAACTTCATCAGAGGTGCACTTTGTTTTTTATGCAGGTGTATCATTCATCCCCAGAGAGGCTGGTGAGCATCTGGTCAGCATCATGAAGGACGGTGAGCATGTGGGCAACAGTCCCATCTCTCTTTCCATCAGTCAGGCAGAGATAGGAGATTCCAGCAAGGTGAAGGCTTTCGGCCCAGGCTTACATACAGGGCACACCTTCTGCATGTCTGAATTTGTGGTGGACACTTGGGATGCAGGTATGATACTATATTATCCAAATTAATTGATTTATGGCTTATGTTGAGATTTGGATTGTATGTTATGATGGTGCAAATGTTATATGTGGTCTCTTATTAAAATTATTTCCTAAACTTCATGCAACCTGCAGGATATGGTGGGCTAACGGTTGTAATTGAAGGTCCCAGTAAAGTAGATGTTCACACTGAAGAGATGGAGCATGGAACGTGCAATATATCGTACCACCCAATCAAGGCTGGGACCTACAAAATCTCCATTAAATTTTCAGATGAGCACATTCCAGGTTTATAGAGCTGCCTCTTTATTATAATAATAATAATTAATTATATATAATGCAATGAAAAAGTAATTATTTTATTCAACAAGGATGAATTACTTTCATCAAAAGTGACAGTAAAGACATTTACATTGTTACAAAAAAAATTCAAATAAATGCTGCTTTTTAAATTTTCTGTTGATCAAAAAATCCTAAACAAAAAATGTAACCCAGAAATTTTAATATTAGGCAGCACAACTGTGTTCAACAATGATAATAAGAAATGTTTTTACTTTTTAAGTACATTAAATGAATAATAACCCATTAAATTCCTCTTCTCCAGGGAGTCCTTTTACAGCTGTGATAACAGACCGTGGACTTATGAGAGAGAACATCATGTACAAACAGAAAGCAGCTCCTATTGCCAGCATTGGGAGTGAATGCAGCTTAGCCTTTAAAATCCCAGGTTAGATGAATAGCACATCACACTAATCCAGGTACTGTATCTCACTTCTCAAGAACGTTGCAGTAATGTTAACAAACACATTCCCTTTCTTCACAGGTACTGATGCTGAGACCCTGTCTGCACACATCTATGAACCATCAGGAACTCAAGGAGAGGCTGTTATTGTTGCTACAGGCAGTGACACCTATGCAGTGAGCTTTCTAGCGAAAGAGATTGGAGTTTATAATGTAACCATAAAGAACCAAGGCCAGACAATCTCTGGCTGCCCACTCCAGTACACTGTCGGCCCACTTGGACAAGGAGGATGTGAAAGGATCCAGGTGTGGGGACAAAGCCTTCAGACAGCTCTGGCAAGTGTTCCAGGTATCCCACGCATATTTCTCTATTTCTGTTTTTATTAGAACGAGGTGTTTTGTTATGTACTGTGACAGCTGGCTAATTCAGTCGTGAGTCATATCAAAAGTATGTATTGATTTCATTTTGCAGCTGACTTTAATATTTGGTCCCGTGAGGCCGGAGCAGGAACTCTGTCTGTCTCAGTAGAGGGTCCTGGAAAGATTGAGCTCCACTTTGATGATCGGCTGGATGGTTCTTGCATTGTGTCCTACACAGCACAAGAGCCTGGTGGGTAATTGCTGTTATGCAGTATACTGTATGTAATGTTTAAAAAATATGTTATGGACATAGAAAATATGTCAGAAATATCCAGTCAGGCTCGGGTACTTAAACTTTAATTATGTATAACTTGCTTTACACAATGAAAAATGTACCTAAAGTTAGCATATGAGAATGTCAACTTGTCAGTTTTTTTGACCATCTTTAATGTTTTGATAACATCATACCAGTTTCTCTAATTGTATCGATGAGAATGAAATGTTTTACAGTGAGGCGAACTAGCTAATACCATAAAATATAACAGCATTCATCAAGTCCATTGCTACTGTTTTTACATTGTAAATTAAATTACTTTTTCCCCCACCTAAAATGATGTGACTTTCTAGAGAATGATGTCATTAGGAATCTGGAATGATTTAAAATGATTTAAAATAAATTTGTGATACTATGACAAAAAGTATCTAATATTATTTACATCTTTGAAATGTAAGTTAAAGCTGCTGTCCATAACTTTCTTTGTGTTCAAAATGTACAAAAAATATATAATGAGCGAGTACATCACGAATCCATTTTCCAAACCGTGTTTCTGTCTGATCCTGAATCACTACATTCGGACTATTTTAGACTAGTTTGGGTCGGCCACTCTGCGGTGTAGCACAGTACCTGCGTGACTCGTCACAGACATAAACAGAGAGAAGTAGTTCCGGCTAAAATGTTCTTCCGCAAGACGCATGCAGTTCTGTTTATTAACCGCTAGAGCGCCAAAAGTTACGGAATGCAGATTTAGGCATTTCATTCGATATGTTAAGAATTGAGGCCCGTTCAAATCAAGGACGATAACTATAACGATAACAATAATAATAAAGTTTTAATAATAATTCTAATTCTAGGATAATAGGAAAGTCCATGCCACAACTATAATGATAAGAACACAGAGGAATGATATTGTTGGAATCACTTTCAGAACGAATTTTCCAGCTGAACAAAAGCCAATCAAAATCCATCCTGCTTTAAAGAACGCAAGCATTTAAAGTAGCAGACGTGTGTTTGTGTGGATGCTAATATAGTTATCTTTAATAGTTATCCTTCTTGGTGTGAATGGGTCTTTAGGCACATAAAAATGTACTGCATATTCATAATGACACCAGTAAAACTACTCCATTAACATCAGCATATTGATTAATTATTTTCTGAGGAAGAGAAGGACCTATTTATAGACATATTTACAGAATCTGTTCTCCTGCAGGTGACTATGAGGTTTCAGTCATGTTTAATGAGGAGCATATTTCCGAAAGCCCATTCCTTGTGTCTGTCAGTGCTGCCACAGATAAAAGTCTCACACAAGGACAAAGTGGCTCTGGTATGAATTAGCAATTTTTTGAAGACAATTTCTATTTTGCATGGGAGATATTTGAGTGTGTAGTATCTGATAGTACTTTGTTCTTTTCCTCCCCATAGATCATAATCAGACGTGTAACAGTTACGAGGAACCCTCTCAGTCAGAGTTGGAGATAAACATATCATCTGACAGCAGTGCTGAGCCAGTTTTCCTGTCTAACGCTAGTAAAGTCATCTGCCATGGCCCAGGCCTGAGTAAGGGCATTCTAGGACGCAAAAACACTTTTTATGTGGACTGCAGTAAAGCTGGTGAGTGCAGCTTGACATTAGCTAGGATATTATGTAATTCATTTTACTTAAGTAATGCAGAAGAAATGTCTCTCTAAGAACTGAGTGTAACTGTGTAGCTGCATTTTGTGTTGTAGGACAAAACCTTCTCTTTGTCGGCATGCATGGCCCCACTGTCCCCTGCGAACGGTTGTCGATCATTCACATGGGCGGACATCAGTACAGGATCAACTATGCCATAAAGGAAAGGGGAAAGTACATATTAGCAGTGAAGTGGGGAGATGAGCATATTCCTGGATCTCCGTTCCATATTAGTGTTCTATGAAATGCATTAATCTATGTATGTGTGTACATCACTACCGTTCAAAAGTTTTGGCATGGTAGGATTTTTGTGTTTTTGAAAGAAGTCTGCATACATTTGAGCAAAAATACAGTAAAAACAGTAATATTGTGAAGTATTATTACAATTTAAAATTACTTTTTTGTATTATTATATATTTTAAAATATAATGTAATATTGTGATGCAAAGCTGAATTTTCAGCATTATTACTCCAGTCTTCAGTGTCACATGATCCTTCAGAAATCATTCTAATATGCTGATTTGCTACTCAAGAAACATTTCCTATTATTTTCAATGTTGAAAACAGTTGTGCTGCTTAATATTTTTCTGCAAATTGTGATTTGTTTTTTTGTTTTTTTGTTTTTTTCAGGAATCTTTGATAAATAGAAAGTCTAATAGAACAGCATTTATTTGAAATACTTTTTTTGTGACGATGTAAAAGTCAAATTAATGGCCTTTCTCAATAAAATTATTAATTTCTTTATATATCTTACTAAACCTAAACCTTTAAATGGTAGTGTACACTCAGTATGGAAAAAAAAAAAAACTTTTTTAAATGTTATAAATAATTATGTATATAATTATAGTAATAAATTATTATATAAATAATATTATAAATATAATTATAATAAATACATAACATATATAATAAATATATATAAGTATTATTTTTTAAAAACATATTATCATTCTCCTCAGATAGAATCCTTTATATTTTTTCACTATATTTAATGCAAAACTAAATTGAATGCCTGGTTAAAATCACACATTTGAATTTCAACTCTGAACAAATGTGAATTGGTTTTCATAACTTTGCTCACATGCAGTGATGCTTGTGCACATCTGGAGGATTTCACTTTGTGATTTTTTTTTTTTTTTTTTTTTTTTTTTTTTTTAAATTTGTAAGCAGTCACCATAAATGTGATACAAGCATAAATGCACCTAAATGGCTTTAAATGTTAAATGGAATTAATATGCAAAAAAATGTGATATAAAATTTTTATTAATCCATTATTAAATGCATCGTCGTCTAATTTTATTTACTTTTCCATTTATTTATTTATTTGTTTATTTAGGGTTAGGGAAATATTGCATTTTCCATCTGAACTCATTGATTTCTTGAGATCACGGGATCACCACACAGTTTTCTCTGGATGCCATCTCTGTGTTTACTGGGGTAAGCAGACAGCTGACTTTTGTTATATTATAAGCACAGGGAGCACACTGACCAGCTACAGTATGATGTCCAAATGGAACTTTTAGGATCTGTGATTTTGCTTGATTATAACTGTCTTCACTGAATGACGTCAATGTAGGATTAACCTTATGAAGTAAGTTCATTGTTCTCAAACGGTTACAAATCTATTTGTTGAGTCATAGGGCAATTGTTATTATATTAATGATTTATACTTTTAACCTCAATTCAAAGTTAGTTGTCCTAATAATAGTGAGATATTGTAATTGTAGATATTATGTTCAGAATTGTAAAATATATAAAAACATTAAGGACAAAATAGATTTATTGTAGGCAGTGACATTAAAATGAAGGGATAAAGTGATAGTCATGTAAAAATTTTAAGCGCATGGTGAGATATCTAGGTTACATGTATTGATTAGACACAAACAGATGCTGCCAGACCCTCCCCTATCCCTCACCCTCTTTGAATCTGACCTGTACATACGCTGCCTTATAGCAGAACAACAAAGGTATTTTGAAGTTTTTCATCATTCCCTAACATTTGCAATCAGTGCAGCATTTCTGCTTGTAATTGTATGTTGTATTATTCTGCAGGGAGCTTACTAGATAAATCCAGAGTTGCCATGGATCAGGATATGGTGAATATGTTTGCCATTGCTGCAGGGACTCTTGCTATCCCTCTCCTCCTTTTCATGGCCTCCTTTATGCTGTGGCCATCATCGCTCATCAAAATCTATTACTGGTAAATACCACTTAAAAATACCACATACATGCATATTACTTCATAATAATATATTAAAGCCCACACTAAAAAGTGGTTTAAAAAAACTAAAAATAAAGTTTTAGGATTTAAAAAGTTATATGAAATTAGAAATATTTCAGATTTTTTAGGTCCCTAATCAAATATTTTTTTAAATCAAATTTGTGACCGACTTTTTACTCAGTGTATGTAATAAATGCTGCACTGTACTGTATGTATAATTTATATGAACATTTTACAACTATACATTTATTTTGTCGGTAACACTTTACAATAAGGTTCATTAGTTAACATTAATTAACTACATTAGTTAACATGAACTAATAATGAACTGCACACATACAGCATTTATTAATCGTTGTTAATGTTAATTTCAACATTTACTAATACATTATTAAAATCTTGTTAACATTAGTTAATGCACTGTGAACTAACATGAACAGACAATGATCAACTGTATTTTCATTAACTAACGTTAACAAATATTAGTAAATACAGTAACAAATGTATTGCTCATGGTTAGTTAATACATTAACTAATGTTTAACTAATGAACCTTATTGTAAAGTGTTACCATTTTGTCTATGCATTATTTCATTTTTTATTTTATATGGTAACACTTTACAAAATGTTATTTGTTAATGTTAGTTAACTGGAACTAACACTGAACAATAGTTCTACAGCATTTATTGATCTTAATTGTTTTTGTTTTATAAATGTTATACCTTCTTGGCATATTTTATTTACCAACAGGTTTGCAGTGATGCATATTAAATGTGAATGCACATATTTTTGTTCATATATTCTGACCCGTGAACATTTTGTGTAGGTACTGGAGGAGAACTCTGGGTCTGCAGGTACGTTATGCAGACTGCGGAGGTTATCGCTTCTGTTACTCGCACAGGGGCAAACCAGGCCTCAGGCCCTCTATACTCATGCTGCATGACTTCTCTGCTCATAAGGACACATGGCTCCCCATGGTGAAGGTATGTGTTTACATGGCCAGGGTGAGAAGTTGAAAATGAAAATGCCACGTACAGTATGTTGTTCATTATAACAGCGATAAGCAGTTTGTGTCTTCATCTTAAACAGTACCTTCCCAAACATCTGCACCTGCTGTGTGTCGACATGCCAGGGCATGAGGGGACAACACGTACCAGTACGGATGACTATTCAATCCAGGGCCAGGTCAAGAGAATACGGCAGGTAATACTGTTTTTTCTGAGAACTATTAGATATGCTTAAATTATTTCAAATAAAATGACAATTTACATAATTGTCATTCAATTAATTGCTGTAATTACTACTTTTAGTTATTAACTCATTTTAATACCAAATCCAAACCTAATTTAGACTAGAAAATAATAGACACATAGGGTTTTAAACTGTATGTACCAAAATTTGGTAACAGGGATACAAATAAAATATTCACATACACTATCGTTCTAAAGTTTGGGGTCAGTAAGAGATTGAATTAAATTAATCAAAAGTAACAGAAAATAATTGTATAATGCTTCTATTTCAAATAAATTATTTTCTTTTGAACTTTCTATTCAAAGAATCCTAAAAAAAAAAGTTAATTTCTTTTTATCACAATTTTTGTCTATGAAATGTTTTTCTTGAGCAGCAAATCAGCATATTAGAATGATTTCTGAAGGATCATGTGACACTGAAGACTGGAGTAATAATGCTGAAAACTTTTGCCATCACAGGAATAAATTACATTTTAAGATATTAAAATAGAAAAGTTATTTTAAATTGTAATAATATCACACAATATAACATTTTTTTTAGTGTATTTGATCAAATAAAGTATGCCGTGGTAAGCGTAAGAGACTTCTTTCAAAAACATTTAAAAAATCTCGCCTTTTATATTCTATTTCTATTACCTTTATAAATCTTAACTTTTGAACAGTAGTGTAAAATGAATAGAAAATAAAACAGCTCATTTAATATATGTAAAGCCTAAGGTGTAACTTACAGCAAAACCTCATAAGGTTTACAATCAACTGTTCTTACAGGTTTTGCAATTTCTTTCACTTTCTATTTGTTTAAAAAAAAAAAAAAAAAAAAAAAAGATTCACGCCTGAATTCATTCTTATGATCACAAGCCAGCATATTACATGTTTGTGTTGGCAGCATTTATGAATATTCCCTACTTTTACACCACTCAGTTTGTAGAGGCCATTCGACTAAACAGAAAGCCGTTCCACCTGGTGGGGACTTCAATGGGTGGCACTGTGGCAGGAGTGTATGCAGCCTGCCATCCCTCAGATCTCTACAGTTTGACCCTCATCTGCCCAGCCGGTTAGTCAATATATTTTGTCTTTGGCACAGAATGCATGGATTAATTCATACAGACAAACAAAAAATACTCCGTAATATCACTCCTGCATGCTCACATTTTTCTCTGAAGGTCTGAAGAACCAAAACGAGAGCAAGTTTGACTGTCAGATGCATGATGTGGAGCACAGCCAGTACACCCTGAATATTCCTCTTATTCCATCCACCCCGGAGGAGATGGAGGAGATGCTGAAGCTCTGTTCTCACGTGCGCTTCAGAGTGCCTCAACAGGTTAGTGACACACATGTCGTGTAAAATTTCTCTAGATTCAAAACACACCTTCACACACATTGTGTGGTGTTTACCTTTGTTTATAGATTCTACAAGGCCTGGTGGATGTACGGATACCACACAATGACTTTTATCATGAGGGTCAGTATGAACATAGGCCTACTTAATGTAAATACTATGCAACATGCTATAACAAGTGTTGTTTTGTGTAAATGTACTTTGCCTAAAGTATTTTCTCTCTATGAACTACCACAGTTTTCATGGAAATTATGAGTAAAAATTCAAAATATGCTTTGCATGAGCATATGCAGCAAATAACTACCCCTTTACAAGTCATCTGGGGCAAACAGGACCAGGTATGTGTAAGCATGCATACTTTTATTAGTTAATAGTTTAAAAGTTTATTATTATTATTCATTTTTATTTCAGTTTTAGTTTATTTTAGTACATCAGGTTAAACTAAATGAAAATGAGAAATGTTGCCTGGGCAAATAATTTTTTAACATTTTTTTTTATTTCAGTTAATGTTGATTTTATTTAAAGTAACAAAATATTTTTTTTCATGGTTTTAGTTAACTATAATAACCCTGATATTGCTGTTTTTATTTTCAGGTGGTGGATGTGTCTGGCGCAGCGGTGCTTGCCGAGGCTCTTCCGCACTGCCGTGTTGATCTGCTGGAGAACTGCGGTCATTCTGTGGTCATGGAGCGACCGCGACAAACAGCCAAGCTCATTTTAGATTTCATCATCTCTCAGCAGAACACAGAGAGCGCCAGCACAAAGAAGAAATCCTGAGACGTCTCTGCTATCAACCGTATTTTGCTTATCAAATGCAGCACCCCACTGACCCTGAAGTGTATATATATAACAAACTTAGGGAGAAATTATATTCATAGTAATAATTTTGCAGTGTTTTTCAGTTTGATTGATTAAAGAAAGAGATCACGCTTATAGAAAGTATATGGTAACACTTTACAATAAGATTTTACTTGCTAACATTAGTTAACATGAACTATGAACAATGAACAGTGCATTTATTAATCTTAATGTCAATTTCAACATGTACTAATATATTTTTAAAAAGTTTTATTTGTGACCCTGGACCACAAAACTAGTCATAAGGGTCAATTTTTTGAAAATCTGGAATCTGAGAGTTCAAAAAATCAAAATATTGAGAATTTTTTGATATATTTATGGTAGGAAATTTACAAAATATCTTCATGGAACATGATCTTTACATAATATCCTAATGATTTTTGGCATAAAAGAAAAATCGATCATTTTGACCCATACAATTGTTGGCTATTGCTACAAATATATCTGTGCGACTTATGACTGGTTTTGTGATGCAGGGTCACGTTTGTTGACATTAGTTAGTACTAACATGAACAACTGTTTTTGTATTAACTAACATTAACAAAGATTAATAAATGGTGTAAAAAAAAAAAAAAAGGTGGAGGAGTTGGATTTAAATATTAAAATAAGGATTAAAACATTAATTTTACTTGCACTACAAACTGTGGATTCATTAGAAGAAACATGCATTGAATAGTTTACATTTAAATTTTAGATAATTCATATTTATTAAAATACGTATAAATTTAAATTTATTTAATTTATATGTATTAATTATATATAAGTTACTACAATTATCCTGCTTGAATTGCTGTGGGCCCCTATAGCATCATTGCAGCATTTCATCAGTAGCTCTGTTACTATGGCACATGTCCAATAAACTATGATTTGCCATGTCCAAAAAGTTCTTGTGAAATTCTGTAGTTGTTATATTAGTGCAAAGCAACATTTTATCTCCAGCCTTAAGAGACAATCTAGAATTGCATTTAATGTGCCGTAATGTACGCTAGTGTAGGTCACGTGACAGTGCGGCAGCTGTATTGTCGTCTTTGAGCAGCTAACAGTCGGTGTCCTGTATAGCCGCAATCCCGACGATTAAACCCCTCAGCTCTGGAGACGGGTAAGGATGAGGTTATCCCGCACAGTATGACTGTCAGGAAAATCCTTTATTTTATTAATTTACGTCACCGTTACATTAGTAGTTAGCAGGGAGCTAGCTGTATATTATGGTAGCTGGCTAGCAAAGGTCCATAGTAAAAACGTTTCATTTTATTGAAACATGTTCATGTTTTAATGTTAGGTACAGCAGGTACAATCGCTGGACGTTCTTAACTCTTCTAAACAGTAAGTAATTACGTTGCAGAAAACCTGTTTACTTGTCTTACCAAAACAGCTAGCATGCTATTGAGCATCTAATTCATTGAGCTTCCTCACACAGAAATACATAATTTGTTTTATTGTGCGCGTCATTGTTGTCTCAGAAAACATTCAGAGACCTTTAAGTGGGTCTGTATATTTATGTGCCTTAATGTGTGGCTAATAAGTGTCTTTTTTGCAGGTGTAATCAAGCATAGTATCCGAACTTCTTCTGTGGGTCAGAGCGGTCTACCTATCCATATCAAATGGATAATGGGGACTGGGGGCATAGGGTATGTATGTGGAGGAATATTTAACTTAAGTTATTGTTATTATAGTTGAAGTATATTGTTATTAGCCAGAGTTGTGTGCCATGCAGTATTGCAATTTGAATTTGAAGAAGCAGAATTAAAAACAATTGAAATTCAGACATTCATATTACTGAAATAAGTGTGGTTTTTTTTTGTTTTTTTTTTTGTTTTTTTAAACTAGAGAAGACAAATTCATTAAGACAATCTTTTAATGTTCAATGCTGTAGCTTGAAAGAAATTGTTCTGAAAGTGATTTCAAAGATATTGTTCCTCTGCATTGTTATGGTGATGCTGTTATGTGTGAACTTCTCTATTCTCATAGAATTAGAACAATTATTAAAAGTTCATAGTTATGGTATTTATCATTGGTGTGAACAGGCCTTTACAGTTTTCTTGTACTAGATGATCCCATAAGTCACAGATTGCCATTGTGAAAAAAAGTGGAAATTGTAATTCTTTGAATCAAAAGCCAACAATGTCTGTTTAGACCTGCAGCCTGTTTTGAATTGATTATTTTTTCTAAGTAATCAGATCTAAGGTTTTTCCATAACTGGCATTCAAATAAGTCAAAGTTTCCATAGATAGATGGGCTATCTGTCTGTCTGTCTGTCTTTCTGACTGCAATGTCTATAATGTAGCCTTTGAATTATGACCCATAAACTTTAAGCTTTTAACAGTATTTTAAACTTTAAAGCAAAATGTCAAGCCTACATTTTAACAAACCATTCTTTTCTATTTCCAGTTCAACACACTGTAAGTTCTGTCCAATTTGATTCAGATTTCAATGCAGGAATTGAAAGAACCTTTTCCTAAATTTTTCCCTGATCCTGTTATTAGTGATGTGCCAAAGTTTCAGCAACCAAAAATATTCAGCCGAAAAAATTAATTTTTCAGTTTCGGCCTAAATATTTTTGGACGACTAAAATCGTTGATCCGAAACATTGGTGTTTAATTTGTGCTTCTCCAATAACGCATTTTGACCATGTCAGTGTCTATTTTTTGCACCCAACGTGGATAAACTACAACAGGTAAACATCACCGTGACCAAAGTGAAGCTAGATTAGAATTTATTTGGTTGAAATATAGAGCGGCTCTCATTGCCAAAGAACTTTAAAACACAACACCCTGAATAGCATATTGGTTTCAATTACCCAAACTTTATTTTCAATTATCTTTAATTTCATTTTTGGTAAAAGTTTTGATTTAACACTACCTGTTATTAGCATTTTCTTTACTACTTTATTTTTATTTATTTTTTTATTCGCTATTAACAGGTTAGTTACATTAAAGTCTCCAATGAAAACACTTTTTGATTTGTGTGATGAGTTACATTAAAGTTTTCTCACTATTGTCCATCTCTTTTAGTTGACTCACCCAGTCACCTTAAATGTCGGAGGTCACCTCTACACGACCTCTGTCTCCACTCTTCAACGTTACCCAGATTCCATGCTGGGCGCCATGTTCCGCGGCGACTTCCCCACCACACGGGACGCTCAGGGAAACTACTTCATCGATCGGGACGGGACGCTTTTCCGCTACATATTAAACTTCCTGCGCACATCCGAGCTCACTCTTCCTGTTGACTTCATGGAGATGGACCTTCTGCGTAAAGAAGCTGACTTCTATCAGATCGAGCCTTTAATCCAATGCCTCAATGACCCAAAACCTCTGTACCCACTGGATACTTTTGAGCAGGTGGTGGAGTTGTCCAGCACCCGCAAGCTGTCTAAGTACTCGAACCCAGTAGCGGTTATTATCACGCAACTAACCATAACCACCAAGGTCCACTCGCTGCTTGAGGGAATATCCAACAGCTTCACCAAGTGGAACAAACACATGATGGACACCAGAGACTGTCAGGTGTCTTTCACCTTTGGACCATGTGACCACCATCAAGAGGTGTCTCTAAGGGTCCACCTCATGGACTACATCACCAAACAGGGATTCACGATTCGAAACACACGGGTACACCACATGAGTGAGCGTGCTAACGAGAACACAGTGGAGCATCATTGGACTTTCTGCCGGCTAGCATATAAAGTAGAAGACTGACAAATTTATGAATGTCAAATGTGGTTGCTGCTGTTTCCAATGCAATGATTTAATATGTAGAAATTCCATTGTCAGTTGAGGCCAAGCAAAAGAAAAAGGGAATGAAATGTTCAAGATTTGTTCAAAATGAAAGCATCAAAATGATATATGATATAAATACATATTCAGATGATACTCAAGCAACGTTCAGTAATCTATGGACACCTTGACCATGTAAAAAAAAAAAACAACAAAAAAAAAAACAACAACATTGATTCACCGGAAAATATGTTTCAGGTATTCAGTCATTCCATCAGATGAGAAATCTGTCAAACATTGTGCACTATGTGCAACATCAAGATGCATGTATTTCTAACACATTCTTTAAGTATTAAATGTCCACATGCTGTAAATAGAAATAAATTTCATTGATTTGTTCATCAGTTTCATTTAAAAAAGAAAGAAAAAAAGCATCAGCATGAGCCAATTGTCTTATTTTAGTCTATCTACTGAGAGTGATTCAAAATGTAAATCATAGAGAGGCTTTTTTCAAAGTTAAATTGTTATATATCATAGTTAAATGTTTACTTCAGCGGTGCCCTCTCTTATATCAGATTTGGTAGAGTCCTGCCAGCGGACCAATCAGAACACACTAACCATGACGTTTACGCCGCCATGTTGTTTTCCTGTTCTGTCAAGCACAGTGGATACATGCGCTAAGTGCAAGATCAATGTTGAAGGGCACAACTGATCAGATGTTATATTCTAGCGATTAAAACTCATTTTTATTAGTGCATATTATCGTGCTGTGCTTGAGAAGTGTGTAGCTGGTAATTGTGTTTTGAAAGAAAGAGATGTTCAGAAAAAGTCGGAACCTAAAATATATATTAAGTCTTGTACCTGGAAAAAGACGATTTGGAACGTACAGATTTTTGCCAGTGTTCTTCTGTATCGGGGGTGTCATGGAGTGGATCATGATTAACGTGAGAATAGGACGAGAAACGTTTTGTAAGTCAAATGTTATGTACACATACACGCCCCTCTCTTTGAAGCGTGTCTGTTCATCATTCTGCGTCCTCATTGCGCAGGCTTGCCACTGTACTGCTTGTGCTAATCCAACGTGAATGATGATTTACGGAAAACTTTTAATGTCTATCATTTACTTAAGGTACAACGGTGGTACACAGTTGACTAATAATAAATACCATATATTTATGTAAGCGTATATGAATCACTGTTAATTCTGTATTGGTGATTGTTATGGATAAGTGTTTACATTATTTTCTGCCTCCACAGATGATGTCTACAGAAGAAAACAATCGGAGAGGGAATACCAGCACAAGATTGATGGGGGCTTGAGTGTGCTCACAGAGTCTGAAGCCAAATTAGAACACACTGGAAATACACGATCATCATCATGATGAGGAGACTGAAACCAAAAACGTTTTGACACTTTTGCACACTAACACACTTTTGATATAATTCAGAAATGGGGATACTAATATACATCAATTGTAAGGCAGCAGTGACAGGGACTGCGTAATTGAGGACAGATGATGTGCAAAAGACTGTCAGTGTGTTTCTGTGAGGAAGGTGGCAATTTTTGTATTGACTAAGAGATAAAAATGGTTATTTACGCAATAAAAATTGTCTGTTCTGTGATTCAAACTAATGCACTTTGGAAGCCTGTTTTTATTACAGATGAGTAAAAATATTTTTTTGTAAGTCATAATAATGAGAAATGAATATCATAACTACGAGTTAGTGACTTATTATTTTGAGAAACGCTCTCATAATAATGACTTAGCATATAATAATGAGAAACTTTCTTGTAATTATGGCTTAGTATCTCAAAATAATAAAAAAAAATCACGAGTTAATATCTTAAATACAGAAAAAAATCTAATAATTTAGTGTCTTGTCATGAAAAAATGTATGTCAAACATTCTCTTAAACATTCTCATAATAATGACTTAAAGGTAGGGTAGGTAATTTTGGCGAGGCTAACAATAGCAAGTTAGCTTTGAAAGCATGCGATCCCACCCTACTTTCAGAGCGTCTCCAAAGCCACACCTCCTCCAAAACACATGAATGCACACAACACAGAGTCTGCAAAGCGTCACAGGAGATGGCGTTAAATTACCTCATGTCTCAAAGCACATAACATTACAATAATAATGAATGTAAATAACTTAGAGCTCTTACTTGTACCACCTGACTGCTGCAGATTAATTTTGGCATTTTTAGTGTTGACATAGAAACGCATAAATCAGAGTCTGAGTACGTGAGCAGCTCTGGGTAGAATGTCAGGGGTTGCCATCTCGTAATTACGGTTACGACATGGCGTGAACGCAGTATAAGCTTGTTGTTTTGATTTAGGAGGAACTGTAAAAGGCGGCTGCTGTTTGTTTGTGGTGCTTGGTGACTGTCTGTCTACAACTCTGCATAGCCTCACAGAACACGCTGATGACGTGTGATGTCGAACCGAATGAAATGATTGGATGAACATTTTTTGCTCCTGAGACTTCCACAGAAGATATATGTACATTTAATATTTAGACCACTTCAATTATTGATTGCTATCAGGATGTGAAGAGAGTTTCAACCAGTATAACAAAAAGTGTTTATAAAAAAATTGCCTACCCTACATTTAACATCTCATAATAATGAGAAACGTTCTTGTTTAATTTTTGCTTATCTCATAAAAAGAAAAAACTTTAACTTAAAAACTTAAGTTAATGTCATAAAAATTAGAAAAAAATCGAATGACTTCCCATAATAAAGAGAAACTTACTCATAATAATGACTTAATGACAAACTTTCTTGTATTGACTTACTTTCTTATTACTATGCGATGTTAAGTCAATTATGAGAAAAGTCATTATTATGAAAAATGTTATCAATATAATGAGAAGCTAAGCCATAATTATGAAAGATTCTCATTATTGTGACTTACAGAATCTTTTTTTTTTTTTTTTCTACTTAGCTGTGGCAGAAAAATTATGGTCAGTTGTAGGGTATATACTTTGTGTTAAGTTTATGAAGATAAAATCCAGCAAAGTCTGTTGGTCCAAAATGAATTTATTTACCAGCAATGGATGTCAGTAAAAATCCCACTGAATATCATTTTCCCAGTTTAGATTTATAGACATTTATTGCCTCACATTTTACTTATTTTGCAACTTTTACTTTCAAAATCTTGAACAAAAATATAACAAAATGATTACACTGAAGGAGAGTCAAGAAAATACTTGTTATTGCCTGTATATGTGTCTTACAAATTATCTAAATGATCTTAAACATCTAAATGCGTGATGCACTGAAAAGTCTTAAAAGTCAATATTCTTTATTACACTGTTAAATCTTTGTGAATGTGCTGTTTAACATTACAACTGCAGTTGCCAGTTGGACGATGGCTCAAGGAACATTTTCTTCTTCTCAGCAAATTACTTGTAGTGTCCAATTGGTAGAGCTCTCAAACAGATGAAGCTGTTGGGATGTTGAGCCAGGGTTAGCGGGTTTCCATCGAGCCGAACTTCCTGCATGTTGTACCTGATGTAGTGCGTGTTGTTTCCTTTGCAGAACGTGTCATCCGTCAGTGACGTTATGTTGTTGTTCTGAAAACCATTTTAAAAGTATTCATATAGGGACACACTAAATACTACAGTATAAATATATTGAGACTACAGAGATGGCCGTACATGTAGATGAACCACACGCAGACTTTCCGGAAGCAGTGGGACGGCCTCCAACCCGTTGTCTCCAAGGTACAGGTATGACAGCTTGCTGAGTTTCTAATGCAAAAGATGGAAGCCAGCCACAATGAGTAAGACAAAATTCTATCAATAAGATTTAAGATTCTTTCTTTTGTTCACTTTTACCTTGAAAATGTTTGCTTTCACTCCTTTTGTTTTAAGTAGATTGTGATTGACATTGAGAGACACAAGTTTGGCTGGTAGCATTGGCAGTTTGACCAGCTTGTTCTCAGCGAGTGTTAGTTCCTCAAGCTGATTGAGTTTTGAAAACGCTCCATCTTCTATCTCAGAGATGAGGTTGCCAGACAGGTCAATTCTTCTCAGCGTGGCTGTAAAGAAACATAATATGATGAACCATGGGTAGCCTATATTTACACATTTTGACATTACCATTGGGGTACAACTTCATCATCATCGTCATCATTTACTCACCCTCATGCCATTCCAAAACTGTATGACTTCTGTGGCTTTTGTCCATGCACTCTTAAAAATAAAGGTTCCATTTTTTGAGTGATGCCATTTTAGGTTCCCCAATAAACCTTTCAGTTGACAGTTCTAAAAAGATGCTTTCTTAGTGTGATGAACATTTTAATAATCTGAAGAACCCTTTTATGCAATGAAATGGTTCCATGGATGTTTAAAGTTCTGTATTGAACCATAGATGCCAATAAAGAAATTATGTTTTACTTTGGGAGGAGCACGTTCAGATAATCTTCCCAATCAGTGCGAGAGGAGGCTTGTATATATAGAGCCATTTTACCTTTGTTCCATGATATTTTTTCCAGCATCCCTCCTCCACCCCAACTCCTCACTCTCGATTATTCCTATCCCAGCCAGGGATTGGGGGAGTGCTCTGCGTTCAGGCCAAATTCCGAGCTCGGTGCCCTCTCCTCGGACAGCACGGCAAATACTCATATTCTATACTATATTTCTGATTATATATAAGTGTGAACTCGTGAACCTTTATTTTTAATAAAGTCCAAATGTCCAAAGAAAGAAAGTCGCAGGGGTTTGGAACAACATGAGGGTGAGTAAATGATGACAGAATTTTCATTTTTGGGTGAACTATCTCTTTAAATGCACAAAAACTTCTAGATTTGTCTCCCCTTCTATACCAGTGGCTCTAAGGGACCTTTCTCAGTTCTGTTGGTCTCAAGGAAAATTTCACTCAGTTGCTCTGATTACATTGATCCGGTTCCAATCATTACACATTGTGTAATTGGCGGACACACCCAAAAAACATTCTAGCATTCCATACCAACATCAGCAAAGTCTCTGTTTGTTATTTTAGTGATTTTGTTGAAGCGCGCATAGAGGTAAGCCGTTTCCTTTGGCAGTGGTGGAACTGCTGTCATGTCAGGAGAAACCTCCTCACAATACACCGATCCAGTTAGACACACACACATCAGGCAAGTAGGAAGTTCTGAAAAATAAAATGAAAATAAAAACAAAGAGGCTCAAATATTATTTTTAATTAAATGAATGCAAAATTAAAGTAAAGAATAAATACCCATTTCCTCTTTATCGTCTGCTCCTGGACTTTCATCATCTGTATCAGCTGGACTATCATAGTCTGGGTTAAGAATGACCTTTTTCTATAGTAAAGCAGATGCCAAGAATTATTTTGTTTCCTCTCAAAATCAATGGGTTCAACCGGTTCGCATGCTATTTTGCCTTTCAATGTGCTCATGAGTTCCCAGATAACTTGCCGATTACGCTGTTTTCCATTGGACACAATCCCATTATGGATTTAACAGGTTTTCCATTGCATACCTTTCTTGGAACAGATTTATGATATCTGGCATTCTATATATATTCGTTTTAGCCATCAAAAACATCAATATCCTAAGCAAAATTCTATTTTAATATCACTATTTTTACAAATTTCTGTATACAAATGCATTATCAGCATTAAATTGTCGTACCTTTGGTTTCTTGGCTTCCATGACAACTCTACTCTCTGAGATTAAGTCTTCATCATCTACTATTTTCAAAACCCCTTTGTGTCTAGGTACCACTTTACTGGTTCTTGCTGTTTCACAAAATATCCACGGCACGGTCACGAAAAAGAGTAAAATCCTGAGATCCATCATCTTTGGAGGAGAAACAGTTCTTGTCCTGTGTGAAGAGCAGCGCAGTGTGTCACAGCCTGAGTAAAATGAGACCTTTACAGAGCTTCTCTGCAGTGACTGCCTGTGGACCATTAAAAAACAATTCATGAAACTGGCCTTAACCCACTCTGTGCTGTCGGAAGGTTATTTAACGAATCACTCGCCCCCATTCCTGCCAATATAAACTGTAGTGAAGATGTATTGATTACTATAATCCATTTTATGTCCATGTGCTTGTGTTTTGAAATTGTGCTTAAAGTGAGTAAAGTGGATAAAAACACTTTGAAACTGATTTATTTTGCTGTCTTCTTGTGAATAAACATGATCTTACAATAACTTTAAGACCTGTTCCTCCCTTTAGTGATATAATGAGACATTTTCAGGGAACACTGTGGAAAAATAAAGGGAAAATATAGGGGAGAATGAACAGTGCTGGCTATGGAAATAAAGGATGGAGTTCAACAGGAAATTATTATTAGTTCAGGAATCTTGGACAGCATTTTTGAACATGGTGAACTTGCAAACTCAAAAAAAGCAATCGATTAATGTCATGTGAGTTAAGATTATGAAAAGAGTGTGTTGTCCATCTCTATGTGACATTCAAACGCTTTATTGTTAGAAATGCAGCTGTTTGTTTGGAAGGTATATCAGGGGATGGGACTGAGAGAAGAGGGAATAAACTTCTGTCCCCCTGTTTTTGATTAAGCCAAAAAAGAATTCCTGATTTTGGCAAGAGAAATAATATTGTCTTTAAACCGCAAATGCATGACAAAGTGCTGTGAAATATATTTCAAACATCATTCAGTTGCCATGCTGAACGATATACATAACTTCACCTTTATAATCTCTATAAATCGAGACAGATCTGATGGCTTTAACAGCGATCTGCTGGGTTTTGAGTACTTTTGGAGTACTGCTTGTTTTCATCAGAGGCATGAGATAACCTGGGAGCAGAATTAACCAGGTGTTCAAACAAATGCATTCCAAGACTTTTAAAACACACTTCCTCAACCTCCCTCTGGGTGCCGTTACTTAACCCGATGGGACGTATGATGAAGCCTAGACAGACTGGACAGTTTAATATACAGATAAAAAAAAAGATCAGCAAAATTATTATTAAAGGCAAAGCATCTTTGCAGCAAAGTCCGGATATTATTCTGCATGGTTTGCCTGCAGCTCTACCAACTGAACAAAAAAAAACAAAACAAAAATATCGACTTTATTCAAAAATATCTTCTCTCCTGTGTCATGCTCTGTTATTAACATCCAGCGCGTCCAGGTTCTACATCAGAACGCCGACTCATTATTGGCCGGCTCCTGCGCCAGCATCACACGCATGCGTCACATGTGCAGCTTTGGCCAATAGTGAGCCGGCATTCGGACATAAACACGGAAGACTTCGCTGTGCTTACTGCGTCAGCTGCGTAAGGATAATGACAGGGAAGAGAAGAGATTGTTAAATAAAGTCGTTATTTTTGTTTTGTTTTTGCGCACAAAAAGTATTCTCGTCACTTCATAAAATTAAAGTTGAACCACTGCAGTCACGTCGGCTGTTTTAATGACTTGAAAGCGTTGATTATATTGCTGTCTATAGACGAGTCATATACCTCTCAGATTTCATCAAAAATACCTTAATTTGTGTTCCGAAGATGAACAAAAGACTTGAGGGTGAGTAATTAAAGCTGCTGTCCGTAACTTTTTTGGGTTAAAAATAATCCAAAATAAATTATTATTAAAGTAGATAACCCATCAGTGTTCAAAACGATCTCCTTACCTTAGCTCGATTCAGTGACACTGGTAGGATTTCGCGGGAAATACGAGTTTGCTGACGTTTGTCTTTGCGTCATTGTCACGTCTGTAACAGAAAGGAGAAGTCCTGGCTATATCGTATGTGTGGATGCTGCTGGTGGCGCATCATTTGTAGCCTTTTCTCACAGCAGCTGGAATGTATTTAAACTTGACATGGTGGCTTGTAATCCAGAAAGTTCAAAACGACAATCATCATCGACAACTGTGGTAAAAAAGTAAAAGAATTTTTACCACACTGCGGAGTGTGGACTACGGAGAGCATACAGTAAAAAAGGGAAAGAGACCGGGTCCATGCGAAAACAAGAATAAATGTCGGCAAGGCTTTTGAAAGTTGGCGTGACCAAAAAACGGACGCAGAGATGGCTATTTTTCTGCTGGACAGATAAGATATTTCAATGGTTCATTGGGTAATAAGGTAGCAGTAGCACACATTTTCGCTTAATCCATACAGTTATGGATAACTATAATACACACTACATACACATAGTCACGCAATGTCGAAGTTTTTAACATTAACAATTCGAGAACAAAGTATAACAAATAATAATGTGCACCACTGGTTGCGCGATTTATTGTAAAATATTTTTCAGTTGGTCAGAACAAAAGTGGATGACATGTTACTTACTTCTTCAGATGACATTTTCCGGTGAAACTTCTTAATTTGGACGTACATACAAGACGTAGCATTTACGATGTACAGTGAAGATCCACACTGCTGCGTTGTCACGCCTCAAAACATTAGATTCATCCGCGCTGAGGAGCCGTGCCGAACCACAACCCACGTGAAGATGATAATTCCGCAAATCACTGCAATTGCAGGTTTCAAACAGAGATGGCGACAAAGAGGCAAATCCTATGGACTTACTGCAGCTTTAATGACAGAAATTTCATTTTTGGGTGAACTAACCCTTTAAGTTAGGTTTCAGTTAGTTGCCAAGTGAACATTTCTCATTTTCATCTAAGTTTTATGTATAATATTTTTATTTTATAAAACGTGATTAAATAGAATAAGTATGTACATAAGTGTTACTAAAAATATGATGTCAGAAGTGCAATATATGGTCAAAAGTATTGGGACACACCTCTTAATTATTATAATCAAGCACCATGCAGTCTGTAAAAAAACAGGTCGTCTGAAGAGCTCAGTGAATTCGCTTGTGGTACTGTGATAGGATGCCACCTTTGCAGCAAGGCAGTTTGTGAGATTTTATCCCTGCTAGATATTCCATGGTCAACTGTAAGTGGTATTATTGGAAAGTGGAAGCATTTAGGAACAGCATCAACTCAGCCATGACGCGGAAGACCACGTAAAGTCACAGAGCGGGGACACTGAGTGCTGAGGCGCGTGGTACGTAAAAGTCACCAACGCTGATTCCATAGCTGAAGAGTTCCAAATTTCCACTGGCATTAATATCCGCACAAAATCTGTGTGGCGGGAGCTTCATGGAGTGGGTTTGGGATCGGGGGCCTACTAATCAAAAAATCGAATTTATTTTTACACAAATTGTGCTGTTCCCCTTAATATTCAGTTTTTAAAATATTTTTCATTTGTCATATTTGGGGAAAAGTGGTACTCATATCTTCAAGAATAAAATGTGAGTGTTTTCATCATACAATTTCAGATTAAAAGACTACACATTGTCCACAAACCAAAATGAAATCATCATGATCTTTGTGCTTGTAGAATGCATGCACCATTTATGTTGCACATTCAGTTACTCCTTTAATGTTTTAAACAAGTGCAGAATTTACATAGAGAGAGGGTTTCAAAATCTCTCAAAACAGAGACCCTTCCATTTTGTTGAACCCTTTTAATCAATTCAATCATCTGGTTTTCAGTTTCTCCTTCCTGTGGGCTGATGTATCTGCTGAGGAGGCACTTTTAGGCCCTATCACTAAGGACTTGTAGAGAGAACAGATGGATCCATCCTCACCAATCCGATAGGACACCTCGGAAGGGTCCACCCACAGGGTCAGCTCTATTGGAAGTGATGAGAAAAGCTGCTCTTGTGTAAGTCCAACAGCAGAGGCTGCTTTTCCTATGAGAGGGTCCATTTTATGGTTGATCCGTAAACATCTGTAGCCAGAGCCTCTGCAGGGAGCATGAGGAAACCAATGGTGCCGATAGTGCTCTAAAAGAGAGACATATCAAACTGCATATGGAAACTTTAAAATAATTTTAAAGCATTTTATTAATATTTGTCATAAAAAATAATACTAGATTATTCAAAATAATGTTACTGATGGGATCTATGTTTAAAAAAAATAATATTTTAATTTAAAAAAATTATGTCAAGATGTTAAATACAATTAAAAAAAAGGATAGCGGAGGCGTATGAACACTCAGTAAAGTAAAGCAGGTCAGCCCACACACATCCTCTTCTCTCACCTAGTAGCGCGTCAGTGAGTGTGTGAGTGAAGAGCTGCAGCTGATCTCCAGTGAGAGAGACGCTGCTGCTCAGTAAACCGCTGATGAATGTAGCAGCGACTGACACCTCTGTTTTCATCCCGTTTTCAGCGAGCGTATGTTCTTCACGAAAAAAATGAGTGCCGAAAAGGCCCTAATAACAAAATTGTGAATAACTCGCCTGTACGTTTTCAACGACACAAAACGCTAAAAAAAAAACACCTACTGATTTCGTTTTAATAATAAATACCGACTGACTAAAACGGACATTCAATTTAAACTGGAATATTAGCTACATGAATTCTTTGCAGGACGCACAAATATTTCTGAGAGTAAATCTGAAGAAGAACTTCCATTCAATTACGTCACAGGGCAGAATTAGCGCGCTTCTCTAGCGCCATCGCTTGACAAATCAACAGTCACGTGTTAAGAGACGTTTCTCAATCAGTTTACTTGTGGTTTTAATCTAGTTTTAGACCAGCTTTTACAGAGGTAGTGCGCTTCTCTAGCGCCATCGCTTGACAAATCAACGGTCACGTGTTAAGAGACGTTTCTCAATCAGTTTACTTGTGGTTTTAATCTAGTTTTAGACCAGCTTTTACAGAGGTAGTGCGCTTCTCTAGCGCCATCGCTTGACAAATCAACGGTCACGTGTTAAGAGACGTTTCTCAATCAGTTTACTTGTGGTTTTAATCTAGTTTTAGACCAGCTTTTACAGAGGTAGTGCGCTTCTCTAGCGCCATCGCTTGACAAATCAACGGTCACGTGTTAAGAGACGTTTCTCAATCAGTTTACTTGTGGTTTTAATCTAGTTTTAGACCAGCTTTTACAGAGGTAGTGCGCTTCTCTAGCGCCATCGCTTGACAAATCAACAGTCACGTGTTAAGAGACATTTCTCAATCAGTTTACTTGTGGTTTTAATCTAGTTTTAGACCAGCTTTTACAGAGGTAGTGCGCTTCTCTAGCGCCATCGCTTGACAAATCAACGGTCACGTGTTAAGAGACGTTTCTCAATCAGTTTACTTGTGGTTTTAATCTAGTTTTAGACCAGCTTTTACAGAGGTAGTGCGCTTCTCTAGCGCCATCGCTTGACAAATCAACAGTCACGTGTTAAGAGACATTTCTCAATCAGTTTACTTGTGGTTTTAATCTAGTTTTAGACCAGCTTTTACAGAGGTAGTGCGCTTCTCTAGCGCCATCGCTTGACAAATCAACGGTCACGTGTTAAGAGACGTTTCTCAATCAGTTTACTTGTGGTTTTAATCTAGTTTTAGACCAGCTTTTACAGAGGTAGTGCGCTTCTCTAGCGCCATCGCTTGACAAATCAACGGTCACGTGTTAAGAGACGTTTCTCAATCAGTTTACTTGTGGTTTTTATCTAGTTTTAGACCAGCTTTTACAGAGGTAGTGCGCTTCTCTAGCGCCATCGCTTGACAAATCAACGGTCACGTGTTAAGAGACGTTTCTCAATCAGTTTACTTGTGGTTTTAATCTAGTTTTAGACCAGCTTTTACAGAGGTAGTGCGCTTCTCTAGCGCCATCGCTTGACAAATCAACGGTCACGTGTTAAGAGACGTTTCTCAATCAGTTTACTTGTGGTTTTAATCTAGTTTTAGACCAGCTTTTACAGAGGTAGTGCGCTTCTCTAGCGCCATCGCTTGACAAATCAACAGTCACGTGTTAAGAGACATTTCTCAATCAGTTTACTTGTGGTTTTAATCTAGTTTTAGACCAGCTTTTACAGAGGTAGTGCGCTTCTCTAGCGCCATCGCTTGACAAATCAACGGTCACGTGTTAAGAGACGTTTCTCAATCAGTTTACTTGTGGTTTTAATCTAGTTTTAGACCAGCTTTTACAGAGGTAGTGCGCTTCTCTAGCGCCATCGCTTGACAAATCAACGGTCACGTGTTAAGAGACGTTTCTCAATCAGTTTACTTGTGGTTTTTATCTAGTTTTAGACCAGCTTTTACAGAGGTAGTGCGCTTCTCTAGCGCCATCGCTTGACAAATCAACAGTCACGTGTTAAGAGACATTTCTCAATCAGTTTACTTGTGGTTTTAATCTAGTTTTAGACCAGCTTTTACAGAGGTAGTGCGCTTCTCTAGCGCCATCGCTTGACAAATCAACAGTCACGTGTTAAGAGACATTTCTCAATCAGTTTACTTGTGGTTTTAATCTAGTTTTAGACCAGCTTTTACAGAGGTAGTGCGCTTCTCTAGCGCCATCGCTTGACAAATCAACAGTCACGTGTTAAGAGACGTTTCTCAATCAGTTTACTTGTGGTTTTAATCTAGTTTTAGACCAGCTTTTACAGAGGTAGTGCGCTTCTCTAGCGCCATCGCTTGACAAATCAACAGTCACGTGTTAAGAGACATTTCTCAATCAGTTTACTTGTGGTTTTAATCTAGTTTTAGACCAGCTTTTACAGAGGTAGTGCGCTTCTCTAGCGCCATCGCTTGACAAATCAACAGTCACGTGTTAAGAGACGTTTCTCAATCAGTTTACTTGTGGTTTTAATCTAGTTTTAGACCAGCTTTTACAGAGGTAGTGCGCTTCTCTAGCGCCATCGCTTGACAAATCAACAGTCACGTGTTAAGAGACGTTTCTCAATCAGTTTACTTGTGGTTTTTATCTAGTTTTAGACCAGCTTTTACAGAGGTAGTGCGCTTCTCTAGCGCCATCGCTTGACAAATCAACGGTCACGTGTTAAGAGACATTTCTCAATCAGTTTACTTGTGGTTTTAATCTAGTTTTAGACCAGCTTTTACAGAGGTAGTGCGCTTCTCTAGCGCCATCGCTTGACAAATCAACAGTCACGTGTTAAGAGACATTTCTCAATCAGTTTACTTGTGGTTTTAATCTAGTTTTAGACCAGCTTTTACAGAGGTAGTGCGCTTCTCTAGCGCCATCGCTTGACAAATCAACGGTCACGTGTTAAGAGACGTTTCTCAATCAGTTTACTTGTGGTTTTAATCTAGTTTTAGACCAGCTTTTACAGAGGTAGTGCGCTTCTCTAGCGCCATCGCTTGACAAATCAACGGTCACGTGTTAAGAGACGTTTCTCAATCAGTTTACTTGTGGTTTTAATCTAGTTTTAGACCAGCTTTTACAGAGGTAGTGCGCTTCTCTAGCGCCATCGCTTGACAAATCAACAGTCACGTGTTAAGAGACATTTCTCAATCAGTTTACTTGTGGTTTTAATCTAGTTTTAGACCAGCTTTTACAGAGGTAGTGCGCTTCTCTAGCGCCATCGCTTGACAAATCAACGGTCACGTGTTAAGAGACGTTTCTCAATCAGTTTACTTGTGGTTTTAATCTAGTTTTAGACCAGCTTTTACAGAGGTAGTGCGCTTCTCTAGCGCCATCGCTTGACAAATCAACAGTCACGTGTTAAGAGACATTTCTCAATCAGTTTACTTGTGGTTTTAATCTAGTTTTAGACCAGCTTTTACAGAGGTAGTGCGCTTCTCTAGCGCCATCGCTTGACAAATCAACGGTCACGTGTTAAGAGACGTTTCTCAATCAGTTTACTTGTGGTTTTAATCTAGTTTTAGACCAGCTTTTACAGAGGTAGTGCGCTTCTCTAGCGCCATCGCTTGACAAATCAACGGTCACGTGTTAAGAGACGTTTCTCAATCAGTTTACTTGTGGTTTTTATCTAGTTTTAGACCAGCTTTTACAGAGGTAGTGCGCTTCTCTAGCGCCATCGCTTGACAAATCAACAGTCACGTGTTAAGAGACATTTCTCAATCAGTTTACTTGTGGTTTTAATCTAGTTTTAGACCAGCTTTTACAGAGGTAGTGCGCTTCTCTAGCGCCATCGCTTGACAAATCAACGGTCACGTGTTAAGAGACGTTTCTCAATCAGTTTACTTGTGGTTTTAATCTAGTTTTAGACCAGCTTTTACAGAGGTAGTGCGCTTCTCTAGCGCCATCGCTTGACAAATCAACAGTCACGTGTTAAGAGACATTTCTCAATCAGTTTACTTGTGGTTTTAATCTAGTTTTAGACCAGCTTTTACAGAGGTAGTGCGCTTCTCTAGCGCCATCGCTTGACAAATCAACGGTCACGTGTTAAGAGACGTTTCTCAATCAGTTTACTTGTGGTTTTAATCTAGTTTTAGACCAGCTTTTACAGAGGTAGTGCGCTTCTCTAGCGCCATCGCTTGACAAATCAACGGTCACGTGTTAAGAGACGTTTCTCAATCAGTTTACTTGTGGTTTTTATCTAGTTTTAGACCAGCTTTTACAGAGGTAGTGCGCTTCTCTAGCGCCATCGCTTGACAAATCAACGGTCACGTGTTAAGAGACGTTTCTCAATCAGTTTACTTGTGGTTTTAATCTAGTTTTAGACCAGCTTTTACAGAGGTAGTGCGCTTCTCTAGCGCCATCGCTTGACAAATCAACGGTCACGTGTTAAGAGACGTTTCTCAATCAGTTTACTTGTGGTTTTAATCTAGTTTTAGACCAGCTTTTACAGAGGTAGTGCGCTTCTCTAGCGCCATCGCTTGACAAATCAACAGTCACGTGTTAAGAGACATTTCTCAATCAGTTTACTTGTGGTTTTAATCTAGTTTTAGACCAGCTTTTACAGAGGTAGTGCGCTTCTCTAGCGCCATCGCTTGACAAATCAACGGTCACGTGTTAAGAGACGTTTCTCAATCAGTTTACTTGTGGTTTTAATCTAGTTTTAGACCAGCTTTTACAGAGGTAGTGCGCTTCTCTAGCGCCATCGCTTGACAAATCAACGGTCACGTGTTAAGAGACGTTTCTCAATCAGTTTACTTGTGGTTTTTATCTAGTTTTAGACCAGCTTTTACAGAGGTAGTGCGCTTCTCTAGCGCCATCGCTTGACAAATCAACAGTCACGTGTTAAGAGACATTTCTCAATCAGTTTACTTGTGGTTTTAATCTAGTTTTAGACCAGCTTTTACAGAGGTAGTGCGCTTCTCTAGCGCCATCGCTTGACAAATCAACAGTCACGTGTTAAGAGACATTTCTCAATCAGTTTACTTGTGGTTTTAATCTAGTTTTAGACCAGCTTTTACAGAGGTAGTGCGCTTCTCTAGCGCCATCGCTTGACAAATCAACAGTCACGTGTTAAGAGACGTTTCTCAATCAGTTTACTTGTGGTTTTAATCTAGTTTTAGACCAGCTTTTACAGAGGTAGTGCGCTTCTCTAGCGCCATCGCTTGACAAATCAACAGTCACGTGTTAAGAGACATTTCTCAATCAGTTTACTTGTGGTTTTAATCTAGTTTTAGACCAGCTTTTACAGAGGTAGTGCGCTTCTCTAGCGCCATCGCTTGACAAATCAACAGTCACGTGTTAAGAGACGTTTCTCAATCAGTTTACTTGTGGTTTTAATCTAGTTTTAGACCAGCTTTTACAGAGGTAGTGCGCTTCTCTAGCGCCATCGCTTGACAAATCAACAGTCACGTGTTAAGAGACGTTTCTCAATCAGTTTACTTGTGGTTTTTATCTAGTTTTAGACCAGCTTTTACAGAGGTAGTGCGCTTCTCTAGCGCCATCGCTTGACAAATCAACGGTCACGTGTTAAGAGACATTTCTCAATCAGTTTACTTGTGGTTTTAATCTAGTTTTAGACCAGCTTTTACAGAGGTAGTGCGCTTCTCTAGCGCCATCGCTTGACAAATCAACAGTCACGTGTTAAGAGACATTTCTCAATCAGTTTACTTGTGGTTTTAATCTAGTTTTAGACCAGCTTTTACAGAGGTAGTGCGCTTCTCTAGCGCCATCGCTTGACAAATCAACGGTCACGTGTTAAGAGACGTTTCTCAATCAGTTTACTTGTGGTTTTAATCTAGTTTTAGACCAGCTTTTACAGAGGTAGTGCGCTTCTCTAGCGCCATCGCTTGACAAATCAACGGTCACGTGTTAAGAGACGTTTCTCAATCAGTTTACTTGTGGTTTTAATCTAGTTTTAGACCAGCTTTTACAGAGGTAGTGCGCTTCTCTAGCGCCATCGCTTGACAAATCAACAGTCACGTGTTAAGAGACATTTCTCAATCAGTTTACTTGTGGTTTTAATCTAGTTTTAGACCAGCTTTTACAGAGGTAGTGCGCTTCTCTAGCGCCATCGCTTGACAAATCAACGGTCACGTGTTAAGAGACGTTTCTCAATCAGTTTACTTGTGGTTTTAATCTAGTTTTAGACCAGCTTTTACAGAGGTAGTGCGCTTCTCTAGCGCCATCGCTTGACAAATCAACAGTCACGTGTTAAGAGACATTTCTCAATCAGTTTACTTGTGGTTTTAATCTAGTTTTAGACCAGCTTTTACAGAGGTAGTGCGCTTCTCTAGCGCCATCGCTTGACAAATCAACGGTCACGTGTTAAGAGACGTTTCTCAATCAGTTTACTTGTGGTTTTAATCTAGTTTTAGACCAGCTTTTACAGAGGTAGTGCGCTTCTCTAGCGCCATCGCTTGACAAATCAACGGTCACGTGTTAAGAGACGTTTCTCAATCAGTTTACTTGTGGTTTTTATCTAGTTTTAGACCAGCTTTTACAGAGGTAGTGCGCTTCTCTAGCGCCATCGCTTGACAAATCAACGGTCACGTGTTAAGAGACGTTTCTCAATCAGTTTACTTGTGGTTTTAATCTAGTTTTAGACCAGCTTTTACAGAGGTAGTGCGCTTCTCTAGCGCCATCGCTTGACAAATCAACGGTCACGTGTTAAGAGACGTTTCTCAATCAGTTTACTTGTGGTTTTAATCTAGTTTTAGACCAGCTTTTACAGAGGTAGTGCGCTTCTCTAGCGCCATCGCTTGACAAATCAACAGTCACGTGTTAAGAGACATTTCTCAATCAGTTTACTTGTGGTTTTAATCTAGTTTTAGACCAGCTTTTACAGAGGTAGTGCGCTTCTCTAGCGCCATCGCTTGACAAATCAACGGTCACGTGTTAAGAGACGTTTCTCAATCAGTTTACTTGTGGTTTTAATCTAGTTTTAGACCAGCTTTTACAGAGGTAGTGCGCTTCTCTAGCGCCATCGCTTGACAAATCAACGGTCACGTGTTAAGAGACGTTTCTCAATCAGTTTACTTGTGGTTTTTATCTAGTTTTAGACCAGCTTTTACAGAGGTAGTGCGCTTCTCTAGCGCCATCGCTTGACAAATCAACGGTCACGTGTTAAGAGACGTTTCTCAATCAGTTTACTTGTGGTTTTAATCTAGTTTTAGACCAGCTTTTACAGAGGTAGTGCGCTTCTCTAGCGCCATCGCTTGACAAATCAACGGTCACGTGTTAAGAGACGTTTCTCAATCAGTTTACTTGTGGTTTTAATCTAGTTTTAGACCAGCTTTTACAGAGGTAGTGCGCTTCTCTAGCGCCATCGCTTGACAAATCAACAGTCACGTGTTAAGAGACGTTTCTCAATCAGTTTACTTGTGGTTTTAATCTAGTTTTAGACCAGCTTTTACAGAGGTAGTGCGCTTCTCTAGCGCCATCGCTTGACAAATCAACGGTCACGTGTTAAGAGACGTTTCTCAATCAGTTTACTTGTGGTTTTAATCTAGTTTTAGACCAGCTTTTACAGAGGTAGTGCGCTTCTCTAGCGCCATCGCTTGACAAATCAACAGTCACGTGTTAAGAGACATTTCTCAATCAGTTTACTTGTGGTTTTAATCTAGTTTTAGACCAGCTTTTACAGAGGTAGTGCGCTTCTCTAGCGCCATCGCTTGACAAATCAACGGTCACGTGTTAAGAGACGTTTCTCAATCAGTTTACTTGTGGTTTTAATCTAGTTTTAGACCAGCTTTTACAGAGGTAGTGCGCTTCTCTAGCGCCATCGCTTGACAAATCAACGGTCACGTGTTAAGAGACGTTTCTCAATCAGTTTACTTGTGGTTTTTATCTAGTTTTAGACCAGCTTTTACAGAGGTAGTGCGCTTCTCTAGCGCCATCGCTTGACAAATCAACGGTCACGTGTTAAGAGACGTTTCTCAATCAGTTTACTTGTGGTTTTAATCTAGTTTTAGACCAGCTTTTACAGAGGTAGTGCGCTTCTCTAGCGCCATCGCTTGACAAATCAACGGTCACGTGTTAAGAGACGTTTCTCAATCAGTTTACTTGTGGTTTTAATCTAGTTTTAGACCAGCTTTTACAGAGGTAGTGCGCTTCTCTAGCGCCATCGCTTGACAAATCAACAGTCACGTGTTAAGAGACGTTTCTCAATCAGTTTACTTGTGGTTTTAATCTAGTTTTAGACCAGCTTTTACAGAGGTAGTGCGCTTCTCTAGCGCCATCGCTTGACAAATCAACGGTCACGTGTTAAGAGACGTTTCTCAATCAGTTTACTTGTGGTTTTTATCTAGTTTTAGACCAGCTTTTACATTAAACCGGCTCAGAATCCGTTGTGATATAAAACAATAAATAAGATGGAGCTGGTAGCTCATTTATTGCTAACTGAAAGAACCAAATTACCTAGAATATTTAATAAACAAACATGCTATGCAAGAGTATGTGTGGAACTGGGTGAATAAAATGCATTCCAGTTAAAGGGACAGTTCACCCAAAAATGAAAGTTCTGACGTCATTTACTCTCTCTTAAGTTGCTCTAAACCTATATAAATTTCTTTGTTCTGCTGTACAAAAGGAAGATATTTGGAAGAATGTTTGTAACCAAACAGATCTCGCCCCCTATTGACTACAATAGTATTTATTTTTCCTACTATGGTAGTAAATGGGGGGTGAGATCTGTTTGGTTACATTCTTCCAAATATCTTTTTTTTTTTTTTTTTGTAAAGCAGAACAAAGTAATTTATACAGGTTTGGAACTACCTGAGGGAGAGTAAACGATGTCAGAATTTTCATTTTTGGGTGAACTATCCCTTTAATTTCAGTTCTCTGAGGAGTTCTGGGTTTGTAGATTATCTATGGGTGATAATCAGTGTTTTTCAGCCCTTAATTTCTTTTTGTAAAGCTACAATTTACTGAATACTGTGCAATATTGAATATTGTGCATGTATACTTATCTTACACAATAGGTAACCACAGAATTAACTACATATTTCATAAGGAATATTTATTTTATTTATTTTCTGTCTTCTTAATCAATCAGTAGCTTTGCTGGAATTTGGCAGACCTTTAAACTCATTGATTTAAAACTGTTTTGTTTTGTTTTCTAGGTAGCTGCAGACACTTATGCAACTATACTTAAGCAACTATGATGTTGTCATATTGAGCTTGAGAAAAAGCAGTGCCCTAAACCGGAAAAACCTGAAAGATGAGTAGAGAGTAAATGATTATACACCTCTTAATTCCGTTAGTTTTGCATGCAAATGTATTGTATTTATCTCTGTTGCAGGGTGTGGAAAGCCCTACACTCCATACATTAGTAAGATACGCTCCTCCCTTTGTCCACAAATAGCAGAGCAGAGGGTGTGTCCTTAGTCTTCCTGAGTATAATAACACCAGTGGAAAACTCTTCTGCTGCGGAAGGGAAAGAAAGAGAGAGAGACCTGCTTTGTTGAAGTGAAACCCAACACATTTCAAATGAGGTAAGGAAGTCGGCTTGTCAGTATATTAAGCTTTGTATGCGGCTCTGCCACAGTTTGTGAGCCTGTTGCTGCTTTCTCAGTGCTGAGATTCCCATGTTGTAGCTACTAGGCAAGCAATTGCATTATATAGGAAAGTTCTTTGGAAAAATGTGTGGGAAAAAAAAATGTTGTAAGCTGTTAGAAACCTCTAGAACTCACAGATCATGTTTTAACATGTTGTTTGCTGTCTGGATTACTACCAACAACAGCATATGCTATTAACTTCGCAATAGGTCACTAACCTCAAAGCAGACACATCCTGATCCTTGACACAGTCTATCGTTAGGTGTTAACTGTCACTTTTTGATCACTGGTCTCACATGAAAAGCAGTCAAAACTTTGATCAGAACATGATTAGGCTTGTTAATCAATGATTCAATGGAAAAATTTAAGTGGCTTTAATATTTGACCAACAAAACATTCAAAATATTCAAAACATCTAAAAATATAATCTCTTTTCATACCACAAACCACAATCACATGATGAAGTAACACTCATCAGTTTCAGGATCACTTTTTTTTTGCAATAACTGTTAAGTCTGCAAAAAGAGAGTCAAATTAGTTTTTTTTTTTTTTTCTATTTTATATGATTTAATTCTGGCTTTTATTCTCCATTGTCCTGCTTCTACATTATTTTTATTTGTTTTTACACTCCTGAGTGTCTGCTTGCATACGACTCATGTATTCCTGTTAATATAACATTTGAAGGCTGTTCTTTCCCATTGAATTGTGAAGCTATAACTACAGAGGTCTTTCTCTCACTCTTTACATGCAGGATGATCGGCAGACTGTTCCTCGTCACCCTTTTCATTCTCTCTGGCTCACTGACCTGCTATGGATTCAGAATTTGTGCCTTTAATGTTCAGAGTTTTGGTGATTCAAAATCAGCCAATGCCATAATCATGAATTCTGTATCACGGGTATGAGGATGAATAGTACAATGCGTTTACTTTTTTTTTTTTTTTTTTTTTTAAATATATAAAACAAGTCTAAAAGTGTTCTGTTTTGTTCTTTCTTGCAGATTGTAGCTCGTTGTGACATATGTTTGCTCCAGGAGGTCAGAGATCAGAAAAATAAAGCCATTCCACGCCTGCTTGATGCAGTCAACAGGTAGACAATATGCAAATATAAAAAAAAAAAAACAAATCTGAACTCACTGTGTAACAAATCAGATTTAAGAGATATGCAAATCTATAGTACATAAATGCTGTTATGTTTATTTTGTTTCCAGGCTTAATAACAATGATTATGACTATGTGGCAAGTGAACGTCTCGGGAGAACACAAACGTATCAGGAGCAATACGTTTTTGTTTACAGGTATGTGTTCAGCACTTCTGTACATTAGGACAATATGTAAAGGCTAAGGATGCACAAGATATTGGGAAAATATTTATTATCGGATGATATTAGAGATGATTTTGATTTATCAGCAGTGTTGGGGAAAGTTACTTTTAAAAGTAATACATTACAATATTGCGTTACTCCCTGAAAAAGTAACTTATTGCATTACTTAGTTACTTTTTATGGAAAGTAATGTGTTACCTTTGCGTTTACTTTTTCTCATCTGTACGGAGCCCCGGACATGACATGCAGGAAAAAAATAGGCTAAATCGCGCGCACGATTTACTAATTCGTTCCCTCGATTTACTAAAACGTGCGCACGATTTAATATTTCGTTTCCTCGATTTATAAATCATGCGCATGATTTATAAATCAAGGGAATGAAATAATAAATTGTGCGCATGATTAAATTTTTTTTTCTTGCATGTCATGTGTGGGGCTCCGTACATCTGGGTTGGGCTTGCTTGTTTGTCTTTAACCCTAACCCAAATTCACACCTGTACAGTAGAGGGCGCAACTCAAACAAACCTTTTAGATGTGCTGCTGTTGTGATGTTTATCTTAAATCATTTTTGCTTATTGGTATGGTTAAATTGGATCATCAAAGTTCAGCAGACTTTGGTTAATAAAGTAAGATTAAAGGATTAGTTCAATTTCAAATGAAAATTACCCTCAGCTTTACTCACCCTCAAGCCATCCTAGGTGTATATGACGTCCTTCTTTCTGATGAACACAGTCGGAGATATTTTAATAAATATCCTGACGCATCTGGGCTTTATAATGGCAATAAGCGGGATCAACGAGTATGAGCTGAAGAAAGTGTCTCCATCCATTACTTGAAAAAGTAATCTGATTACATAACTCGCATTACTTGTAATGCGTTACCCCCACTGTTTGTCAGTATGCTTGTGTCCCCTGTTTTTGCATCTAAATTAGATTTGCTGTCATCTAACAACACTCAAAGTTCTTTAAAACTTTAATAATTTAATGACACCATCTTTAGCAAAGCACAAAATGAATATACGCTATTTTTTATAGTGTACATTATAATATTGTGATGCCTAAATTCACTTGTAGCTTTTAAAATGATTGGTTTTAGTTCTTGGTATTTTACTTTTAGACAAAAAAGCTTAGAATTTGAATCAGTTATCAACCATAACATAAAAATAATTATTGGCTTATCATTATTGGTGCATTCCTAGTAAAGGACTTGCAAGATAACTTCCCTCATTTCTTTTTTTTGTCAAACAGGAAAAGCACAGCGACGCTGATAAACCAGTATCAGTATCCAGATACACAGAAAGGGGATGTTGATGCTTTCTCCAGAGAACCCTTTGTGGTACATTTTCAAGCCCCTAAAACAGGTCAAAATAAAAAAAGGAAAACTTGCACGCTGAATTTGTTCAATGACAAATCTTATAAGCTGAAGTTTGATGATTTTGATCATGATCTGATAATGTCTGTATTAACAGTTGCCAAGGAGTTTGTCTTGATTCCGCAGCACACCACTCCTTCAAATGCCACCAAAGAGATTGATGAACTTTACGACGTCTTTGTGGATGTTAGAAAGCGATGGAAAATTGAGGTGTGATGATGGATTTCCTATATTATATAGAGCATAATATCTTGAGATCAAGTCTTAAACCTTGCTTTTTTTTGTCATCTTGCCAGAATGTGATGTTCCTTGGGGACTTCAATGCAGCTTGTGGTTACGTGGCTAAAAAGAACCGTAAGAACATCAGGCTCTTCACCGACCCGTCTTTCATCTGGCTGATTCAGGATAAGGTGGACACTACGGTGAAACAGTCGACGGACTGTGCATACGACAGGTGCGCTAGCAAAACGTTTTTATCAGTGTAATATAATAAAACTGCTTATGATTTGCATATAGACAGCATAATGATTCATATTTATGGCTACAATCCACAGAATTGTGGTGCATGGAGAGCCATTTCTCAAAACAATCGAACCGTTTTCAGCACAGCCGTTCAATTTTCCCAAGGAATTCCATCTTACAGAGGCTCAGGTAAGCCAAATTTAGCATTTACCATTATTTTTTGCATTTTCATGTCACTGAAAATGGTGTAAGACTTTTCTTCGGATCTTCGGATTGTCTGTTATAGGCTTTGGAAGTGAGTGATCACTACCCCATCGAGGTGGTTCTCAAGACTCAGAAATCAGGGCTTGTCACAAGAAACAACAAAGCTTCATGTCTTCAGCCTACAGTGTTTGTCTTTCTACTACTGCAGATGATCATATGAACACAAATCAACCACAAGTGGATTATTCATCTCATCTAGATGAAGACTTTATTTTGCTGTTACACAGCTGCTATGTACTTGAGCTCGTACAGATCCACAACTGCATCTACAAAATGTGCTGCTGATTTATGGATGTGAATGAATATTGTTTTATAGCTTCTAGAAATTGATAATCATCTGGCTCAGGTTGTATATTCCTGTCGTCTTTTGTGTTTTTGATAGCGTAAATTAGATTTCTCATTTATTCGTGCAAGTTAAATGTATTCATTTTTGGAGAGAATTTTATTTTTGTAATAAATTGTTCTGACAAAAATGCAACTGTATGATTGAGTTGCTTCTGTTCACTTGTTTCACATTTTGAAGGTAGTTTTATTTTATTTTCTTATATCACAACTCATTCTTAAAATAACATTCAGTATTGACTGGCCTGAAACTCAAATAACACATTGTTAGTGTCAATCAGTGTCCAAGTAGTTGTTTAACTAGCATAGTTACTCAAGTCACCTGTTGGTTTACAAGGAGCCATGTGACAAACCCAGAAATCAGCTGGCTCAAAGCTGTGGTCTGATAAATCTTGGTTACACCTTTTGCCTTCAAATAATGTTTGACATAACGAGACAGGATTGTTTGGGCATTTGGCTATCAAGAGAATCTAGAACTTTAAATATTGTCATTTTAATTCTGGAGAAATTGTTTTTGTATAAAACCAACTGTATCTGTATATTACCACAAACATTTCCTCTCTGTAGTCATTCACATAGTATAATTTCACTAAAGCCGGGTGCACACTGTGCGATTTATAATAGTCCTTTATGATTGTTGCTCGACGGACTGTATGAACATGATCCTCATGTCACACTGTGGGATCTCAGTTGTCATTTATGTCATACCATACAACAGTCAAGAAATACACGTTAAATACAGACGCACGCATGAAAACTTGTCCAGAGTTTTACATCAACCCACACAGGTTTGGTGACTGAGCTGCATTTCACTTGGGACTAAAATGGTGGCTAATAAAGAAATCAAAATCACAAGTCAATTTGATGGTCGTCCTAGGAGAAGTCACGCTGCAGGACTGTGCGCCAAATCTTCTGACACTGCCAGAATTTCATCTGAGGTAAAATTTGATCACAACGATTGTTAACTGTCTGTTGGTGTACATGTCAAACTAATGACCAAAGACTGCAGATTTTATCCTAGGATCAGAGGAATCTTTTAGGATACTGAACGTCTCAGAAAAACCGTGGCCAAAATCGTACAGTGTGCACCCGGCTTAAATGTATTAAACCACTAACAAGTTCAAATGCAAACCAGAAAAAGAACCAACAAGACAGTAAATCAAAGTGGACTTTATTTGTGGTCATTAGAGCCTTGGTTCACACAGATGCACTGAAGTGTGTGGTTCTTAGTTGGCATGCAGGGCCTTCCAGCGGCTCAGGGGTCCATGGCTGGGGATGTATTTCACCCCACATCCATCAGGGATCAGACGCTTCTCCGCCAGCATGTCATCAAAGTCAGTGGCATTGAACTTTGTGAAGCCATATTTCTTGGAGATGTGGATCTAAGAGGGAGAACAAGTATGTAGACAGTGAGCAGGGAACTTTTACACAATTAACACCTAGGCCAGTGGTTCTCCCAAAAAAAAAAAAAAAATTCTCTCTTACAACTATAATCAGAGATGGGATGGGTTTTTTGTGGGGCGTCATTTTTTTTTTTAAAGGTTTAAAGTTTGACCAAAAGTTTGAGAACCACTGACACTTTTCAACTTCATGTTAAGTACCTTCTGACGGCCAGGGAACTTGAACTTTGCTCTCCTCAGAGCCTCGATCACATGTTCCTTGTTCTGGGCCTTTGTGCGCACGGACATGATCACCTGGCCAATGCACACACGGGCCACTGTGCCCTGAGGCTTACCGAAAGCACCACGCATACCAGTCTGGAGCCTGGAAAGGAGATGAACATTAAGATTAATTCACTTAAAAGTGGCCAAATGGAAATTATATCAAAAATAAGCAATGTTATGTCTCAGTGGACCCTTAAAGCACCCAGCACTGCACAGCCAGGCTCATACACAGCCAAAGAATTACTGTCTGCAGCCTTTGCACACCACACAAGTACAGACAACCTGTCTAGTCGGCTTAATAAGCTGCAGGTAAGAGTCGTACACCATACACACACACACACTCACCTATCAGCTCCGGCACAGGATAACATTTTGTTGATGCGGATGACATGGAAAGGGTGCAGGCGCACACGGATGTGGAAACCATCTTTACCGCAGGTCTTCACCATGTACTTGTTGGCGCAGATACGGGCAGCCTCAAGAGCTAAAATAATTGCAGATTAGAGAAAAATTAAGACTATGTTTCAGAAAGTGCTTTATGTAATGTTTAAACTATGGACAAATGTTAAATTTGTCAAGTATAAAATATGAAGAACAGTATCGTATAAAGTCACCTCACCTTCACTGGACAGCTGCTCATACTCATCAGATACCATGTGACCGCACAGGGGGAACTCATCCACCTTAGCCTTCTTCCTGCCCAAGTCGAAGATCCTGATCTTAGGATCTGAGTTTGAGAGAAAGACATACATGATCAGAACTATACGATCCATTAATCAATTTCACTTAATATGAATAGTTTTGGCTAACAAATTTTCTAGATTTGTAATTATTCTATAAGGTTATGCAGCACGTTTGAGCTTCCAGAAGAGGTTTGTTCTTGTGCGTTATTCATGTTCGGTTGAGCTTCTGCTTATGTTAACTTATCAATGTGAGTAAAAGCCCAAGTTAAATCTTTCCATCATAAAAAGTGAACAAGTCGCTTCAGAAAATTTGGACTAAACCGCTCAATTCGTATGGATTAGTTTTCTGATCTCTTTATGATCTTTTTGAAGCATCAAAGTGGTAGTTGCAAAGGCAGTCAATGGAGGGACAGACATCTCTCAGATTTCATCAAAAAGATCTTCATTTGTGTTCTGAAGATGAACGAAAGTGTTACAAATTTGGAATGACATGAGGGTGCGAAATTAATGACAATTTTCATTTTGGGCTGAACTAACCCTTTAAATTAAGATGAATTTGCTATTGAACTTCAAATTAATGAGTCATTTCACACCGTCACTATGTATTGTGAGTTTGTTTAGCCTTACACAAAAGCAATGATCAGCAGATGAAATGTGTAATAAAATTTTATTAGCTAGATATGACTGGGCATTACAGAACCTTCCATGACTTTTTCAGGCCCAGAAAATGGCATTTTGAAATTCTGATATAGTCTTCCATAACTTACCAGGAACACCTCGACAGAAACGGGACTTGGGGTAAGGCTTGTTCTTACAGTATCTGTAGCTGCAAAAGATGATTGACAATTAGCAAAACCAATGAGTCAATCTTCGTAACAAAGTGTGCCTACTCACCATTACACAACTAGTTAATACAAGTACAAAAACTTATATATATATATATATATATATATATATATATATAAATAAAACATCCTTTCAATATTTGTTGGTGTAAATAAATTATTCGGCAACTACAAGTACTGCAAAGGGCTATATGTCAACAGACAGTAAGTGTCTAGCTGGGCGCTAAATCGTTAGCTTTATCGTTAGCCGGTGAGAGGCACATGGTTAGCGGGCCCTGCCATTTTCAGTAAGGCCAATTTTTAAAACACAAAATTCACAACTTACCAACGGGCTGGACGGCGGCCCATTGTTGCGATCTGTAATATACACAATAATAATAGTTTTAAAGAACAATATGCGTATTTTTATGTAAAGAAACAAGGAGTTTTTCGACAAATATAAAGAGAGCGACGCAGCGCGCTCTTACCACGCACTCACCTAATGGAGGAAAGGAAGACTACTGATCTTCCGCTGCGTCATAATACACTGAGCGAAACTGCTTCCGGTTTCATATAAATGACACATTTATATTATAATTAAAACATAGTTTATATTCTAGTTTCCAAAAAGATCAACCGAATATTTCGTATTATTATAAGCGTGTAGTAGACAAACTATAGTTTGTCGCTTTCTGTGCTCTTACATCATAGACTGTAAAAAAGTCTTACACCAACTGGTAAAGTGTAGTTCTGCGTTCCCCCATAAAGCTGGTATTTGTAGTCCATGAGAGCGATTTTGGGTTGTACCACCAGGAGGGTCACGACTTTACGGTTATCGGTGCACGAGCTATAAAGGAGATTTAAATATAAATATTTCCCCTTGACAGTATTATTGCAATCATGTCGCACTTATTTTAGAGGAAGAGAATACTTTGACTACTACAACAACAAACTAAACAAAAAGAGTGCTACCCGCTACATAAAGGTGGATATTTACCCACACGCAACTAAAATACAAATCTACAAAATGCATCTATATCGTTTGTCAACGAGAAAAAAGCTCATTATTCAGTCCAACCTGCGTGTAAAGCTTGCGAATGCCTCTACAGCACAGGTAAAGCATTATTCTAACCGAGACTATACAGGGCTCGATTTGAGGGGGGATGCGGGGGTATGGCATCATCTCCCTTGTTGAAAAAAATTGCAAAAAGCATCCCCTCTGTAAAGCCACCATCCCCCCTTACAATCCCCTTTAGATCAACAGTGTTATGTAAATCGTATCATGTAAACGAAATTTTAAAATTCTCTGAATGATAATTAACAAACTATAACAACGATTGACCAATCAGAACTCAGTATTGTCTCGCCAGAGCTCTGATTCAAGCCAAAGTCCCTTTCAAGGAAAGTCTGTTCACTCGGCGGCCATATTTGCAACGCTTCTGGGCAGCTATTTCGGGCATCCAAGACCAAGTCCTAACTATTTGAATGGGGAAATCCTGAAATCTCAAAAACTGCTTGGCGAACTCACAATTAAATAACATATTTTAAATCAGCAACAAAATCTACAATAAACTGTCTCATGTTGTTTCTTATGAGGAAAATAAAGTGGGTTGAATCCAAGCAGCTCTTTTTAGAATAGTTAGGCTATAGAACAATCTGGCATCCTTCTGAAGGCACTCCGCCTGTACTTGAGGTGTTGAATGTGTTGAATGCTCTGTTGATAATTTAAACATGTTAATTACACAAATAAAATGTTTAGCATAGATTGATTGAACAGTGATTGATTAGCCTATATTTATTTATTTATTGTAGATTTTATTATTAAACGATGTAAACATTTTGCTGAAATATCCACAACATATAATCCGTCCATATTTATCCGTCGATCAGATGCGCGTGTTCTTTATTATAGCAACAGTAGAATCCCAGGATGCAGCACATTTCAGAATCAAACAATAATTGTAAAAATGACTTTTGTTATGTTAAAATGATGAGAAAATTAGGTCATGATCTCGAGAAAACAACTTTTGTTAGGTTGAGCTGACGAGAAAATTAAGACTACAGAAGTCCTAAAAGGTCATGGAAATCAAGATAGAAAACATAATAATAATCCATGGCCTTTTAGGGCTTCCATAGTAAACTACAATGACAAACACAGATATGAGCCATCAGCGTATGAATCTCAACAATGGTGACAACAAAATATTCAGACAATCAGATCAACTCTGGACATCACAAAAAGCTACTAAAAGACAGAACAAAAACCACAGCAAAAAAATAAAAGCAAATAGTTAAAATTAAAGAAAATAATAGGACAATTCAGCTGCATAATTTGTTCATGCAGTGATGCATACTGGGAGTTTTGTACTACTGTTTGGCGTGACACTTTTGATCGTCACCTTTGTTGAGATTCATGTGCTGATTCTTGATGTCTTTGTGTGTCATCTTAGAATATTTTTTGTGTTTTTTTAATCTTCTGATCGGTTTTGTTCAATTGTATAATTTCAGTGATGGTCGGTTTTGTTCAGTTGCGAAATCTCAGTCGGTTTCATTTTGCTACAAGATTTAAATGATGGTCACTTTGTTTCTTTACGAGATCTCAATAGCAGTCAGTTTCGTTCCTTTACAGGATCTCAATGATGGTCAGTTTTGTTCCTTTACAGGATTTTAGTGTCGGATTTGTTCGGTTACGAGATTTCAATCACTGTCAGTTATCAATGACTGTCGGTTTTCTTATGTTACAAGATTTCAAAGACAGTCAGTTTTGTTTCATTACGAGATCTCAGTGACAGTCAGTTTTGTGCCTTCATGAGATTTCAATGACGGTTGGTTTTGTTCCTTTATGAGATTTCAGTGACGGTCAGTTTTGTTTCGTTACGAGAGTTCAATGATGGTCGGTTTTGTTTCTTTATGAGATCTCAATGACTGTCGATTCTGAAACAAAAATGGACAGTCATTGAGATCTCGTAAAGGAACAAAACTGACTTTACAAGATTTCAGTGATGGCCTGTTTTGTTCCATTACAACATTTCAGTAATGGCTGGTTTCATTTTATTATGAGATTTCAGTGACGGTCAGTTTTGTTTCTTTATGAGCTTTCAAAGATGGTCCGTTTTGTTATATTACGAGATTTCAATGATGGTCGGTTTTGTTCCATTATGAGATCTCGACGATGTTTGTTGTTTTTTTCATTATCAGATTTCAAAGACAAAAGTCAGATTTGTTTCGTTACAAGAGTTCAATTATGGATTTTTTTTCTTTACGAGACCTCAACGACGGTAGGCTTTGTTGCTTTATGAGATTTCAAAGACGGAGGGTTTTGTTTCTATACGAAACCTCAATGACAATCACTTTTGTTCCTTTACGAGATCTCAATGGTTGATGGTTTTGTTCCTTTGCGAGATTTCAAAGATGGTCTGTTTTGTTTCATTATGAGATTTAAATGACGGTTCACTGTCAGTCAGTCAAATTTTCATTTGTTCAGTTACGAGATCTCAATACGGTATGTTTTGTTCTTTTACGAGATTTTAAGTTTTGTTTCATCACAAGATTTCAACAATGGTCTGTTTTGTTCCATTATGACATTTCAATGATGGTTGATTTTGTTTCGTTACAAGATTTTAATGACGGTTGGACATTGTCAGTGTCCTTTATTAGATCTCAACAACAGTCAGTTTTGTTCCTTTACGAGATCTCAATGATTATCAGTTTTGTTCTTTTACGAGATCTCAATGGTTGGTGGGTTTGTATTGTTATGAGATCTCAATGACAGGTTGGTTCTGTACCACTTTGAGATTTCAATGACGGTCTGTGTTTTTCCTTTTTGAGATTTCAATGATGGTCGGTTTTGTTCAATCTCGCAAAGGAACAAAACCGTCCGTCATTGAAATCTCATAATGGTTGGAGATTTCAATGACAGTTTTTCTTTCTTTTTCTTTTTTTTTCTGTTCTCGTCTTTCCTTCAGTGATTTTGCTTGTTAACAGGCTTGTTAATTCTAAGATGATTCTATAAATAATATATAAAGATTTTGTGGCTCAGATAAGGTCCAGTTCTGGTTTATTTCTTTTCCCTTGGCTGACACGTGGCATTGCTATGGCCTGCTTGTGGCTCAGATCTGGTAAACAGGAGCGCTCCGCCCAAGTGCCATCATTCCACGCCACATGTGGCCCAGATCATCATACCACTCTTGGCAGATGTGGGCCGGATTTGGGCCGGCACAAAGTTGCTATCTGGGGAGTGTCATTTGGAACTCATTTATATAGTTATTTTTATTAAAAATATATGTTGATATTGATTAAACACTTCAGTGTCCTCCAAAGGCACCATTTTAGGTAGCCTGTATAAAGGGATGGATTGTGTGTGTGTGTGTGTGTGTGTGTGTGTGTGTGAGAGAGAGAGAGAGAGTCTGGTGGTCAATAAATAAAAATGTTTAAGGTACAGTAGCCCCAAACCCCCTCCTTGCCAATGACCACACCCACCATCCCCCTTCATTTTTATTTATTTATTTATTTTTTTACAATTTGACCTCTGAGTATACAAAAACACACAAAACCAATTCAAGAACAAAAAAAACAAACAAAAATATGCAATGACATTACCACATTGTTCGATGTATTCCTTGTAAATAAAGTACATAAATATGGTATTCCTTCAATAGCCAACCATATTATGAAAGTAGCCTACTACTGTATGGTCACAGTATGCTAATTTTTTAAAAGGTAAGTTTGATAAATTTAAACTAGTGCTGTCTCGTGTAGAAACTAAACAGTAGTTAAGTTTCCGTTCATTTGCTTGGTCAGTAATATGGTAAACGTTAGCCTGCAAGATATGTTTAGCCTATGTTACAGTTATGCAGATCAAAACATTAACTAGTGTAATGATCATTTTGTGAGAATACAACATGTAAAAAGTGTCAAAATGATTTGTATGATCCTGGGCGTATTTTGTATTTGTAACGCCCAACCAATGCGCGTCGCACTTTCACCAAAACAACGCGAGTGGTGCTCTTCTGTTTGAATGAGAGAGCACGGGTAGCACCAAAAATGAAGAGAACCGCTGCCCAGCCAACTATATTAAACTGCTGGTCAAAGAGGGACGTTAAAAAGAATAAAGCATGTACTGAGAAAGAGGTATGAGAATGTTTTGTAATACACTCCACATATATTTTAGCTAGCTAATCCATTGCAATTTAGCCATAACTATCAGTGTAGCCATAACTATCAGTGTAACTGTAACCAGTTACCAAAACAGCCGTCTGTTCACTTTTCAATACTGTCTGTAATTATCAATGACAAAAGTATTCACATCGGTGTTTGTTTTTTTCCTAAATTAATCGGACTTTTGAACGAATTGGCTGAATGAACGATTTAAGTGACTCGCTCAATAAAAAAGCGAATCGCTGCCGGCTGCTGGAGGTTTCAATATTTAACATAATTTCTTTGTTTTTAGAATCACTCAGTTATGTTAGAATTTGATGAATGATTATATATAAATTTCATAAAGTTATGAAGTACAGATAGATAGATAGATAGATAGATAAAGAAGAAATAAATTATCCAATAACGCTACACACAAAAATATTATTATTATTTTTTAATTAAAAAAAATAATAACAGGCAGCATACCAACGTTGAACCCCCCCAATATTGTCGACGCATTTCACTTCAAAATCCTGGAATCACGGCAAAGTATATCTGAAAACACAAGAGGGCGACAAACACCTTCTAATGGATCAACTGGTTGCTCGTCCACATTATCTCGAGGGAGCGCTGTTGCTTTGTGCTTCTCCAGTTCGGATGTGGTAATGAAATCCCTCCTGCACACTCTTAATTTTTAGAGAGGAATGACCTCATATCTCTGAACTGTGGATAACGAGGACCAAATGCTCGGGTGGTCATTGGAACCCATGAAATCACAAATGTTTGTTCATATTCAATGTAAAAATGACGTGACATTACAAAAATCCTCCTTCTGCCGCCCTAACATGTGATGGGAATGTAGAACATCAGTTTAGATGTAGATCACTAAAGCAGCAATCATGTGAGAACGAACAAGGAGAGATTTTGTTCAGGCTTCAACAAAGACAATGTATAATCTAAGGAAACATCCACTCTATCCGAAGCTGAGGCCAAAGCTCTGTAAACAATCCGAAATATTCATCTTGTCTCGCTCTGTGTTCTTCAAATAACTAGGGCAAGCATACATTCTTACCTTAGATGGGGCTGTGCACAGGTCAGGCCAAGTCAAATCGGCCTCCTCATTTATTTGATCTCATAACTCTGTTCCAGAGTAAGTCTGGACTGGCCAACTCCCACAGCAACAAAGCCTGGAGATACGCAAAAATGTAGGTCTAAGGCACAGCATATTATTTAATAAAAAGAAAATAGATAGCTTTAGCTAATTAAATAAAATGTCAAGAACAATTTTTGGATCTTTATTCATCGGTTTTCTATTGACATATATAATATATATATATATATATATATATATATATATATATATATATATATAGTGATATTACATTAAATATTGTTTCAAAACTCACATTTGAGGTTTGACTGTGTAATTTATGTTACAAAACACACAAAAAAAATCTAATTTGGTTTACATAAAGCCTGACAAAAACTGAATGATGTTTAGTAACAACTCATTGGTGTAATATTCAATGCAATGTTTTTTTGCTTCTATAGTTGGAGTGTTTTACTTGCTTTTGTGGTTCTCCTCATTTGCATGCAGTCTATATGAGAGTGAGAGTGTGTTAATGTGATGGTCTTTAGTGATGGTGAACTCACTCTATATAAAGGGTCTTTCCTTTCAGCGAACCACAAACTAGGTGTGGGTCTTCAGATACCACACCCAAAGCCTTCACACATCAGTGTGGAAGAGCTGCACGGGCTCATATAATGCACAGCATCAGCTTTTGCTTACAAGCAGAATGAGTTTTCACATGCCATTGTGTCTTGGCCTTGCACAGGTCCTGCGCTGTCTGCATGTGCAGGCTCTTGTGCAACCGTGCTTGTGTATATGTGCATGGTTTAAATGTGTGTGTGCTGTCAGGTGGGGCACATGGTGTAATTTTAATGCATCAAAATGTGAGAAGAAAAAAAAAAATGAAGAAGAAGAAGAGGGTGGCTCGTGCAGTTAAAGAGGAATTAAAAACTATTTGAGGAAAGGGAGAAGTATATGATAAAGGGCTGGGTCGGACATTACTCATTGCCCCTGCGTTAAACAACATTAACTAATGTGGTTTACTGCTTTTAAATGGTTTAAACTGGTCTCCCAACCTGACCATGCTGGTGTTTAGCTGGTTTAGCTGATTGGCCAGCTGCTTTCCCAGCCTGGCCAGCAGATTTTTTCCCCATGCAGCAGGACTCTTAAAATATCATTGTTTGTGTCCATTTTCAGACATGATTAATGATTTAATGATAATTTTCCATTTAGCTATGTGGAAAAGTCATAGTGTTATTCCTGCAGGGACTAAATGGCTAATGTGATGATCTCCCCAATGACTGATTCAGGGGAATGGCTATATTTATCTCAAACCAAAGAAATTGAGTTTAAAAACATACTCTGTCATTGTTGATATTGTGCAGGTCGATATGGGTGTTGTTGGGAACTTAGTATGAATGTAGCATCACAAAAAAGAGTGTTTAGCTACCTATGTTATTGGAAAAATTCTATTCACTGACAGCCATTATGGATTTATTCAGTCTGATAACAGTGGGGTTGCTGAGATAAAATACATTTATAATTTATAAATTTAAAGGTTTGAAGCTAATCATTTCTCAAAGTCAGAAAAAGAGGTTGAACCCTTAGTTTTAACATATAACCATTTAACCAGATAAAACATATAACACATATAACCATTATGTTTTTTAATCTCAACATGTCCACCCCATATTATTATCATCATCAATTTTAAGAAATATATACACACACACACAAACTTTTATGTTAGATGTGATTAATCATGATTAATCGATTTGACAGCACTAGTTAAAACTAAAGTTACGTTTTTTAAATTTGAATAAAATGAAAACTAAAAGACTTTCAAATCACACAAGCCAATATTTTATTCACAATAGAACATAGATAACATAACAAATGTTTAAATGGAAAAATTTTACGCTTTTATCCACTAAATGAGCTCATTTCAAATTTGATGCCTGCTACAGGTCTCAAAAAAGTTGGAATGGGGGCAACAAATGGCTGAAAAAGCAGGAAATTTTGAAAAAATTCAGCAACTAATCTAGCAACTAATTAAGTTAATTGATATCAGGTCTGTAACATGATTAGATATAAAAGGGATGTCTTAGAGAGGCAGAGTCTCTCAGAAGTAAAGATGAGCAGAGCTGCGAAAGAGTGCATAAAAAGATTGTGGAATACTTTAAAAACAATTTTCCTAAATGTCAAATTGCAAAGGCTTTGGAAATCTAATCATCTACAGTGCATAACATCATCAAAAGATTTAGAGAAACTGGAGAAATCTCTGTGCATAAGGGAAAAGGCTGAAGACCTTTATTGGATGCCCGTGGTCTTCAGGCCCTCAGACGACACTGCATCACTCATCGGCATGATTGTGTCAACAATCCGCCGTGCCATCTGCAGATGCCAACTAAAGCTCTAGCACAGCTCTATCAGACGACGTCTATTTAAGGGAAGGCCTTGTGTATTTCAGCAGGACAATGCAAAACCACATACTGCAGCTTACAACAGCATGGTTTCGTCGTAGAAGAGTCTGGGTGCTGAATTGGCCTGCCTGCAGTCCAGATCTTTCACCTATAGAGAAAAATACGTCAAAAACGACCACAAACTCTTCAGCAGCTGGAACCCTATATCAGACAAGAATGGGACCAAATTCCAACACCAAAACTCCAGAAACTCATAACCTCGATGCCCAGATGTCTTCGCACTGTTTTGAAAAGAAGAGGAGATGCTACACCATGGTAAACATGCCCCTGTCATTTTGAGACCTGTAGCAGGCATGAAATTTGAAATGAGCTCATTTTGTGCATAAAATTGTAAAATTTCTCAGTTTAAACATTTGTTATGTTATCTATGTTCTATTGTGAATAAAATATTGGCTCATGTGATTTGAAAGTCTTTTAGTTTTCATTTTATTCAAATTTAAAAAACGTCCCAACATTTCCGGAATTCAGGTTGTATATATATATATATATATTTTTTTTTTTGTTTTGTTAGAGACTTCTTATTCTAGACTTTTCCATTTCCTTATGAAGACAAAATAGGTTTCATGATGGCACTGAGAAATTTGATGAGCTGGCATACTACACCATAGCATCACCTTAAACAGGAAGTGAAAATATATCCGTTGCTAGGGTGATGACCACTAGTTTGTAAAAAACAAAAGTCAGAAAAGCCCACAGCTAAAGTATGACACATCATAAGTTTTCCGTCTGCCATTCTGTAGAAATCACCAAACTCAGAAAAATTCCCTGCATTCCCCTCTCTCTCACCCTCTCCAGTGTACTGATGTGTGAAGCCAGAGCTGCTCAGGTTAAACCTGTGCTGACATGTCAACTACCATAGTCATGAGATCATGTGATGTCATCCAGGGTCAGTTAAAAGCACATGTCATAACGGGGTGAAGGGGCCCTGTCTTCAGGTTTCATGTTTTTTGTTCAACTGGGATGGCAGGGAAAAACTTCTATAATTCACCATGCTTAATATAAACAACACAATAAATACACAATAAATTTGGGGGTTTCTTAAGTTATGGGCACTTTTTGTCCCTTTTGGATGTTTAAGAAAGAAGAATATAAAACACACTTAAAATAAATGCTGTCCTTATGAATTTTCTATTTCTCAAATAATCCTGAAAAAAAGTATCAAAGTTTCCACAAAAATATTAAGCAGCACAACTATTTTCAATATTGATAATAATAAGAAATGTTTCTCGAGCATCAAATCAGCATATTAGAATGATCATGTGACACTGAAGACTGGAGTAATGATGCTGAAATTCAGCTTTGCCATCACAGGAATACATTATTTTATTAAAATATTTCATCTCAGCTCTTCCCTGACACTGTTGTGCACTTGGTAACTAAGTACACTAACTTTTGATAAAACATTATTAGTGTCATACTTTTTTTAATGGAAATGACCCCACAACTTAAGGACCATCTAAATTTGTGTGAAAATAATTATAGTCATCATTATCATAGTTGTAAAATATAATAAAAAATGTTGTTAATAGACAGATGGACTTTCATAGTTTAAAAATGAGCGTCTGGAACAAGAATAAAACAACAAAAAAAGTAAAATATTTTAAAATAAAAGTGCACAGAGCTGAATTGGGATAGTGGGACAAGATTCAAAATATATGGAAAGTATGTACATATTTATAGAAAATGTACACAAATGTATATTGTGATTTGCAGATGTGTATATTTGTGTGTAAAGAGGTGAGTAGGCTGATTGTGTCATGTGTGGTTAAAGTCTTAAAAGAAAAGAAACAATCCACACACCGAAAAAGACAGCGCAGTATAAGAACAAGCATTGCTCTCCATTGTAACCTGGTTCTTGGTGTTTGGAATTGAAATTGTGAAATTTAGACAGCTGAGCCAAGGGTTACTGCTCATTGCACAATGATTTGACACGTAACAGGCATGTCTGTTCTGCACAGTCTTGCAGTCAATGTTCCCTTTATAAAGTAGCTTTACTGTTTAGTAAGGACACAGCGTAATCCTCCATGATGCACATGTAGATTGATACCTGTCATTTTTTTAACACATCATCCTCCTGCTTTCGGATGGAATGGATACAGTCCTGGAAGACAAGCTGTCTGGATTCTTGTTCAGACAGTTTAATTTGCAGTCTAATTTCTAAATTGCAGTTTCTCACTCTCATAGGCTCTCAAACACACATGAGCGGAGCCTGCTGATGGGGGGCAGACAGTCTGAGGTCCACATGTGGTGAACCAGATAAACAAACACTGCCAGCACTGCCATCTTCCACTCAAAATTGACATCATTATTTATCTGCCTCAAACATCTGCTTTGGTTATTCAGTCCAGATGCAGGTATAAAAGGGTGTCACTGTTTCATGCAGCTTCATTGCAGTGTGATGTAATGTGTGCACGTTTGTGTGTTCTATAAGAGGTTATGTTTATTAAATTGGGTCATAATCATGATATGCACAGACACAGCCTATTATTAGTTACTAATTCAGATGTCAGATTTTCTCAGACCATTTCACACTTGTGCACAGCAGCATCCATAATATCTCATATTTTCTTTATTATAATTATATAACTATAATATAAAAATCTATTTTTTAAACTTATTTTGGTATATATTTACGCATTTTATATTTTTATTTATATATATTTTTAAATAAAAAGTTGCTCATATACTCAAAAAAAAAAGTAGGCAGAGAGAGAATGAGAGATTTGTCATTGATAGCAGCTATGTTCTCGACCTTCTCCACATTCCTCCTCCCAAATAAGGATAAGGTTGCTGACACACACTCCCTGTCTCTCTCTGAATCCCCCTCCCCCCCCCTCCCTTTTTTTTGCTTGTTCTTTTTTTTTTTCTCACTCCCTTTCTCTCACTTTTGAGGATATAATATTCTCAAATACAATAGCTGGTGCTGATGCGCAAGCATTAACAGAGATCATGGCTTTTATTTTGGTCCATGTACTTTTTTTCCCAGTTGATGTTGTGTTGATGCTGTTTCTGATTAAGAAAGCGTGTGTGCAAGTGAAGCAGCACAGGGAGGATATTTTTGTTATTCCTCTGAGGTTTGGATGTGTAGTTAGGCATGATGTGAAAAAGCAGTGAATATGGATAGGGGTCTTGAGGCTCTAAAATTAGCTTTGCAGGGCCTCACAGTTTACTGAACCCAAGCTTAAATTCTCTACACAATTCATTTCTAATACCAAGGGCATAGAAATAATAAAAAAAAAAAACACACTTAAAATTAATTATTAAATTATTGATTATTATATACCAGATCTAATCCTCTTCTTTTTTCTCTTTTTTTAGGCTAAAGCATTTCAGTAGTATACAGATCAACAGATGTTTCACTTCGCTTGTCTGTGTTTGCTCATAGACAGACTATCAGTCTGTATATATTACTGGTGGGGATTTTCAGCGACTCTTCCTGCACGTTACAACCTTACAAAAGTAGGTGACAACAAGTGACTGTATTTATGAGTAATTCATTGAATCATTAATTCAACCAGTTTGTTCATTGGGAAATCAAATGTCTGTCTTTTTGAGTAAATCACTGAATCATTCACTCAACCTATTTGTTTCAAACACACTGATTCATTTAGTAATGGAACAAAATGTCTGGCGGCGTTCGAAAGCTTAAAAATGCTGCCTTCGGAGAATGCATTCCAAGGTAGAAAGGCATCGTGGCACGTCTAAATCCAATGTTAGCTTCACTTCCTGTCTCCTAAGATACCATCATCTGATCGATTTTGAAGGCAGCATAGATGTATCCTTCGCTGCCTTTGCTATCCCACAATCCTGTGTGATCCACTCCATGACAGTTGAGCTAAAAAGTAAATATGGTGTCTGAAAGTTGAGGTTGGTTGTTAGTTTAAATTAATAATTTCTCGCTATAAATAACATCAAAAGTGGAAAAAGTTGGTAAAAAACATACATTTACACTAATTAAATCATTGAATCATTCACTCAGCTGAATCATTGAAATACACTGAATATTTAGAAATGAAACACCACTACTGTGTGTTGCTCAGAGATGCAATACCCTTACAAAAAATATGTATACTTCAAGTTTATTTTAAGTATACTTAAGTAAAGTTCAAGTATATTTTAATATACTTTATGTGGTAAGTATACTAATATCAATAGTACTTGTAAGTGTACTATTTCAGTACTACTTAGGACATCATCATACTTAAAGTTCAAAAATAAAATATAAAGAGTAAACTATAAGTATACTATGTTCCTATTTAGGTATTAGTTTTTATACTTGAAATATACCTTTAACTGTACTGTAACTTGTGTGATATTGCTTGATTAAATAATTAGTCATTATTTTATTTCTACTGAGAAATAATCATTGTAGTACTCAAATATTCACTAAATATTAAAATATATGTAATTTTATAAAAGCTCACTTGAATTTTTTCTCATTCAGGGAATCCCAAATTGTTTTGTTAGTCGAATTCCTTTGACCTAAAATATTTACTTGAAACTCCCTCTTGTTACATGTCTGATCTGTGTTTCCCTCCTTCGTTGTGTTTTTGGTTCAGTTTGGTGCACTGAACACCCTGTTCTGATGACGCAAGAGTTGCAACTATGGCAGCTGAGAAGGCCATTCTTTGTGTTCTTTTTGAAGAATTTTCGGAGCCTGATGAAATCGGTATAAATACGTGTTTAATACTGCAAAATACGCTCAGTATTAGCCTACAGTCACTGCCCTTGCCGTCCAGAATAAAAAAGAACATCCCAATCGAGTGAAGGGATTTGTGGAAACTGTGGTTCCTAATTATTGTGATCCAACATTTGCCTCTCATTTCAGGATGAAAAGACAAACATTTCAGATGAAGGATAATCCACTTCTTACCTCCGAGACTGTGTTATGATCTATCTGACCTTATTATTTTTATTGTGAGTATTAGGCTCGTCATTATTGATGTGCTATGATATTGTAATATTTACCATTATATAATCAGAGGAGAATAGAAAAGTTTGTGAAAGTGTCACTCCAAAATACAATAGCAAAATATATAAATATGTATAGTACTTTTATGTTACATTCATACCCAGGCTGCGTCCGAAAACTGGAAAATGCTGCCTTTGGAGGACACATTTCAAGGTAGGAAGGCATCAAGGCACGTCCGAATCCAATGTTAGCTTCACTTCCTGTTTCTTGAGATACCTTCATCTGATCGATTTTTCAAGGCAGCATAGATGTATCCTTAGCTGCCTTTGATAGCCCACAATCCTGTGCTTTCTATTCTGTGACAGTTGAGCTAGAAAAATAAAGATGGCGTCCGAAAGTTGCGTTTTCTGGCCAGTTTGTGAGTAAATGTACATTTTTGACCAACATTTTCCACTTTTGTCATTTCTAGCGAGAAATTACTACTGTAGCAATTAAATATTTGTTTAGTTCTCACCAAAGCTCGCGCTATATTGCAGTAGATCATTAAACTCCTATGCTGCCTCAGAAGTCTGTCCGAAATCCATTTTATGAGGTGCCTTCATGCACAAACACTGCCTTACAAGTCATTGTTTGATAAGGTAGTAAGTCAGCTACCTAGGTTTTCGGACGCAGCCCCAGTGTGCGAGCTGTCTCTTTAATACCGCATGGTTTATATACATGTTGTTGCTGATTGGGCTGACATTTTTGACACACCCGCCAAACAAGGGAAAACGTATCTCAAACCCTGTTGCACACCGTTTCCAGGAAACATGTCGTTCAACCCAGAAACCGTAGCAAAACATTGCGCACCGGTTTGAGCTTGAACGTGCCCCTAGTTTCCCCCAGTCCGTCTAATTAGTTATCCCATTCACCTGTGCCTTTGTAATTATTTCGTTACCTCCTTGTTAAATATATTTAAATAATTTAACATCACATTTCCATGTGATGTTAATGTTGGTTTAATGGTCATAATACATGCATGTAAACAAATAAAATATTCCAGCTTTTTTAGTAAGTGATTTATTTTGATTGTTTTTATTTTAGAATGATTTATTGTAATTTTACTTTATTATGGTTTAATCAATTACTCACAAACCCCAGTTTGGAAAACCCTGTTCCAGATCATTTTATGCGATTGTATGTGCCTAGAAAACCTGTCATAACAAAACATTCATTGACTGACTAGAAAAGCACAATGCATTATACTCTGGCTCCCCAGATTCTTCTTAAACTAGGCTTGCTGATGTCAGTATTAAATACCAATCCTTTACAAGCCATTCTCAAGAAATATCCACCAGCCATGACATATCAGTGCTTATGTAAGCATCCACAGTATGTCCAGATGAGGTAAGTTTACTTGATTCTGCCATTGAGTAGGTGAGTGTGCAAAATCACATTCCTCGTCTGTTCAGCAAACATCAGACCTCTTTCCACACTGCAGCTCTGAAGGCCCACCGTGCCTCACTCTGCAGGGGATCATCATTCATTATTTTAGTCCAAACAAGTGATGTAACATGTAGTCGGCCAGTCCACCAAAAGGGAAAAATTACAGCTACCGGTCATAATGTTTATACAGTCTTTACACAGCATCATGATTTTAGGGTTGTTCAGGGCGTGGCTGAAATAATCTATGCACAGAGGTTTTCATGATGGAGGGTTGTTTAGTTCTCTGAGAGCAGATCTCTCTTTCTCTCTCGCTCTCCTTGTCTCTCTTACCTCCACAAACACAGCTTACCATATATGGCTTTGTTTGTGGAGAGGAAAAGGGTAAGTGTGTGTCTCTGCGTTCAATTGTGCGACTTTGCGCCGTCATGTGCCTGCACTTGTAAGTGGGTTTGTGGCTATAAGTCATCATTCAAACACAACTTTTGAATGAGAAAGAAAACGAGAACGAATTGGCAGGAAAGTACTGAGCGATAATTGATGAGGGATTCTTTGGCTCTGATTCAGAGTTTACTTAGTAGGCTTACCTTTTAAAGACTTCATGAATCAAGTAAGCTGGTGATGAAGAGAATGTAACACACACATAAATATTCACACTATATTATAACATAAGTAGAAAATGGTAACACTTTAATGTATTAACAAATGAATACACTTGTTACAGTATTTATTAATCTTTGTTAATGCTAGTTCACAAAAATACAACTTTTAGTTCATGTTAACTAACATCAACTTCATGTTAGTAAATTTTAACGTATTAGTAAATGATGAAATGAATATTTACTAAGATTAATAGCCTAAATGCTTTTCAAATATTAGCTATTGTTAGTTCATGTTATAGTTAACAAATGTAACCTTATTGTAGTGTTAGCTAGAAAACTGCAATTTTCAGACATCAAACGTAATTCCTTACTTTCCCCTTTCAATAAAGCACTTTCTTAGTTCACTGAAAATGAACTAAAGTTTACCAACTACTGCCAGCACATTGTTTTATATGCACACATTTTCACTGGAAGGCAGGGTGTGATGTAATGTGTGATTTGTTAAGCTTGCTTGTCTTTGCCTGTGTCTGACAACATTCTTAATATGGTCACATTTCCCAGTTGGAACGAATCAGAGAGTGAGAGAGAGAAAGAAAAAGTGAACACAAGGAAGGAAAGTGAGATCCTCAGACATCATGACCGCCGCTCTGTAGGTTATTGTGTCACACTGACCCTTGTGCAGTTAAACCCTCTGAACGTGTCTTAGCATCTCCCTTGAAAGCGATACAAAGCGCCTGTATAGCTGGGAATAAATGATCACGTGCAGATGATGTTCAACGACTGTCATTATCTCAATCCCTCCAGACATTAATGTCTGTTTTCTCTTCATGAGAGAATAAACTTGGCCTCATTTTTCACACTACAAAGATTTCACACACAGTGTTCACCGACAAAATGTCACATTTCCGTGCCTCAGGGGAGTTATTCACTGTAAATTTGTTTACATTTCCCACAAAAATATTGGATGAATATAAGCTGACGGAATTAGTGACGCACCAAAATGAAAATTTTTGGCTGAAACCAACACTCTTTAACTATGATGTTTAACTATGACTCAATGTTATATTATCAAGCAATTTAGTGATTACATTGAAACTTCCTTCAATTGGTGTAACTTTACAATAACATATAGGCTTCAAAAAATGTAAAATATAGTTTAAATAAAGGCATGCAGGTTTCTATACCCCCTCCATTGTTCAAGTATTTTACAGTACTATTTTACTTTGTAATACAAATAAAACTATCACTATTTTTCTATCACTATCACTATTTTTGCACTTGCTGTAAACAAAATGCTGTTTGTTGCTAATATTGTGTTGCAAACAGTGTCTACCACTATTTACAGTCAGTGTAAATAACATCTAACATTTTGAACATTTAGTGTAAATAGAAGCTGCTTTAAATTGACAACTATATTGTAAAAAGTGTAGTTGTCACAGACTGCATTTCCCATCATCCTCCCTGGCACCTAACCACGCACACCTAGAACTTATCTAGATCTCATCACCAGCACTATATAGAGCAGGAGTGGCTAACGTTTGTCCTGGAGAGCCGCAGGCTGAATCCCAAATGGCACCCTAAACCCTCACGGTCTTCCTCTGAGTCCGCACTTTCGTGATGTAATGCCGCTTTGACTGCCGGGTAAAGTCCTCTGCGTAGCTCGCAAACTTGCGGGCTCAGCTGAAGTGTGTATTGAGGGCGCATAGCGGCCACCCTTCTGAAACCTAAAATGATGAATGGGACACCCTACGGTCTCGTGGACTTAACGGACGTGCACGTGGCAGCCATTGTAAGTCCACAAGACCGAAAGTGCATAGAAGTGTGCCATTTAGGATTCAGCCACAGTCCTGCAGAGTTCAGCTCCAACTCTAATCAAACACATCTGAACAAGCTAATCAAGGCCTGAAGGGTTGCTAGAAAGCTATAGGCAGGTGAGTTTTTATCAGCGTTGGAGCTAAACTCTGCAGGACTGAGGCTCTCCAGGACCGGAGTTCACCACCCCTGATATAGAGCACAAACACTCCCTAGGTCTTGCCCGGCATTCCAATGTGCATACTATCCACCCTATCTGCCCTAAATAGTATTGAATATTACTAATATCACATACTATTTAGGACGGATAGTATGCACATTGAGACGCAGGCATGGTCTGACCTTGTCTGATGCTACTTCCTGATGCAGGAGAAGTAGCTACAACACCCCTTGTTTTCAGAGAATTGTAAATGCAAAGCAATTTTTTGTTCATTTACGTTTATTTATTTTTAGCATTTAGTAATTTATTTGTAATAAACACTGTAAATGTAAATTATAAGTGAGCTTTATTATCTAATTCTTTCTAAATAGGATTCATTTTGCATGTGATGTTTTCTTTCTCGAAATGGAATTAGCCAATCATAATTCTTGAAACTGGCGCGTGGTATCAGACGACCTTTGGTGTTCTGTAAGGTAAGCATAATGCAGGCACTTTTATTTTATATGACCTTGTAAACAACAGCTCAATAATTTAAAGGCTTAATTTAGCTCTGGTAGATTGGTCCATTGCAATACGATTGCAAGCAGTAGGCTATCTATCATGTCAAAAATGTGATGTGCAGTCAAATGTCCCGGTGTGTATGCTGTTTAAACAAGTGTTCTTACTGATATGCTTGTTGTGTTTCTTGGAGTTTTGACCAGGGGCGTTTCCTCAGAGGAGGCAAGGGAGGCAGTGCCTCCTCAAAATAAACTGGATGAGAAAATAATCAATATTACAAAAATAAAACAATGCAAATGTTACAAAATTTGAAATTAAAAAGTGTAAAAGTCACTCGTTTTTCTAAAGAAACACTGTCAAACAGCGACACCTGCAGGTAAAGTTACAGCGGGAGTCCGTGTCTCTGTGCCTCCCTTCAGCTCATAGAAACAAAGCAGAGCCCCCTAAGCGTGCGGAGTAATTGAGAATGAATGGGGGAAAGTCACGTGAGAGGAGGCAATGCCTCAACTGCGCTATGATTGGATATGATCGGTTATGATTGGACATGATTGGTTTGTGCGATAAATCCCGCCTCTTGTTTTCGCGCGCGTTCTCATCGAATCGGCTTGAATGAAGACAGTGATGGTGTTAATGGGAAGACTAATTAAAAAGTAAGTAAACAACTGTCACTTACATATCACCACTTTGTGTCATGTTAGAAATGGCCTGAAAACATGATGACAATCAGTGTGCAATCAGTGAGCAATCAGCGTGGTGAAATTAAAGGTACATCTTTGTGTCTGTGAGTGAGTGACCAGTGTGTACAAGCTTGACGACTGCTGAAAATAAATTGACTATTAAAAAGAAAAGCTGAATATTAGTTAATAATAATATAAATAATAGTTTAAATTGTTACTGCCTTTAGTTATTATTTTGGAATAAATGTAAAAATGAGTAAAAACACTAACTTGATTAAATTTATTCTTGGTTTTAATAAATAGAACATTACATAGTGTAAAAATAACAAAATAGAATTGTATTTGGTCTCTCTTTTTATGTAATGTTAACTTAAAATTGTGTAAGAGGAACATAAATGAGGAGGACTTTGCCTCCTCAATTGAAAACACCAACGCACACCACTGGTTTTGACATGTTTTATACACTCTGTATTGTTTCATAATCAAATGTGATTAAGACCCCCCCCAACACACACAGCACCCCCAACCTAAAACATCTTCCCATGCAAGACAAAGACTCAAAATTAACAATACAAGTCTATTTCATCTGCTAGTGATATCAAGTATCATCATTGTGTTCCTGTCATATCTGCAAATAAACCTACCTGTTTGAGTTTGACCTCAGTTTTGGTCATTGTGTTCAAGCCTGAGCGTGAAGAAGGTCACACCAAACAAGATGAGCACAACAGGATTTTCCAATCACTCCCCCGAAGATCTTTCACAAGATGGCCACCCCCTGGAAGGCTATGTGGAGGAGTTCCTCGAGCTCTGCCACCTGGTGTCCTGGAGCAACGGCACTCTAAAGACATGTTTTTGGAGTGGGCTGGATGACCACCTGTTTCGATGACTGCCAGCAGGAGTTATTACCTGCACGCTTGCACAGTAAATGGATTATGCGCTGTGGCTGATTGGCTCGCTATTCACGGTTGGAGATATAGAAGATGACCCTCCCACTCCCACCATCCAGTCATCAGTTGTCCTCTCTCCAGTGACCTCACCTGCCTCGGATCTCCTCCCTAGATTTTCCTCACTCCTAATACCTGCCACAAACCTAGAGCCAGCTCCAAAACCTGCCAGGGACCACAAGCCAGAGACCACTACAGACCCAGAGCCTGCCGAGTCTGTCCAGGTGTGTGAGCAGGCCCCAATGTCCATTCTGGAGCTCGAGCATGAACCAGTGTTCACCTGCACTCACCATGAGCATGTACCACAAGCCAAAGCCCACTACAGACCCAGAGCCGAAGCCTGCCAAGTCTGACCAGGTCTATGAACCAGTATTGATGTTCATCCCTGAGGGAGTGCTGATGGAGTTTGACATCATGGAGTGGAGTTCCACTTATCCTCATGCCCCAGAAGTTTGTACCTCCTGTGAACTCCTTGATTCCCTGATTGCCTCCTACATTCAAGCCCTGTTGCCACCATTGGTCACGTCCAGTCCCAAGTCTTTTTGTTCGCATTGGCTCTGCCCAGCTCCAAGTTGTCACTGGTCAAGCCCAGCTCCAAGTTGTCGCTGACCAGCCTTTCCCTCCTCCACTGCCAAAGACAACGAGTTCCTCTGCCTCACCTCCGCTGTCTCCCTTCATTGGCTCATCCAGTGGTTATGCCGTGCTGCTCGGATCCGCCTTGGGCTACCCAGTTGTCAGCTCCGGCCCATTGGCTCCACCTTGGCTCAACACTCCTTTGGCTCCACCGTGGTCCCTCATCCCTCAGGCTCCACCTTGGCCAGTCATCACCCTGATTGTGCCACGGACGTCTGGTCTTCCGGCTATGCCTCATCCCTCCACCCCTTAGGCTCCACAGGGCTGTTCCTTCCCTCTGGCTCCACCGTTTTCCTCACCCCTACTGTCTCGATCCGGTCTGCTGAGCCCCGTTTCCGCAAGCCTGCGGTTATGCCTCAGCCCTCTAGTCCATAGGTGTCACCCCAGATCTTTGGCTCCTCAGCTCCACCTCATTCAGACAGGCTCCTGGCTCCACCTTGGCTCTTCCCTCCATTGGTTCCACTGTGAGCCTTCATCTTAGCACCGTTCTGTATCACATTATGGCCCCTCACTTCTTTATCTCCTCCCTGGCTCCTCCCTCCCCCCACTCTGCCTTGGACTGTTCTGTCAGCCCTCTCCTGTCACAGCGTCGGGAGCTGCCGTACAGGAGGGGGGAGTAATGCATTTCCCATCATCCTCTCTGACACCTAACCACGCACACCTGGAACTCATCTAGCCTTCATCATCAGAGCTATATAGAGCACACACACTACCTCAGTCATGATCTGACCTCATCTGATGGTACAGACTACTTACCTGCTTGATGTTCCTACCTTGCTAGCTACTTCTATCTCCAGTAATCCAAGTCATCCTCCAGTCATCATGTCATCCAAGTTGTCTTCCAGTCATCCCTCGTCTTAACATTGTTCTCTTGTGTGTGTGCTCCAATGATTCTGTCAGACAAAGACTCAAAGTTAACAATACAAGTCTCTCATCTGCTAACGATATCAATTATCATCATTTACCTGTTTATGCATTGTGTTCCTGTCTTATCTGCAAATAAACCTACCTGTTCGAGTTTTACCTCAGTTCTGGTCATTGTGTCCAAGCCTAAGCGTGACAGTAGATATGCATGTGTTAGTGTTGTTGATCAGTGTAATATTGACTTTAAACAAACTCAAACACAATTAGGAATAGTAAACGTAAACTGAATTCATGTTTGATTTTTGACTGCAATGTCTTCAGTGAGATTCTTGTCATGCACACAACTTCATTTAATTGCATTTCTCTGTGCAGGTCTCATCAAATTGGAAATGTGGGCTCTTTCTGGCAAGATATCATCATCAATATGATTAAACCTGGATGATTTTGTATGCTTTCTGCATGTCAAAATGTAATGGTATCCAATGAAGTTATGCGTCTGTTTTTGGCCTGTTTTCTCTTTCAGCTGGCAACATTTTGGCACTTCCATCATCAGCTGATTCAGTTCTCCAAACATGAAATGAAAGCCAATCTCATTCCAATCTCATCGCAAAGATAGAGAGAAACAAGAGTGGACATGTATTATAGTGCCCAATCTATCAAGACTAGATCCTATGTAAAATATTCTTAGACACTGTAGGCCACACAGTAAAAATACAATAGTTAAAAAAAATCAAGATGCTTTTAGATGTTTTTGTGCTCTCCACAACTTAATGAAAGTCCTCACTAACACTACTTATTTAGCCATTTGAAATTATTTATTCACTAAATGCAAAGTCTCTGGTTCAGACAATAAAATCTTGTCAAGGCAACTAGGCCTACATCTTGCGATTTCATCATTTAACCCATCCCAATTCTATAGCACATGAAACGGGCATAAGTGCCAAGAATGGCACATATACTCTATACTCCACCAGCACTCTTCTACCACTCATTTAATGCTTTTACATGTATGTTAATGTTTGAAATTGTATCATTCTGGGCTGTGTTTCTGAAAAACATTTGTTTTCCTATGGTTACTTATACAACCTGAATTCCGGAAATGTTGGGACATTTTTTAAATTTGAATAAAATGAAAACTAAAAGACTTTCATATCACATGAGCCAATATTTTATTCACAATAGAATGTAGATAACATAACAAATGTTTAAACAGAGAAATGAGCTCATTTCAAATTTGATGCCTGCTACAGGTCTCAAAAAAGTTGGCACGGGGGCAACAAATGGCTGAAAAAGCAAGAAATTTTGAAAAGATTCAGCTGGGAGAACATCTAGCAACTAATTAAGTTAATTGATATCAGGTCTGTAACATGATTAGCTATAAAAGGGATGTCTTAGAGAGTCAGAGTCTCTCAGAAGTAAAGATGGGGAGAGGCTCACCAATCTGTGAAAGAGTGTGTAAAAAGATTGTGGAACACTTTAAAAACAATGTTCCTCAATGTCAAATTGCAAAGGCTTTGCAAATCTCATCATCTACAATGCATATCATCATCAAAAGATTCAGAGAAACTGGAGAAATCTCTGTGCGTAAGGGACAAGGCCAAAGACCTTATTGGATGCCTGTGGTCTTCGGGCCCTCAGACGACACTGCATCACTCATCGGCATGATTGTGTCAATGACATTACTAAATGGGCCCAGGAATACTTCCAGAAACCACTGTCGGTAAACACAAACCGCTGTGCCATCTGCAGATGCCAACTAAAGCTCTATCATGCAAAAAGGAAGCCATATGTGAACATGGTCCAGAAGCGCCGTCGTGTCCTGTGGGCCAAGGCTCATTTAAAATGGACTGTTTCAAAGTGGAAAAGTGTTCTATGGTCAGACGAGTCCAAATTTGACATTCTTTTTGGAAATCACGGATGCCGTGTCCTCCAGGCTAAAGAGGAGGGAGACCTTCCAGCATGTTATCAGTGTTCAGTTCAGCTTGCATGTTTTGGAAGGCACTATGAATGCTGAAAGGTATATAAAGGTTTTAGAGGAACATATACTCCCCTCCGGACGATGTCCGGTTCAGGGAAGGCCTTGTGTATTTCAGCAGGACAATGCAAAACCACATACTGCAGCTTACAACAGCATGGCTTCGTTGTAGAAGAGTCCGGGTGCTGAATTGGCCTGCCTGCAGTCCAGATCTTTCACCTATAGAGAAAAATACGTCAAATACGTTCTCAGTTTAAACATTTATGTTATCTATGTTCTATTGTGAAAAAAATATTGGCTCATGTGATTTGAAAGTCTTTTAGTTTTCATTTTATTCAAATTAAAAAAACATCCCAACATTTCCGGAATTCGGGTAGTTATCTCCTGTATACTCCCTGTTCAGTTCAGTCCTTTGTTGGTTATTGTTTACGTAATGTGTTGTTTATTTCCTTGTGTTCTTCTAATGATTTCCTGCGTTCATCATTAAAGCTGACTGTTTAAAATATTCCTAGTTTGTGCGCCTTGCTTACGACATGTTATACACTTAGCTTCAAAAGATGGAGAAAGGTGATTTGCGATTGTTTATGTAATCCTTTTTAATATTCAATGCATTGTTTCATTTATACTTGAAGATTGTAGCTTGGCAACTCAAAAAACCACCATAGCTTGCATGTAAATGTACTTATTGAGAAGTTTAACCAATTCTGGCAAAGGGTGGTTGGAGAGAATGATGGAGTTGCAAGGGAATGGCACTTTTCTGCCAAAAACAGGACCGGGAATGAGTTAATTGACCAATTCTGTGATGTTGTTTTTTTCCCCCCAGATACCCCAGGGAAGGACAATGTGCTCCAAACACCACAACTGCTCTCCTCCCAGAGTCACCATCAGGCAGTGCTTATACCAAGAGCTGCTAGCTTGAGGGAGATGATTATTCATGAGAGTCATCAAGAAGCTACAAGCCTTGTGATTTATATTGTCATGCTACCAAAACCTGATGACACATCCTGTTTTTTAATGAGGTGTGGCGGATTGAGACAGACACGACAGGTGTGGCATCAGGCCTGTATCACAAGAGCTCACTGGTAACACATCTTTCCAGTGGATGGCGAAGGTCAGAGATATCAAATCTGTTTATGTTTTCCTTGCTCTATAATGCTCTGCTATTTCCCTGTGTGTGTACTTGAACCGCCTGTGGGATAAGAGTGACTGTTCATGACATGTACAGTCAACCAAAAGGCTGTTCTGTTTTCTGTGATGTGCAGGGAAGAATAAAGATGCAGTACAAAGCGCTGGAGCTGATGACACCCATTACGCACTTCTAGAGCTTTTGACTCTGACTCACTCTGCTGTAATATCCTCTCAAACAGTAACAGATGGTACCGACTATTTCACTGCCTTCAGACATGTTTGTAGGTGGGTGCTGGTGTGTGTGTGTGCATCTTTAAATACATCAGTGTTGTACGTAATATGACTTTTCCCAAGTACACTATTAACCCCAGTTTGATGTAAATGTGTTTTTCCACTTGACTTTAGCACTATAAAAAAAATGACTGCTACACAACATCGTCCTGTGATGCTGAAAACCTTGAGATTGAGACATCCTCTAATCTTTCATTTATGAAGACGACACAACATAAGATTAAACAGTATAACATAACATGAAAAATAAATTAAGTAAATGAATATTCCATATACATATACACAACCCGAATTCCGGAAAAGTTGGGACGTTTTTTTAAAATTTGAATAAAATGAAAACTAAAAGACTTTCAAATCACATGAGCCAATATTTTATTCACAATAGAACATAGATAACATAACAAATGTTGAGAAATTTTACAATTTTATGCACAAAATGAGCTCATTTCAAATTTGATGCCTGCTACAGGTCTCAAAATAGTTGGGACGGGGGCATGTTTACCATGGTGTAGCATCTCCTCTTCTTTTCAAAACAGTTTGAAGACATCTGGTCATCGAGGTAATGACTTTCTGGAGTTTTGGTGTTGGAATTTGGTCCCATTCTTGCCTGATATAGGTTTCCAGCTGCTGAAGAGTTTGTGGTCATCTTTGATGTATTTTTCGTTTAATGATGCGCCAAATGTTCTCTATAGGTGAAAGATCTGGACTGCAGGCAGGCCAATTCAGCACCCGGACTCTTCTACGACAAAGCCATGCTGTTATAATAGCTGTATTATGTGGTTTTGCATTGTCCTGCTGAAATACACAAGGCCTTCCTTCAAATAGACATTGTCTGGAAACCTTTATATACCTTTCAGCATTCATAGTGCCTTCCAAAACATGCAAGCTGCCCATACCGTATGCACTTATGCACCCCCATACCATCAGAGATGCTGGCTTTTGAACTGAACGCTGATAACACGCTGGAAGGTCTCCCTCCTCTTCAGCACGGAGGACACAGGGTCCGTGATTTCCAACAGGAATGTCAAATTTGGACTCGTCTGACCATAGAACACTTTTCCACTTTGAAACAGTCCATTTTAAATTAGCTTTGGCCCACAGGACACGACGGCACTTCTGGACCATGTTCACATATGGCTTCCTTTTTGCATGATAGAGCTTTAGTTGGCATCTGCAGATGGCACGGCGGATTGTGTTTACGACAGTGGTTTCTGGAAGTATTCCTGGGTCCATTTAGTAATGTCATTGACACAATCATGCCGATGAGTGATGCAGTGTCGTCTGAGGGCCCGAAGACCACGGGCATCCAATAAAGGTCTTCAGCCTTGTCCAGTTAGTAAAGTTTTCAACCTTAATAAACCATTGTCTTACAAGAGTTGTTCACCCAAAAATGGATATTTTTTAATATAACTCTGATTGTGTTCATCTGAAAGAAGATATATATACCTAGGATGGCTTTAGGGTGAGTAAATCATGGGATAATTTTCAGTTTTGGATGAACTATCTCTTTAAGCTAGATTGTTGACTAAATCAAATAGTTGTAATTTTGCCTGATTTGTTCAGATCAAACTAGACTGAGAAAAATGCAGAGGTTTGGCATGAAGCTGAAGTCAGGGCCGAAATTGATGTCACTGTGAACTCCCAACTCTGGATAAAGTATTCAATGGATGTGAAACCTGCTCCTAAAATATGTATTTTTCTTGAGGTAAAAGTTTAAAGTGTCTCATTCTGACCTGCATGTGTTGCTCAGAATGTCTCAGTTCATGAAATGCAAAAGCCTTGAAAATATTCTCTTTAGTTTTTCTGTCTGTCTGTGGCTTGTCGATACAGAGTGTCCTCTGTGTGATACGGCTTGAAGCTCTCAGCACAGTCCTTGAAGGCCGTCAACATTAACCTATGAAAACACAAAGACAAAGAACAGGAAAACAAAGAGAGTCTGCTCTTTTTGAAAAACACATTTGTTTTGCCTGGACGTCTGATTTCATGAACTAATTCAGATGGATCACTGTATTTTTTTATTGGGTGTTCTGAATGTATGAGATTGAATTCTAATATTATGCAAAAAAATTATTTAATATGAACAGGAATTACAGTCACAAAGTAAGTCTGTGAAGCACAAATTTATTTGACCTCCTCAGGGAAAACTAGTCTCATTCTAAAAAGATTATTGGCTCATGTTTGTTTTCGGCCTTCATTTTGCTTCTGCCTGTGTCAGAATGGTGGTGAATCAAAGCTCAGCTATCATCCTTGTTTTTCAGCTAATACGATTAACAACAGGGCTCTCTTCCCTCCACAGATTGTATCCATCCTTTCACAGAGCCACACGTTCCTGTGGAAAACATGCCGTATCTGTCACTACAGCTTCCTGTGTTAACGAATTACACCCAGAAACGGATGGGTCACAACAGACCCTTCTCTCTCAATCTTCCTGCCCTCTCCTTTTCTCTCTCAATAGTGTTTGATATATTTGATCAAAGAACAAATACTGTTGCTGTACTTAATAAAACATAATTAGACTGTTGCTTTGGCTTCTATCTAACAAGTCAAAGTGATGTCTAATGCTTAGGGTGCAAGTCTTGCTTTGAATAATAAAGCTGATTGCAAAATGTTTTCATGTCTCATTCTTTCTGTCTAAATTTATCTTTGAGAATAAATTGCACTCTTTTTCTAATCCAATAATAAATAAAGGAATGTAGACAGAATTCTTGGGATTACAATGGGAAAATGTAAGCACTTAACATAATTGTCTCTCCCTACATGTCATTTCTCTTTTTTTCCCCTTTTTCTTTGCTCCTCCTTGATCTCTTTGCCTGTTACTGTACTAATTCCGTATTTACTGTCCATAAAACTGAGCATATTTTATTAGCCCATATTTAGACTCCAATTATAGCAATGACAACATTTTTCCTGGTCTTCACAGTCTGTCAAACAAGATCTCTCCCGCCACTTGTGTGCATTGTGAACATGTTTTGTTGTGCATTTGTGATATTGGTAACACTTTACAATAAGGTTCATTAGTTAACATTAATTAACTACATTAGTTAACATGAACTAATAATGAACTGCACTTATACAGCATTTATTAATCTTTGTTAATGTTAATTTCAACATTTACTAATACGTTATTAAAATCTTGTTAACATTAGTTAATGCACTGTGAACTAACATGAACAAACAATGAACAACTGTATTTTTTTTATTAAACAATGTTAACGAAGATCAGTAAATACAGTAACAAATGTATTGCTCATGGTTAGTTCATGTTAGTTAATGCATTAACTAATGTTTAACTAATGAACCTTGCTGTAAAGTGTTATCATGATATTTATATATGTGTGTGATTTGTTAATTATATCTAATTGAATACAGATTTAGGACACGAACTGACCAATAACTAGACATCTTCGAACTCTACTATGAGATCCAGCATGGTCCCTCCATTTCTCTTTGCACGTCTTCCTCTCTAAGAAAGCACCAAAATTGTGTGTACATTAGCAAATGCAACATACAGAAGCAGGTCTTTACAAATACCTTGATTATGCCAGTTTAACCTATCTGAGATGTTTTGCTTAAGCTCCTGGTATATGCAAGATTTTGGACTGTTCCATCTTAGATTCCATGGCCTTGTTGACACCTTGTCTTTGCATATGGCTATTTTCATTTAATCTCCATTGATATCTCTCTGCTTTTCTTTCTTGTTTTCTTGTTTTGATCTAGGGACTGTGGGCAAGAAAAAAACAGACAAATGAGATTTGACCCAGCACCAATAAGTAATGCCAGTGTCATATGGCACAAAATGATACCTGGTTTCAGACTGCTGGATTTAGTTAAAGTTGTATTGGGGGTAATATGATGTCATCCTGCCCCAAGGTTCTCTGATAAATTAGGCAGTTACAGCTGGTCCCCTCTCTTTCCCTCTAAGGAATGAAGTACTGGGAATGTTTGCAGTCAAAGACAGTTACCCAAGGGAGACTGGCTGTCTACACCAGGTTTTATTGGTACCAAGAGGGTTATGGAGTCTCATAGACAGGCCCATACTGGGCCATTATAAGATCCAGCTGAAATAAATGTAATGTATTAAACAGCAAACTCCGTCTCCTAAATTATTACAAAGTGAAACACTTGTAGTCTCGACTCATTGTATAAAATGAGCAATTGGTCCCAAAAGTATGTGAAATAATATGAATACATTTCGAAATTAATCTTCTAGTCTCACATACACACATTTGGTTTCACTATATTAGTGAGCACATCTCGATGATGACCCTAACCTGACTCCTAAACCTAAAATGACTATTTTAAAGAAAACAGGCTGATTTATAAGTCTCAAACAATGAGGAGCACTTCAAATGTCCTCACAAGCTGGTTTTCGACATACTAAACTATATTTGCGAGGACGTTTCAAAGTTTGTCCCTCCAAAGTGCACACACACACATAGGCTACAGTAGAGGATGAATGGTCTCACCAGGAAACAGACCCTCCTGACACATTTATGCTGTGCAGTATAAAGATTGGATGAAATCCAATGTGACTTGAGAGAAAGAAAAAAACGTTTTGTGTCTTTTAATGTAACCTATGTCAGAGTGTTCTAGTCATTTTGTGTTACTAAGACAATGAATGGATATTATTACCTCAACAAATGTTGGTGTTAAACAGCCAGCCGAAGCTCTTTGTCGAGCAGCAGCAACAGTGTTCAGGCAGATGGAGCAGATACAGGCGCTCTGAACAGGGTGACATCATACCTTTACAATCTGAAGGCGCGGCCGCCGGTATCACGTCAGCTCGAGAGGCGCTCGCGCGAACACAAGAGTAACCCCCCTCTTTGATACTTTACCAATTAAGGTTCTCGCATTAAGAGCAGAGAGGACAGAAGGAGGCAGAAAAGACTAAAGGGTGTCACTAGTGTTTTTTCTCGAGTTCAGCGAACAAGCCTTTCCTCCAGGGACACTCGTCCGGTCCGGGAGGGTCGTTCAGTGAGATTTCTGCACTGTGGTACAGTGAAGCTCACCCTCTGCTGCCTGTGCCACACGCAAAACCGAAGGGATACAGCAACAAGATTCGCTTCAAGACAAGCAGCAAAATGTAAGTTATAAAACCTCTATTTAGGGCTGCGAGGCATGTTTTGTATTGCATTAAGTGCTGTTAAGCACAATGTTATAGGAAGCTTACTTTTATTATAGTTTTGCGTCAAAACTAAATTCGTTTAGGGATAAATTCGTAGAAAAACAATGACGCAGACTTTTTACCACAAAAAAGTCTTGTGTTTTGCGTAAATGTTTCGTGTAGCGGGATGGGTGCGTGCAGCGAATTGTCTGCAATGGTGCTGAATGACTGAATATCATATATTGAGTACTTATTAGTGCCCTGCATGCTTAACGAGGTGTGAGGGCTTATACGATATTGCGAAGAACTAGGAGACCGAATAAAAAGGGAGAAAGCTATAACGAGTATTAACGAAATCATTTAGCCTAGGCTACATTAAGGCTTTGTCTGTACAAGCAAATCCAAACATTAATATTTAATTCATATTAATACTTCATGTGATGTCCTCATTTACGAAAAGTGTATAAACCCGACGCTCTGCAGACGTTTTGGCTCATCACTCGTAATCTAATTAAGGCCTCCTCACCAAATAAGGGAAAATATGGAAAGGTCCGCGCGCCCTTCATCCTTTGATGTGAGTTGCGCGCGCCCCCCCATGCTCGAGGAGAATCTTGCACGAAACATCCTGACCTCACCTGGATGACTATAGTAAGACAGTAAGACTGATACAACATTAGGTTTTTCAGTAAAAACACGAAATTTTCTTCCTATAGGGGGAGAACGGGGCTAGTTGTCACACAGGGAAGTTGTCACAAGATCTAGGCTATTTATCAGTAACTATAATGTTTTGAGTCAAAAGTCCAGTTACACAAATGTGTGTTTTCTCTAGCGGTCGTTTTGTATGTTGGTTTCAAACACATGGTTCAAAAGTCATTCTTTTACACAGAATTTTAGTGAATTCTGTCCTCCAAACTAAAATGACAGAATCATTCATTATATTTTTTTTTCCTATAGCTGTTGGTTAAAAAAGTGAGCACTATGAAACCACACTGGCATACACTCAGATGAGTCTACTATATAATAAAAGTAGATTTTAATTGAAAGGTTGAACTGTTTGCCATGATAGGGGTGTTTTATTTTCATAAATGCCTGGATGTGGCCAGGTTTTTTAATATAAATTTACCAGGCTCCATTGTGACAATTCACCTCTTATAGTTTGACAACATGCCTCATTTTGGTCAATCTGTGCTTAAAGTTGAAAAGTTGTGATATTCTTTCTTCCCTATTGTGACATATCCAAGTGAATGTTGATTTTGTCTTTTGGGAATTGATTGGATCCTTGGATGGTTGTGGATTGCTACTATTGCTGTGATGTCATGTGAGTGACAGGTTGTCCCGCCCTCATGCCAGTAAACACATCATCAGAGAAGAGTAGAGATGTCACATCAAGAGGGAGGAGTTATTTTGATTAAAGATCATTTAAAAAAAAAAATGTGCATGGATAAATAATTTATAATAAACACTGCTATATTCCATGAAAAGATAAGAACTGTCAAATTTGATTTCATGGTGACTAATGAACTGCACCTTAACCCCCACCCCCCTCTGGGTAACAATGGTGGAAATGTTCGATAGATTTTTTTTCTATAGCCAAGACTTTATGGTATGTGCCAAATGTAAACCTTCTCTGAGAAATATTCACTGGAGTACAAAGTGTGACAACTAGTCCCAGTCTCTTGCAGTGTTATAATTATTTGCATTTAAGAATTATATAAAACACACCCTTGCTGCTCATTTCTAATATAGTTTCTATGTGCACAACAGCAATAGAAAAGCCACATCCTGTTGACACAAGAATTGAACACCTTTACAAAAATACCCATAATGCCATCCTTCCCCTCGATGTGTAATCTGTGTTTTTCACTGATGCAGACGAGATGCACATCAGCCTTTGTGGTTGACAGCCAGTGTGTGGGTTAACCACACTTTTCAGCATGGCTGAATCATGGCATCACGTGCCCTCTTCACTTCACTATTCTGACAATTTTCTGTCCTCAAATGAACCTAATGTCCAGTGATTATACTAAGATCAAATGATTACATTTAAATCATGTTTACATTTAGATTACGTTTAAATCATGTTTTGATTATATGAATGTTGAAATGTATGAAATGCCTCAAAGATGATTATCATTGTTTTCCTTCAGATAAGGTAACTCTTGTCAACAGCTATGAGTTAAAGTTCAGACAAAAATGAAAATTCTGTCATCATTTATTCACCCTCACATTGTTCCAAACCTGTATGAATTTCTTTCATCTGCTGAACACAAAAGAAGATATTTTGAAGAATGTCAGTAACCAAACAGCTGATGGACCTTATTTTTTTATATACTATGGAAGTCAATGGGGTCCATCAACTGTTTGGTTACCCATATTCTTTAAAATATCTTCTTGTGTGTTCAGCAGATGAAAGAAATTCATACAGGTTTGGAACGACTTGATGACAGAATTTTCATTTTTGGGTGAACTATCCCTTTAATAGTCTTCTGTCATAAGGGAGTGTAGCTCAGTGTTCTTTTCAACTATGTGTCTCAAAGCTTGATAATATTCCCTTATTTGTCTGCTACAGTACTTACAGTCCCATTTGTGGTGCATTGGAAAACCCATTCTGCCTGGTCAGACATGATATTTCTATTATTATTTATTAAAAAACAACTTTGAAGTTTGTGAATGTTATACATCAAATTAAACAAGAGAACCTGCTGATTCAGATTATTCCAGTTCTTTAATTTAACATCCACGATTGAAAATCAAATTACTATATTGGACAAGAAATGTTACTCTATCTCTCTCTTTTTACCATCAATAAGTGCTGTGTGTGAAAAAATCATAAAATCAGCCTGTCATACTTCATATTTCCTGCAGGTGACGCCAAACTACTGGGCTCAGCAGTACTGGCTGTCCTGAATGCCTGACTTGTTTGTTTTTCTTTTGTTTCTGAGCAACTGGCCTATTTACACTTGAACTGTATTGTGGACATTATAATATCACATGGGATTTGAGAACAATAAGACATTAGTGATTTTGTTGAAAATCAGATATATGGTTATACATTACGAGGAGTATAAATAACTAGTTATGAATGCAGTTCATGATCTTGAGTTTGGCACGATGTAACCTTATTGATTTTAAGTTATGTTGTGAGACTGTAATGAAAAACCCGAAGGCTAGCCTGAGCCTCTCTTCTGCTCATCTTATGTTCTGTTAAAAATATCAGGCATTCCCTGAGCATAAATCTGAAAGAGAACGAGAACAAGAGTATAACATATTATGTGTGGTTATGTAGATGTTTTATGATGGGGGGTGGGGAATTGGAGAGGGGGTCAGGGGGGCATCGGTGGCTCATTACATGAAGGGCATTCCACAGATTCTCCTGGAGAGACAAATGCTGAAAAAAAAGCTCTAAAGGGAAACATTCTTTTTGGACTGCGTCCTCACACACTGTTTTGGCCCATTTGCCTTATTTAGTCAAATGCTGGATTAATGCAGCTCTAAATTGTTCTATTTTGTGACTTTCTCCAATAAAATGGGTACAAGGAGGTTGGAAATCCTGCCAAGATTTTTATATGCACATCTTTGGTATTCGGACACCTCCTTAGACATATTTTCAATGTTCTTACTCATTTATTGTGAATTTTCACTTAAGTTATTCGGACATCTTGTCCAACAGCAGTTCATAATTTGATCATTAATCGTGGTAGCCTTTACGTCAACACATGAATATGGCATAGTAGAACATTTGTTTAGAATTAGTCTGGACTAGATCTATGTGTGTTGATAAATGCATAAAGTGAAACACTATTTTAGAATTAATGTCCATAACTGGTTTTACATAGTGGACTTGCTTGCATTGGCTTTTAAATGTAAAGTAAATAAAAAGCTTTCACATGTCTGAGGAGGTAACCATAGCAAATGTAATTTGCGAGCACATTCTTTACCGATTTGACGCTTTTTTCCCCTATATTTCGAAAACTTATTTTGACAAATGTAATTTTCGTTGTCTGTTCGTGAAGAGCAAACACACCATTATGATAGTGTACACACACTAGATACATTCTCATTGCGTAATATCCTGTGAATGCTGCATAAGTGTGCTGTTTTCAGACCGGTAACCTTTCACTTACAGAATAAAAAAGACTAAATGAATGACACAATGACACACATTCATTCAGCAACTTCTTAAAAACGGTAGAAATAATCTATGTTTGACCAAGTCCACGTACTTATTGATGAGAATGACAAATGTAATGAAATGCCCATATCCCATGTGTATTTTCGCCTAATTTTAGTCAAATCTTTTGTTTTCCTCCTAGTCACATAACTTTGGAAAGAAGAGCACACAAATTGTACAATTCCTCAAGACTCCACCCAAAAAGCGAGACAGCGAATTAGTGCAGGAGACCCGAGTCGATAAAAATGAGTCAACACACACGCCCCCACCAGTCGAGCAGCGCCGCCGCCGCTCCCCTATCCAACGCTTCTCTCTCCCCGGACAAGGACGCAGACATGCCCGCTACAGAGAAAGATCTCGCCGAGGACGCACCATGGAAGAAGATCCAGCAAAATACATTCACGCGCTGGTGCAACGAGCATCTGAAATGTGTCAATAAACGCATAGCGAACCTGCAGACGGACCTGAGCGATGGGCTCCGGCTGATCGCGCTTCTGGAGGTGCTCAGCCAGAAGAAGATGTTCCGCAAGTACAACCAGCGCCCCACGTTCAGACAGATGCAGCTGGAGAACGTCTCTGTGGCTCTGGAGTTCCTGGACAGGGAAAACATCAAGCTGGTGTCCATAGGTATGTGTGCTTTTTTTTTTATTTCTCATTTTGGTCAGTTTTGAACATTACGCTTTCTTAAATATAGTTAGAAAATGATAATACTATGTGTTTTTGGTGTTTATTCCCATGTTTGTTGCATCCAACTATCCGACTTCTGCATAGCCAACAAACGGCATGAAATTTTAGGCAGGCCACAAAATAACGGGAAAGAATGATGGAAATGAAGGCCTTTGTGGCCACAGATTGTTTTGTGCAAAGCTGTATCATTGCTTCACAAGTTGCACGTGTTTTGTGGACTTTTTGTAACTTGTTGCTCAGGCGGACGGTGGTGAAAATAAGATATTGCTTTAGTCGCGTTTGCAGAATCTGACAAAGAAGTGAGGATTCTGAGGAACCACAGTCGCTCCATTCAACTGTTGCAAGTCCAGCCCCGAATGTCGTAAAGCAGCAGTAGACATCGTGGCGGATAGTTTTAGGGTAGTTTAACCATAGTTTGAGTGCTGAATGAGGCAAAGCTCAACTAGTGCACCCAGACTTTTATTTTCTGTTAAATGTTGATGCTGTAGGGCGAGGAGGGTGGAGAACTGAACCGTTCCTCTCAATTGGAATGTTCACTTCCTCGGAGGTTTTCATCTCCAGTGTAGTTTTGACATTATATTTGTCGGACTATTGTTATTATAATTCTCACGTGGCTATCAGTGAACATGGCTTTCACCAGGCCAGTCGCACAAAGTGGAAATATCGATCCGCGAGGACACGCCTTCCTCTCATAAGGAGCAAACTTGTCTTCATCAGAGTTGAAAATGGTTCTTTTGGGTGCCAACGTTTTTTGGATTAGAACATCAAGTTGCACAACATTGCCTGTGTTAGAAATGTCCAGACATGGTTCTCTCATTCAATGCCGGTTGTGATTGATGACTAACACAATGACACGCCCTCCAGTTTATGGCTCATTTTAGACACTAGCGGTGAAGAGTGAATGGTTCGTAGAATGTGTGCTGCGCAGTCTGATAATGAATTTTAACTCTTGGGAATTTGAGAATCTTTTTATTTTTATTTCTTGGTTTCTAGCTCCTCTTGGGTTATTTAAGTTACGCAATCCTAATCTACAATCCTATATCTAATAAGGGTCATTCATGAAAATATAGAATTATGAGAATAGTCATTTAGTCATAATTTACATCTGTGATTCATATAAGATTTGGCATTTTCTCCTTTTTTATTACAAAAAGGGATTACTCAGCAAAGTTTGAGTGAACCGTTATTATAATGTAAAATTACACTCAAAAATATTCAAGCCCATTTTTAAGATTTACGAATTTGAATTGTGTAGTAAAATTCCATCAAATTGAATTAAATAATCCGTTACATATTATTAATATTAAATTCTTAATTCATAAAATAAATATGTAAGGATTATTCAATTCAGTTTGATAGAATTTTACTACACAATTCAAATTCATAAATCTTAGAAACTGGTAAATATTTTTTTTTGAGTGAATTTGGCATTTAATTCTTTAATGAATCAGGTTTTCATCAGGTTTTGCACAAATTTATGGAGTTCTCCAGCATGATTCAAGATGATCCAAAGAGAATCTTGAGCTTTAATAAAAGCAAACACTACTTGATCATCTGTACAGAGTCATTATCATTGTCACAGATTTGTGTCTTTGATTATTGTCCTAGAAATAATGCAGTATCTTTAGATTTTCTTAATATTAAATATTTTTGCATTTTATTTCCAAGTTTAAGCTGATTTAAGCTACAATTTTCAGTCCAGATTGATTGTTCCGAGTGTTTGAATGCAATTTGTTCTCTTCAGGAAGCTCATGTTTTCATCATCAGTGCCACAGCCCAATGGCTGTAGGGTTTTGTTCTTAGTGGGATACTTTCCCAACGCCCAGAGGGTATGAATAAACATCCTTTCAGATGTGTTGCAATCAAGGATTATTCAGCAATTGCTCAATATTTTTATTTAGAAACACCTTCATCCCTTACTGTTAATATGGGAAAACTAAGTTTTGCTGGAATTGCTTATACACAGATGATGGTGTGATTGGATTTTATGACGGCATTTCAGTCAATGAATGAAGCATTTTTCGCCATGCATATGAGTTATTTGCATCCTGTAGAAAATAGAAATGCATGTGCTTATTGGTAGGACAGTTTGTTTTCTAATAATTGCTGTGAGTTTTTAGTAACTGGATCTGTTTATATCACTGATGTTCTTGCTTTGCTATAAGAATATTAAAATGTGTGAGCATATAAAGAATTACTAAACATGTACTTGTGTTTGCTTGTATGATGCAAGCATAAAAGTGGTATGTGTGTTCCCCTGTCATGACAGGCCCCATATTTTACTTGTCTATGCGAAATAGAGTTGCCTTCCAAGGTGGGGAAGAACATGACAGCCTCGTATCTCTGTCTTGATCTGGGTGGAGCTCATAAGAGAGCCTTCAAGTGTGGTGCCTTGAGACGCTCTAATCGGTTTCTTCATCTGGCATGTTAGTACTTAAATATGACATAATGGAGCTTGATCTTGATCAACACAGCCTCTTTAATCATTTATGACACTTAAGAATATTTGATGCTATTTAGCAAGTTGCTCAATATCTTGCCTTAGTTGAGGTGCTTTTAAATGCAATAGTTCACTGGAGTCAGAATAGTGAATTTGGTCAATTGTCTTTAAGGTTGCCAAAGTGAGTTGCATGTTAAGACTTGTTTCTGTTGTGTTGGCAGTAAGTGTATGCCTTTAGGTGCAGAATAAAATAACTTTAATAAACTTGTGGCCTGCTGTGTCAGAGCTTCCAGAATGCAGTGAGATTAAATTCAAATGGAGCACATGATTCCAGTGTATTGATTTTGCTCTGATCATTTGAACCTATATTGAGTTTACGCTGTTCAAATGTTTATCACATTTAAATGTTCTCACTATAAAACTCATGTTGGTTGCATTTAGCTTTTTCATGTTTTGCAGTTTTAAGCTTTATTTAAAAGAAAAAATTAAAACATTTTAATAAAAATAAGTACTTTATTCTAAAGTGTTATAGAGTTAAATGGAGAGGTATGTAATTATTTAGCAGGTCCATGGTAAGAGAGGCCTCCTGATGTTCCTGTTCTTTATTGGCAATGCCAGGATTTCCTGTTCATTTGAGAGACAGTACTGTGGCATGGAGCACAGCAGTGGGGCTTTTTTTCAACTGCCTTGGTTGCTGAAGTATTTTTCTCATTCATTTTCTCCATGGGGATTAAAAAAAATTCCAAGACAAGAACCAAACCAACCAGTTTTGAGATGAATCACTATATAATTTATACTTAATTCTTTTTATATATAACTACAATCCCATGAAGCATTGTGTATTATGTAATCGAATCAAAAACAACAAAATTGTATCAAGCATTACTGTCATTAAGTATAAAATATAATATATTTATGTAACTTAAATGGAAAACATTCAAATATGCACAAGTATCTAGTAGGAAATCTGACCCAATTACTTCATGTGCAATGCTTCATGGGAATGGAAGTTTGCTGTTGAGCTCTTTTGGCATGGTTTCCATAGTTATAGTGTCTGCTTGGTGGTTCAACAGTGGACCTATGTAAGGATTATGGGTAGTCCTTCACTAGGCACTGAATTTGAAATCATACTATAGAAGCATAAATTTGTTAATCTTTATTTTTAGAGCCTGAACTGCTACACTCCTGAACAGGACTTCCATGTGACTGCCGTTGCGTTAAATATCTGTAAAGTCGGCATAAACTAAAATAAATGGGGTGTTCTTATGCATACTTGCACCAACGAATAAGTGGCATGTGTATAAGTGTGCGTGATTGTGTACCCTCACACCCTTCACCACACTGGAAAGCACCCTATGGCAAGTCTCGCAACCCAACCTCAGTGTGGTTTTACCGTTCTGTTTGTGTCTTCTGTGCTGTTTTAATTGGTCGTACTTGAATCTCCAAATTTCTGCATAAACAAAAGAATAAGGTGATTTTTTTTTTTTTTTTTTTTTGCACTTGAATAACTGTGACTCAGATGTTACACTTTACTGTAAACCCCTTTTAAAGGTTTTTTTAAGGACATTGTCACCATGCTAGACAAACAGCTGCATGAAAACCACATGAAGACATCTGCCATGTGCGTACTCTGAAAAGCCTCGTGACAACAAACTGAGACGGGCAAATGGGTAGGTAGACAGATAAATGCAACCAACAGAGGAGATGGTGAATCAAGACGAGTAGAAAAGACTGTTCCTCTGTTGAGCTGAGATTGCTGCAATTCAGTTTGCCCCTTTCTTTCGGATATAAGAAATTGAATTTGCCTGGAGTTGTGAAGCTAATGCAGAGAAATGGGTAGTTTTTTAAAAAATATTTTTAGACTGAGGATATGATGTATTCAGTTTGGGAGAAGGGAGGTGGGTCAAAGGGGGATGGAAGGCAAATAAGAGAAGTGCAAGTGGGATCAAGGAAGGGTGGAGCGGTGGTGGTAGTGGTGGGGGGTTTCCTAATGGGTATAATTGCATGGCTCTTCCTTGATCCGGTAACCCATAGAAGAATTCATCACTAACATTTTTTGTGTGCTGATGTAAAACTCCTTGTAAGGATTGTTTAATGGAGATGGTAGGGGTGATTCATCCATGATGGTTTTAGGAAAAGAATCCAGCACAAGTGGCACTTATCAGATTGTCCCAAAGCATTTGTCTCCACCCTTATTTAAAGGCAGAGATTTATGTGCACAGTCACACTGGCAGAAATACTGATGAATGGAAATATAACTGAATGTGGCCAGATCTTTTGCAATCTTGTTAAATTGTAGACTGGCCTTGTATGCCTGCGTGATATATGGATTGTGGCACTAAACACACTCTATGGGCTTTGATGTAACGAAAATCGTATGTTTAATATGGACACATACTCTCCTGGCCTCTTGTTTGAGGTGAAGTTGATGGAACTGGGTTCCATCCAGACACTAAACATCCAAGCCAAATGACAATCCAGCTCTGTCAATATGGGGTTTTACAAAAGCACTACCGCAGCAGTTTTCTGTTCTAGTCAGTTTTCCCTCCCTAACTACTCCCCTTTCTTTCTCTGCCTCCTCCTGCTCCCTCCCTCTCCCTGCTGTAATCAGAAACCCCTGTGCAAGGGAATGGGTGGCCTGCCAGGATCAAGTTTGCTTCTGCCCTTTTAAGGCTAAAAAACCAAGGGGAACATTTCCAGAGAGAGAGTGAGAAGGAGGGAGGAAAGGAGGGAGGGACATTTGCAAGTCATAGAAAGTAAAAGAAAAGGAAGTTTTCTTGCAGAATTCATGCTCTAAAATCATGTATTGGATGTGCTCTATTTTAGGAGAAAAAGCTGGGACGATCAGAATTCGCAATTTCTGTGCCACGTGGTTCTCATTAAGACCTTCAGCAATAACTGTTGTTTTCATGCTATTTTAGGTTCTTCAAACTGCAGATATTAGATAAAGAAACCTGCTGACTAGCTCTAGTGTCATTGTGGGCGTCCTGTGTGGCAAATTTTGTCCTGGCGTTAAACTGAAAAACGTTGAATCGCATAGAATGTTATTTGAGGGACCCATGTCTGCATAGTTTACAAAAAGATAGATTAACACTTTATTAAAGTTGTCCTGATGTAGAAATTCACCCATCTATGTTTTAAATGCATCTTATTAATCTTATTGTGAATGATCAGACTTTTTTGAAAATATCATTTTTTTTCAGAGGATTTAAAGGGTTAGTTCACCCCAAAAAAAAAATTCTGTCATTAATTACTCACCCTCATGTCGTTCCATACCCGTAAGTCCTTCGTTCATCTTCGGAACACAAATTAAGATATTTTACATAAAATCCGATGGCTCAGTGAGGCCTGCATTGCCAGCAAGATAATTAACACTTTCAATGCCTAGAAAGCTACTAAAGACGGATTTAAAACAGTTCATGTGACTACAGTGGTTCAACCTTAATGTTATGAAGTGACGAGTATACTTTTTGTGTGCCAAAAAAAACTAAAATAACGACTTTGATAATATCTAGTGATGGGCGATTTCAAAACACTGCTTCATGACGCTTCGAAGCTTTACGAATAATTTGTTTAGAATCAGTGGTTCGGAGCGAGTATCAAACTGGCAAAGTCATGCCCCCCAGTGGTGAACCATTGAAATTTCGAAAGACTTATCACGTAACGAAGCCTCGTTTACTGAAATCACGTTTACTGACTTTGGCGCTCTGATTCGAAACAAAAGATTCGTAAAGCTTCATGAAGCAGTGTTTTGAAATCGCCCATCACCAGATATTGTCAGTCTTTATTTTGTTTTTTGTTTTTTTGGCGCACAAAAAGTATTCTCGTTGCTTCATAACATTAAGGTTGAACCACTGTAGTCACATGAACTGTTTTAAATACGTCTTTAGTAGCTTTCTGGGCATTGAAAGAATTATCTTGCTGGTAATAGAGGCCTCACTGAGCCATCTGATTTTATTAAAAAAAATCCTAATTTGTGTTCCGAAGATGAACGAAGGTCTTACAGGGTGTGGAACGACATGAGGGTGAATAACCAATGACAGAATTTTCATTTTTGGGTGAACTAACTCTTTAAAGGCCTTATAAGACTAAGGAGAGAGAAGAGGGGTCATTTATGTTGAATTTTCCGTCTCTGATTGCATTTGTGTATAGACGTCCTGACCACAATGATAAGACCTTTTTGGAATGTGTGCAATTTCCTCAATTCTCCTCTACAGCTGTGAGCAAACATGAAACCCCCACTGCTGGAAAATGACCTCAACTTTGTGAATGAAAAGATATTAGGCTAATTATTGAACTGAAATATGTGACATTTTCCTATGATATATATCTTGGTATGAACACTCCTCCTCCTCCCCGTCTTCAGACATCTGCAGTGTGTTATGTTGTCCGGTGATATTGGGTCAAGGAAGAGGGCTGATGTCAGAGTGGCTAAGGTTATTTGGCATGTCCAGACAGAGGATTGAGTCATGGGAATGATTTTCTGCTCTGATCCACTACTGATGATTCAGCACTCCAACATGGATCAAACAGGAAGGCCACAACTCCCTAACCTTTTCTCAGTCCCTCCCTGTCTAAGTCCGTGGTTGTGTCCTAAGGCTTGGCAGGCAGTATATGGGGGTAGAAAAGTAACAAAGCATATCCGAATCCAGTGTTTGCATAACATCCTTTCTACCAAGATACCTTCATCTGATCGGCAGCATATCATTGCCTTTTCCCCACAATCATTTGCCGCTAAGTGGAAAAAATGGTATTAGATTTAGCTGTTTAAATAAGTTTGGTAACACTTTACAATAAGGTTCCATTTGTTAACATAGCTGCATTTGTTAACATGAACCAAAAATGAATAGTTGTCATTTTTATTAACTACTTTTAACAAAGATTAATAAATACTGTAACAAAAATATTGCTCATTGTTAGTTTATGTTAAAGCATTACTAAAGGGACCCCGTCTTCTTAATCTTACCTTAATTCATTTAAAAATGTTATGACTTGTCATGTCTAATGAGAAGTAAGCATTATGGACACTTTGCCAATTTGCTTTGTCCAAATCTCTCTCGGATTTGTTTTAGGTCATCAGACATGACGTCATGATGCCTTCATGCAGAAAACAGCTTGTTTAGTCATCGAGTGACTGGACAGGAATGCCGCTTCCTTGGGTTTCGGACACAGGCTATCTCTGTCCTTTGTATATTTTGTCTTTGACTGTCCCTCTCTTCTTTCCGTCATCTATCTCTTTTTCAGTCTCTTTTGATTTATCTTCTCTTACTCACTGCCAGCATTCTCTCTCGGACATGAGATTCATGTTTTGGGAATTTGATGGAGAGCTGTGAGCACAAATGTCCTTAAAAGGAATGAGTGTGCTGTGTGTATGTTTCCTGCAGTGTGTGGTGGGAATGCTGCAGCAACACAGATTCCTGTCATGTTTCATATGTTTGCCATTGTGTGCAGTGCGTCACCAGGCCTGTGTCCTCCTCCAACCCCCTTCCACCTCTAGTTCATGATGGTCAAGTGATCATGCCCAAATCAACTAGTCTATTAGTGTGGTCAACTAGTTTACAGAATAAAAATCTAGATAGTGATACTTTAAAATGAGACTGAACTTTGGATAAGTTTTAGTGTGCCGTTCATTTTCACAGAAGTTATTTCTAAATCAATCACCACTATAGCCCGCAAGCATTGTCTAATGCGTTAACCACCTTTGACAATCAATTTCAGGAAAATTAAAGTCTGACTCTGTTATTGTATGTTGACATTGTTTTCATTTATTATTTTTCTATTACTTTATTTAAACATCTCACCCCATGAGCGTTGGCTTTTTTTTTTTAAAGTGTAGAAAAGTCTAAAAAACTTTGCTTTCATTTCCATTATGCACTCCATTCAGCCATTTATAAACGCAAGAACGCATCCAATGTGGCCAACCCCTAAGAAATGCTTCTGATCAGCTTTTGGTGGTCATGACTCTAAATCAACCTAATTATACAGCACTAAGGCAGACTAGCAGACTCTTCATTCAAACATTCCTACCCCCATTCCAAATTAACCCCAAAAAGATCTCCTGAAACTTTTAACATTTACATATTTTCGTGGGAACCACAAACCTCAGCATGCTGTTCTGTCAATGAGGGAGGGCCGCTGGGGTGGTGATGAATAAGATGGCATGAATTTTATCTACACCCCCAATACTAGTGAGTCTCAAGGTCTTTGCTCTGATTTGACCGGATAAAACAAATCACCAAAGGAATTTGTCAGAAGCCGATAATTTACCAAGGCCCTAAAGGCCAAAAATATGCTGCATGTGAGAAAATAACTGTGAATAATTTTAATTGTATTGCCTGTAATTGAGATAGATAGATAGATATATATATATATATATATATATATATATATATATATATATATATATATATATATATATATATATATATATATATATATATATATATATATATATATATATATATATATATATATAATTTTATTTTTTTTGGCCTTCAGGGTGTCTTTGTAAACCCTGCCCTGGCTTGCGTTTGTTAGGCACGCCTCTAATACCTTAAACAAGCACCAACAAGTTCCCATGTAATAAGACTTGCATTCTGTCTTTTTTGTTATTTCTGTCTTCATTTCACTAGCATAACAGTGAATCAGACTGCAATAGTCACTCATCATAATCTGTGCTATTGTTTTAGGCTGACTATGAGTTTGCTTCTAATATTTCACTCATACATTTTTATTTATTTATTTTTTTTTTTTTCTCCTTCAGTGATCTTGTAGGAATAAGATGCTTTAGAGTCATAAAGTTAGCATGATCTACAGGACGTTCCATTTGAGCTGACGCTGGAAGAATTTGGTTATGTTTAAACTTCCCCTTCCAGCATTAACCATAATGGCACTTTTTTTTTTATGGGTTCATAAATTTCCGTATTATTGCCCTGTTGCTGAATCGCATGCCCAGTGTGTTTGGTCTGAGAATAAAGGGATCAGAGAAGGTTCAATAGCACCTTCACCAAAAGCCAAGATGAATTCCAGCAGACTCTAGGGGCTCATGGTTTGTAAACCGCACCGGGAGACCAGAACTAGAGAAAAATGTGTCCATTTTACATGGCCAAACAAGCACAGTTGGATAACTGGAACGGGTCAGGAGGGGGATAAAATGTTATGTGAGATCTCATAATATACAATGCATTCATTTTGAGTCTATTTCTGAACGGATCAAATGCTTTCTTTCCTCTTTGTGACAATGCTTTGCCCAGCTAGCTAGATTGAGTTTTGTTAGGTTTTAAAATGATAGTTAACTCAAATTAAAATAGTCTTTTACTCTCCCTCATGTCATGCCTTCAGTGAAAGTCCATTCCCCTAAAACTTTGACCATTTAAAAAGTGAATTGTAAAAGTATTCCTTATGAATCGAGCAGTGTAATCCAAGTGTTTACCATATTTGATGAGCTCTACGTGCATTTTATTTTTTTTTAAGCTTCAAGGTTTTGGTAGAATTCAAATTCAGTTAAGGGACAGATCTTTCAAGTATCAGTAACACTTTAAAAAAATTAAAGCCCCATTAATGTGTTAACGCGTCTTTTCACTTGATTTTGATTTTGTTTTGATTTGAATAATGTGTTAATGTTGAAGTTATTAACTTATATTAACTACTAGAACCTTATTATTGTGTTACCATAAATTGGTGTTTCAAAGATAAATGAAAGTCCTATGTCTTTGGAACACAGGATGCAGAATGAGCGTTTAATAACAGTGTTTTTAGTTGAACTAACCTTTTAAAATCTAATCTGAAACAAAGCATAGTATGGTGAATTCAGGAGTGTCACTCTGGCTAATTTGTGATATCAAACATTTGTGATATCACACATGATAATTTACCTTGTCACCTCCTTTTTGCTAGCACATTGGTTTCTGGGTTGTATCTGGGTCGAATCTCACCTCCCTTTTGTCCCCTGCAAGGTTAACTGCATCCTCAGTGGAGGATGATTCAGTTAAAACAGGAAGCCTCACTGCACTGTACTACCCTGCCCTATTCCACCCCAAGGCCATGTAAGCGCTATCAGTGAACCATTATTCACGTTATCTTCAAATATCTCTTAATTTCTTTCAATGTCCCAGCTTGGATTAGACCTCACTTAAATACTAAATGCAGTGTATGCAGAGGAATGAGTGTTTTCTCTCTGTGCTTTGAATTGTTTCAACTGTCCTTTGTGACTCGGGACACACTTGCAAGCCTGTAACCACATTCTGGATGGGCGTATGCTCTTGTTAAAGAGAGATGGAAAGGGAAGTGTGAAAGTGTTGAATGAGGGTGTAGATCAGTGTGTTCAGATCTTGATGTCGAAACAGGGTGGAGTGACTAGAGGAGGATTTACATTTATTTCCCTCTCTTTTTATAGCAGAGCTTAGGCTATAAGGCTTCATCTGGCTCTTTCAAATTTAAAATTGAAATTTTGTCCCGAAAAGACCCTCAGATTGGACCGTGCCAACCATCTAGACATCTAATCCACAAATGTCTCCTCTGATCATTATCTACACTCTAAATCTGAAGTCGTGCCAGCTTTAAGTCTGAACGTTTCAAATATGCAGTGCAGATACAAACACTTCATTGTTTGGTGACCATTTTTAGGATGGTCAGAAACATATTGCACCATCTTGTGCTGAATGCTAAAAAGATTTGTCCCAGCTTTATGGGTTACAGATGCTTTCAGATGATTAAAAATCAATTTACTTCAATGTGTTTTGGCAGTCTCTGTGTAACTCTTCTCTCCATATCTGTTACAGACAGTAAGGCCATAGTGGATGGGAACCTGAAGCTGATCCTGGGTCTGATATGGACTCTTATCCTGCATTATTCCATCTCTATGCCTATGTGGGACGAGGAGGAGGAGACCGAAGAAAGCAAGCAGAAGACGCCCAAGCAGAGGCTGCTCGGATGGATACAGAACAAGCTGCCCGAGCTGCCCATCACCAACTTCAGCCGCGACTGGCAGTCAGGGAAAGCCCTTGGCGCGCTGGTGGACAGTTGTGCTCCAGGTGAACGAGAGATCTGGGAATTATGAAAGATCTCAAGATCTTTTCATACCACTTGAGGGCTGAAACACTTAGTATTAAATCCTCCTGGTTAGCCTACATGAATAATGGGTCATTTTTGAGTAATAAACAAATCAGTTTTGAACTGTTAAATGGAAATGACTCAAACTTAAATAGTTAAATTAAACTCAGCAAAACTGAGCATCTTTTTTATGCTCTCAAGTAGCAAGACAAGCTTGTTTTTCGAAACTAGTCTAATGACACAGTCCTTGGAAATCTTTGGCCAAATACAATTTATTTATTTTTTTTTTCTTTTTGGTTTGCAGGTCTTTGTCCAGACTGGGATTCCTGGGATCAGACCAAACCTGTGGACAATGCCAGGGAGGCCATGCAGCAGGCTGATGACTGGCTTGGTGTTCCTCAGGTACTTTATTTTATTTCAGTCATCTCTTGCCTTTTCATTAACTACTGAATAATCAGAGAACAAGAGCCCCCACCTGGCGTGTTTCTAATTTAGCGCAACAACCGTAGCTTTTGTGGTTTCATCATTACCTGAATTGGAATGGAAGCAAATGAAAAATCATTCGGCTCTGTCACGCCACATAAGGAACTGAGTCAAATCATTTTTTCTCTACTGAGGTCCTGAAACTACCCAGTGAGTTTTTTTTTTTTTTTTTTTTTTTTTTGTTGCAACGCGTGCCAAGCCTGGCATGTTGCGTGCCGTCAGTTATGCATGTGGTTAGATATGTTTCCGTCCTCAGGGTAGAAGGTACTATGATACAGACTTTTTTTTTTTTTTTTTTTTTTTCTTGTGTGTGTTCTGCCACTCAACATAAATTTCCCGTTGACAAGTGGGTTTGGCTTCAAGACACCATATTGCACAATGAACACTTTTACTAAAAATGACCTTGTTTTACAAATTGTTTATTGTGTTTTGGTTGGTTTGGGTTAATTCACATGCCTTGTTTCGTCACCAGGTGATCACTCCAGAAGAAATTGTTGATCCCAATGTGGACGAGCACTCTGTTATGACTTATCTGTCCCAGTTCCCAAAAGCCAAACTCAAGCCTGGTGCCCCCCTGCGGCCCAAACTCAACCCCAAAAAGGCCCGTGCATATGGACCAGGTAAACCGTGATCAATTACTTATAGCAGTTTTGTTTGCTGTGGTTTTTAGTTTAGTGATGTCTGCTGTTGATCATTTTAATATGTTTGAGAGACAGTTCTTGGTTAAGATATGAATCATGGGTATTATTTTGTGCCATGCAGGTATTGAGCCCACAGGTAATGTTGTGATGAAGAAGGCAGTGTTCACTGTTGAGACCATCAGTGCTGGTCAGGGCGAGGTACTGGTTTACGTGGAAGACCCCGCTGGCCACCGCGAGGAGGCTAAAGTCACAGCCAACAATGACAAGAACCGTACTTACTCCGTATTCTATGTGCCGAAAGTCACTGGACAACACAAGGTACCCAAAAGTGTTTACGGTCACCTAAAAAATATGAAATGGAAACCATAGAATGGGACAAAACGCAATGTGATATTCAAAATAAAGTCGGTGCCTCACAGTGTAGAAGAAACTGCCTTGCCTGACTTTTAATAGACTGACCTGTGTCTGTTCTCCTAGGTGACAGTGCTGTTTGCAGGGCAACACATCTCCAAGAGTCCATTTGAGGTGGATGTGGGAATGGCTCAGGGAGACTCCAGCAAGGTCACTGCCCAGGGCCCAGGACTTGAGCCTGCAGGCAACATTGCCAACAAGACCACATACTTTGATGTCTACACAGCTGGTACTTGCAAACAGTATATAATTCATTGTGTGAAAGTCTAGATAAAAATAAATAATTATTAAAAAAAATGAATGCTTATTTTGGTTGATGATGCTGATGATGATGATGATGATATAAAATAAAGTATATAAATAGTTTTCATAAATATAAAATAAAGAAATAAACAGTAATCAACATATTCAAATTAAGCATTTTTTTATTTTAAAATTAAATAACATGCAGGCAAAATATATTTTATTTTAAATATTTTATCTAAAGAAAATAGCGTTTTAAAATAAATACCAAAAATAAGCATTTTGTTTATTTAAAAATTAAATGCGTTTAAAAATCCAAATAAATTAAAAATACAATCACAATTTAGCATTTTATTTTTAAAAAAATAAAGGTAAAATGCCAATGTTTTTTTATATACATTTTATGTAAGTAAAAAGACAATAATCATTTTATTTAATAAAAAAATAAATATAATGCTTATTTTGCTTGTATAATATTTCATCTAATTAATATTTTTCATTTTGTTTAATTCATATGTAATTAATAATGAATAAAAGCAAAATAATTTTTCGTTTTAAGTTATATCAAATTAAATGGGCAAAATAAGCATTTTCCTTTTATTTTTAATAAAAAGATTATTTTAATAATATTATTTTTAAAGTAAATGACATGTACAGGCAAAATAGGCTTTTTATAACAGATTTTCTCTCTCAGGTGCTGGAGTAGGAGAGGTTGAGGTGGTCATTATGGACCCCAGTGGAAAGAAGGACACTGTTGAATGCAGTGTTGAGGATAAGGGCAATAGCAGCTACCGATGCACCTACAAGCCCACTCAGGAGGGCCAACACATCATCTATATCACCTTTGCTGGGGGCCAAATCTCCAAGAGCCCTTACACTGTCCATGTGGGAGAGGGTAAGTGCTAAGCATGAATGTATTCACTGTGAAAGGCAGGAAAAGGAAGTAGGTCAAGAGGATATACACACAGGATTCAGTTTAACGAGGCACGGAAAGGCCATTACCATTGAATATTCTGTATAAAACAATGACAGTTTAGGCTTGTTATCTGTCCTTGCTGCATGTTCTTTTGTCTGCATTGCTTTTCTTGCTTTCTTTTCCCTCTGTTTTTCTTCACTGGAAATTCTGTCTCTCATTTTGAAGGACAAGTGCTGTCTACATCAGCTGGTATCTTTCCTTCTCTCTTTGGATCGACCTCCTTTTGGCTTTTGATGTCATTTCCTGTTTCCTTGGATATATCTTGGGTACTTGACCTGCTGCTTTTGTCAATGTCCTTTTGTTTTCTTGTTCAGTTGCCCCTCACTTTAGGCAACAAACCCTTTACATTTTATAGTGCCAATAAAATTACATGACATAATGTTGGACTACTGATTATACTGACCTGGAAGTGTTTATCTGTCCATGTAAGTGCTAATAGATGTTAGTTTCTCTGGAGACGTATAGACAATGTTAACCATGGTGTTGGAAGCCAAGGAAAATTCCTGTGACTCAGTAGTGTGTGGTGCAGTAGTCAAATGGAACATTAAAAATAGCATTTTATTATCAGACAGTTTTTCCACCAGTATTATTCAGCACTGCAGTCATTCTTACCACAAACACTTCCTCTTGTAAGGCTGTTTGGATCAAGACAGAAAAAGATAAGAATTCATACCACGAGCAGAGCCTAATATCTTTCCTCCAACATGCTCAGTGTTTTCCTTGCTTTTTAAAGAATAGTTTCAATAGAAGTTTTGCTTCCTGAACAGCTTCTAATATCATAGAAGGAAGTAATTGACTGGTCGCTCTGTTTGTAAAATAGCTTGATAACAGTAATACAGTGTATAATGAAAGTCTGTATAGCAAGGAATAAATTTAAACATTAAACATAGTTTTGAAAGTATACTCCTGACATTTTACATGCTAACATGAGACCGTTTTGATAAATAGTGTTTGCACAACTTGACGCAGACAGTTGGTATGTTTCAACACTGTCATGACCATGTAGAGGCGGTTAACCCTTACAAATTGCACATCGTAAATTGATTTTTCCTCATAATTGTGGCTTCATATTTCACAGTTGCGACTATATCTGACATCATGACATTTTGTTTTAAACACTCGTAATTACTGCTTCTATTTCTTCCATAACAAAGTGACTGTTTACAACCCCCATAGGAATGATATTGCAAAATAGAGCAAAATCGTTTTTTATTTATCTTTTTATTTGTATTTATTAGTAATTGAGTGCACATTTCTTTATTTTCTGTGGTAAACGACAGCATGCCACAAATAATGGAGCTTAACATGTATTGAACAAACACTAACTACAAATTGTACTAACTTGATTATCTGTTCTCACCAGCCTGTAATCCAAGCCTTTGTAAAGCCAAGGGCCGCGGTCTGCAGCCTAAAGGCTTGAGGATCAAGGAGACTGCGGAGTTTAAGGTTTACACCAAAGGAGCTGGTACTGGAGACCTGAAAGTCACCATCAAAGGGCCCAGTGAGTGGACACCACACTCCTATTCACATATTCACGCTGCCAGAGCCCTCTGTTTTACTCTTATGCTGCAGTACTAGATGTTTTATGATCTAATTACTCAACTACAGTATTTATTACACAGAGGGTCTTGAGGAGCCCTGTAAGAAGAAGGATCTGGGAGATGGTGTGTACAGCTTTGAGTATTACCCCACCACACCTGGAAATTACATCATCACAATCACATGGGGCGGACAACACATCCCTCGCAGGTAAAACACATTTATATTTATACAGGTGCTGGTCATATAATTAGAATATCATCAAAAAGTTTATTTATTTCACTAATTCCATTCAAAATGTGAAACTTGTATATTATATGCATTCATTACACACAGATTGATATATTTCAAATGTTTATTTCTTTTAATTTTGATGATTATAACTGACAACTAAGGAAAATCCCAAATTCAGTATCTCAGAAAATTAGAATATTGTGAAAAGGTTCAATATTGAAGACACCTGGTGCCACACTCTAATCAGCTAATTAACTCAAAACACCTGCAAAGGCCTTTAAATGGTCTCTCAGTCTAGTTCTGTAGGCTACACAATCATGGGGAAGACTGCTGACTTGACAGTTGTCCAAAAGACGACCATTGACACCTTGCACAAGGAGGGCAAGACACAAAAGGTCATTGCAAAAGAGGCTGGCTGTTCACAGAGCTCTGTGTCCAAGCACATTAATAGAGAGGCGAAGGGAAGGAAATGATGTGGTAGAAAAAAGTGTACAAGCAATAGGGATAACCGCACCCTGGAGAGGATTGTGAAACAAAACCCATTCAAAAATGTGGGGGAGATTCACAAAGAGTGGACTGCAGCTGGAGTCAGTGCTTCAAGAACCACTACGCACAGACGTATGCAAGGTTTCAGCTGTCGCATTCCTTGTGTCAAGCCACTCTTGAACAACAGACAGCGTCAGAAGCATCTCGCCTGGGCTAAAGACAAAAAGGACTGGACTGCTGCTAAGTGGTCCAAAGTTATGTTCTCTGATGAAAGTAAATTTGGCATTTCCTTTGGAAATCAGGGTCCCAGAGTCTGGAGGAAGAGAGGAGAGGCACACAATCCACGTTGCTTGAGGTCCAGTGTAAAGTTTCCACAGTCAGTGATGGTTTGGGGTGCCATGTCATCTGCTGGTGTTGGTCCACTGTGTTTTCCGAGGTCCAAGGTCAACGCAGCTGTATACCAGGAAGTTTTAGAGCACATCATGCTTCCTGCTGCTGACCAACTTTATGGAGATGCAGATTTCATTTTCCAACAGGACTTGGCACCTGCACACAGTGCCAAAGCTACCAGTACCTGGTTTAAGGACCATGGTATCCCTGTTTTTAATTGGCCAGCAAACTCACCTGACCTTAACCCCATAGAAAATCTATCGGGTATTGTGAAGAGGAAGATGCGATATGCCAGACCCAACAATGCAGAAGAGCTGAAGGCCACTATCAGAGCAACCTGGGCTCTTATAACACCTGAGCAGTGCCACAGACTGATCGACTCCATGCCACGCCGCATTGCTGCAGTAATTCAGGCAAAAGGAGCCCCAACTAAGTATTGAGTGCTATACATGCTCATACTTTTCATGTTCATACTTTTCAGTTGGCCAAGATTTCTAAAAATCCTTTCTTTGTATTGGTCTTAAGTAATATTCTAATTTTCTGAGATACTGAATTTGTGATTTTTCTTAGTTGTCAGTTATAATCATCAAAATTAAAAGAAATAAACATGTGAAATATATCAGTCTGTGTGTAATGAATGAATATAATATACAAGTTTCACTTTTTGAATGGAATTAGTGAAATAAATCTACTTTTTGATGATATTCTAATTATATGACCAGCACCTGTACATTTGTCAAGCGCTTTTACCCCATGCGACATAAATTACATATCAGTCCATGTTCTTAAACCCATAATCTTGGCGTTGCTAGTGCCATGATCTCTGGTTTAAACTAGAGGCGACTAAACATTAGACTGAATGTTTCTTATCCCTCATTTAGCCCATTTGAGGTGAAGATCGGATCTGAAGCAGGACCACAGCCGGTGAGGGCATGGGGTCCAGGACTAGAGAGTGGCATTGTAGGCAAATCCGCTGACTTTGTGGTGGAAGCTGTCGGGGATGACGTGGGCACTTTGGGTATGTTCCACTAGCTTGGTCTACCTTTATCTGCCTGTTTAAACAGAAAATAGAATTTTACATTTTGTTTTTAGTTTTATTTATTTCTTTTTTTGTATAAGTTTTGAATTGTAAATCCAGAACAACATTCTCAATTTTGGGAATTCTCCATTCAGGTTTCTCAGTGGAGGGCCCATCCCCGGCTAAGATTGAATGTGATGATAAGGGAGATGGCTCCTGTGACGTGAGGTACTGGCCCACAGAACCGGGCGAGTATGCCGTTCATGTGCTCTGTAAGAACGAGGACATCCAGCACAGCCCTTTCATGGCTGAAATCGTGCCTGCTCCAGGAAAAGACTTTTATCCTGACAAGGTAATGAATCTGGCTTCCTTCTAGAGGTTTGATGTGAAAATTATTCCTTATATGAGCAGTTGGTAGTCCTTATTGTACAGATTTAAATTAGGCTGTTGGTGTCTCATTTGTAATTCAGGTGAAGGCTTATGGTCCAGGTCTGCAGAGCTCTGGTCTGTCAGTCGGCAAACCAGCCGAGTTCACTGTGGATGCCAAACTAGGTGGCAAAGCTCCCCTAAAGATTCAAGCCCAGGTGTGAATCTTGGTTTATTGCTCATGACTGACCTACATCTCTCTAAATCAAAGCACTAACAATTTCTTTTCCTCTCAGGACCGTGATGGAAACCCAGTAGATGTGCAGGTGAAGGACAATGGCAATGGGACATACAGCTGCAGCTACACCCCTCGCAAACCTCTCAAACACACTGTGATGGTGTCATGGGGCGGAGTCAACATCCCAGAGAGCCCATTCAGGGTGGGTAGTAATTCAGATATGGTTAAGATCCTTAGAATTACTGTGCCAACACTTTAATTGTAGTCTCTTATTATAAAGGCATTCATAATGTATTCTGTATTGCATTAGGTATTTTCATAATATTATATGCATTATAATATTTGCATATTTTCCTTGAAGATTTTTGTCTTGTGTTAATGCATTATTTCTCAAGGTGTAACAAGATCATACAATGCATTATAAGGTGCATTACAAGGCATAATTAATGCAATAAAACACTTTTATAATGCATATATAAGCTTCAAGTGTTATTCATACACAAACAGTAATGCTATTTCCTAATGAGAAGTGTCTTAATGTGTTTTCACTGTATTTGTCCTGTAGATGAATATTGGGGCAGGGTGTCATCCCAATAAGGTTAAAGTATCAGGACCTGGAGTGGCCAAGACTGGCCTGAAGGCCTTTGAACCCACATACTTCACTGTGGATTGTGCCGAGGCTGGACAGGGTAAGAGCTTTAACTCTAAAAGAATGATGTGAATTAATATTCTCATGTCTTTTATGGGCAAGGAAGCTTAATGGTCTTTTTTTTTTTTTTTTTTCCCTCCTAGGTGACATCAGCATAGGCATCAAATGTGCTCCAGGTGTGGTGGGACCTGCTGAGGCTGACATCGATTTTGACATCATTAGAAATGACAATGACACATTCACTGTCAAATACACTCCCCCTGGAGCAGGCAGCTACACAATCATGGTGCTGTTTGCTGATCAGGTAAGAGGAGGCGCAAGTGTATGTGGTGAAGTTGTCTAGTGGGGTTTCTTTTATTCAAACTTGTTTTGTTTTCTAGACCATTCCCCTGACTCCCATCAGAATCAAGGTCGATCCCTCTCATGATGCCAGTAAAGTTAAAGCAGAGGGGCCTGGACTCAGCCGCACTGGTGAGATAAAGGGCAAAGACTAACATGGGCATCTCTGGCAGCCTTTATGCTTGTAATTTGTTGTTGAACAAGTAAATTTAGTGTTATTTACATTTTATTCATTCATTTAATTTATTTTAGTGTGACTTAACACATTAAGTTACTTTTAAGCCTAAAATAAACCAAAATATATTGTTTTCTCCCCTCAGTTCTGTTTTTTGTTGCAAGGTGAATTTCTGTAATAGTGAATAGAAATATCTCCTATTTCTCTTAAAGGTGTGGAGCTGAACAAACCCACTCACTTCACTGTGAACACAAAGGCCGCAGGCAAAGCTAAACTTGACGCTCAGTTCACTGGACCTAACAAGGCAGAGGCGGTCCGTGACTTTGACATCATCAACAATCATGATGGCACCCACACTGTTAAATACACCCCTGTCCAACAGGTGAGCACATGTTTGAGATTTCAAATTTCCATGACTGCTGAGGTTTGGTTTTGAGCAGAATATTATCCATTTATCCATTGCGTACTGGTGGAGTCTAAGTGCTCATTTTCTTCTTTAGGGCAATATGGGTTTGAATGTTACCTATGGTGGCGATCCCATTCCCAAGAGCCCATTTGCTGTAGCAGTTGCCCCATCTCTGGACCTCAGTAAAGTTAAAGTGGCTGGTCTTGGCGATAGTAAGTTATCACTTTCCTTGTCTAGCTTGTGACCAATTAAACTGAGTTATGAACACCCATTTAAAGTCAAATGATCTGCTCTTTCTTTTCCAGCAATGACTGTTGGAAAGGATCAGGACATCACAGTCAAGTCTAAAGGAGCAGGTGGTCAGGGCAAGGTTGGCGCAAAGGTTACAGGTCCATCTGGCAAATCAGTGCCCTGTAAAGTTGAACCAGGCCTGAGCCCAGAAACCAGCCAGGTTCGTTTTATCCCCAGAGATAAGGGACCTTATGAGGTTGAATTGACATATGATGGCGCCCCCATCCCTGGCAGTCCATTCCCTGTGGAAGCCATTGCACCCACTGACCCATCTAAGGTGAGGCAGTTTGGAAATGGTGCTCAACCTAGGAATTAAATATTATTGCTGCTTTAACAAGACAACAAAAAGGCGTCAGGAAAAGCTCTTGTAGGGTGTTTATTTTTACAAACTGTAATTTGCTTAATGTTGCATAACTTCTCATTTGAGTGGTTTTGGCATCTGAACCCCTTTATTGGCTTTAGTGGTAGAACAAATGCACTCTTTCATTCATATCCCAACTTCTCTTCTAATGTGTAGGTGCGATGTTCTGGGCCAGGTCTGGAGCGAGCTAAGGTTGGCGAGCCAGGACAGTTTGTGGTCGATTGCACTAATGCTGGTCCTGCTGAGCTGACTATAGAGATCATCTCAGACAATGGCACTGAGGCTGAAGTCCGTATTCAAGACAATGGGGATGGAACTTACACCATCACTTATATCCCTCTGTACCCTGGAGCTTATACCCTCACCATTCGCTACGGTGATCAGGATGTGCCAAACTTCCCAGCCAGACTCAACGTGGAGCCTGCTGTGGAAACCAGTGGAGTAAAAGTGTTCGGACCTGGAGTGGAGGGCAAAGGTATTGTGGTCTTCTCAGCTTTATTAGACAGGAATTCCTTGTCTTTGTCTTTGCTCATTTGGTCACTATGAATGTTCATCTGTAGGTGTTTTCCGGGAGGCCACTACTGATTTCACTGTGGATGCTCGTGCTCTCACCAAAACGGGTGGCAATCATATCAAGACATGTATCAATAACCCATCAGGCAACCAAACTGAAGCTCTGATCAGAGACCTGGGAGACGGCACTTACCAAGTGGAGTACACGCCTTATGAGGAGGGTGAGTTTCAGTCCTCATTTCTTCTGTTTTTACATTTTAGATGATCTTGGTCATCTAATGCTTAACTAACATTAATCTTTAAAATTAATTAAATTACACTCATTTAATACCATTTAACTGTAATCTTTAGCAAATGTCAAAATGAATAACCTTTTTTTTTTTTTTTTTGTACTTTAAATTATAATGTGATGCTTGAATTCATTTTTAAAATCATTAATTTTTAGTTGTTAGTGTTTTATTTTTAATATCATTTTGAGTAACACTTTATAATATGTTCAGAGTAATAAAGTACTTATAAATTTGCAAGCTATTTGTTTACAGCTAATTGTTTATAAACTGTATTTAATACATTAGTAGACTATATGCAAATAGTAAGTTATTCATTCATTGTTACTGTAATTAACAAATTATTAGCTCGTATGTAAAGAGTTAGTGATGCTTTAACAACTTATTAACAGAAAATAGTTCTCACTTTAGATTAGGTCATGGAAAATGGGAAAATGACATTTAATTAAGTCATTTAAACCAACCTTTATAAGACCATTAATTGCATTCATATTCAGTGTTCCTTAAAATGTTTACAAATACATTAAACACAGACGGTTTCCTTTTTTCTTTTTTTTTTTTTTATATAGGGACTTTCCATAGAAATGAGTTATATACTATACGGACTGTATGTTCTTTCCCCTAAACCTACCCCTAATCCTTACTGATGCATTTTAGCAATGTGATCTTATGAGTATTTGTATGTAATTTTATATTGACAGCTTTATTTATTCAATTATTTATAGCTTTGGGGATAGGCATTAAAATGTTTACTATTGTCCAATAAAAATTTTCCCATTTTCCGTGACCTAATCTGAAGTGATAACTATTTACAGTTAATATGTTGCTAACAACACATTATTTATCTCTTTACATATGAACTAATTAAACAATAACACTTTTATTACAGTGACAATGAATGATGAACTCATTATTTGTATGTAGTCTATTAATGTGTTAACAACAGTTTAACTATTAATAGTTTGCAAGTATTTACAAATCATTTTGACACTATACTAATTATAATGTTACCTTGTATCCATCTTAGCATCATTTGTAGTAAGTTTTACAAGGATATGCACCACTTTTAAAATCTGTAAAAATGTAGTATTACTTCAATATTATAGATTGCATTTACGCTAATCTTCTGTTGCATATGTTAATAGGCACACACAGTGTTGAGGTCGCTTATGATAACACCCCAGTTCCCAAGAGCCCGTTCCGTGTGCCGGTGACCGAGGGTTGTGACCCGGCACGTGTGCGTGTACATGGCCCAGGACTTCAGTCTGGCATCACCAACAAACCCAACAAGTTTACAGTGGAGACCCGGTGGGTAGATTCAGCACTCAGCTTTTTGTTTCATTTTGAGCTGCTGTTTCCTTGATCAGATCAGTCACTGTGTCAGTAGATCTGGTTGTAAGGTTCTCTGCCTCACTCCTCATCTGTATCTTGTGCAGTGGGGCCGGTACAGGTGGACTGGGGCTGGCTATGGAGGGACCTTCTGAGGCCAAAATGTCCTGCACTGATAACAAAGATGGCAGCTGTTGTGTTGAATACATCCCATATGAGCCAGGCACATACAACCTCAATGTCACCTATGGAGGCCAACCAATCACTGGTCAGTATTTTTGCAGCAAAATGTAACCGCTTTCCATTTATTACTTAAAGCACATTTTAAGTACCTCGATACCACAGCAAAAACTACTAGCCTAACTAATAATGTTCAAACATTATTAAAGATAAGTGAACTGTCATATAACAGAATATAACAAAGTTACAAATAAAGTAAGGTGCTGGTATCGTCACTTTTTAAAAATTTCAGTACTGACTTTGTATCAAAGTTGGTACTTTTGACAACACTAATTTTATCTTGTATTCCCCCCCCCAAACAGGAAGCCCTTTCTCTGTACCTGTCCACGATACTGTCGACGCAACTAAAGTGAAATGTGTGGGTCAAGGGCTTGGAAACAACGTGCGTGCCAATATCCCACAAGTCTTTTCTGTGGATGCAAGCAAAGCTGGAGTGGCTCCCTTGCAGGTCAGAGTGCAGGGACCCAAAGGTGAGAGCATGACTCAAGATTCATCTTGTATGTTGTGATGTTTTTTTTCCCCCACTCCATTGAATTTGAGGATTGTGACAATTACTGTTTGTCTTGAAGGAGTCGTGGAGCCTGTTGAGGTGGTGGATAATGGTGACCGGACTCACACAGTCAGCTACGTACCCACCAGGGAGGGGCCATATTCAATTAATGTCCTGTATGCTGATGAGGAGATCCCACACAGGTAAACCACAACCTCAGATCTGTCACCACCACCCTTTTACGTGTCTGTAAACTTTAGGTCACATTGTGCTCAGTCGTGTGGTTCGTTCTGTTTCTGTTTAGGACACTCTTGAAAATATTAATGTCAGTCTAGAGTCAAAACGAGTTTTACAAATGGATCTTAATCATCTTATGTTGGTTTTATGGTTTTATCTTTTATTTATCAACCTGGATTTTGCAATAAAAATACCCCTAGAAACTGACATGGCTTTACAAAAAAAGTTTAGTTTTTAGTGGTGTTAAAAGTACTGGTACCAAAGTAAAGTTGTTTTTTAAATGTTTATATTAATATTCAACAGTATAATATAATGTATTCAATAGCAGATTCGTTTTTGCTATAGTATTCGTTTTGGCATTAAAGTATTGCGAAATTTCGGTGGTATTGGCATCGACTACTTGTATTACAGCAGGCCTGGTGCATTTTTAAATTCCCTTGGTCCCTGTCCTTCCTTGCTCTTTATTTCCCCTCTCTCACACACTCTTTTTGGTCTCTTTATTCAGTCCTTATAAGGTGAAGGTTCTGCCCACTCATGATGCTAGTAAGGTCCGTGCCAGCGGTCCTGGTCTGAATACCACTGGTGTGCCTGCCAGTCTGCCCGTGGAGTTCACTATTGACGCCAAAGATGCAGGAGAGGGACTCTTGGCTGTCCAGATCACTGTGAGCTGATGCTTCTCTTTACAGCCATAAAGTAGCTACTGACTCTTACAACCTTTTTAATGCATTGTTTGGTTCTTAATGCTTATTTTAGGACCCTGAAGGGAAGCCAAAGAAGGCTAACATTCGTGATAATCAGGATGGGACGTACCTTGTGTCCTATGTGCCTGACATGACTGGCCGTTACACCATTCTCATCAAGTATGGTGGTGATGAAATCCCATACTCCCCATATCGTATCAGAGCCCTGCCCACAGGAGATGCCAGCAAATGCACAGTCACAGGTATGTAATGCTCAGGTCATATCAGTCAACATAAATGACCAGTCTGTACATTACTGATTACAAACTTGGAGACCCATTTCTGTTTATTTCAGACTGAAATTTTGTGCTATCAGAGCTCTAAATCTTAAAATATATAATATAGTAGGGCTGCGCAATATATCGGAATAAAATCAATATTGCGGTATGTCTTTATGTGATGATCAAATCGTGTTGAATGGGTCACAAACAGTAGGAATTTGGCCTAAGAAAACTAAAGTGAATATATTTTTAAGCTCTATTCGCATTATGGTTACTGAAAGAGGTTTGAGTTGGTTCTTTTGAGGATTATACCCGTGTGTGAACACCCAAGTTTTTAAAGTTTTCCAAAATTGTTCAACCCTGAAAGGATGATTCAAGCTCAAAAGTTTCACCTTTTTGAAATTTGTTTTCTATGCAGATGCACTCACCAACAAAATCACACTAATCACTCTAGAACGAACTCTATTAATTCTTTCCAAATATAGCTATTTACATAATCTGGTGAGAAATTCTTTTTTTTTTTTTCTTTTTTTTTTGCAGAAAAACAAAATTGCAATATCAGTTTTTCTAACATCATGCAGCCCTATTATGGTGATCAAAACACTAAGCAGCCAAACTGCTTGGTGTCCATATTACAAAAAAGAGAGGGCAACTGTGCCTTTTTATTTACCCATTTCTGATGTCTTAAGATAGTCTGCCAGTATACACACTGAATGGGAGGATCAGAATAATCCTGTGGTTTGGGAGCCACTGGAAAATAAATGTTTTGATGACTCTTCACTGTGTTCTTTGAGCCATTTTTGTCTAATCTGAAACTCAATGTTCAGGCTGGTTTTCACAAGGGAAAGGTGTTTTTTTTTTTTTTTTTTTTTTTTTTTTTTTTTTTTTCCTTGTATAAAGTATGTGAAGTTTCTGTGTACTTCTCCCATCTTCATCCCCCACCCAGACACACACGCGCACCTCCTGTGCAGCGCTGCTCACATTCCCATCACTTCATTCCTCACTTCTGTTTTATCTCTTGCACACATTTTGTTGTATTTTGCCCTGATTGTTACTTTTTCACTTTTTCTTGCTCTGCTTCACGGTCTCAGTCTCAATTGGAGGTCACGGTTTGGGTAAGCGCTTTGAATAATGCTCTAGTCGTAGTTTGGTTCTGCATGCAGAATTGCATCGTGTATGATACTAAAGGGCTTATATTTTGCCATCCTATCAACTACTTTAGCTAAGACATAGTCCACATGTACATTATCTTGCGTTTCCTGCCATTTCAAAATGGCTTTGTCTTAAAGTACAATAGTGAATTAGTTGTCGACTGCAGGTGACTAATCACTAACTTACTCTATCAGGTCTTTAATATGCCTGTATGATAGAATGTACATGTACTATATATCTTTCTCAGCTTTTCTCATTTGTTTTATTACTGGAGGCATTGTTAAATGGACAGTAGCGTACTGGAAATTGAGGCAATGGAAAACAGGATGGTGGATCCATCTTTTTTTGTCACAGGACGAAAATACGTCTAGATCAGTGATTCTCAACCTTTTTTTACTCAAGCCTCCATTTGTCCAACACACTATTCGAATACTAAGATATTTTCTGTATTTCTGCTGTAATTATGACATATATTTTCACACTTTTTTTTTTTTTCTTTTTTTTTTTTTATAAATTAACAGAAACGGGGAATATTGATTATTTTAAATTATCCATGGTTAATTTTGTGGTTCCAGAAGATTCAAGAACTGTATGTTATTCAATTAAAAACAATACTTAATGGAAAAAGAGAATATTTTAGTTAACATCTATTTTTTTTTTTTTTTTTTTTTTTTTTTTGGTGTTTTTTGATATTACAATAATCAAACTTAGTCTTTTAGTTTAAAAGCTTATAGATTAAAGTCATGCTGTGGCCCCCTTGGAAGATTGTTTTGGCCCCCTGGTTGAGAACCACTGGTGATGGATCCTACTTTTCTTAAGCCATCTGTTGCCTTGATGTTCCAGACCTTTTGCATCTAGTGCATGGTGGAATGTAACTATGGAGGGATGGGTACTAAACTCCCTAATAACAAAACATCTGCCTGCACATTACTTGTTACTAAACCTCTTTTGTATTCTGTAGGAGCTGGAGTTGGTCCAACTATTCAGATCGGAGAGCAGACTGTCATCACTGTGGATGCAAAGGCTGCTGGGAAGGGCAAGGTGACATGCACGGTGTGCACTCCAGATGGAGGCGAGGTGGATGTGGACGTAGTTGAAAATGAGGATGGAACGTTTGACATCTTCTACACAGCACCCCAGCCTGGGAAATACGTCATCTGTGTGCGCTTCGGTGGAGAGCACATCCCCAACAGCCCCTTCCAAGTCACGGTACATAAATGCCATACAGATCCTTTATTCATATGGATCACGGTATATTCATTTCAAACGGTGGACAAACTCTTACAGGCAGCCTTTCCAGTGGGATAGTGGATTAAATGTACACTGTGAACCTTTTAGTGCAAAACCATCATTATAGTAGCTTATTGTTGCAGTTGCACCCTGGTAAGCATCAACATGCAATTTAAGGGATTAGTTCACCCAAAAATTTAAACTCATCCTCATGTTGTTCCAAAACCATATGATTTCTTTCTTCCATAAAACACAAAAGTAGAAATTTAAAAATAATGTTATTGGTGCTCTGTTGTAGGGATTGGAGCTTTCAAGCATCAAAAGCACATATTTTAACACTAAAATATCATATAGTTACTTGTGTGCTGTATTCCCTTCTGCAGCCTTGTGAGAGCTTTTTGTGGTGAACATTTGGAAATTTCGGTGTAGTTGTTTAATTTCCTCTCCAGTGAGTTGTTAATTGTTGTGACTAGATCATTGGTCTCATCAGTGAACTAAAGAACTGAACAAGTTTGAATCATAAACAAATGTTTGACCAGTTATGTAAATTCCAATTGGTTTATTGAAAAAGAAAAAGAAATTTTTTTTTCAAAAGAACAACTAGTTATGCATCAGATGCTGCTAGTTTCCCCATGTTTCTAGGGCAGTTGTTCTCAAACTCTGCTCCTATATCTGCAGCTCTACTAATTCATCGCAGTGTCATCTGAAGGTTTTAGATGCAGTCCACCGGAGCTGCTCTGAACAGTTTTGTGGTCTGTGTGTTACTTGAATGCTTTGCTCTCACTCGGGTATAACGAAAGCTGCTTTCAGATGATTTAGGTCTAACAGAAGAACACGCACCTCGACTGGACTTTTATGATTTTGAATGTGTAATATTTAAGAAATGAGTAATATCAAAGTTGAGGTAAATAAAAGGACTTCTGTTGTACAGTACTCAAGCTGTGTGAACAGGACATCTCAAAACTCACACCTGTAAGTAAGTGCAGTTGTCAGTCTAATAATAATGAGCTTAAATAGTAGATCAGTATGTTCTACTAAGTTATTGAGGGGAAAAAATAAGAGTGTGTGTGTTGGAGTTTGCTGTTGAGATCCACTGTGCTAGTGCAAATATTAAGACTCTTACATTTTGGCCAGTTCCTCAGACAAAACTAGTGGTTTTGGAAAAATATGAGGGTAAAGAAATTACCTCATTTTGGGATGAGCTATGGTTTTGAAATGTCAAGAATCTTAATCTACATTTCTTAAAGTGGCTTCCTGGTTGAGCAGCTTTGAACCAGAGATGGGGATTGTAATTGGAGGGATTTCATCTTTGATTCTGTTGCCCTGTCTCAGGCTTTGGAAGGTGACTCCCCTGACCAACTAATGCAGCAGACCCAGAACCCGCAGTACGCCTACGCGCCCAACATGGGCCAGCCATGGGTACTGACACGCCCCTCTTTCCTCCCCGTCTCCATTTCCTGCTCTGCTACCGATCAGTCCCCAATCAGTCCTATGTCCTTCCCCTTTTCACCCTCCTTTTTTTTCCCCCTTCTTCCTCCAGGTTTAGGGTTTATTTAATCTTATTTCCCATGATTCTTCCTTTATGTGGACTCAATACATTTTTATTGATTTATAGAATGACAGCCATTTTGGAAAGCAATAAATGTGGGCAATCTACATTTGAACAAAATGGCTGGTTGTTGCAGAGCTTAAGCTGTGTGTTTGATACCGTCATTGTCTTTTGTGTTGGCATTTAGATGTTGTTTTTTGTGTGTGGTACATCATCGTTGGTCACATTGCCACTTGTCTGCTTGGCTTTTTCTCCACCCCCTTCTCCAGATTGGTCAATCACTGACTGATCCTGCCATTTCTCATTAGAATGTCATTCTCTCACAGTGTTGGTGGCTGCATCATCATCCTCGTCATCATCTCCATTATTGTTTTTTTCATCTTTTTTTTTTTATTTTTTATAAAGAGTTCTGTTGTCATGTCTGCTGTGTTTGTGCTCTTCATTTCCATTCATGATATACATACAAAACATTTGTGTCGTCTTGACACCAAAATCAATATACACTACAGTTAAAAAGTTTTGGGTCAGTAAGATTTATTTTTTTGAAAAGAAATTAATACTCTTATTCAGAAAGGACACATTAAATTGTTCAAGCGCCAGTAAAGACATTTATAATGTTCCCAAAGATTTCTATTTCAAATAAATGGACTTTCTATTCATCAAAGTATCCTAGAAAAAAATAAAAAAAAAAAAAATCACTACTTTCACAAAAATATTAAGCAGCTGATGATAAGGGATGTTTTTTGAGCACCAAATTGGCATAGAATGTTTTTTGAAGACTGGATTACTTTAAAATAGAAAAGCATTAATTTTAAATTATAATATTTCACAATATTACTGTTTTACTGTGTTTTTGATAGAATAAATGCAGCCTTGGTGAGTATGAGAGACTTCAAAAACATAAAAATCTTACAGACCCCAAACTTTTAAACGATATTGTATATGGACATTAGCCATGATATGATATTCTTAGGATGACAGTTGAAAATTATTCTTTGTCTGCTGTTGATTTGTTTTTTTTTTCTCATGACCTAGTAAAATGCATTAAACATACAGTGGAATAAAAATTAATATTGAACAAACTAAGCAATTAGTAAATTCAGATTACAAAAACCTGAAACAAACACATTAGCTTTAGATCTTCAGTTTCTGATGGCCATCTGTGTTCAGTGTCCACCTCATGGTTAGTTTTGATCTGTCTGATTTCCCTCTCCTTCCTCACAGGCTACAGACAGACAGCTTGGTATGAATGGACTGGACGTAGCTGGACTGAGACCCTTCGACTTGGTCATTCCTTTAACCATCCAGAAGGGAGAAATTACAGGTACTGTACTATGCAAATCCGTCAAATAGAAATATCCTGACTTGTATAAGATGATTCTCATGTACCCAATGCCTCACAGGTGATGTAAGAATGCCTTCTGGAAAAGTGGCCAAGCCTGATATTACCGATAACAAGGATGGCACAGTCACAGTGAAATACGCCCCAACTGAGGCTGGCCTGCATGAGATGGACATCAAATATGATGGAATACACATCCCAGGTAAAAGAACCTGTACTTGGTCACTTTTGTTTTTTTCCTAGCCATACAAACAAGTTTACAAGAGAATGAAACAAATGAGGACATTCTTTAAAAAAGCATTTGCCTTAATGCTGAATGAATATAGTGGTTCTTAATTATAAAATCTTTGGCTCTCTTCTTTGCCCCCTTAGGAAGTCCACTGCAGTTCTATGTGGATTATGTCAACAGCGGTCACGTGACTGCCTATGGTCCTGGTCTAATTCATGGCATGGTCAATAAACCTGCAGTCTTCACGGTCAACACCAAGGACGCTGGAGAGGGTATAGACGCTCACATCTTTATCTTTATAATAATATGTTATTATTTATTTTCCCTATTTATTTCAAATGTATGCATCAAGTGCTTAAGCCATTCATTTAGGACAGTGAGTAATGTCTCTGGTTTTAACAGACATCTTTAAATTCTGTCATTTGAACAGTCCACAATGAAAAGCTGGTTTATGATTTTTGTTGTGTATTCCTTAGGTGGTCTGTCTCTGGCCATTGAGGGGCCGTCAAAGGCAGACATCAGCTGCACTGATAATCAAGATGGTACCTGCACTGTGTCTTACCTCCCTGTTCTTCCCGGAGACTACAACATCATTGTCAAGTACAACGACAAGCACATTCCAGGCAGCCCGTTCATGGCCAAGATCACAGGTGCTTTAAACCCTGCTTTGATATTTCGAGAAAAGAAACGTCCATTCATGTCCATTGTTTGTGGTGATGTCATCAACTCCGTGTCTGTCCACAGGTGATGACTCGATGCGCATGTCTCATCTGAAGGTGGGCTCAGCCGCTGACATCCCTCTAGACATCGGTGAGCTGGACCTCAGCCAGCTGACTGCGTCTCTCACCACCCCGTCTGGTCGGGAGGAGCCGTGCCTGCTCAAGATGCTCAGGAATGGGCATGTGGGTAAGTGTTATAATGGAAGTGACAGTATGTAGAATGAAAGGTCACATTTCATAAGTGTGAAGTCAGCAGTTGTGCTAATCTGTTTCTGGTATTTTCTCTCAAGGTATCTCATTTGTGCCAAAGGAAATTGGCGAGCATCTTGTTAACATTAAGAAAAATGGACGTCATATTCCTAGTAGCCCCATTTCAGTCATGATCAACCAATCAGAGATCGGTGATGCCAGCCGTGTGCGCGTAACTGGTCAAGGCCTGAGTGAAGCCCGCACCTTTGAGCCTGCAGAATTTATCATTGACACCAGAGATGCAGGTGATGTGGTGTTGGTTTTTTTTTTTTTTTTTATATTTTCGGTATTTGTTTATTTGAATTTTATTTTAATTGTTTGAATTTTTTTTTTTTTTTTTTAATCTTTAGGATATGGAGGACTCAGTTTGTCTATCGAGGGACCCAGTAAGGTGGATATTAACACTGAAGATCAGGAAGATGGCACCTGCAAAGTCACATATTGCCCCACAGAACCAGGAAATTACATAATTAACATCAAATTTGCAGACCAACATGTTCCAGGTATTTACTCGCAGTGCTGTATTTTCAGAATGCCATATTTAGTTGGTCATTTATTGCTGTGTGATTTTAAACAGGCTGTTTTAATTTCACCCATTGTTTCTCCAACAGGAAGTGCTTTTACCGTGAAAGTGACAGGAGAAGGTCGGATGAAGGAGAGCATCACCCGCAGAAGAAGAGCTGCATCTGTGGCCAATGTTGGCAGCCAGTGCGACCTCAGTCTGAAGATCCCTGGTAGGACTTGTATGAAAAATAACATTAACATAATCATTATTAACAATCCCCTCCTCTAATATACCTACATTTGTTGCCCTCTGTACTTTTGGTCCACAGAGATCAGCATCGCAGACATGACCGCTCAGGTGACCAGCCCATCTGGCAAAGTACACAAGGCTGAGATCATGGAGGGAGAAAACAACACGTACTGCATTCGCTTCGTGCCCACAGAGATGGGTGTGCACACAGTCAGTGTGAAATATCAAGGTCAACATGTACCCGGATCCCCCTTCCAGTTCACCGTGGGTCCTCTTGGAGAGGGAGGCGCCCATAAGGTCCGTGCTGGAGGCCCAGGATTAGAGAGAGCAGAGGCGGGTGTACCAGGTATGATTTGACCAGCATGTCAAATTAGTTTTAGTGCCTAAAGATGCGGACAAAAAAGAATCATTGACTGTTGTCAATAGTGTAGCACAGTTCACACAGAAGTCACTTTCGAACAAAGTAGGTTTCTGTTGGTCAATGTCGCAAATTCATGTGAACAACTTGACACTTTGAGAAATCTGCATGTGGTGGAAATATTTTGCCTTCATGCAAAAATCCAGATCATGTGAGAACCTGTTGAAATGACTGGATTTTTCCACACGCAATTCACCGAACAACCGTGAATGTGACCGCAGTTTAATCCCTCATGTTTTCCCCATGTACAGCTGAGTTCAGCATTTGGACCCGTGAAGCAGGAGCTGGCGGTCTGTCCATCGCAGTGGAGGGACCTAGTAAGGCAGAGATTGCTTTTGAAGACCGCAAGGATGGATCCAGCGGTGTCTCCTACATTGTCCAGGAGCCTGGTGAGGCTTTTGTTCTTGACTCATGCTTTATACAACTCATTTATACTTTAGGAAGTTTGTTTACCCTCATGGTTAGTTGTAAGAGTCAAAGCTGACTGGTCTCCATCTGTTTTAGGTGATTACGAAGTGTCCATCAGGTTCAATGATGAGCACATCCCTGACAGTCCATTTGTGGTGCCCGTGGCCTCTCCATCTGATGATGCCCGCCGTCTCACTGTTGCTAGTCTTCAGGTGAGGCTTCGAGAAAGACAGACATTTGTCCACCCAAAACAACTCAGTCAACCCTTGGCACAGCAGCTGCAATGACAATGAAAACAGTACTATGACATGAAACAAAGTTTGATTTGCTTTAATGTGAGTTATAACACATAATATCAAGTACGAACAGAAAAGGAGAGGTAATTGTTGCACTACACCACATGCTCTCAGATACATGCACACATTTGGTAGCTGCATATGATAAATGGGTAGATCTTTTACTGCGTCTGGAAAATGTTTCAGTTGATAATGTTGAAACTCAAAAGGTTGCATGCACCAATCACACCAAACAGGCCACAGTTATCCATTGCTGCTGTGTTCAAGGGATGTGCTGGGGTTTCTGGGATACTGAAGGACTGTTTGTGTTTCTCGTGCCTTGTCCTAAAGGCTCCCAACAGCCCTACCTCCAACACGGATGGAAGTGATAGGCTAAAGGGTTAAAGAGGGCAAAAGAGGCTTCTTTATTTTTCTGTTCTTTGCCTTTATACTACTCCATTTTGTGTATTGCTGGGGGTGGAGGGCTTTCATTTCTTGGTCTCCTCAAAGCCTCTCTCTTTAACCCTGTTAGCCTGAAGGTAAGAGATGTAGAGTCACATTAGGTGAAGAACGTGTTTGCTGAACGGCAGACTTTTATGCAATTTTTGATCCCGAGTTGAGTGTGCAGTGTCATGTTAATGCAGGAGTCCGGATTAAAGGTGAACCAGCCGGCCTCTTTTGCTGTGAGCCTAAACGGAGCGAAGGGAGTCATCGATGCCAAAGTTCACAGTCCATCCGGAGCACTTGAAGAGTGCTGTGTCACAGAGATCGATGAAGGTAACAATGGGTTGAAGGCTTGTTTCTTGCACTGTAAATGGTCCAATAAATCACTGAGGTATTTCCATCTTTTGGGGAAATGAAGCACCCAGGAGAAAGATTAAGGGGCTGTTCACATGTCGTGCTCAAGTTCGTTATTTTAAATGTAGATGCGCGACAAGCATGCTCAAATAGAGACACTATGCCGAGACGCTCATGCAGTGCAGCGCGCTCGTTTTTCCAGGCACATCTACGCTACAGCAACATGAGAATCTCAAGCACACCGCAGGTCATGTGACAAGAACAAATCAATCCGCTTCGCCCTTTCCGTAACAACATTGAATGCTCAGCCTAGATGGACAAGCAGCTTATCTTAGCTGTACAGGCCGCATTTCTTTTTCTCTATTATATATATCCATAAATATGTCTAGTAGTAGAGCTAATGCAAGGGCAGGAAATCCATTTATCCTTTGCTGAAATTTCCTCGTCTTCATGGAGAACGTGGTTCATAATTTCTTTGCAACTTTGGAAAGAAGAAAGTGTTGCGGCTGGCGTTTTCCACGCATTTTGAACTTTCCCCTAAGAGCTTCAAAAAGGACATGATATTATATACACGATTTAAACAATATTAGTTTGATTGGCACCAACATTACACCAACCTTGCAGGTTAGCCTAGTGTTGAAGTTTTAGCAAAACTAGTTGTGATTTGACTGATCTTCAGCTGGTTTCCTCTTACCTTCTTTCTCACAGATAAGTATGCTGTGAGATTCATCCCCAGGGAGAATGGCCTGTACCTGATAGATGTGAAATTCAATGGTTCCCACATCCCCGGAAGCCCCTTCAAGATCCGTGTTGGTGAGATGGGCCAGGCTGGAGACCCAGGAATGGTGTCTGCTTATGGAGCTGGTCTAGAAGGAGGCAGCACTGGTATAAAGAACTTTTGTATATCATGTACAATGTGATTCTATAGTTGTCAATGTTCAGCTGAACTGAACTAAACTGACCCCACACCACTACCTCTTCAGGATCGCCATGTGAATTCATTGTGAACACAAGTTCAGCTGGCCCAGGTGCTTTAGCAGTGACCATTGATGGGCCTTCCAAGGTCAAGATGGACTGTCAGGAATGCCCAGAGGGCTACAAGGTCACCTACACACCCATGGCCCCTGGAAACTACCTAATTTCTATCAAATATGGTGGACCATATCATATTGTTGGCAGCCCATTCAAAGCAAAAATTACAGGTACTTACAACTTGTCAACATCAGTGTTTTATCATGGTATCAAATTGGTGATGGATGGAAACTTGTAGTTGTGTGTAATTTCGAATGTGTCCTTTGCAGGCTCTCGATTGGTCAATAGCCACAGCATGCACGAGACATCATCAGTTCTAGTTGACCCTGTGACCCGCAGCGTGACAACCAGCCAGCAGGCAGCGCCAGGATGGGCCAGCTCCGACGCCAGTCGTGTAGTTGCCAAGGGTCTGGGACTCAACAAGGGCTTCATAGGACAGAAGAACACTTTCAGTGTGGACTGTAGTAAAGCAGGTATGGGCCAGAAATATCTTTTCGTTTTAATTTTCCCCAGTTCCTATTAATTGCCAATATTTGACTATATATTATGCCCCTACAGGGAGGAACATGCTCCTGGTTGGAGTGGACGGACCCAAAGTGCCCTGCGAGGAGATCTTGGTGAAACACTTGGGTAACCGTCTCTATAATGTGTCCTACCAGCTGAAGGAGAAAGGAGAGTACATCCTGGTGGTTAAATGGGGCGATGAGCACATCCCTGGGAGCCCGTATCACATCACTGTCTAATGTCCCTCCACCAAAACACCATCTGAGGCTCCTTCCAGCATCAAATACATGAACACTGAAAACTCTCTCGTCCTTTTTCCTCTATATGATCCTCTCATCCAGTATTTTTCTGCACCACTATTCAGTTTTCAAGCAAGAGAGGGATTTAAAAGAAGCACCTTGTCACTGTATGCCAGTCATTTTTGGATCCTGTTACATTTGCTGCATTCAGTAATCAATTAAAGCAGAGGGTCCTGGTGGCTTTTGCTCAGTGTTTGGTTTACACCAGTTTGTTACTGTTCTTGTCCCTAACACAGAGTAGCTGCTACTATGTTTTTTGCCTGGTTTAGGAGACTGCTGTTCCAGTCGTAACTGTACAGAGTAACCATTTCTAGTAGCAGGAGAAATATAGATGTGATTCAGCCGCTTGTTTAACACAGATTTGTTTTCATTTAACTTACCATGGGGTGAAGTGACGCTTAACCATAGACTGAATTAACACTGGTGCCAAAGCTCTGTGGGTCTGCCCTGTGTGTTTTGAATATTTTACAGTCTTACAGAGCTGCATATTGCCTCCATTTGACCATTAAGACATTTTTGAAAATGTCAATTAGATGCTTTTTAAAATGGGGATTGTGTGCCAAGTTATTTAGCAACACCAAAGGGAAATTACGTGGCAGAATAAAGGTGATGCAGGCAATGTCATTTGGCTCAAGGTGTAGTGAAAGGGAGATTATTGATGCATACTGCTTGGCGAGTTATTGCTGGTAATGTAATGTAGTCTTAATATTTGTTTGGCAAAACGTCACTCACTCGCTCTCACTTTGTCAGCTCTTTAGCCCTTTGTGCTCTATTGTCAATGTATAATCAGTATTCCAGAATTTAAAAAAAAAAAAAAAAGTTGTTTAAAAAAAAAAAAGTTTTGACTTGCAGTATTTTGATACACAATAAAGTTGTCTTAACTATTTTTCTGTCATGTAAGATGTGTAAATGTCTTCATTTTCTGATGTCTGTGTGTGGTTTAGAGTTGCCTTTCGATTCATCTTTCCTCAGAGTTTGATTACATTTTAATGAGTGAAGCGTTCAAGGAAATGTAAATTATAACTGGGGATCTCTATATATTGAGTGTACATGGTATTGCAAATGATGTAAATTATTCATTTAACAAATCACCCCCTCCCCCGTTTCACTCAAATATACGTCATAAAAAGGAAAAATATGACAATCGCGACTTCCTACCTACCAGTCTTGATAAACAGGCACAAAAAGTAAACAAACTGCTGACAGTTATTGCTTAGTTACTGATACATCAAAACACATAAACGGTCTCCTGGTGAAATCTTTTGAGTCACTCTAAATCAGGTTGACGCCCGTCACTGGCATGCAGCTGAGTCAAGACAGTCAAAATACTTAAACCGCTGTACTCTGCCCATATTTGGTATGACACGCCCAGGTCTGTAACCATAGTTTCCAGCCCCCCTAGTGAGGGGGTTTGTTGGCCCCAGAAATGTTTTACCACCTAGTGAAGGCCCTTTATTTTTATTTAAATAAATATGGTGACTCGTGAGCCCCAGAAAATTGTTACCACCTAGTGAAGGACCTTTACTTTGATTTAAATAAATATGGCGATTTGAGAGGCTTGTTTACAACATTTGACAAAATAATTTACACAGGTAGCTCTGCTCAAGCGGTTCTGGTTAAAAATGAAAGAGAAGCTACCGGTCAGAGAAACGTAACAGTAATGCTGAATCGTGTTATCTGTTCATGCCAACGCGAAAACAAATAAAAAACAGTTTGGGTTTCCTCTACCTTCAAAAACTTAAAAGACCTCTTTGAGTAGTTGCCCCCCAGCGGTAGAGAGGTGTACTGCATGTCGGTTTCGTTTTGAGCCAATAAGAATTTCTCTTTTGCTGTAAAACAGAGCAAATTTCGACTGTTCATGGGTTTTTTTTTTTTTTTTTTTTTTCAAGCTCCAAAAAGGATTTTAAGTCACCCTAAATTTATCAGAAGAGTGGCACAAATTATGCGCTATAAGTGATATGATCACTGAACTGACTGAAATTTAGGTTATTCACAGAAAATCTTGACATCCTTCTAATTTCTGTTTACGACGTATATAATTAAGTCAGATATTTTCAATTCTGAGCCAGTTCGTGAATCAGACTTGATCCAGTTCTCAAATTTAACTCATTTTCCAGTTGCAGCACACGAGATAAAAATCATTTTTCACTTATCATTATCCTTTTTTGGTCATACTAGCCTACATTTATCTCTGTACTCGTTTGTTTTGGACTGAGTACAGTGACAATTATAATACCTTTCAAAGGTTTGGGGTTAGTAAGAATTTTATTGTTTTTGAAAGAAGTTTGCAAGAAGACTGTATTAATTTGATCAAAAATACAATAAAAACGGTAATATAGCGAAATATTTTTAAAAGTTAAAATAACTTTTATTTTAATATATTATAGGATAAATGTAATTTAGTTTTGTGATGGTAAAGCTGAATTTTCAGTATCCATTGCTCGTCTTCAGTGTCACATGACCCTTCAAAAATCATTCTAATGTACTGATTTGATAGAAACGTTTACACAATGTTATCAGTGTTGAAAACAGTTGTGCTGCTTAAAAACAGTATCATGGTTTCCATAAAACTATTAAGATTATTTGATGAAATAAAGTTCAAAAGAACAGAATTCATTTGAAATGGAAATATTTTGTAACAATGTTAAAAGTACTGTCACTTTTGATCCGTTTTGTTGTGTTAGTTTTGCAAACAGCATGCCAATTTTGTCGCTTCGCACATTTTACCTTCAGTGAGAGAGAGAGAGAGAGAGAGAGAGAGAGAGAGAGAGAGAGAGAAAGAGAGAGGCTTTGACGCTTTGACGCTTTGAACACGCCTAGTCAGTACTAGCGTGAGGAAGTGATGCGTGTCTCCTCCTCTAGCGCGACACGCCCAGTTCAGGAAAGCGCCTTTTTACGTCCTGGAATCGTTTAAGGTAAGTTAATTATTACAAAAGTAGTATTTTTAAGCATAAAAAGGTATACATATTCAAGAAAATACACGAAACTATTGCAAAGCTATGGCTTGCGCTTCTATCCTAAGTCACGCTAAAAGCGTTAAGTTGTGTCAGTGATTTCGCTTGCGATCTCGAGCCCGAGAAATCCATTTTCTATCCTTTAAAGCCAAAGCTTTTAGGAGAAAACAACTCCAAACGCGTTTTATTGTCTTTTAATATGACAGACGATTCCATTTTCGCTTGGTCTTTGCGTAGGAAATGTGTTTTGTTCATAGTACCTCAGCTGTTGCAGTCTGCACATGTGTATCATTCAGCACCAGATGTTGTACTCTCACAATAAAGTACCTTTTTGTTTTGGTGCAGTGCTCAAGAATATCTAATATCTCTGTAGTATATTGTTTTAATTATATGAGACTCTCTTTGGGGATAAAATAAACATTGTATGTTACATTTCTCAGTCAAGTAGGCCTACTAGTTACCTACATAGTAGAACATTATTATGAGTAATCTCAGTTCTCTATTGATTTTATATATATATTGTACTTTAAACCTTAACATTAAACCTGTTGTTGCAGATATGTCGTCATTAAGTGGAAAATCTGATAAGGAGATCAGTCAGCTCCTGGATGAGTATGGCATCAAACATGGGCCAATAGTAGGTATGTGTTGTCTTAAATCTAAGTTAAAACATTTATAGTTATAAAAATATTATTCATTATTCAAAGAGTACTTTATTATATTTTCTTCATTTTTTTATTCATTCAGTTTTAGCACTAGATCAGGGAAGTGTTAAATAAAAAAAATTGTCAATAAATCTGGCAAAAGTTGTGATTTGGTGGCGGTGTTGTTTTGCAGAATCCACAAGGAAACTCTATGAAAAGAAACTGAAAGAGGCCATGGCCAAAAACACTAAGCCTTCCTCGTCTGACAAGACATACTACAGAGAAGAACGTAAGGCTTTGCTTAAAAAAAAAAAAAAAAAGAGACAAGATTTGATATCAACTATACGTTAAGGTGTAGAATTACACTTGTAAAATTTGCTTGTTTTCATAGAGGAGGAAGTGGAATATGTTACCTATCATCAGCCTGTAAGTAAAAACCAAACTGAATTTGAAGGGTAACTGCTCATGTCATCAGACATGTAGTGTATTAATCAGACTTTCATATTTTGCAGCCACAACCGACAAGACACGATGGATTTGGTGATGTGTAAGTAGCTTTTTTTATTTTATTGAATATGTAAAGTAGTAATCACTTCTTCACAATTATAATGTCTATCCAGCTGTCTTGCTTAGATCACAGATAATATTCAGTGTTGCCAAGCCCGTCGTTTTCCCGCAGAATTGGGCTACTTTTACGTCATTGCCGCGGGTTGTTTTTTATGTCCGCGGGTTGAAGCAACCCCAAATAACATGATATTTAGCCCCTGGAAGGCAAATTTTACCAGGGAAACCGCGCCAAAAACGCAGATTTTACCCCCCCAGAACGCGGATTTTACTTTGGGACCCCCCGAAATGCGATTGGGCTAGTTTTGAGTAGCAATTGGGTGAGTTTTGTTGTGAAAACCTGGCAACCCTGATAATATTCTTCTTGTATGCTTAGTAATTGTATTATTGTGTGATCCATTTATTTCTTTTTTGTCTCAGTTGAAGTTTAAAAGTGGTTTCCAGCTCCTAAATGCTAACTGGATATATGCTGTCTTTCCACAGCATAAGGAGGTCAAAGATTACCAATTATAGAGATGATGATGATGTAGGCCATACCAATGAGTGAGTTTTTGTTTTAATAATATTGTTTCAGAATGTTTATATTATTTATTTTCTTCTTCTCTTAAAATATGCTTGATTATATTGTAATGTTAATATTCCTGCAACCTCACTGAAAAATAAATGAAATGTTCTTCCTGTCTATTTTAAAGGCCCATTATCAGCCCAACTCGAACAACCTATCAGAGTTCTTCTCGCCCGGGCCTGTCAGTCTCCAAATCCATCCAGCGTGGTGCCAGTCCAGAGACCAGCAAACCTGGAGGTGTGCCGGTGTGGCTGCGTGTCTTGGTCTTTCTTATTATTGCTGTGTTTCTTTATTATGTGTACACTTGTATGGAACCTGCAGAAGAGACGCCCTTTAAAACCATTAAGTAGAGGAGCAGCAGCGAGATATTTTATATATGTTCATCAGCCCCAATCAAAACCCAACACTATTTGGTACATTGTTTCTATTTGATGTTTTTTTTAATGAATTCTGAGGTGCTGAATTTAAAGCTGAGTATATTAAAGCAATAAAGTACACAAGGTTAGACTATTTTGTGAATAATAGTTACAGCTAAATGTCATTGTTAGGTACAATGCAACACAACCGCTTCAATCAAGACTATATTCACAATATAGTAAAGCCATGGGTGCTTTATTATTATTGTTAAAGTCTTTAATTACTAAGGATATAAACTGTATAAATAGAAATCATTTTTATTAACTCTTTCCTCAATGTTTTTTAAAAAAGTTGCTAACCACCGCCAGCATTTTTTTTTTTATCATTTTCACAAAACTTTCATGGCCCCCAGAATATTTTGTTGTATGAAGATCTGAACATGCAATATAACCCCAAAAAGAGTATATTCTTAAAAAAAAAAAAAAAAAAAAAAATTATTCTAGCTTCATGCATTCTTTTTTTATCAACACTTGTCATAAAAAGCAACATTTCGAGTTGTGAAAAAAGCTTCTTTTTTCTTTCAAAGATTAAAAAGTGTATTAGCAATGCTTTTATCACTTGTTTCTGTTTTTTTTGTACGGAGCCCCGCACATGACATCCAGGGAAAAAATAGTAGGCTAGTAGTATGCGCACAATTTAGTAAATCCAGAGAACGACTTAGTAAAGCGTGCGCACGATTTACTTTTTTCCCCCCTGCATGTCATGTGCGGGGCTCCATATTTTTGCATGTGTTTTGATTCAGAGATTCTGTACTCTTTCAGAAAATTAAGTAATAGCGCCCCCTACTGTATAACAGTAAAAACACGGAAAGCCTGAAAATTCCGTCAATGGCAGGGAAGCGTTGTCTCATAAATGGTGGTAAATTCGGTCAGTGGTGGGGAAAGAGTTAAACAGATTCATTAACTAGCCTTCTGCTAGACAGTATTGTCCATGACATGTAAACACTACTTTTTAATGTTATATATAGTGTACCCAAAAAGTATTTGGACAACTTAAGCCAAATTACAGTATACAGAGATGAGCCAAAACATTATCTCTATCTGGCACCAAGACATTACCAGCAGATCCTTAAAGTCCAGTTACTTGCGAAGTGGAGCCACCGTGGATCAAACTTTTTGGTCCAGCATGTTCCACAAATGCTCAATCAGTTTGAGAAATTATCAACATTTTTCCATTTCACCTGTGTCTGGTCATAATGTTTTGGCTCATCAGTGTATGAATGTCACTGCATTTAATTGTTATTAGATAATGACAAATGAATGCAATGCAATGTTGATGTAAAGCTTTTCTCAATTTGCAAAGTAATTGCACATACAGAATGTGTCCAAACACTTTTGTCTAATAAATTTGAGCAGTAGTTTATCATTCAAAACTATACAAACTTATTTTTGTAAAATGTTTGCTTGCTGTCTTTTAAAAAAATGCCACTTTGAAATTACCTAATAAAAGTGATATTTGTTAAAAAAAAAAATTGTTTTAATGAGGTTTTCAGCAGTACTGTTGCAATACTCAAGGAGAGGAAAATATTACATAGCTAACTTATGGTTTTTATTTCTTGACTGCTGATAATTAAGTGAATTCATATTAGAAAATTCAGTTTGTCACAAAACATCAAATTACACATTTGCTCAAACATTAATGCTTTGTTAAATGAAGGTATACAAATAAAAATAAAAAAATGGCAGAAAAAAAGATTAGGTTAGATTTTGATTACAGTAAATGGAGGCAACTCAGGTAAATGTACAGTAAATTTAAAAAAATGTGTAAATACAATCACATGAGGAATTCTTGTGTATTATTCGGAGGGAGTGCAGTATCAGATGCTGTTTCTAAAACAGAAGAGATGTAAAGTCAGTACAGTATGTGCATTAATGTAAATAATAAAGTATAGATATCTCGATAAAAATACTCAAGATTATAAGTTCTATTTTATGAAAACATTACAATTTAACTCAAATTTCCTGCATACTCTTTTAAACTGCATTTTCTGCTAACTGGTCTAAAAGTCTGAAAGAAAAAAACAGTTATTTAATCCATTCGCTAATGAGATTCTGCTCACCCTTCAGACTCAAATCCCAACACTGTGATGATGATGTTGATAAGAACAGTAAAGAACACAAAAACAGTGGCCATATTATTCATTGTGTTCAGCCTCGGCTGTTTCTTAACATCGTTTAGGTCATACTTCACTGAAGAAAACAAGAGAAAACACATCAGTGTTGCCAATGAAAGAAGATCAGAATGCTTTCAAACACATAAACTAACCAATGAAGATGAGTAGGAGGCCAACAATGACCTGCAGTGAGATGGAAAGTGAGATCAGAGCAATAAGAGGGGCGTAGAAGCGATGCTGAGGTCCTGAATGCAGCACTGTCTTCAGCTGAGAGGAGTTGGCCATCAGAAGAGCCACATCCAACATGCTCTGCGCTGCACTCTTCTTAGTAGTGTAATGATTCATGTTGAAGGGACGCTGTCCGTTCCCTGTGGCATGAGCCTAAAAAGGAGTGAACATTACATTATAACATTCAGTGGCATGCACAACATGAACATGAAATTAGTCAATAGATTAAAAGTAGCTAATGAGTGCAAAACAGAAGTTAGAGCACAACTCCTATGCAGAAAAAAACCCTCAACTTTCATTTAAATTTTTGCTTTGGTTATTTCCACAGGACAGACACTGTAAGCCTAAGCAAATAAGAAACTTCACACAGCACTGCTTGTACACAGAACTAAAAGACCTTTTCAACACAAGTATGGCCATCACTTAGGTGCCATTGGGTGGATGTTGTCTTTTGGATGAAATCCTGACAAGTCTGCTTGCATGAAACAGAATATATATATATATATATATATATATATATATATTTATATATATATATTTATGATCTCATATATATATGACATAAAAAGTGTGCCACTATAGAGCTGCTAGGTGTTATCTGCACTGTAAAATGCTTATACATATATAAACAGATCAGGAAGAACACATCTGTTACTCACCACTCCTTGTTGATTGAGGGCTTGATTCTCCATTGGCTTTGGGTTTTGTTTAGCAGCAGAAATGTTTAAAAGAAGCGGTCGAGATGCTCACAAACTAATCAGCTGAACCTGAGAAGTGTTTTACTCTACAAATCCTGGCTCTCTCCATAAGATGTGCTTTTAAAGATCGAGAGAAAGACCCTCCCATCAGTCACTCTCACCAACGTGTGAACAGACAAAAACTTTGAAACTGATTACTTCTTCAGTTTACATGTTTAAATATAAAATATCTATAAGTTTAAAAAAAAAAAAACACTAAAAAGTAGTAATGTGAACCTTTATTTAAAAAAAAAAACATGTCATGACATATTTCAGATCAAACACACAAAAAGATACACTTGTGTTTCCTACTGCATCTGCATTATTTGGGAGTCAAAACATGTACTAATAGCATTATAACACTAACACTACCCAACATGGGGGTTTATAAAGACATATGGAACGATTTCATCATTAGTGTGATGTCTATTAATCAATGTCTTCGGGTTCAACGACAGCAATTTGTTATTTCAAGGAAATATAAATCTGTACAACAGTGCATCGCATAGTGGTCGTAAAACGCAAAGTTCTAAGAGCACAGTCCTGGTCATGTAAATAAGTGGACTGATTCACGTTTTTTTGGCCCTTTTTACCACTTAAAACTTAAATTGAAGCAATATGCTGTAGATTTCTGTTTAGACAGTGAGAGAGTCCTTTAGGTTATGATTGGTGAAGGGAAAGAAAAGCCACATATCTGTTTTTCAACTCCTCCAACTGTTTGGCTGAAATAAAAAATAAAAAACATTTTTGAAGGTTTGTGTATACAGGTTTGCTCAAATCCAAGACATCCAAGAAAATACTCACGCAGTGTGTGCTTTTCTCCTTTAGACCAGTACCGCCTGTCTGTCTGCAGCTGTTGTACTGTTTGTGTAAGAGACGATGAGGTTTCAGACAGCTGCTTAAGAGCCTCCAACTCCTGAAGAGTAAATGAAGAATATGCAAAGTATTTGTATTTGAATATGCAAAGTATATACCTACAAAGTCACTAAAGGGACATGGTGATGGAAAAAACGGGAGAAAAAATTATACAGTATTTCAGTGCTTTTGCACTAAACATTTGCGTTCTCTCAGAAAAGTATTGCATTTCTCCAAGAAACTTTGCGGTCACTCACAAAACATTTGCTTTCTGTCATTTCCCTGAGAATCTTGCTGTTCACTCACAAAACATTTGTGGTCTCTTGCAAAAGTACTGTGTTTCCCTGAGAAACATTGTGTTTACTAGCAAAACATTTACGATCTGTCACAAAGTGCTGCGTTTCCCAGTGAAACTTTGCATTTGCTCACAAAAAAAATTGTGGTCTTTTGCAAAACTATTGAGTTCTCCGAAGAAACTTTGCGTTCGTTCACAAAAGCAATGAAATATAGTTTTTCCTCCCACCTTATATTATTTCCATCACAAAAGTTGTGCAAATGAGCACAAAAGTTGTGCAAGCAAACAAACATTTTAGGAGCAAACAGAGTTTCTCGGGGGAATGCAAAAGCAGTGAAATAATTTTTCCTTCCATCTCATATTTTTTCCCAATCATCATATCCCGTTTGGTAGGGGTGGGACAATAAATCGATGCATCGCGAATCAAGAAATGATTCTGGATCGATTCTGATATTTTCCGAATGTATTGCTATTCCCTCTCTAATCGATTCTGAGCTTAGTTTTTAACAGCAGATGGCACTGCGTGCTTTAGAAATTGCCATACTTTGCTTGCTTTCTAATTCCTTACACACCACTTGAACCTTTTATAAAATAATCATTCATAAATCGAAAAGTTTTAAGCGAATTACAAGGGTGTTTGCAGTGAGCTGTTAACATTGATCTCACATCATAAAAGCATTCTGAGGTGCAAGTACATTCTCAGACTCAGCCGAACGCACAAGTGCTCTTCTTCATGAGCATTTGAGTGTGCGGTTAAAAACTAGCCTAGAGCGCCATCTGCTGTTAAAAACTAAGCTCAGAATCTATTCAAGAGAGAATCGTGATGCATTTGGAAAATCTCAGAATCGATCCAGAATCATTTATCGATTTGTGATGCACTGATTTATTGTCCCAACCCTGCTTTTGTCCGTAGGTATCTCTGCTGGACTGAGGATAACTGCATTGAAATATGATTTTGGAGGGAACTAATTTTTATTAGTTTTATTAGTTAATAAGAGAAATTAGATTTCTGTTCATTTATTGCAGATAAAAGATGTATGATGCTTTACCGTATTACAGATTTGGAGAAGCTGATGTACAGATTGAAACACACTAGTGCCGGAACTGAGGGGCGGAGGGGTTCTCTGGCAGTACCCTTTAAAGTCAGTATTGTAGATGTGTCCGAAGGCCGTCATAAGCTGAGACATGTCCGAGATGGCCACTTTCAGCATACAGGGGGACAGCACAGCTGCAGAACCTGACGAATCTGACTGCAGGAACTCACACTGAGGAACAGAATCAAACTCTTATGCAAACCAGACTCATGATATCAGATGTAAAAAGCGGCACATGATGGTCCCACCTCTTTGTGGAGCTCCCCTAATGTGCTCTGGGTAGACTGCAGCAGCGCTTTGGCCTCTGACAGGCTTTCTTCTCCATGACTTCCATGTCGGGAATGTTCACTCCTTCAACAGTAGTAAATAACAACCATGTTAAAGACAACGGTCTTTATAAAAAACGCACATGGTCACATAACAATCACACAGACCTGTTTATTAAATCACTGGGTTTACTGTGGTTCCCGTTCATTTTGTTATGAGCCGACTGCGTGCGTATCAGATGTTCACGGATATGTGCGGACCACGGGTTGCAGGTTGGGTTCAGGAGCATATCCAGGTCAGATAAGTTATCCTGAAACATCAGCTCACCAAGAAGATCATCGTTCTTCACACGGTCATCTCCAGAGGATGACTTCTGTCTATGTCAATCAAAACAAAACACAAGTAGGCCAAAGTAACAAGACCACATAATATTATTTTAGAGCCTTAGGAGGGCCTGACTCAATGTTGATGTTAAATCAATGATACAAAACACTAAAAGTCAGATACCTAGAGTGTATGGAGGAGTCTGCTTGAATAACCATTAGAAGCTGCTCTAGAAACACCAGCTGCTGTAACGGTGGTGCAAGACCCTGAAAATATGACAGATGCAATAGAACAGATTAATTAATTCTGCATTAGTTTATGAATTTAAAATGAGTAAGAAAGAATGGCTGTACCATTTGTGTTAAACAGCCCAAATTGCCTGATTTATTAACTAAAGTATCAATCCATCACAAACATTTTTGCTGGAACAAAATGTAAGTTTGGAAAACAAATTTTCTGTATGAATACACTTGAGTAGATCGGTAAAATTTTACAATAAGGTTCATTAGTTAATTACATTTTTTAACATGGACTAACAATGAACTGCACTTCTGCAGCATTTATTAATCTTTGCTAATGTTAATTTCAACATTAACTAATACATTATTAAAATCAAGATACGTATTTGTTAACATTAGTTAATGCGCTATGAACTAACATGAACAAACAATGAGCTCTATTTTTATTAACTAACATTAACAAAGATTAACAAATACAGTAACAAATGTATTGCTCATGGTTATTTGATATTAGTTAATACATTAATTAATGCTATCAAATTAACCTTATTGTAAAGTGTTACCAGTAAATCATTATTTAATGATTATAAAGTAAATTATTTTTGGACAAAAAAAAAAAGTTTTACTTCGATGAAATTTTCAGCATTGTTGTTATACAGGTGCAATAATCAAGAGATAATAAAAAAAAGAGCACATTTCCAAAAACATTTCTCTGTAACCTCTATTCTGCTTCTTACATAAAATGTACTATAAAGTTCAACATCATGTAACTCCATACCTTGATTAAATCCTGGTCATTAGCTTTACATAACATCATTTCATTACCAAACCGTGTGAGTTCTGTGAGAGAGAAAGCACAACAATAACAAAACAATGAGCATAAGAAAATAAAACAGTAAGAAAGAGCATTTGTTGGACTTACGCTGGATTAAATCCTCATTCTGAGCTGCTTTGATTTTGGAAAGCTTCTCCCTTAGGGATGGACAAATGCTTTGTAAAGATAAACACAAACATAGCAGGGCATTTTAGTATATACATTTATAAAGAACACACTTGGCATCATTATCATCATGTTTAATAGTCAATCAGGCATCAGACCTGGCACAAATCCACTTGAGTATATCAGTCCTGTGTAAGGAAGGAGAGCAGAGGAGCTCCTGCACGCTGTCGGCCTCCCTCAGGTACAGCCCATCCACCAGAGGACAGCCCAGACTCTGAACACAACATTAACACTTAAACATCTAAGATAGTCTAAATACAAAAACTGGACCTAAGTGTCACAATAACACTATTGTGTATCCAGTTTCTTGTTGGCGTTATTGTGACACTTAGGTTTGGTTTCTCACATTTAGACTGGAGTTGACACATTAAATCAGAGGTTTTAAAACTGGGGGCCACAAAGGGGGGTTCATGAAAATGTTTAGAGAAAAACAGTGTAAAAAGTGTTTTCCAAATATTATTTTAGACATTTAGGTTATAATATTAATTTTCACAGTATAAACTGGGTCAATGACCTATACAAGAAACTATATAGATGGCTTTTCAATTTTAGAATGGTGTTCCCTCACGAGGATGATCATATTCAGAGGATTGAAAACCCCTGGATTAATCTACTAAAGAGATCATCTTTATATACAGCATACACAGAGTCTGTTCGGAGAAACTATGACTATACCAGCAATTATATCACATACTAAATCTACTAAACAGTAGATAATATCCTGAAATATCTGTTATTACAATTTTATTTAGTTGACAAATTTCGCAAATTATGGAAATGTACGAAACTAAAAACTATTAGCTCCAAAAACTAGCGTTGACGTGACGTAAGTTAGCTAACTAGACACTAAACAGCACAAGACTCAAAACAGCCAGTTTTAAGTTCGCGAAACATTAGAAAATTACTTAATGTCACCTTACAACGTGTGGTGCGTCTGTGAAGATGTGGAAACTACCTGAAGGGTGTTGTATACTCGCAAAGACAGCTGCTGCTCTTTTGAATTGCCCGCCATGTTGTTATTCCTGCAGTGAGTCTGTTGGCTGTGCGTCAGTGTCATTCAGCGCCTGCGGTTACAGCGACGCCCAGCGGTCACACCCATATTACAACTAAACAAAAGTAGGCTATAGGCTAATTATACAGGACACAAAATTAGCGTTATTATTATTATTAAAAAAAGGACAAATATAATAACTGAGGATTGGAGCATTTAGGTATGCTGAGTCCGTAAAACAAAAATGTATGTTTTTTTTATTTATTGTTACATATTTCAGGTATGTTTCATTTTTGTTGCTTTATACTTTTAGTTGTCCTTTGAAAAACAAAATCTCATTATGTGATAATTAAATGTGTAATCTTTATTTCAGCATGAGGTCACAATTGTGCTTGTTTTTGAAACATGCTATTTTAAAATGCAACTAATTCATTTTAAACATTCATTCATTTCTGAACAGTTTTTAATTCTTCATTTTAGATCATATGCAAACTGATTTAGTATCAATCCTTCCACAAGAAAAAAAATTGTGGGAAAAAAATCAAAATTCAAATGTTTTATGCTTTAAAGATGGAAAGATAAATAACATGAAAAGTAAAAAGAGCAAATTTTCACAAACATTTGACTATAATCTCTGTTTTGTTCCTTATTTAAAAAGGTATCCACATAAACCACAGAAATAACTTAGTTTGTTAAAATGTGCTGCCTAAACATACAAAACATCACATATTTTGCTTAGATATTAAATGGAGTACAGTGTCCTGTGATATATCTTATAAAATACATAATGATGAAATGAAAGGCTTTAAATGCAGTCACATGTAAGCAGTCCTTGTATGCTTATACATCAACAGTGATGTTTAAAGATCTGGTCTGAGCGAGTGCAGTCTCAAATATTACACTGCCGCTGAAACAAAGAGATGAGATGTAAAGTCAGTACAGTCTGAGTGTTATTCTGATGCGAGAATAAAGAAGGCATATGTCCACATGTCCAGATTTCTTATTCTGACATTTCCTCAATTAACTGAATTATGTAAATTATGGACAGATGTTTGGAAAAACAAGAATGGAACAAGAATCTATTTACTGAGACTCTGCTGTTACTCTGCTCACCCTCCAGTTTCAAATCCCAATGCTGTGATGAAGACGTTAATAAGAACAGTAAAGAACACAAAAATAGTTGCTGCATCATTCATTGTGTTCAGCCTCGGCTGTTTCTTAACATCGTTCAGGTCATACTTCACTGAAGGAAACAAGAGAAAACACATCAGTGTTGCCAATGAAAGAAGATCAGAATGCTTTCAAACAGACATAAACTAACCAATGAAGATGAGTAGGAGGCCAACAATGACCTGCAGTGAGATGGACAGTGAGATCAGAGCAATAAGAGGGGCGTAGAAGCGATGCTGAGGTCCTGAATGCAGCACTGTCTTCAGCTGAGAGGAGTTGGCCATCAGAAGAGCCACATCCAACATGCTCTGCGCTGCACTCTTTTTAGTAGCGTAATGATTCATGTTGAAGGGACGCTGTCCGTTCCCTGTGGCAAGAGCCTGACAGGGAGTAAATAAAATACTGTATCCATGAAACATATTCTATATTCCCTCCAAATGAACACGTCTTAAATGACCCCTTTAACAAAGGTTTTTCTAAGGAAGGCGGCAGAAGAAAGAAACAAATGGCAATACCTATATTGTATTCTTACTAGGTGAAACAGAACAAGCTGTCAGAGTGGTAATTAACATAAAGCAGGGATGTTCAGAATGAGACTGCAGGTGGATTTTCAGTTGTATGTCAGAAATCAGCACAAATTTCAACAAGCCAAAAGGTGTCATTACAGGGTTACTGAGTAAAACAGATGAACAACATGTATTTAAAGGGTTAGTTCACCCAAAAATGAAAATTCTGTCATTAATTACTCACCCTCATGCCGTTCCACACCCGTAAGACCTTCGTTCATCTTCAGAACACAAATTAAGATATTTTTGATAAAATCCAAAGGCTCAGTGAGGCCTCCATTGACAGCAAGACAATTAACACTTTCAATGCCCAGAAAGCTACTAAAGACATATTTAAAACAGTTCATGTGACTACAGTGGTTCAGCCTTAATATTATAAAGCAACGGGAATACTTTTTGTGCACCAAAAAAAAAAAAAAAGACTTTATTCAACAATATTTAGTGATGGGCGATTTCAAAACACTGCATCATGAAGATTCGAAGCTTTATGAATCTTTTGTTTCAAATCAGTGAAACGTTTCGAAACGTTTCGAAACACTTCTGACGTAACGAAGCGACACTGAAATCACGACACTTTGGCAAAAGACAATAGAGGCCTCACTGAGCCATCGGATTTCATCAAAAAGATCTTAATTTGTGTTCTGAAGATGAACGAAGGTCTTACGGGTGTGGAACAACATGAGAGTGAGTAATTAATGACAGAATTTTCAGTTTTGGGTGAACTAACCATTTAATATAATTAAATGATTAGTTAGTTAAATTTAATATAATTCTCTAATTATACTTTATAAAGTAGACATTGAGTACTATGGTCAATTTAGCATCAAATACTACCACATTTCAGTAACATGCCTACATAAGAAAACATCATTTTTATTTTTATATGTGCACATCCAGAATATTGAGCTGAAGTCTCAACTGTTCAGGGATAGTACTTTAATTTTACGATATTCAAACATAATATGCATTTAAGTGTATCGTATGCATTGTAAAAAAAAAAAAAAAAACATATTGTGTGCATGTTCTATTTTTATATTTACCAAGAACATCATTTAGAATGACAAAGATCCTCATATTGTTTATAGGTATGTGGATTTTTTTTTTTATCTTACTTTCTTTTTAAATGTTTGTGTAGATTACTCCATAGATAAGAGATATATTTTGAATATAGATTAGATAACAACTCTGTTTTGGTTAAATACAAAGCATGGGAATGATAACATTTCCAAGGCAAGCCTGTAGTGTGTCAGCATAGCAGTTTAGGGTGGTGATGAAGGGTGTTCTCCAGTTCTTTCAAACCTACAGGTTCCATGAAAGCAGTGAATATACGGTCACTCCCATGCATTCTATTTATAGTGTTCCAAAACAGTACTGGTGTAATTCCTCTTTTTATGTCAAATGCACTTTAATAGATGTTTTTTTACAATATTTAATGATAAACTAGGCTGGCTGATTGACAAACCTGCAAATAAAACAGATAAAACGGATAAAACAGAATAAAAAAAGATTATGGTGTATATTATATTTATCATGATATAACAGGTATCCATTCTTTATTCTTCTATGAGTAACTGAAGTAAATGAAAATGAGTAAATGAAAATCTTTCAGTTTATTTAAAAAATATCAAGAAAAAGCTCTATACCTCTACCTTTTCTGATTCATTGAGAGCTCGGTTCTCCTCCATTGTAACTTTCAAGAGCGCTTAGTAGGATTATTTACAAGAAGCATTCAAGAAGCTCACGAAGTAATAATACAAAAAAGGCGTGAGAAATTAATGATTTCTACACTGAACATATAACAAACTGATTTCCCTTAGCTCTTCTCAACATGTTCTGTGTTGTGTTGGCAGTAGTAGTGGGCGGGATTCACCCAGTGACTCAAATGTTTTGAATCTAAAAAGAGTCGTTCTTATTCGTTCAGCAGGTTCACATGGTTACTTCAGAAGCAAAGTCCCTTTAAGTGTTATTCTATAGTCTTTGTTCAGAAGGAATCAGAAGTCACATTCCTTTTCTTATTTCATTTCATTACTGGTTTTTAATTCAACAAACGTCATTGAAGCCCATGTCTTGTTCACTCAGATTCCTTGTCTTTATTTTGGCCAGATAATTTAGATCTTTTTCTCTCTCCAGGTATCATGACCTCCTTGATATGAATGCCCACTTACCATATCCCAAATCCACCTCTATTTCTATGCCATTAAACACAGTTGTAAATATTACATATTCTTTAGTAATTAAGCAGAGCTCTATCAAGGACAGCAAGGCAACTGACCCTTCGCCAGGAGTTTGATTGACAGGCGATCTAACCAATCATAACGCCGAATCCGCCATTTTGTCCGACAAAGCAGTCAGGGGAGTTAGTACATTAACGTTAGTGGACTTAAACTTGAAAAATGATGTGTACTGACGTCTTTCTGTGGTTGAATTGTGGTTCATTCATGTTTATTTGATGATATAAATTAACTAGTAAGAAGAGATGATCGGTTCATGAGCCGCTTGATCTGAGGCGCTACAGCGATTTGTCACGGCACATTAAAGAGCCACAAAACGGTAATAATGACAACATTTGAGACTTTGTTTCATATCAAAAGTAACCTGCTCTGCCTTGTCTGTCGACGCGTTGTCAGCTTCCTCTTTGCTCCGCGTTGTATTTTTCACTGCCTGAGAACATGTGTGGCGTGAGAGCGCCGTGGCTTGTCGGACATAGCAACAGTAACTAAAGGGGGCGGGTCTTCGCGAACGGTCAATTACTTTACACTTTGTCTCCCAGTGGTATGATCTATTTTAGATAACCCTGCCTCTAAGCAGCACATAAAAAGTTACTTTTACATGCAAGCCAAATATTCTCTTTCTGTCCAAGTGGGCATTTCCTGGCCAAAATAACATGCAATGAGAACCAGACTTTTTGACGCAAGTGAGACTGGGATAACAGTGGTTCTTCTACTTTAAAATAATTGCTGTAATCAATGCTCCCTTTGCCAACAACTGGACACTGGTACTGGACCTGTGCTCAGAATATGAATGTGTGATAATATGTGTCCTTGTTTCCCACCTATTCATCCTAAAACAATATATATCTTTCCAATAAAGATTTTCTTTAAGGGAAGTGGTGAACTGGCAGTCTTGTACAATGTCATCAGGCTGAAGAAATAATCACAGGCACACAATGAAACACAACCACAGACACTGGTCAAAGTTATTATTGTAGAATACTTTGATTTGATTTTTTATACAGACAAAAAGTGTTGACTTATTTTCCCATTAAATTCTTAGATTTCCATAGTTTAGTCTACAGTATACAGCTGTGTTCTTTCATCATAGATAGATACTTTTTTCGCTTAAATAACAGGCAGGTAATTATTAATATATTTAATAGTTTAATTTTTTTTTCTCTTTTTTGTCTTTTTCCATTGTAGAGCAGTAAGTGTATGTTCAGGAGAATGTGCAACTGTTTTTTCCATCAGCTAAAAGTGCACTGATGGAAAAAGACAATAATAATCATAATAATAGTCATAATAATCATAATAATGTACAAGCTGTTCAATTTTAATTCTTTACAAAAAAGCAAAAGGAGAAAGAAAGAGGAAGAGACAATAGAGTAAAACAAAAAAAAATGTGCTTAAATCGTAAACAAAAGATGCACATGTGCACATTTTGGCAAAAATGTACAGTGATGGTGCAGTTGTACAATAATTTATAACTTTTATATTAAATATAGTATATTATTTACTCTTTTTCACATTACATTTTTTTCACCTTACCTTGCGTGATTTTTCTACAACAGAATGGAACAAAATGAAGGCAGACAATGGATTTTTGGATTATCTGTTATCTTTTTTTAATATATATATATGCGTATATATATTTGTCACTCTATCAGGAGTCTCGATAAAGTGTCTGTCTGTTGTGGTGGAGAGGAGGGATACCATACATATGCAACTGTAATATATATCATCACTGTCTGGAGAGTTCAATGATTGGGGTATACGTCTTAGATATAGTTAGATTTAAAAATTATTCAGAGACGAGCATAGCTTGAGGCCTATTTTGGTAGTTAAGCTTTGCTGAGGATAAGATAAGGTTAGGAAATGTTTCTTTATAATGGTTTAGCAGGTTCACTGCCCTGTCCTCCCTGACCACCACTTTGGCCTGCTGACTGTGTCTAGGCCTTTAAATGGGTTCAATCTGTGAGACCTGCCAGCGCTCTCGACATTAGAGACTCCACTGAAACTGTCTGAGCCCGATCGAACTCAGCGAAAGGCGGACACATTCATACAGATATAACACAGTTTTGCTTTAAGGCATATTCCGGGTTCAATACAAGTTAAGCATTTGTGGCGTAATGTTGATTACTACTTTAAAATAACTTTTAAATGAGGCCAATTTTTGGAATAATTAAAAAGAGAAATGTGATGCTTATAATCATAAAAAATGCACTTACATTAATTCTTGTGTTAAAGTGTGTATTTGTTTGAGCTGTTTAAATAATCATGTTACCATCATTTTGGGGTTTATGGTCTATGGTATTGTAAAATTGGATTTAATTTTACACAGAAAAGGTTTGTTTACAGATTGGCCCTATTCACTTCCATTGTAAGTGCCTCACATTTTTTAAAGAAAAGAATGGACTGAACCCCGAATATTCCTATAAAAATGGGTTTCCATTTAAAGATCCAACAACAAAATGTTCTGCTATTCGCAGAACGAGTCAACCCATTTTAAGCAGCGTGTCTATTGGCATTTAACAAGTAGTCAGATTGGCAGTGTGACACTGCTCCACCTCCGGGCTCCACACCACAAACAGGGCAGAGTATAAGGAGGAGAACATCAGCATGGACAATAGCACATTAATGACAGCACAGGTGCGCTGGGAGGAGAAACGTGTGTCCACCAACCGCTTAAGAGCCACAGTGAAGCATCGACAGACGAAAGTGAAGTCAAACAATGACAGTGAAGAGCGAGCGCTATGATATCAACATGCTCCGCAAAGACACAATAGACCAATGCAATGACATGATCTAGTGACGCTCATGCTTGCATTGTCTGCTTTCAATATTCGCCAGTTTCTCTGAACTGGACAATCTAGAAAAGTATTCTATACAGATAAAGGTTTTTTTCGAGATCCATATGTACATGTCGTGAAGTGTATTTCACAGAGCTGTGGGCAGGGCAGTCTGTTGCATAAGTGCCGGTCTCATTCCCCAAAATGATTGTATTACATTGCAATGCATTGACTGTAGCAGTATGATCATAACTGTACCATTCCAGACGGTAATGGGGTGAAAAAAGGAGGTAACCCCGGATGGTACGGCTGATCAGTGGCACGTCAATGGAATGTAACTGAATCAAACATACTGACGTGGAAAATCATCATAGGGATTATTGTTCTGTGCAAAGATGTTGTTCTGAAATGCTAACATATGGACCAATAGCAGAATGGTGTGTCTATCAAAAGTCCACGGTGAACGTTTGCTCTGTGAACTTCGATATTGTGCAAAAGTAATGGTACCCTCACGGATTGTCCATTGCTTTAGTATCTTTGATATTTTTTTTAACTATGGTGTGGCAGTATAAGATGGATTCCCCTACCCTGGTGACCACAGTCTGCAGATATATACAGAATCTGATAAATATTTCACACACATGAGGAAAGCAATCGTGAGTGCGAATGTATTTAAAGGGCCAGCAGGTATGCATGAACGAATAGAATTATCTGAACATGTTTAAAGGGTTGATGCATTTGTTGGTGTCATCTGCACAACATAGATGTAATGCCTTTAATGTGAAAAAAAAAAAAAATCGAAGACACCATTAAATGACGAGTCTGGGCAAACCCACTGAAATCCCTAAATCTTTAAATTTCAGCTACTTTGAACAAGGTATGACATATTAACAAGGCCATTTTGCCGTATGGCTGATTGCCATTGCTGAGATGGAAAACCACCAAAATCCCACCCACGTCCATTTAATCGCTGTGATGGGATTGCCCAAATCCTCTACCCTGTAGCATATTTTAAACATAAACATGTTGTGTAAATGTTTAAAATATCATGAGCATGATGTTTGTGTTTTAAAAAAAAAAGCTTACCCTCACTTAGAGTAAAGCTACAAATTGCCCTCAAACAAAGTTTTTTTGTTTTGTTTTTTTTTTTACATAAAATGCTGTAAAACAATGACCGTTAAAATGGTGCGGCGACATATTTGTCTTCTTTTTGTTATCAGCAGACGCATTATAATTGAATTAGTCTAAGCTTCAAATTAATATTTTTGCTTTGTTAGTACTTCTTTTTTCTTGCTTTTTTATGCTTATAGGACAGACACAACACACACAGACACATAGAGAGAGAGAAATAGACAAAGTGAAAATGAAAAATAAATGTTGGTGATCACAATAAATAAATAATCAAATAAATAAATAAATAAAATGTTTTAAAGCTTATCCATAAAGAATTACTCAGAGTAATAAAAGTCATATTCTGTGATATCGCAATGATAATCCGAGCACTCATGATGGCGGTGGCGATATTAAGAAGTCAAACATGATAATAATATTGAGTTTAGTAACACCGATAAAAAGTAAAGTGAATGGACCCCTACTCCACCCGTAGGGAACATATTCCTTTGCATTTCGAGAAGTCAATAGTCACCAGCACTAAAGAACCACTAAAATCCATCGGGTCTGGATTCCTCACCTTCTCAGGTCTGTCCAAAGGAACCACAGACATGCAGCAGACTTGCCTCCTCTCCACACGGTGAGAGGAGAGGTGTCTGTGGGGCTGTTGTTGAGACATGAGGAGTGATAGTGCTTTCGGTGGATGGTGGTAGTGGGCGGATGGTTGTAATGGGATGACCCTGTCTTAGTGTTGGGGGTCAACCACCTATAACGTGTCCGTAGGAGCCTCCCCAACCAGCATGACCCGCACAAGTCTGCATCCTCAAGAGTTTTTAGGGTCTCTGGAGCAAGGTCAGTTATAGGGAGGTCTCCAGAGCGAGGAGGGGGTACAGCTGTCGAGAGGGGGGTGTCCAGTGCCCATCAGGGCTTGTGGGGAGGTTCAGGCGGTAGACGCTGCTGTCAATGGCATTGTTGTTGCGGTTAGGTGTGGTGGGGAGGCTGTACTGGCGGTAGGGACGGGGCGGGGGACGGGAACGCTGCGGTTGCTGGACCGGAGGGGGTGGGGGCTTTCGGAAGGCCGGATGCAGGTGGTGGTTGTGCCTCGACCACTCCGATTCGTCGTCAATGTCTGTGTCGTCGATCAGCGGGATGTTGTGGATGTAGTCATTGATGAGAAACTCTGGGTGCGCCATGAAGTTGTGGATGGAATTCCTGGACGCGGGTTTCTCGATTCCGTCGTAAAGGGAGCTACGGAACGCTTTCACCACCCGCATCTAAACGGGAACAGAGGGGACGAGGTGCAGAGGAAGACAGAGAGAAAACAGAGTGGGAGAAGTGAGGACAGAGAGAGGGTTGAGACAGAGGAGGGTGGGAGCAAAGAAATCTTTCAGTACATGTGTGATAGAAAAGACCTGAAACACTGTAGTACCTGTTCTGAACATGCCTTACAATGCACAGACAGCTCAAGATCAGGTTGCTGCAAAATTCTGAATCTGTTTGTGTCATTTGTTTTAGGTAGCTACAGTAATGATTTTATTTTAGTACTTAAAGGTGCAATGTGCAATTTCTTAGTGGGAACAAACAGAATTGCAAATAATCGGGACTTTTTTGGAACAGCACTGGGACCTTTCACTGTTTGTATCACTCTGTGTTTGCGCATAACCATTGGCTGAACGTCTGATACATATGGCACAAAATGGGAAACACTTCGTCATCTGATTGGTTACATTCTACAGGATTTCCAGGAAGCACATATGTGTCAATTTTAAAGGTACAGTAAGCAATTTCTGAGAAACACTGTTGATATTTGAAATCAACCCAAACAAATACACCCCTCCTGATGATGAACAAGCGACAAGGAACAGCAAGAGTTTGCTGTTAGTCGCCAGCAGCACGCCAGCTTCAGACAAACAATGACACTCGAAATTGTCCTGTTAAAGCTAACATTACAACAACAGTGAAACATAGCAAAACCAATGTTACTCACCTATGGAGCAGAAACAACAGAACCTCAGCGTCTGCTTTCAGGCCTTCCCGTTTGGGCCTCTCCAGCACCGGAAAGCTTTTCTAATATTAACGTGGGTCCTAAGGCTCTTGCCTGATCATAACCCTTTTCCAGTGATATTCCTCTGGCCTTTTCTTTTTTGTAATGTCTCTCAGCCATCTCTCTTTCTACAGTTTTTCTTCAAATCTCCCTCTTGCTCACTCTCTCTCCTCTCCCATCATGAGTGTATACACCCCCTACTGCTGATTGGCTACAAGTGTGGTGCTCGGTCCAATCCACTTTCAACAGAAATAGCTTACTGCACCTTTAACAGTCCATCTGGAATCAAAGCCGTTGTGACGCCAAACCCCCTCATGGGAGAAAAAAGCCATTGTGTTTACAACTGTGACAATGAGCGCTTATCAGGATCAACTAAACGCTGGTTTTTCAAAATTTTTGGAGACTGCTGAGCCATTGTCGCAGTAAATTTGCCCAACATTCTTGGAATAATGATGTATTGGTTGCACACTGGTCTGTTGTTGTAGGGACATTGATTTCACATTTCCACACCTCTAAACATGACGCTGAACAAAACAAAATGTGTCAGTCAGATGTCCTCTTGGGCGGTCCTTGGCAATAACAATACTTGCAATCATGCTGTTCTGTGCTGGTCTAAATATTAGCATTCTTGCTTGTATGATATTCTTTATTAGGTCGGGATTTATTAAGCGGCATCTTGCGCACTACACAAAAACTTTACCACTAGTTTATACATTTCATCAATAACAGCAACAGCAACAACAACAAAAAAAACCCTAAAATTTTTTTTTTTTAAACATGTTTTTTTTTCCCCTTTTGTCATCCACCAGTGCATGATGTCCCTGGCCACATCTCATGCCATTGGTTGAGCCAATGATACGCCACTCAAACAAACAGATTGCAATTCTGTTTTACACATTTATGCTGCAGAAATTACACAAGGCACATTCCTGATTTAGATTCTAATACCTATAAACTAGGGCTTTACACTTAAGCTGCGCAACCAGATCTTAAGAGTTTCTCAAAGAAAGACAGATGACAAAAAACAAACAAAAAACAAATAACACACAGGAAATGAACCCAAGCTGTCAGTTCACAGTTATCACTCAAAAATGATGGACATTCTCTTAAACTCAAAACAGTAAACAGACCAGGCCTCAAACAAAAAGATGTATGGAAGCACAAAGTACCAAACAGATAGCCAATACCAAACATATGCCATGTGTGTATATTGACCTATTAGTGGTAAAAACTGAAATAGTGATGAGGAGAGAAAGACAGAAAGGAGGATGTCTTGATACACACATAGACACACAGCCAATGGAAGAAACAGTGCGTAAGAATCTGCAACAAAGTGCTAAGCAAAGGGGATGTGATGAATAGACAGATGGGGGTCCAGCTGGTGGGATGGAGGTAGGATGCACCCAGTGATGCTGTACTCAGTCTTTAGAGGAGCTTTGACTTCCTCCTCATTGGTACTAGCAGCATTCAGGGATGTGGTAACAATAAAGCAATGCCACTCTAGTAATGTGATTGTGATGTCATAACAGAAGCCATGGAAACAACATGCGTAATGAGGCTATCAGCCAATGATGTCAGTTAATGCCAATGAGTGAAAATAGGTCAGAAGCTGTGAAGATATACTGTAGCTGAGGTGTATTACTGTAAATATCAAATGATCTGTAATCTCATCTATGGATTTATCTGTCTCCCTGATCAGCAAGTTGAGTTTTATTCCAGTTTGTATTCTACTGTCACTATTTACATATAATGATAATAATAATAATAAATGTTATATAAAACATATGGGTGTTTCTTCAATTACACGCATTTTTAGAAAATAAACTACCTTAAAACACACTTTTTACATTATCAATATTTTAATTTAACTATGTAGTTCAATTGCACTACTAACAATGTCCATGAATCATACATTCTTTAATTTTTTTTTAAAGAGGCATGAAAATTTCCACCACATTGTCATTTCCACCACATCTTTTTTAGTAACATTCTGTGGAGAAAATGGCATTATAAACATTACTTGGAATTTTTTTAAAACGTTTTTTGGTTAACAAATTTACAGCTTGATTAGAAACAGCGCAAAATAATACTATTCACAAACACATTATTAGTGTTAAAAATAATTTTTTTCAGGTGAAATTATGCCACAACTGAGGGACAGATGTATAAACATTTTTACAACAGTTTTTATTTTGTTTAAAGTGATTATTTTCACTCCTTGTTTAGGTTATAGTTTTAAAAAATAATATTTTAAAGGGGTGGTTCATTATGATTTCACTTTTTTAACTTTAGTTAGTGTGTAATGTTGCTGTTAGAGCACAAACAACATCTGCAAAGTGACCGTAGGCATTTTACAACAGTTCCCGCACGAGTGATTTATAGATTATCATGACAGAATATGCTAATCAATGACTTTAAGATATCCCACATCAGCTACATAAATTAAGCAACTAACCATTCAGAAATGTTATCACTTTTAAAACATAAAAGGCTGAACAGTTTCTGACATTGTAATCGGCGCTATGTGCTAACACAAGCTCTTGAAACCCCGCCCTCTGCTTAGGAGCAGCAGCTCATTTGCATTTAAAGGGACACACACAAAAACGGCGTGTTTTTGCTCACCCTCAAAAAGTGACAAATTTAACATGCTATAAAAAATTATCTGTGGGGTATTTTGAGCTAAAACGTCACATACACACTCTGGGGACATCAGAGACTTATTTTACATCTTGTAAAAATGGCATTACACCACCCCTTTAAGAAGGAATCATAGTTTGAGAGACCTTTTTTCAGTGACCTTCATATATTATTATTTTTTTAACCTGTTGGTTTTTAATTAAAATGTACTTCATATGACATAAAAGTGCCCATAGTTGAAGAAACACCCACACACGAATAATCTGCAGATATAAGGTCGCTCTGGTAGGCTTATATGAGAAATTGCTTCACAGGTTCAGATTACATTGACTGCCAGAGGATAAGTGATAAAATTTCCAGAGACATCATCTAGATGGATGATGATGACTTCTCTGAGACTAGTCACTTCCTGGCACTGAGCCATTGATTACATGACACCAACTGGTGTGACAGAAGACCTTAACAAGCACTATCACACTGACAAGAACAGAGCAGGCACAATAAACAAGGTCGCAGCATCTCTGGTTTCTGCAAAAGTCACCTTATCAGCACAAATGGATCAGACCTTTGTACAGTATCATATAGGCCTGAAATTGAATTTTGTTTGCTATCTCGGTAAGGGCTACTATTGTGGATTAGTGTTCAGATGACACATTCAGTTGTGGATGGTTAGAGAGGTGTGGAAAAGCACATTCAGTGAGAGAGATTTGAGAGTGCAAGCATCTTTTGGCATGCAGCAGAGCAGTTGAGTGCAGATGACAGACACAGAGAAGAATAGCTGAAGAGTGTTGATGAGATCTGCCTCAGTCTATATGCAGAGAAAAGAAGAAGGAGCACGGGAACCAATCAGAAAGCAAAATGCTCATTCCAGTGCAGCTGGCTCGTTGTCGTGTTACAGGAACAGAAACAATGAAAGTCGAGGTCAAACTCAAAAACTTGAATGCATGATGGTAAGCAGTCAGGCTCATGCTGTAAGAGTAAATCAAATGCAGCTGGAGCACATATACACACGCGTCTCTCGTGTGTATATATATTCAGAAGGAAGGAGATTTGAGAGCGCAATCCTTTGCTGTGGCCACAGGCCGGTGCAACCCATACCAACCCCCATTTCAACACTCACCCAGCAAAGGAAAAGAAGCTAAAATGACCAAGAAAGAATTTACAAGAGACAAAACAAACAAACAGGAAGGGACGGTCAAGCATTTGGTTAAGTGCTTATCTGTTTTTCCAAAGAGCCTGTTTGTTGAGAAAAAGTCATGCAAATCTAAATTGAAAAATTGTTTGTTTTCATTTTTGTTCTTTGAGTTTCTTTCTTTCTGTTTTTGCATGGATACAGGTAAACGTTCGAGTATATCGCCCACTTTTGGGAAATGTGTGTTTGTTTAAAACTGATTGAGTTTTTTTTTTTTTTTCTCTTTGCTCTGGATGTTAGCATGCCAGATTACTATCCACTGTCTCCCCCACGCTGTCCTTCAAAGAAAAAAGCTTGATGGAAAAACTTTATCATTAAAACCAAAAAACTAAACAAAAAAGACTTCTTTCCTCAACAAATATTTCCCAAAGATGTCTGAAATGAAGGTAGAGCTACATAGAAAGACTTGAAGCAGACAAAGTGATAAGATGCAGGAAAGGAGAGGAAGTAGTTAACGAAGCAGTGATGAAATAATGACTTCATGTTGAATTTGAACAAATACATTCAGAGAGGTTTATGCATAAAGATTGTGACATGTTAAAGTGCAATCACTGGACATGGCCCTATTTTCACTCTGTTTTCATTACAGTGAATTATCATTATGTAACTGCTGTATTAAAGGGTTAGTTCACCCCAAAAAATCCCTCAAGTTGTTTCAAACCTGTATGAGTTTCTTTGTTCTTTTGAACACACAAAAAGATAACCAAACAGTTGATGGACCCCATTGACTTCCATAGTAATTTTTTTATTTTTGGAAGTCAATGGGGTCCATCAACTGTCTGCTTACCAACATTTTTCAAAATATCTTCTTTTGTGTTCAGCAGAACAAAGAAACTCATACAGGTTTGGAACAACATGAGGGTAATTAAATTAAGACAAAATTTTCATTTGTGGGTGAACTATCCCTTTTAATTTGTTATTTATATTTAGAAGTGACTGCAAAGTGCTTTTAAGAGTCCATTTAGAGAAATGCAAATCCTACTACGAATATTGTTCTGTTGTATTTTATATTAATGGAATTAAACTCAAAATTGAAAGAAAAAAAAATCCTCATATTGCAATTTTTTTTTTTCAACTACAAACTACAAACAATGGGTTATTTTTAATTATAGCAATATGTGACCCTGGACCACAAAACCAGTCATAAGTGTCAATTTTTTGCAATTGAGATTTATACATCATGAATAAATAAGCTGAATAAATAAGCTTTCCATTGATGTATAGGACAATATTTGGTCGAGATACAACTATATGAACATCTGGAATCTGAGGGTGCAAAAAAAAAATTGTGAGAAAATCGCCTTTAAAGTTGTCCAAATGAAGTCCTTAGCAATGCATATCCACTCACAAAAATTAATTTTTTATATATTTATGGTAGGAAATTTACAAAATATATTCATGGTACATGATCTTTACTTAATATCCTAATGGTTTTTGGCATAAAAGAAAAATTGATCATTTTGACCCATACAATGTATTGTTGGCTATTGCTACAAATATACCCGTGCGACTTATGACTTATGGTTTTGTGGTTCAGAGTCACATATGTGTATTTTGTATTTGTATTCTTTTTTCTAATTTGATTAATGGATTAATGCTTTATCTCACATATTTTCATCTTGAATAATTTAACTATGGTGATCTTTATGCAATATTATGTATTTAGCAATGCACTGATTAAAATGCTCTGTATAATCTGATGGCAGAATTCGAACAGTGACACAGACTATGAATATGATTATTTTTATCAGATGGTAGTAATCAAAGCTAGGAAAACTTTAATATATTAAAGTCATTTGGATCGTACCATTTTGATAAAATATATTCCACTGACTCTCTTACTGATAGTGCGCATCTGTTTTAGGCAGTGAACCATTACCATACAAGGCAAATGAGTGAGGTAAACATGAATCTATCAGTGGCAGCACTGCACCTCTTCTGAACCTCTGGGTTACAATGTAAACCCATCCTACAAAACCTAAAATGAAAACAAACTTGATCCGTAGATCTGTCAAATATTTTTAAACAAACATTTTTGTGTGTGTGAGAGAGACAGCTGTGAGGGGAAAAAAACGCATGTTTCTGGAGAGCTGTGATGAATGATTGATCTAAATAAAGTGTTTTCTTCTCTGAAGAGCTTCATCCCTGGTATGAAATGATTTTTAAAGATATTTACTGATGATGTATATAAATATACATCATAAAGAATATCAACACACTAACATCAACTAAATGTTTTTGTAGTCTTATTTCTAACATGAGGATGACAGAATGATGTTAAAAAAGTTAATGTTTGGTCCACAAATCCCAGTCAAAGTCAAAGAAAATTAGTGTGAGAACAACAAAGATTAAGAGATGTACAGAGCTGAAAAAAGACTAAAGTGAGTAGAGTGGCACATTTCACCCACATGAGCACAGTACACACACACAGAGTGAAAAAATGTGATGACAAATGTACACACATGAAGCACGACACAGGGCAGTCAGCCGCAATGATATGTGGTAGTCGTAATTTTAACATTTCTAGCCTGAAACAAAAAAAACCCCCACAAAGATGGAGAAATAGCTGGGGAAAAAATCTATAATTATTGATAAAGAAGCGGTTAGTCCACTAATTCCAGAAAAAGAAAACATACTGTATACTTATATATTCTTAAAATCTCTATTAAAGTGCTATTAGAGTTTATTAAATAAGTATTTTGGGTTCAAAACAAGTTGAAAAATAGATCACTCAAATTATAATTATTGTTCTTTATATTCAGTTATAATTCTCTCATCATTTATTCACCGTCATGTCGTTCCAAACCTGTATGACTTTATTTCTTCCGTGGAACACAAAGCTGATCCAAGTCCAAGCTCAAACTGCTCTTTTCCATTCAATGAAAGTGAATGATGACCATAGAAGGACTTCCAAGGTTTTTTTTCAGGATTTTCTGTGTTTAATTAAAGGGTTAGTTCACCCAAAAATGAAAATTATGTCATTAATTAATTTCTCATCCTCATGTCGTTCCACACCTGTAAGACCTTCGTTCATCTTCGGAACACAAATTAAGTATTTTTGATAAAATCCAATGGCTCAAGTGAGGCCTGCATCGCCAGCAATAACGCTCCCTTTTTTAATGCCCAAAAAGCTACTAAAAACATATTTAAAACAGTTCATGTGACTACAGTGGTTCAACCTTAATATTATAAAGTGACTAGAATACTTTTTGTGCGCCAAATGATTTTATTCAACTACATCTAGTGATGCTTAACGAATCATTTGTTTCGAATCAGTGGTTCGGAGCACATATCAAACTGCCAAAGTCACGTGAACTATTGAAGTTTCAAAACACTTATGACGCAACAAAGCCTGATTCGAAACAAATGATTCGTAAAGCTTCGAAGCTTCATGAAGCAGAGTTTTGAAATCGCCCATCACTAGATACAGTGGAATAAAGTCGCTATTTTGTTATTTTTCGCGCACAAAAAGTATTCTCGTCGCTTTATAATATTAAGGTTGAACCACTGTAGTCACATGAACTGTTTTAAATATGTTTTAAGTAGCTTTCTGGGCATTGAAAAAGGGAGTGTTATTGCTGGCAATGCAGGCCTCACTGAGCCATTGGATTTCATCAAAAATATTTTAATTTGTGTTTCGAAGATGAACGAAGGTCTTACAGGTGTGGAACGACATGAGGGTGAGTAATTAATGACATAATTTTTGGGTGAACTAACCCTTTAATTACTTTTATATTGCTTTTAATGAAGCAGTTGGTCACCATCCACTCTCACTGTATGAAAGAGCAGTGTGAACATTCTTTAAAACATCTTATGTTCCACAGATGAAAGAAAGTCATACAGGTTTGGAACAATGGGATGGTGAGTAAATATATTTTTGGGACAGAATTTAAATTTTTGACTTAACTATCACTCTATTGACAGCATCTATTTTTATAAACAAGTTAATATTATTTTAAACAGCATGACACAGATGCTATCAATAGAGCTGAACTTGTTTTGAACCCTTGTTTTGATTCCTTTAAAGACTGATATCTAGACACATGGTAATGTAGTACGTTTGATAGAAAAATGAAAGATTGTTTGTTAGTTTAGAAGAGTTTAGAAGATGCCTACAGAGGAGAGAACAGGAGACAGGTAAAAATAGATTTGAGCCATGAACCATGTGAACCATGAGACAGAGAAAAAGATTGTGAGGATCTGTGGAAGGGAGATGTAGTCAGTAGCACAGAGACATTAGAGGATGCTTTCACACAGTCTCATGATGGAAAATAGAAGATGCATTATCTGGAAAAAAGTAATAGAGGGAAAGAGAATGGAAGAGAGAGAGAGACAGAGAGAACTGTCAGAGGGAGAAGAACCTTATAGGGCTTATACTCGAAGGTTTACCCCTGTGTAGGCTCAAAAGCCATAGCAGTGCAGCAATTGACTACCTCTGCTTACTGTAAAACCTCATCTTTTTAGCAAACCACGCTTGACAACAGAAGCCTCTCGGAAATTAAATGAGTGCCATGGACTCTCTGCATTCTCTCTGTGGATGTTTGGACTAAATTCAGGTTTAAATACAGGTTCAACACCAGAGCAGCAATCAATGTCCAGAGATGTTATATGTTTTAAATGAATTATTATTAGTATTAGATGCAGTTATACAATTATATAATTTACATCAATCATCTATAGACAATTGTAACCAAGTCACTTGTAGGTTAATTTGTCTGAAAAATACAAACAATATGTCTCTGTGGTGCAATTTAAACAATATTGTCTCAACCAATGGCATGGGATTGGGGGTGGGGCTATCTGTTTGTCTAACCAATGGTTTATGTTCATGAAATTTGATCACTCATTACTCTTGCAATACCATTTGCTCAAAAAAAAAAAAAAAAAAAAAACAATAACGACAATAACAACAACCACTTAAGCTTTAAAAAATAAACCAGATTCAAAGAAAAAAAATAATAAAAAGATGCTGTGTATTTTACACATTCTGTTGCAGATTATCGGTTTAGTTTTGGACAGAGAGAAGACAGAGAACGGCTTATCTAGAAACAGGGATTTGAAAACAAAACCAACACCTTCAGACAACAAAGAGGAACCCAACAGCAAGAGAAAAGGCCCGACACAGCAAGACAGCACACAGAAATCGAGAGAAGGAGAGGAGGGACTCGGGAAGGAGACACAAACGGCGGCCCATAGAGGATCAGTCAAAGCCAGACAGGCCATCTTGCAAAGAGCCACTCAATCACAGAGAGACGACTACAGAGAAGGTTTCAAATACAGAACAGAAGTACCACGGCACACACGGTGGGGTGTTGCATGTGCTGCTGTGTGTGAGGAGGAATGCCTGGTGCATGTGTGAGTGTGTTTGTAAGAGATCATGTTTTGTGAGTGTTTTTGAGTGTCTGACACAGGTAGGGAAAGCAGGGAACTCACTCCCGGGAGCGGCGCTTGCATTGGCAGTGGAGAGAACTACATGAGTGGGGGTAGAAATATTGGTTACGTCATGGAGCTGGCTGAGCACTGAGGATCGACGTCTCACTGCACCCTGAAACGAACCACTTCTCTTGAACGTACTCACTACCTCCATCTGCAGGAGAGAGAGAGAACCACATCATATACACACTTCAGAGTAAGAAAGAGAGAGAAAGAGGAGGAAGGAGGGAGCACAGCGAGAAGAAAATATGCTTGTGATTATACTTCACCCAGTAGGAGAAAATGCTAAGTTGGCATTGTGTACTACGGTGTACATCTTTCAACAAAAGGGATAGTTCATCCAAAAATGAAAGTTCTTACATTATTTACTTCCCCTTGTGTCATTCAAGCCCATATGAGGTTATTTTTTTGCTGTGGAACATAAAAATTTATTTTTTTTCAGTCTGTTCCTCATACAAAGCTGTTGAATGACTACTTGGAATTGAGTTGTATGGACTGCTGTTATGCTGCTTTTATGGTGTTTTTGTCCTTTTTTTAGGACAAAAACTACACTATGAACTGACATCACTATTCTTGACAAAAAGTCACACATGGAACAACATGAGGATGAGTAAATGATGACAGAATTTTCATTTTTAGGTGAACTATTCCTTTTAAAACCTGCAACCATGATCAAGATGAAATCAAAGTCAGGATGAAAACAAAATTGACCCAAATTACTTTTTTAGTGCATGGCCTTGGTCTTATTAAGATTATGCATATCATTACAAAGAAAAAGACTTTATGATCTTTCATCAAAATGTAGTAAATTGATCTGCCACTAAAACAACTTTTCGCTGACCACCAAGAACTGTCACATTAAAGGGTTAGTTCACATAAAAATGAAATTTCTGTCATTTATTACTCACCCTCATGTCGTTCCAAACCCGTAAGACCTTCGTTCATCTTCGGAACACAAATTAAGATATTTTTGATGAAATCCGAGGATTTCTGAACCACACATAGGCAGCAACATCATTGTACCTTTTGAGGTCCAGAAAGGTATTAAAGACATCGTTAAAATAGTCCATGTGACTACAGAGGTTCAACCTTAATGTTAATACTTTTTGTGCGCAAAAACAAAACAAAAATAACTAATTTATTCAACATTTTTTTCGTTTCCCTGACAGTCTCCTATTCTCTTGACACAGTGAATGCAGCGCAACGCTTCAGTGTTTACGTCCAAACGCCGACTCAGTATTGGCCGAAGCTGTACATGTGAGCACCATGACGCATGCTTGTGATGCTGATGCAGGAGCCACCCAATAATGAGTCCCCGTTCTGACGTAGAACACGGAAGTGCTGAACTGCGTTCACTGTGTCAACAGCATAGGAGAATAACAGAACAGAGAAGAAATGGTTAAAGTTATTTTTATTTTGTGCACAAAAAGTATTCTCGTCACTTCATAATATTAAAGTTGAACCTCTGTAGTCACATGGACTATTTTAACGATGTCTTTAGTACCTTTCTGGACCTCAAAAGGTACAATGACATTGCTGCCTATGTGTGGTTCAGAAGCCCTCAGATATCATCAAAAATATCTTAATTTGTGTACCAAAGATGAACGACGGTCTTACAGGTGTGGAACGACATGAGGGTGAGTAATTAATGACAGAAATTTCATTTTTGGGTGAACTAACCCTCCACAATTCAATAATTTCCCATAAAAAAACAAACAAATATTGAATATGACTTTAACTCAAAAATAAGTAAATGGGTTGCAAACGTTCGCTTTAAAGAAACACACACCCTTAATTTGTCAGTTAATTTATCAGGATTCTGTTCCCTAATGTATTTTTCCTCCACACATATCAAGACCGGATGTCATTGTGGTATTCTTTTGTTTCTAAATGGCTCCTTTAAATAATCAAATAGACAGCACAAGATAAGTTCTCCAAATATCATTTTGCAATAAAAGCTCACAACAAATGCATACCTCTGCAACCACGCCACCCGAAATGTTTCACTTGTCTAAAACTCATTGAATCAATTTTACATGCACGGTGAACCAGGCCAAACCAAAATGGGAAATGCCGTAAGAATATGCAATCATCTTGCATAAGACCTCATTGATAATTAATCTGCAAATACCCTGTGTCAAAAACACAACACTGAGAAATGGAGGTGCTCTGCTCAGTGGAGCCACGCTGGATGAAAGCCGTGATTAGATTAGGCTGACTGATGATATGAGGCCAGCTGCTATAATGTGTGTCGTGTTTTGCCTACTCAGTGTCGAGCAGTGAGGGAATCGATGGAAACCTTGTAAGGAGCTTTACAAGCACTTCAGCAATCTATACCGGGCACTCCAAATTTTAAAGAAATATCTTTATAATGCTCTACCATCCCATCAAGTCAGCTCACTGATGGTGCATATTAGCAAGAACATGGCCAAAAACAGTGAGTGCTAGATTGTGCTGAGCATAAATGTTTGCGCATCCATGTGCATGTGCTTCGATAGCGTTCTATTATAAAAGCTATTTCTGAAGTTACAGTGCCATAAACCAACAGGCATCACAGCCCACTTCCTCTATGTCTGATAATGTCATGCATTTGCCTACTAGCGTAGTTCTGCTCAGGAAAAAAAAAGTCCAAAAAAAGTCCACCACAAAACAGATCCTTCAACAAAAGTCATGAATAGAGTCGGACTGAGAACTACGATTAGCATTAGTACAAATTTCACTCAAGGAAATTCATTCAGCATTGGCCTCAAATCAAACTACTTCAATAATTTGCAAAACAAAACAAACAACAAAAAAACCTGTGAGCTGAGGTTCCGTGAAGATTGAAATTGTAGAGAAAGAGATAGTGAAAAGGAATGGACAGAGAAACAAGAGAGTATAATAAACATTTGGTTAATTATAGATAACAGATCAAATCAAAAGAGATTTTCAGCAGAGCCCTTGAAATGAACAAAATATAGAGGCAAGATGCACAAATATACTAGACACGTAACTATGTTCAAGTAACAATAAGTATTTCTAATCTATTCTTCTCACTAAAGTCACCCTATATTGTAACTAAGGTGGACACATTTATTATAATAATATTACAAGCCTTGATGTGTAAGACAAGGATGCACTATAAATCTGAGTTTTTTTATTGTATCGCTAGATACACTACCGTTCAAAATCAGTAAGAAGAAATTACTATAATTCAGCAAAGACGCATTCAATTGATCAAAAGTGACAATACATACATTTATAATGTTACAAAAGATTTCTTTTTCAAATAAATGCTCTTCTTTTGCGCTGTTCTTTCTATTCATCAAAGAATCCTGAAAAAAATGTATGGCCATTTCCATAAAAACATAGAGCAGCACAACAGTTTTCAATAATATGAAATGTTTCTTGAGCACCAAATCAGTTGAAAATTCAGCTTTGCCTTCACAGAAATAAATTACATTTTAAAGTATATTAAAATAGAAAAGTTATTTTAAATTTTAATAATATTTGACAATATGACTGTTTTTACTGTATTTGTGATCAAATAAATGCAGCCTTGCTGAGCATAAAAGACCTTTAAAAACATTTACCATTTAAAACTGCAGATTTTATACTGTACATTATAATGTTGTGATGCCTAAATACATGTTTAGCATTTAAAACAACTGATTTTAGGTTTAATAACCATAACATGAAACTAATTATCAGCTTATTGTATTAGCAAGATCTTTAAAATTGGTGCATCCCTAGTGTCAAACATTGTTCAGATCCTCATCAAATCTATCAAGCTCTATAAAGTCTGCGGAGCAACATTCTCAAGTCCCATGCAGCGCACCAGGATGCGACTGATTCTATGCTGTGACTCTGAGGCAGATGAGTTACTAAGTAATAAATTAGGACTTTAAAGGACTCAAGTTACACAATAGAGTAACAAAACACAGCTCTGAGCACGGGAGGGGGGAATGTTATAGATTCTTGTTGGGGGAAATCTATACTCATTTAGTGAAGGGTCCCAACAGTGGGCAGCAGAGACAGAGATAGAGTAGCGAGGGAGAGGAGGAAAGAGAAAAGGAGAAGGCAAGGATGAGCTAATGTTGGTGACTCAGAGAGTGTCTAGAGGGAGAAGGGGACGAAACGAAAGGAAAAGCAAAAGAGCATTCTTTGAGGAGACTAGTTCTACTGTCTGTGGAAACCATCTTAAGCGACTAGTGCTCTAACTAGTTCTACCACAGGGTTTGATTGACCAGAGGTAAGGGGTCTCATGCACAGCACCTGAGTCTGGATACGGTTAAGGCCTCTAAACCAGAGGATCTGCCCCCTGCGTAGCTCTCTCTCAGCATGGTCGATCTCCTCCTCATCCTCGGCCAGCTCATCCTCCGTCATCTCGTCTGTGCCCGGCCCATGGCCCGCTTCCTTCAGACACTTCAGGTGACTAGTGGGCACTGTGGCGATCACCTGAGATGAAGAGAAGAATTAGTTTAGGAGGAGTGGAATGACTGATATGACTGTGGCCATTGGTCGATATACAGAAAATAAAATATGCCCAGAATACGAATCTGTGGCCCATAATATCTGCTAGCTAATAGGGATATTTTATGAGTACCATTCTATTAAAAATCGCTTTAATGGTTTTGTCTATTTTGGCTACACCAATTCATGAGACATTCGGGTGCATAAAATCAAGCATACATCCTTGGACACATATTTGCAGTAAGATGAGAACCAGAGAGCACATCCACCAATAAAATTCTGTATTGAGTCTGGTGTGGAAGAACTTGAACCCAATTGAACACCCATGGGATGAATTTGGGATGAGCCAGACCTCATTATCCAACATCAGTGCCTGACCTCACTGATGCTCTTGTGTCTTGATGGGAGCAAATTCACACAGCTATGTTCCAACATCTAGTAGAAAAAAGCCTTCCCTGAAGTGTAGAAGCTGTTATAGCAATAAAAGGAGGACTAACTCCAAATTAACGTCCATTGGTTTGAAATTAAACTCATATGGCATGTGAGTGTAGAGTTTGCGTGTCCACATACTTTAGCCATGTGGTATACTGTGTAATACAATTTAATAAAAGCAAATAAGATGTTCACAAAATAATGAATATTTATTCAAAACAAAGTTTTCTTAAAGTTCACTAAAAACATTTTGGAACATATGTGACACAGTAGGATAACCACTTGCGTTTATGAGACAATCTCGCACAGTAATCAGCTGATGCAACTAGCCAAATATTATCCAATTAATCAGGTTCTTTAGGGGAAAAAGATGTCATATCTGTGGGAATATTGAAGAATGTTAAACTTGATGAAATATTCGACACCTTCAGTCACACAATATTTGATAGTCATTCTCCTTATTTGTTCTTTGTCTCTTACTCTCCTACCTGACCCCACAGCAGCTCTCCAACTCCCACGAAGAGGCACCACAGCCATTGCTCCATATTGAGAGGGGCACAACTGAAGGGCTTGCCCCCAAACTGCACAATCACAATCTGCACACAGATCAGCAGCAAACAAGCAAACACCATCATGGATGGATCTGATTGTGATAAACAACAATGCTATCTGATACATACAACACTATGCTAAGGTTAAGGTTAGGGTTTGGGTTTAGTATTTCTTTCAGCATTATATAGGAAACAAGAACTGTGACTGACAGAATCGGCTGTGGGGCGGGATTTGGCTTATGGTTTTAAAAAAAAACACATTTAAGTGAGTAATACACTGTTATTTATAGGTGCAAGCATCAAATTAGTCAAAATACACTACAAACAATTACAGTTGAAAGCATAATCCTCAGTTAATTTTGTAAGATTTATTCTTAAAACAAGAAAAAAAACTATTTTCCAAAGGGGTAAGAAAAATACATTACATAATAGTTTATAAATATAAACTAAATAATAGTAGAATTAAAGTGCGCATATTATGCTATTTTTAAGGTTCCTAATTTTGTTTTGAAGGTCTCCTACAATAGGTTTACATGCATCCAAGGTCAAAAACACTTTCATTTTCTCGTAAAATACATTGTATCATCACCTCTTTTCTCACAGTGTCTGAAACGGCTCGATCAAGGATCCAGTCTCTTTAAACCCTTCCTTTCTGAGAGCCTACTCTGCTCTGATTGGTCAAATGGCCCAGTCAGTTGTAATGGTCTAGCTCTTACAGTGCGTGTAAAAAAAAATGGACCTTGAAGAGGCGGTTGATTATGATTTTACTTTTTTAACTTTAGTTAGTGTGTAATGTTGCTGTTAGAGCATAAACAACTTCTGCAAAGTTACGACGCTCAAAGTTCAATGCAAAGGGAGATGTTTTCTTTTACAGAATTCTCTGTTTAAGGACTACAACAAATGGCTGGTAGGGACTACAACGAGCTTCTTCCAGGCTTAGTGACATCACTAGCCCTAAAATTTACACAAACCCTTCCCCCGAGAACACGCAACAAAGGGCGTGATGCCATGTTGGGCTGCTTTAGAGAAGAGGTAGATGTTGTAGTAGAGTGTTGTTACCATGCCGTCATTTTACGCCGACTGCTTCACAAACGAGGGTCAATTCAACACTGGATTTACACGAAAGTTTAACATGACTGCACATGCTAGTCGATGAATTGAATCGACTCAAATCAACCATTCAGAAACATCCAGATCCATTCTAAAAGTTGTAACTTCTTCCTGAGTCTCTCCATCAGTGTCTGACTCCAGTTTGAACAATGTAAGGCTGAACACCATTACTGACAATCATCATTTTGGCTGCGTGAGATTCTCCAGCTTTGTTGTTGTTGAGTATCAAAAGCTTGAGCTGTTAAAGCTCTGCCCTCTTCTGGAAAGCAGCCGAGAGCAGCAGCTCATTTGCATTTAAAGGGACATAGACAAAAACGGCGTGTTTTTGCTCGCACCCAAATAGGGGCAAATTTGACAAGCTATAATAAATGATCTGTGGGGTATTTTGAGCTGAAACTTCACAGACACATTCTGGGGACACCAGAGACTTATATTACATCTTGTAAAAGGGGCATTATAGGTCCCCTTTAACATATCTGAATTTCAGCTCCGGAGGCTTCCTCAGCACTTGTACACAGTACTACGAACTGTAACGAATGATGTTGTCGGTTTTACCGTATCAATTCAAGACAGAGTCCTCATCCTTTGGAAGTGCATGCAAAGTGGATTTGCTTTTGTGGAGCAGAAAACAGCGTCTTCTCAACATGTCAACAACACGAACCACTTCCAGGCCTCAGCAACAACTACAGTGTCTGAGGGGGGGTCGAATTAGACGTTTGACAATAACTCCATTCATCATGCACTTTGATTTTTTAAACTTTGCAGATCTTTTACATTCGCAAACAGCTACATTACACACTACATGAAAGGTAATATCTGAAAAGCATAGCAGGCGATTTTAATTAAATTAAATTAAATTTAATTAATTCAAGATATATTCTCTGAAAACTAGTCCTAATTTCTTATGCAATTTTGCACTTCAAATAAATTCATCGTTTAAAAGATGTTTAGTTTTTTTTTTTTTTAAGGCAAACAAAACAAAAATACTGATTAAGAAAAGCAGTGTATTTATTAAACTAACACACAAGGGGTAAGAGATATGCAGAACTTTGCTAATGACGGTCTTCTCATGGAGCACAGCATAAACTACAGTAGCTCTGACCTGCACTCCAAATGTTCCCAGAACAATGCTGCAGAAGATAGGGTTCCCGAAGATGCCATCGAACACGTTCCTTTCACCGTGAATCTTGCGAGCATTGATCTCGTTGAAGAGCTGCATCAGGACAAAGGTATTGAAGATGATGGTGTAGTGTTCAGATGGGGGGGAGTGTAAAGGTGCATTACGGCCGCTGTCGATGTTGAAGATTTTCTCTCCTTGGTAGGATAAAAGAGATGAAGTCATACAAAATTAAACTGTTCTTAAAAAAGGTGCACTCAGTATGCACTCATTGTTTTCCCCTAGATCACTCACTTATGCTTTTATTGCTCTCATTTGTAATTTGTTTTGAAAAAACGCATCTGCTAAATGAATAAAAAGCTATTAATGACCATAAAGTCTGAGCTGTAAGCTGCTACTTGATCAGTAAAGTTTCATACTAATTATACATCATATAAATAATGCAAAACAACACATATTGATCCTTGAACTCTCTGTCCTACCGACAAACAGCAGGGTGAAGATGATGACGAGCTGATAGACTCCATGACCTAGGATGTTCTTCATCATTGTGAGCGAGATGAGGGGGTTGTTGCGGCCGTAAGGCTTCCTAAGCAGCAGAGCTTCGGTCGGCGGCTCAGTAGCAAGAGCCAAAGAGGCAAATGTGTCCATGATCAGATTGACCCACAACATTTGTACAGCTTTTAGTGGAGAGTCCTACACACAAACACACACAGATTACAGATGAAGGTACAGAACTACCCTTTAGCCAGTGAAGTGTATGCAGTACCACCAGTCTCCAGCAGGGGGCTCAGTGCCTGGTTTAATTGCAGCTTCCTTTTGCTATGAGCTTGAGAGGTGCAATGCAGTCAGTTCCCCTAACCTGCATGACACAGAGCTATCAGCGATCTAGAGTGGCCGTTTCACATTTACTGCAACACTATGGGCTAAGACAAATGACACTGATCCGAGGAGTAGATTTAGAGGGAACGCAATGTTTAAATTGAGTGAATTGCCCTTGCCCTGCCTGATCATTTGTTTTAAACCAACACTGAACAATATTGCAGTACTTATTATAAATGATTTATCCGTGCACATCATTATTTTTTTCCCTCATAATCTTTAATCAAAATAACTCCCCCTCCCTCTTGCAGTAACATCTCTTCTCTGTTGATGTGTTTACTGGCACAAGAGCGGGAAAACCTGTCACTCACATGAGACTGACAAATAGCAAACCACAACAATCCAACGATGGGCAAAATCTCGCCCTACATTTGTTCTTCTTTGAGAAGTCATTTTACTCAGATACACGTCACAGACTTTATTCAACAATATCTTCTCTTCTGTGTCGTTTTCATAAGTTGTTTTATGTCCAGCACTTCCAGGTTCTACGTCAGAACGCCGACCCATTATTGGCCGGCTCACACACATGCATCACACACATGCATCGTGGTGCTCACTTGATCAGCTTTGGCCAATACTGAGCCGACATTCTGATGTAAACATGACAGCCTTCACTGTGCTTACTGCATCAACTGCGTAAGGATAATGACAGGGACAGAGAAGAGATTGTTGAATAAAGTCGTTATTTTTGTTTTGTTTTTGCGCACAAAAAGTATTCTCATCGCTTCATAAAATTAAGGTTGAACCACTGCAGTCACGTCGACTGTTTTAACGATGTCTTTAGTACCTTTCTGGACCTTGAAAGTGGTGATTATATTGCTGTCTATGGAAGAGTCATATACCTCTCGGATTTCATCAAAAATATCTTAATTTGTGTTTCCTTAATTTGTGTTGAACGAATGTCTTACGGGTGTGGAACGACATGAGGGTGAGTAATTAACCCTTTCAAGCGTAAGTTTGACCTTTTGAGTGGTACGGTCCCACATATGGGATTTTTATTTCTGTGCCCCTGAGTGTACGGTCCCACATATGGGATCATAGTTGCCAAGGTAGCAGTTTTCCCGCACAATTGGGCTATTTTGAAAATGCAGTTGTGGGAAATTGGGCTACTTTTATAATGTACCGCGGCCACAAAAAAGTTTATCTGTAGACAAAGGAAATAAAATTTGATCATTTTACAAGTGTGTAGTATCCTTGAAATGGATACCTGGCAATCCAAGGATGGAGGAGAGACGGTATGGGGGGCATTTGATGTCACAAACTATTACGTGAGTTTCACCAACAGCAGAGATTTCAAGGCCTTCACACAGCAGAAATGAATGCGACAACAGCCAGTCAAGTATGTCGCTTATAAGTCTGCATGTTTTGCGTATCTGTGTGAATGAACAGTGTAGTTTTGTCTACTACACAAACTCAAACATATGTGAGACGCTTACAGTGTTTTCAACATCTGTCTTCTCAATATCTGAGGACATGAACACATGAACTTTATCTCCAGAACTGTGCTGAGGGCACTTCAGACTCAGATGACAAACCGTCAAATAAAAATTTGCTTTAACTTGGAAGAAATTTTAACAGAAATATATTACTAAAATATATAGTAAAATGTGCTGCTTAAATTAATAATAATATTACCATTGTTTGTAAGGAATATCATACAACCAAGATATTTTTCATCCATGTTTTAATATCAAACAGATCTGTCATGCAGCATCTTATTTGACAAAAAATAAAAATGCAGTGTTTTGTTGTAAATGAATTGTTATATTTTCATTTAAGATTGATTAATTGATAATTAATTGTTACAGTTTTATTAATTAACTTTATTAAACACTATTGTTAATGGCAAATTTGTATTAAATCATAAAACACATGGAAAATAAAATAGATTTAATAGGGCCCTAAATTAAAAAGTGGCTTAATGCAGTTTAATTGCGTTACGTTTACATTCATTCTCAAGGTTTAACGAACATATGGAGAGCATATCCTTCACCATTAATGGTAAATTAATATAGTGATAAATATCTATTTCATATGATATGGAAAAATAATATTGTCATAATATTTCTGGTCATATTGTCCAGCCCTAATTTTAAAATTTATCACGAAAAATGCTAAAAATTAAAATCAAAGAAAGAGTACAAGAAAAATTAAAATGTAGTAGATGAAGAGGAATAAAATACAGATAAAATAATGTGCATATGTTACGTATAAACAAGTCGAATAACGCAGCTGTCAGCTATGATTAGATGGGGCAGGGGGAAACTGGGCTAGTTTTCATTCCTTTTGGGCGGGTTTGAGTAAGCTTTGGGCTGGAAATTTTTCTGGGACCTGGCAACCCTGTATGGGATTTAGAACGTTCAGTGACGTCACGCAACTGCCAAATTCAAACTGTGCTTTCGCGCTTTGGCTGCAAGACGGACGCGCTCAGCGCTTGTTATATATCACAACTATGCAGTGTTTTCAGCTACATAATGTTTTTGAAGGTTTCAGATACACATAAGCACCAGTAAAACAATACATTTAGAGTTTATAAAATACACAATGATGTCAGACATCAGTGAAAGCAGCAAAAACAATCCATTCAAATATAATTTGCCGACGTTTATTCATATCAGACACACATAATGGGACTAAGTAACTATAAAATTTACTCTATTACTCTTCCAGTTCACCAGCCACTTACTTGCATGTATTTCAGGAGAAACTGATGAATTCACCTGCTGTAAATCCGACTGACAGGACTCTGCGAACTGCGGGGCAAACTAAGATGGCGGCGCCCATCTCGCGTTATAGATCAAGATAAAGTTCATTTATAAAGGTTTTTAAACGACTAAACACACTCACTTGCACATATTTGAGAATCGGAATATCAGATAGCTGATGACATGGTAAGCAAATCTGTGAATATTTTAAATAAAAAAGAAAAACAAAATAATAGCGATCCATCTGTCATACAGTGTTATTGTGGCTGCGTTCAGCGTACGTGACGCGCATGACGCGTCGCCATGGAAACAATAAGGGCAAACGTTCTAAAATAACGGTCGCCTTAAAAACTCACTCTGGGGGGTCAGCTAGAATATTTTAAAGACAGAGTTTTCATTTTTGGGTAAACTAACCCTTTAAGCTCAATCGACGGCACTTGTGTCATAACGTTGCTTAGGCTACCACAAAAATTAATTTCCACTTGTTATATTAATACTGAAGTAAAAACTAATTAAAGCTATATAGTAATAAAAAAACTAATAAAATGAATGAAAATATGAAAAATAAAAGCTAATTCAAAATATGCACAAATACTATATTAGCATATTAATAATACTAAAATAACACTGGTGAGTGTGTGTGTGTGTGTTACCTGTGTAATGCAGGCCCCAGTGAAAGCTACGATGACGGCCACTACATTGACAGTAAGCTGAAACTGCAGGAACTTGGAGATGCTGTCGTACACATTTCTCCCCCACATGACAGCTTTCACAATGCTGGAGAAGTTATCATCGGTCAGGATGATGTCAGAGGCTTCTTTAGCTACATCAGTACCTGCTATACCCTAGAGACAGCAAGAAAGACAAAGAGCAAGAGATTTAGGCAATACATGCATCCAAGTCAGATTCATTGGAGAAAATGGGTTTTTATTGACCAGAGATCTTCTTATGTTATCATACACCCTTGTTGGATGAACATGATATAAGTGGAGCTTCTAATAAACCAATTTTCATGTCTCATCATTACTCATCTCTTAACAACCTCTTGGATGGAAGGACGAATACATGAATAGATTAGAGGGAAGTGTTCGTCAGATGTGCTTACCATCGCAAAGCCCACATCTGCCTTCTTGAGAGCCGGTCCGTCATTGGTCCCGTCACCAGTTACGGCCACCACCTGTCTCTGCTCCAACACAGTGCTGTCAATGATGCCTACACAATGGCATCATCACCCAGCAAACAATTACCAGCTAGCACACAACCTTGACCAATCACTGAATACAACTACTGTCACCACAGAACACAAATTCATCCGTCTGATACATTTTAATTGACTGTACGTGTGGCCTACTGAGTGTCAAATTTACATTGTAAATAAATACACTACAGCACCAGTCAACAGTTTGGACATATTTGACTGAATTTACACTACCGGACAAAAGTTTTGGCGTTTTGAAATTAATACTTTTATTCAGCAAGAATGCATTAAATTGATCAAAAGTGGTAAAGACTTATATTTCAAATAAATGTTGTTCTTTTAAAGTTTCTATTGTATAATTCTATAATAGTAAGAGCTTCCTGAGCAGCAAATCAGCATATTAGAATGAATTCTAAAGGATCATGTGACACTGGAGACTGAAGTAATGATGCCTTCACAGGAATAAATTACATTTTAAAATATATTACAATAAAAAAAGTTATTTTAAATTGTAATATTATTTCACAATATTACTGTGTTTACTGCATTTTTGATCAAATTCAGCCTTGGTGAGCATAAAAGACTTTTTTCAAAAACATTCTTACAAAATCTACAGTTGATCTACAGTGTGAAGAGCTATTTCAACGGGTTGCAACCTTGAAAAAAAAAAAATCTAAATTTACAATGTGATTAAAATGAATTAAAAAATATTGAATAAAAACAGAATAAAAAATAATTTAAAATAAAAAGTATAAAATAATATTATATATATATATTATATATAAATATAGTTCCAAGGTGGCAAAATATTATAAGGTTTGAGATATTGAGCTTCAAAGTTATTGCATTCCATACTCCTTTGTAAAAAGAAACCTTTTTGTTTTCTGAAAAAAGTCCCAAAATGTACACAACTTAAAAAAAACATCACAATGTAAATAAATTGTCACAGAATAAGAATATGTGAATACCTCAATTTTGACAAAAATGTAAGATAGAACCTTATGATTCCAAGGTTATGATTTTGGACACTACATAATTTCCATACTGTACATTACAGCCCGAATGATATGGGATTTTGGGGGCTGATGCCGATACCGATATTAGAGAGTAAAAAAGTCACAGTTTAGGGTCGCAGTTTTGGTACGGTTCGGTATGTGCTATGTTCAGGGAAAATAGGACAACTGTCAAATAAAAATAAAGAAAATAAGAACAAATAATCAAACTACAAGCAACAGCAGGTATTTCAGGTATCTAACAGTAGTTTTCAGGTACAGAAAATGAATAAAATAATCAAATATAAAATAACACTGCATATTATCTTCACAGTATAAATTAAGTAAAGATTAAACATTATTGAAGCTACAAAAGCTATTCAGTCAAGAGCAGTGAGTGATTTCTTTGTCATTTGTTGTTTGATTAACATTAAAAATACAGACAGCAGGAATATTAGGCTTCTTTCTCTTTAAGAAATAATGAACGATGTTCTTGTCTTTTTTAAACTTTTATACGTTCACTTAAGACATAACTGACTATGTTTGCTAGGACACTCTCCAAAATGGGGATGTTGACATAATTTTTGTGTGAATTTGTTCATTCAAGAGCAAGACTTGAATGAGAACTTCGGATGAGCGCACACACAAATCTTCTCACAGCACGCGAGTTCTCTTTCGCGTCTTGCTCATGAATGTTTAAATTAGCAAGGCTTAAATGAGTTTAGTTTAAACACAGATAGCAAGGTGTGCTGTTCATGTCTCACCTGCACTCGCGCGCTATCAACACTTGGGTGATGACGGTGTAAATGACTGCTCATATTCGAGCATACGGCACTCGCAGTGAACCAAGTTTACAAAGAGTGATTGTTTTGTCCACGCTTTTTGATCATCGCTGTTGTAACGTATTGGGAAGCCAGAATGCGTATTCATCGACTGAAACATACATTAGCTGAACTCTGTCTGTCTGTTTTAGACGTTGTTATTTTCAAACCATATTATAGATGTGTTGACAGATTTGAGATGAACCGCGGTGAGGGTGTGTGCTTCATATTGGTGGCATATCTGTGGCATATACGCCGATGCAGATATATCTGCGACAGGTTCATATCGGCCGATAAAATCGGCAGACCGATACATCGGTCAGGCTCTACTGTACATGTACAGTAAGATTCAAGTGAGTCAGGATGGTAGTAGATGGAAAGAGCGTCTCACCTTTTACAAGAGTGTGTTTGTCTGTGGGGGAGGAACGCGCCAGGACTCTGAGCTTGGGCCAGATCTTATCAATCCTCTCCTGCTCAATCTATAACACCCACACACACACACATGCACGTACACAGAGCATGGACATCCATGATTCAGTTTAGTTTATATTGGTTTCGTGCTGATATGTCTGAGATTCAATTTTCACAAACCTCTCCTTTCTCATTCCTGATTCTGCGGTTGAATTCTTTACCCTCCAGGCACAGAAAGTCATCCCCAGGCTGAATGATGCCACACTTGGCAGCAATGGCTCGTGCTGTGTTGATATTGTCGCCGGTGACCATGCGCACAGTGATGCCTGCTCTCTGACACTTCAGAATGGCATCAGGGACCTGCGGAGGAGCAGACAAAGTCTTAAAAAGAGAAAACGCACTTCGAGGATACAGAATACATGATCTTTACCGTACATACCTCAGGCCGAACGGGATCCTCAATTCCGACGACAGCGACGCAGGTCAGATCGGTGACAATTTCAGCTTCATTCTCCCAGTCAGGCTCGGGGTCGCAGGGAAGATCACGATAAGCGATGCAGATGGTTCGCAGGCCTTCACATGCCATGGGCTCGATCACTTTCTTCACCATCTCATCTCGGTCCCGTGGCTTGAAGTTTCGTACTTCACCGTTGGAACCAAGTATGGAGGAACACCTGAGGTAGAAGAGAAAGCAGCGAGATCAAAAAGAGGTCTACAATGACAAACAATAAAAAAAAAAAAGGTAAAATTTTAACGCCTAGATCTTGTCATGCTTTACTCACTTTTTCAGAACAATCTCAGAGGCTCCTTTGCTGTAGAGTCGGAAGTTTCCATCCGGCATTTGCACCACAGTGCTCATGGACTTGCGTACAGAGTTGAAAGTGTAGACTTTGTAGATCTTCTCCTCTGGGATCTGCTCTCTCACAGGGGCATAGTCTCTCTTTAAGTCCAGCAGGAAGCCCAGCAGACCACACTCTGTCTTATTACCAACCTGCTTGGGCAGACCCCCTTCCACATCCGGAGGCTGAAAGAGAATTGAAATGAAGCAAGGGACAGGGAGAAGAGAAAATGAAAATACTTGAAATGGAAAAGTTTCTATTTATATTTGAGAACCGGGTGCAACAGTGAATTCTTTATAGGGTAATGGTGCTTCCCTGCTGAAAAAAGATCTTACACCAGCCTAAGCTGGCAGGCTGGTCTCCCAGCCTGTACTGTAAAAATGTTTTAAATCTTAATGGTAAAATACAGTAAAAATGCTATGGTAAAAACCTGTTAATTGGTTAATGGCAAGTTGCCTTACTATATACAGTATGGTGAAAAACTGTAGTAGATCTAATAAGATCTAATCATTTTAAATAATTTTACAGTAAAATACTTAAATGTACAGATTTTGGAAGTAAAAATGAACAGATGATTTACAGTGAAAAAACGATATTCCCAGAATTTCCTGCATGAGACTTTGCATTTGATTGTATTTTGTTTAATCAATTATGTTTCTTGTTAGTTTTGTTATCAATTATGTACACTTGGTTTTGTGTTATATCTTATGTTGTTTATTGCATTTTTTTAGTGTTGTGTTACCATGAGTTTTGCATTTGTGTTTATTAAATATTAGTAATTACTTCAGCTTATGGAAAAGCTACTTGTGATGAACTTATGGTGAAGTTCTGGCAAACAAATTTTTTAATTATCTTAAATTTCACAGATTTTTTGTTTTATACAGTGTGGTTAGGATGCTGGGATGGCTGTTTTTAAAGGAGTTTTGAGCACTTTTCATTATATGAAGACCATTTCGTCCAGACTAAACCAGCTGAGGCTGGTTTAAGCATTTTTTTTCAGCAGGTTTTTTATTTGCACAATATCCAGTCTCTCACTATGATCTTGGAGGTATAGGCGCAGTTGATAGATATGGCATTGACAAGCACTTCTAGGGTGTTGGGGTTGATCTGGCTGGGGTCCGGGACTTCACGGAAGTGCTGGTCATTTAGATAGGCCTGCACTACAGTCATACGGTTGGTGGTGAGGGTGCCGGTTTTGTCGGAGCAGATGGCAGTGGCATTGCCCATTGTCTCACAGGCATCCAAGTGACGTACTAGGTTATTGTCCTTCATCATTTTCTGAATTAACAACAGCAGAAGATTTGGATGGTGAAAAAAAAACAGTGTTGACAAAAGCAAAACATGCTGAAAATATTGCATTAAAAAAAAACATCCAGAAAAAAATGCTCAAATATGCTTATGTAATCTGTTAGCTGATTACACACACGCTCACACTGTGCACCTGGTCTCTCTCACCTTAACTGAATAGGCCAGGGAGATGGTAACAGCAAGGGGAAGACCCTCAGGCACAGCTACCACCAGCACAGTCACACCGATAATAAAGAATTTGACAAAATACTGCACATATATGGGCGTGCACTCTGGCAACCAGGTCCGCCCCTCCACCACAAACGTCTCAATCACAAAGTACAGCACCAGGATGATAACTGTGATGGCTGACATCACAAGACCTACACAAAAAAACAAAACAAAAAAACAGCAGACTAAATAATCCTCAGGATACAATATTAACGATAACAATATTATGTATAAACGCAGCTTGCAGAATGTCTTCAGTGATGAGGTAATGTGTTATGCAATCAATCTGTTGACTATAAATAACAATTTCTTATACAGCATAATATCTGATTAACGTATTTATATTTTTTTATTTTAATAAATTAAAAACAAAGGGGTAAACTTTAAAATTTTTAAAAAATTAAAAGGGCTATTTAAAAAAAAATTGTGTGCACTCAACTGATGGAGAAAAAAGTAACAAACACAATTAGTCAGCACTTCGACTAAATTAATGGTAACAATATTACAAAAAAGTAACAAAGCGTTAATTTAATAGGGGTGTAATGGTACACAGAACTGACGGTTCGGTACATTCCTCGGTTTTGAAGTCAGCAAGAGGAGAAAAAAAACTTAACAAAATTGCTTTTTTTTTTTTTATTAAACAGTAGTTTACTGAACAAATTTTGTCTCTGTCTTTAAATGAATTCAAATATAATTAAAAGTTTCTTAAGGATAAAAAAATAATTATCTCTGCTAATGCTGTAAACTATATAGGGATCCTTACTTGGACATTACTATAATTTAAAGATTCAAAGCACATTAGCCTATTCAGTTGCTATTTATTTTTAGATATAATAATCAACACTCAAATAACAAATTGTATGCAAACTTGTAAACTGCACATAAGGAAGTTTTGCACTAACTTGCATTAAATCTAATTAAAAAATTAAGTTTTTACTCCAATTCGTTGTTGAAATATAATCATTTACACAGTGGCATGTCTTTTCATGACAGATTTATTTAAATATACATTAAACAATCAAGACATTACAAGTTAAGTAAAATATAATGAATATATAGGCTAATATAGTGCATATATTTAGCGAAAGTGTTAATTTCACTTAAGCTGTGGACTGGCCTGAGGTAAATGCTACGTGACAGTTTACAAGCTGTTCTTGACGTCTTTTCGCCGTTGAAACACTGATTGAGCGAGATATTATACATTTCAGTAAGTCGTACTATATCTTTCAACATACCTTCAGATGTTCATTCACATTTATTCTCTAACTTAAAGGGAAAGAGATGATCGTGTTCATTCGCACTCCGAGCTGCCGCTTAAAATGAGGCGCCTGTATGCTAATATCTGTCACGCCACTTTAAAGAGCATCAAAACGGCATTTTTTGTTTGAATGTCGTGATAAAATGGAAAGAATTTGAAAGATGACACTTTGTTTCTTATCAAAAATAACAAAATGCGGAGCTTATTATTGGTGGTTAGGCTACAGCACTATATTCGTCGTGTAGATCCAACAGGCCAGGGCAGGGCGGGGCAGTAGGGAGTGGGGCGGGGCGCGTTTGGTATGACATGAGAGTATCGCGGTATGTACCGTGGGTGGTGTATTGCGGTTTTTGGTTCAGTTTGAATATCGTTACACCCATAATAAAAAGCAACACTGTAACAATTATTGAGTGCTTCCTCTCAGTTTACAGAGTGAAAATGCAGCACAAAAGTAACTTAACATCTGACTTTACATATAAATATACACTGTCATGAATTTAGTCAGCACTTCCACTCAGTTAATGGTAAGAATATGTAACAAAAGCAACACAATGTGTTACATTCCATGAAAAGTAATTAGCAAGTACTTCCTCTCAGTTAACAGTGAGTAAATTTAACACAAAATTTAACATTACTTTCCATAAAAAGTAACAAAGTAAAACAATCAATCAGCGCTTCCACTCAATGGTGAGAATATTTAAAAAAGTAACAGTGTAACACATTTAGCAAGTGATTCCTCTCAGCTTCCTTTCAGAACACAATTAGTTACTTTTTTAAAGAAGTAACGGAATCTTGTAACACTAGTTTTAAAAGTAACATTCTCCAACTCTGGATATATTTTGTATGACGATAAAAATAAAAAACAATAGGATAAGCACAGTAGTTTGTAAATGTGTCAGAGTGAGGTGATTTATCTTTCCATATGATATCACCTCGTAATTGGCCACATGAAGTCCCACGCACCTGCTTTGCCAATCTGCACAGCCAGTTTGGTGAGTTTGCCCTGCAGTACAGACTTCTCCTTCTTGGGCACACTAGATTTTTTCTTCTCTCTCTCCTCCACTTCTCCACCCTCCGCACTCTTCAGAGGCTGCATCTCCATGGCAACGGCTCCATCCTGCTTTTTGGCTGGTGGGCGGGACATGATTTAGCGTCACTACATATGGACAACAAATCTGTCGTGTCACAACTCAGAAGCATCGTGAGAGGCCTCCGGCATGAACGAGACTCATTCAAAGCTCTGAATATCTTCATGCCACACATCAAATATTTCGACAGTTATGCACAAAGTGCCATACACACATACACTGGACACATAACGAAGGAAAGCAAGACAAATATGGACACACGCAGAGCATAAACACTGACATTGGTTAGAGTCGGACCACAAAAGTCGCCCCTCTCGAGTTCTATTCAGCGAAACGTGTTTGAGTGCTTTTCCTCGATGAACTACAGTTACAATACACAGGAAGCAGTTGTCATGTATGCCGTCGAGCAACCGTATGTTTGACGTTACACAAAGAGTGTGTTTCTTCCTCTTTGTGTATGTAGCTGTGTGCATACAGTTGCAAGAAAAAGTATGTGAACCACTTGCGGAATCTGTGAAAATGTGCAAAATTTTAACAAAATAAGAGAGATCATACAAAATGCATGTTATTTTTTATTTAGTACTGTCCTGAGTAAGATATTTTACATAAAATATGTTTACATATAATCCATAAGACAAAAAAAATAGCTGAATTTATTAAAATGACCCAGTTCAAAAGTTTGTGAACCATTGATTCTTTATACTGTGTGTGGTTACCTGGATGATCTACGACTGTTTTTTTGTTTTGTGATGGTTGTTCATGAGTCCCTTGTTATTCTGAGCAGTTAAACTGAGCTCTGTTCTTCAGAAAAAATCTCCAGGTCCCAAAAATTCTTCAGTTTTCCACCATCTTTTGCATATTTGAACCCTTTACAAAAGTGACTGAATGATTTTGAGATCCATCTTTTCACATGGAGGACAACTGAGGGACTCAAACACAACTATTAAAAAAGGTTCAAACATTCACTGATGCTTCGGAAGGAAACACGATGCATTAAGAGTCGGGGGTGAAAACTTTTGAACAGGATGAAGAGGCCCAAATTTTTCTTATTTCACTTTTTTTTTTTTTTTAGTACTGCCCTTCGGAAGCAACAGAAGATACTTGCATGTTTCCCGGAAGACAAATTAAATGCAATTTACCTTGATCTTCAAATTCCAAATGTTTTCACCCCCCATCTATTAACGCATCATGTTTTTTTCTGGAGCATCAGTGAATGTTTGAACCTTTTTCAATAGTTGTGTTTCAGTCCCTCAGTTGTCCTTAGTGTGAAAAGACGGATCTCAAAATCATTCAGTCGCTGCTGTAAAGGGTTCAAATATGCAAAAAATGCTGGAAAACTGAAGAATCTGCAGGACCTGGAGATTTTTTCTGAAGAACAGAGCTCAGTTTAACTGCTCAGGACAAACAAGGGACTCATGAACAACCATCACAAAACAAAAAAACAGTCGTAGATCATCCAGGTAGCCACACACAGTATTAAGAATCAATGGTTCACATACTTATGAATGGACTTATGAATTTTAAAAAATTCAGCTATTTTTTTTTGTCTTGTGGATTATATGTAAACATCTTTTATGTAAAATATCTTAGTCAGGACAGTACTAAATAAAAAATAACATGCATTTTGTATTATCTCCCTTATTTTGTTAAAATTATTAACATTTTCACAGATTCTGCAAATGGTTCACATACTTTTTCTTGCAACTGTACATGGTAATAACGCTTATATCCTCATATAGCAACAGAATAGCTGAGGAGTCCACAGAAATTTTCCAAAACAAGAAAATAATTAACCCCTCATTCTCTTCATTCATCTATTCCACTATCCCTGTGGTACCTTTATTCTGATTGGTCTCCACAGCTGCCTCTGGCTGCTTGCCTGTGAGAGAGAAAGACAGACAGAGAGAGAAAGAGAGAGAGAGAGAGATAGAGGGGGCACAAGGGAATAAAAAGCGACAGACAGAGACAGAATGAGAGACAGGGCACATAGTGTTCTTGAGTGGGGAAAACGAGAGCGCACAGAACTATGGAAACAGACACACAAACGCAAACATGCGGCACACACATTGAACTGCGCTCTTAAACTATGACATGTTAAACCTGTGAATACACTCCACCACAATTCTGGGCTAATCCGTCTCTAATCAGTGCTGACTGTAGTCACTTCATCTACGCTGAAGGTGTTCTGTAACTCCATTGGACTAAAACAACAGGGCTGTGGATTACGTACCATTGGTGATGCCGCTTGGTTTGGCCATAGTTGTGAGTGAGTTACTACTGCCCTCTGATTGGATAGCAAAACAAAAGGATAATGCGGGTGTGGAGGAGGGGGGATCGTGGGAAATTGTTAGGATTGGGTGGTGGTAAAGGTAAGAAAAAAGAGAAATCAATGATGATCGCGTTGTATTAAGGGGAAACTGAAAAAAGTTGCATGTTGGTAGATACAGTATGAAATTTGAAGTACTGAGAACACTGATCACAGAGTGACCTCCCTGCGAGTCATCTATGAGAATTTTCCTAATTCTTGTATAACAACTGTTAGGGCTGTCAATGTTCTAGCAAAATTTGTAAATTAGTAATCTAGTTAAAGGCACAATATGTAAGATTTTTGTAATAAAATATCCAAAAACCACTTGCACAGTGTGATATATTTCATGCAGCTGTTTACTTCATTATCCCAAAAGTTCCCAAGGATTTGTAAATCCCAGAGAAATTCCAATTTTAAATAATGCCTCGTCCCTTGTCATTTTCGCCTATCAATTCATTACCATGACATAAAAAAGTGTGATCAAACGAGACTGTCCTCCTCCAAAAAAACGACCCTTTAGGTCGTTTTTTTCAAGCACCTTTTTACAACATACAGGTGCTGGTCATATAATTAGAATATCATGAAAAAGTTCATTTTTTTATTGTAATTTACTTAAAAAAATGAAAATTTCATATATTCTAGATTCCCTACATGTAAAGTAAAACATTTCAAAAGTTGTTTTTTTTTAATTTGTTGATTAGAGCGTACAGCTAATGAAAGTCCAAAATCCAGTATCTCAAAATATTAGAATATTTACATTTGAGTTTCATTAAATGACCATCCCTACAGTATAAATTCCGGGTATCTTTTGTTCTTTGAAACCACACTAATGGGGAAGACTGCTGACTTGGCAATGGTCCAGGAGACAATCATTGTCACCCTCCACAAAGAGAGTAAGTCACAGAAGGTCATTACTGAATGGGGTGGCTGTTTACAGAGTGATGTGTCAAAGCATATTAAATGCAAAGTTGACTGGAAGGAAGAAATTGGGTAGGCAAAGGTGCACAAGCAACAGGGATGACCGCAAGCTTGAGAATACTGTCAAGTAAAGCCGATTCAAACACTTGGGAGAGCTTCACAATGAGTAGAATGAAGCCGGAGTCAGTGCATCAAGAGTCACCACACTCAGACATCTTCAGGAAAAGGACTACCAAGCCACTTCTGAAACAGAAACAATGTCAGAAGCATCTTACCTGGGCTAAGGAGAAAAAGAACTGGACAGTGAACAGTGGTCGAAAGTCCTCTTTTCAGATAAAAGTAAATTTTGCATTTCATGTTGAAATCATGGTCCCAGAGTCTGAAGGAAGACTGGAGAGGCACAGAATCCAAGCTGCTTGAAGTCTAGTGTGAAGTTTCTGAAGTCAGTAATGATTTGGGGGGGCCGTGATGTCTGCTGGTGTTGGTCCATTGTGTTTTATCAAGTGCAAAGTCAATGCAGCCATCTTCCAGGAGATTTTGGAGCACTTTATGCTTCCATCTGCTGACAAGCTTTATGGAGATGCTGATTTCCTTTTCCAGCAGGACTTTAGCACCTGCCCACAGTGCAAAAACCACTTCCAAGTGGTTTGCTGACCATGATATTACTGTGCTTTATTGGCCAGCCAACATGCCTGACCTGAATCTATGGGATATTTTCAAGAGAAAGATGAGAAACAGTCAATCCAACAATATACAGATGATCTGAAGGCTCAATAGTGCCTCAGCAGTGCCACAGGCTGATCACTTCCATGCCACACTTCACTGATGCAGTAATTTGTGCTAGGAGCAAGTCATTTGCTGTAATATGTCCTGCCGATCAAGTATTGAGTGCACAAAAGAACATACTTTAAAGAGCTTGAACTTTTCTGTTTTGCAAATTCATTTTATGATTGATCTTAGGAAATATTCTAATATTTTGAAATACTGGATTTTGGACTTTCATGAGCTGTACGCTCTAATCATCAAAATTTAAAAAAAAAACTTTTGAAATGTTTTACTTTACATGTAGGGAATCTAGAATATATGAAAGTTTCATTTTTAAAAATAATTTATAATAAAAAAATGAACTTTTTGATGATATTCTAATTATATGACCAGCACCTGTATATTTACGTTTTAAAGTCATGCGCCCTCTAGCTGGCGTAAAAATAATGACAATGTCGTGTTACGTCTGTCCTCATGAAATGACGTATGACCGTCGTTACCAATCAAAATGCGTGTTCATTTAAATGCAAAGTGTGGACTTTTTACACGGTCCCTTACCCGCCATTTTTCCTATTTCCATTTAGCAAAAATCATTTTTTATTAATGACTACACCAACCCCAACCCTAAACCTACCCTTAGTGATTTATAGTGCATATACACTTTATGAGCACATGCGTTCCCTGGGATCGAACCCACAATCACATAATCACATGATTGCATATTGTTATATATTGCAATGCTCTGCCAACTGAGCTACGTGAAACCCGAAATATGACGCAGATAAAAGGGAACAATGCATTAAAATGAAAGTGTCCTGTTGTCGATAGGGGCGCAACTTTAGTAAACGCTCCTATGGGTCGTATTTCAGGGAAGTGACAAACGACCTATATGGGTGTATTGGTTGGAGGACATGTTGGATCAAACGTACAGGTAATACAAAAACGAATTCATTACCTCATCCGTGAACATGTTTCGTGAATTCCTTATATCTCAGGATGGTGAAAACGACATCTCCCATCGTTCCACTCTCCTTCATAGCGTCATCAAGCTTCGCCTTTGTTATTGTTTAGAAAATGCAACTTCTGGCGGCAAAAACTTACATAGTGTGCCTTTAATTTAGTGTATTATCAGCAAAGACTTATGAGCAACAAAATGCAGGAGTCTTAAAAATGCAGCACTCATGGCACAAGATGCTGAAAAACTGCGAAACAGAGCAATGGCCAAAGACATCGATCAATAATTATAATATCTTTTCAACGTCTGCCAAAATGATGTATTTGAATTACCTAAATTTGGGTGCTTTTCTCCACAAATATTTATATATGCAATTAATTGTGATTGATTTGATTAATAAATTTGAACTTTTTTTCATTTATTGATATCCCTCATTATTATACATGTAGTTTTGATGACCTCCAATTAATTAAGTCACAACATATAATATTTTAAAAATTCACATTGCAAGACTGCAAAAAGATGATTTTTTTTTTAAAATAAATAAATAAAAGCAATTGCTGACCACTTACTGCACCTAAAATATACACTATCCCTTATATATTCATATAGATTTTAACCTCAAATCTTAAATGGTGAATAAAAAGATGCCTGTTGGCAAAATTATACACACTAATCTGTAAATCAGAAAAGATTTACAAATATTACAAATCAATTTTTGCATAATCAAAAAAGATAATTCAATTGTCATTGTGAGGCAGTTATAAGTCCATCCGTGGCTGATGACACATATAGAGCGATTCAGTGGGACAGTAACAGAACATGGCGCCACTTCATCCTTCATCCACCCACATCCAACCTTTGCTCTCTCTCCCTCTCTCTGTTTCTCTCTTTCGTTCCCTTTCTCTGAATAATTAATCAGCCTCCTCCAATATAACTCCTAATCCTTCTCTATTCCCCTCTCTCCAGTCTCCTCTCTGTTGGCTCCAGGTTAAATTACCCATGACATGGGCCATAAAGTTTGCAGCAGTGGAGCTCTGCTTGTCTCTCTTGCTCGTCTTACCATTCATAAATATTCCTGCAGGCTCTGAGCCCACTGGTCCTCCATTCAAACCCATCCCTCTCTTATGTAAGGATCTCCCACCCCCTCTCTCTCAATTCTCTGTCTGGTAGTGCTACTCACAACGTGTTAGTGTGCAGTCATTCTCACAACATCCTACACTAGCCTCAGCGTTTTCTCTGAGTATTACGGTGCGTGTTTTGGTTGGAGTTTGATGCTTTTCCTTCTCACACCTACCTTTCTTCTCTTTCTTCTCCTCCTCCCCTTCCCCGGCTCCCAGTAGAGTGAATATGATGCCACTCTGGGAGTTGACTCCAACTGCGGTCACCAGCATCCTCCCTGATCCCTCCATTACATGGGTACCTGAGAAAGAAAGACATAGGTAGACATCAACGTTTGATATTTTATGGCAGACCATTGGAAAGACCTGAACAAATTTCTTCAAAAAAGTTGTCCCAACTATAGCCTGATAGAACACGTTTAAATAAACAATTTCACACTGAACAATGTTGCTGATTTGTGACCTCCCAGCATGCAGTGCATTATCAATAAATAATGTTCTTCCCTTCCCTTTCAAAAATGTAGACTTCACTTTATATTAGGAGTCATGTAAAAGTATATGTAAGAATAAAATTATGCCTTGTATTTATGCCAGTATATATACTTAAATATACTGGGTTGAGAAAAGACAACAATAATAATAATAATAATAATAATAATAATAATAATAATGTCTAAATTCAATAAAAACAATACAATTGAATAATTTTCTTGTAAAATGACCTCAAGCTACATATATTAAATATTATTATTATTATCATTATTATTATTGGCAACAATAATAATAGTTTAATTTATATAGATTTTTTCAAAATTACGACAATAATAATAGTTTAATTTATATAGATTTTCCCAAAAATTTTCATAGTTTTTTTTTTTTCAAAATTACAATTTTCTATTATAATAATAAAAATAATAACAATAGTTAAATAGCATTTTTTTGTCATAAGAAGTCACTTTACAAGAAAATTAAAATTTTCTATAATAATATTAATAATAATAATAATAATGTTTAAATTATTTAAAAAATAATAATTGAATAATAACAATAATAATTAAATATACTATTAATTTTCTTGTGAAGCGGCCTAAAGCTTTAGAAGTTGTTAAAAAATTATTTGAATAATTTAGTTTAATTTATTTTGCGTTTTTTTTTTACTTTTCAAGAAAACAACTATTTTCTTTAATTTTAAACAATAAATCTATAATCGCCTTGACAAGAATCTACTGGCTGAATGGGACATTTTACATTTAATGAACAAGTTCAAATTGGTTTATCAAAGTGTTAATAAAGGCAGTTATTACGACAGTTGTTACAATTCATATTTTCCTTGAATATTTTCACATTTTCTCAACAATTTCTTTTATACAGTGACTATATATTTACAAACAGTCTGCTGGAGTTCACCATTAGCATTTGACTTGCACAGACACCAGACCGCACACAACAACAGCCTCCATATATCAACTTCACAGAAATATCATTGGGATATTATTCAATAATATCATCAGTAGAGCAGGACAGCCTCATAAAGAGAATGGAGTTATCATCCCAAGTGTCTAAGAATAGCATGAAGGAAGGGAGAGGGCATGCACCAGTGCTCACAGCAGGAAACAGAGATTCTCAGATCTAATTAACAACATCTGGATGCCACTGCAGCATCTCAGTTATTCTGACACACAGAATGCGGATGCTCCGAGCATGCTTTGTGCCCGCTGACTGACAGCTGAAGGAGCGCAGCCGAGAGCAGAATACAAAGCCACTTCAGACACTTTTCATGAAAGGCTGACCAGTCTCAAGTAGAGTGATGGGCATCAACCTTTAAACAATGATTTTACTTTTGTCATTTCATCGCTTTTAATGCACAGTGACTTCTTTGCTATCAGCATAAAAGATCCGTAATAAAGATAACTATATTAGCGTCCACATCAACACACGGTAACGTTCTGTTTATAGTGCAAGCTGCAATTATGTAGCCTGCCGCTTTAAATGCACGAGCTCTTTAAAACAGGATGGATTATGATTGGAGGTCAATGTATTTATCATTCATCAGCTGGAGAAAAATAATCATCCTGAAAGTGATTCCAACAATTGTTATTGTTATAGCTGTGGTGTGGATTTCCCCATTCTCATAGTTAATTATAGTTATCAGGCCTTGGTGTGAACAGGCCTTAACAAGGTATATAGAATCTTAAAGATGCTGCAAGCAATTCAATCTATCCAAGTGACTCAAGGTCACAAGAGATTGTGTGATTGACAATTTTTTAAATAATCAAACAAAATTGCATCTGTCAGTAAGATGTACATCAGTACATCATTTCATTGGAACTAGGGCTGCACAATATTAGAAAAAAAACTGATGTTCCAATATTTTCTGTGATATACAGTACATTGCAATATGAAAAAATACTTAAATAGCTAGAAAGAATTAATCATTCTAGAATGGTGATCTTTAGGAGTGCATCTAATTATTGTAAAAAGCTTAAAATGACTTTTTTTGTGTGTGAACCATCCTTTTAGGGCTAAACGATTTAGGAAAAACTTGGAAAATCTGGGTGTTCACACTATACTCTTTACAAGAACCAATTCAAAACCTCTTTCAGTAACCATAAAGTGAACAGGACAAAAAAAAAAAAAAAGCATTTCAATATCCCCATATTCCCACTACAGTGCTGCAGGTGTGACATCAAAACCCGGAAGATTAATTCACCAGTTCTCTGATTTTTTCTATATGTTTTTATAATGGTGTTTTTCAATTTATGAGTAAAATAAGGTCTGTGACATCCAACATAACTTGACGATACTTGAACGTTTTGTTCTACAACGTAAACTCACACACTCACACCGCAAATGTTCTTATCTAGTTACTTAACATGCATTTTAAAACATAAACATAAAAACGCCTAAGTATCGTAACAAATTGAAAAAACTCATAAACTGAAAAACCCCATTATAAAAACCCATAGGAAAATCTTGAGGGAACCAGGGGCTACTTGACGTCATCCCTGCAGAACAATAACAATTGTTATTTTTACAGTAGCTATTATTAAATAAAAATGTTAAACAAAATTAGAAATACATACATATACAGTTTATACATGTGTGCCGCTCATGATATGATATTTCAGCGTCTCAGAGTGGCTTTATGGAACAGAGACGCAGAAAAACCTTTAAAAAAATTTATTCGCACTAAGCCATGTCGCAATATCGATTTAATTTTGATATATCATGCAGCCCAAATTAGAACAAAAAACATTTACATGAGAGATGGGAAAATGAAGATAATACTTATATGTACTTATATATCCCAGTGGTGGGGGGTGGGAGGTAATAAAGGCCTTCTGAAGCGAAGCGATGCATTTGTGTAAGAAAAATATCCATTTTTAAGTTATAAAGTAAAATATCTAGCTTCTGCCAGACCGCCTTCCATATTCAATCAACTTAGGAAGAAAGCGGAAGGCGTAGGATGCAGCGTAAGCTTTTTGAACTGCGAGTTTTACACTTTCTTCGTAAGTTGAATACGGAAGGCAGTCTGACGGAAGGCAGTCTGGCGGAAGTCAGATAACTTGTTAAATATGGATATTTTTCTTACACAAATGCATCGCTTCACTTCAGAAGGCCTTTATTATAACCCCCTTGAGCCGCATGGAGTACGTCTTGCTTTGGATGGATGCACTTTCTTGAGCTTTATACCCGTTTACTGCCATTATAATGCGTAGATGTGTCAAGATATTTATTAATATAACTCCGAATGTGTTCATCTGAAAGAAGAAATTCATATACACCTTGGATGGCTTGAGGGTGAGTAAAGCTTGGAGTAATTTACATTTTAAAGTGAACTAGTCCTTTAAATGCTACAACAACTACCTTACTAACTATTAATAAGCAGTAAACTAAGAGTTTATTGAGGCAAAAGTAGTAGTTAATAGTGAATATGTGTTCCCCATACCAAAGTGTTATGAAGTTTTCTAACTTGGATACGGAGAAGAATCATGTTAAAATTCCGTTAGATATCTTGCAGATCACACAATCACAGGTGATTTTTCAGGGGGCTGAGATGCTGAATCTTCTATTAAATAGGGTCTAGCAACATCTATGATGACCCACACATGTACACACGCTTACCAGAGAGAAGCATGGGGTCCTTGTCGGCTGACTTCCGCACATGGTCTGATTCACCGGTTAAAGAGCTCTCGTCAATTTTAAGGTCATTTGCCTGAATCAGGACCCCATCAGCAGGTAGGAGGTCACCTGGGAGAGGAAATGAAAGTAGGACAAATAAATATCACGTGATCAACAGGGCACCCTTAATATCCCAAAGAGCATTCACTGTTCCTACCAATAATGCTGTATTATAATGCTACATTATCAACAAATGAGTTTGTGGAATTGTGAACATCACTCTAAAAATACATCTTTGTTAATCCACACCTTCCTCATATTAGATGAGTTAAGCCTAATCTCAGCATTCATTCCATTCTCAGGGCTCAGCAGAACAGGAAACTCACCATATTTGACCTGTGCCATGTCCCCAACCACCATCTCAGCAACGGGGATCTGGATGACGTTTCCATTGCGCACCACAGCGAATCGCTGCTCCAGCTCGATGCGACTCTGCAGTCCCCGGAACTGCTTCTCTTTACTCCAGTCGTTGAAAGCGGTCACCAGCACCACACAAATGACGGATAGCAGGATGGCTGCACCTTCAATCCATCCTGCCTCTGCCTCCCCCTCGTCTTCAGCTCCTCCTGACACGTTCCCACAACCTGCAGAGGGTTAAGATCGCTATTTCATGGCTGTCTGGCATACTTGATTCTGATTGATCAATAGCAGTAATGAGCAGTCAAATATTTTCGTATGATAACCTAAAAAAATTGACATTTTATCTTTGCTCATAGCACCAAACCCTTGTTGATCCTATTCCTATTCTACATGGAACCCAAAACTGAGACTATTTATGAGCACTGTTTTTAGTGCCTATTAATTATTAATTATAGAAAGCCACTTTGCGTATTTATTCCTCATCATCGAAATATGGTAATTAATGTCTTTTAAACATTACATCAAAGGCATAAAATATATTTTAAACATTTTAAATATAAGATATGTCAATTTTTTCATACCAATGCGAGTTTGCCGCCTTCTTTCAGCTCAATGATTAAGCAGCACAACTGATTTCAACATTATGATGATAGTAAGAAATGTTTCTTGTGCAGCAAATCAGTATATAAGAATGATTTCTGAAGGATCATGTGACACTGAAGACTGGAGTAATGATGCTGAAAATTCAGCTTTGCCATCACAGGAATAAATTACATTTTAATATATATTAAAATAGAAAACAGTTATTTTAAATTGTAAAAATATTTCACAATATTACTGTTTTTTATTCATTTAATTGGTAAACAGCCTACATGGCTGGGGATAATGTACAGTAATTAAAAAATTGACCGCCTGGGTTAATTTTTTATTTTATAATGATCGGCTTGTTGTACATTATCCCTTCCTTATGCAGAGTGACGTTTACATTATGCAGCACTCATTACGTTATTGCTTAAACTTTCAGAATTCTTTCCACAAAGCTACATCTTGTACTGTTTATTTTCCCCCAGCACCCTTAAACTCCTCCCTCTTGTTTTCTCTCTTTCTACATTCCTGCTTGACATCCTCTTTTCTCAGTCCATTTTCTCACCTTCATTCTCACCTTTTTCCTCCCACACTCCCTTGATTCAGTTCTCTCTCTCTTCCCTCCCACTCTCTATCCGTCATTCCCTCCTCCCTCGACCCACACCATCCTTTAACTCCCTTTCTCTACACACCTCATCCCTCTAACATCCCTGTCTTTCTCTCTCTGTCTAGCTTCCCTCTCTCTCTCTCACCCTCGGCCTCGTGTCCGGGTGGCTGATAGAAGGACAGGCCGAGGGAGATGATGGCTGCAATCTCCAGGATGATGAGGGTGACGTCCTGTAATGCCTCCCACACCAGCTGAAGGAAGGTCTTGGGCTTTTTCGGGGGTATGAAGTTTTGTCCAAATGTCTGTCTGCGCTTCTCCAGATCTGCTGGGTTATCTGACAAACCTGAAAGGAGAGGAAGAAGAGTCAAACCAGGGTCAATAGTTTTGTGTAGCCAGACTTTCAGACGGTCGGCAGAAGGTCTGGACTCCATAGCTGCTTTCATTGGCCAACGACTGCCCTAAGGCCATCTAACTGACATGTGAAGCAACCAATCACAGTTTGTATTGTTCAGCGTCATGTTTACGGACGTGAAAACTTCGATGTCCCTTACATAACAGACCGTCGTCTAAAACCCTTGGACGTATTTTAATAAGTCTATGCTGTAAACTACACACACTTTTGAAAATCCAGCGTGTAGTTGATCCTGATAAACGCTAATTGTTACAGTTGTAAACACAATGGCTTTTTTCTTCCATGAGGGGGTTTGGCCTCACAGCGGCTTTGTTTCCAGGCGAACCATTAAAGAACGCAACACACGTATCCCGTAAATCCTGTAAAATTCATCCAATCAGATGACGACTTTGAAACTCCTGAAGTGTTTCCAATTTTGTTTTCCCTATATATATATATACATATAATAAAAAAATTGTTGACACACACAAGTGGTGTGTATTATATTATTACTGTACGAATATGACTAATACCGATGAATAAACAGTATAAAGTAAGGCTATTAAATAGCCCCAGTCCCTAGTTTTTGTTAATACAATAAAGTTGGTAAGTTGGCCACCACAGACAGTAATTTAAAAATATACATAATAATACGAAGTGAAAATAAAGTGTCATTTTGGGGTTACAGAAACAATACATGCCATTGTAAACACACAATACTAAAGTGAACCGTTAATGAAACATGGAAACTGCTCCTGATGAATAGAATGAACATCATACCTGCATGCAAATCCTTCCCAGCTAACACACGACTCACCAATTACGTGATTTATTGGTACTTTACTTTTTTCATGACTTACTAATTGACAACGTAACGTTCCATGCTCGTAGCTTCTCTTGCGCTTTATGAAGTGATATACAGTGTGCGCCGACGCATTTGCGCGTGCAATCGAAGCACTACGAGCACAGTATAATGGCTGACAGGACAGGAAAGTTCTATTTTCTGAGGTGAGAGACTTTTTATCTCGTAACAAGCTATGAAAATAACGTTAGAATAATGACACTGACATATAGCCTGACAACATATCATCTGACCACAGATACCAAATTGGGACAACGCGTTTTTCTCAGGCACTCGGGTACCCGGGTCGCGACCCACCAGTTGATAAACATTGCCATAGAGGACCTTAAGTGTGCCGCTCTCATCACAGGGCCCGGGACTTTCCTGTTGAGTTTCAAAGCATCCTGTGCATTCAACTTCACCCAATGCAGGACACATTTTTAAAAGGCCATTCAGAATGAGATGTTTGTGTTCGCTGTCTGCAGTCTCGCAGTCTGGATTTTAACAGTCTCTAGCCCTAATGTCTTTTGGCAAGAAGCATCTTTGGACCAAGCTAAAGTCTTTTGACAAGGGCACTGTAAAGTTTTACTGATAAATAAATCCTTGATATTTCCCTAATGACAGATTTATCTCTGTATACCTCCTGAGAAAAGGGCATTCATATTCAATGGATTTAATAATCTCCATGGTTTAAAAAATAGGCCAAATGTAAAATGTGAATGTTAACTACACTAATGACTTTAAAATATAAAAATATTTTAAAACACTAAGCACTTGGAGACTCTGAAAATGGTTCCAGAGGAAAAACAGTCTTTCAAGTCGCTCTGAATGCAACAAACTTAAAAAGAAACATTCGCCTCATTGAAAGAAGCCACATGACAAATGAAAACCATTTGTTTTCTAAAATCGACTCAAAATATTAAACATGTTTGATATCCTCTGAGTCTGTGCCCATCGTACACAAAGCAATTTTCTGTGAAATCTGTCAACTCAAATCTGCAGACTGGCTCTGAATTTTCGACAAATAGAACTACTACCAGCTCCTCCAGATTAAAATTGGGGTAAAATCTGTGCAAAATTTTTGTAGTGTATTCTAGCCTTTAAAGCATTGGTTCTCAACCAGGGGGCCAGGGCCAACTAGGACGTGCAAGTGACTTAAAAGTACTTAAATTAAAAAGTTTAATATATTAAAATAATATAACTAATCTAAATCGAAATTATAAAAACAATATTAAAAACTAACAAAAACTATTAAATCAATAACTAATAACTAAAAATCAGTAACTATAGTTTTAGTTAGAACATACAGGTCTTGAAACTTCTGGAATCACAAAATGTGATTAATTTAATATATAAATTTCTGTTAATAAGAAAGTTTGAAAACAATCAGTTTTGTCATAATTACAGCATACATAATGAAAGTATTTAAGCTTATATTTAGAGGGGGACCTTAGAATGTTGGACAGCAAATATCATAAAGACTAAAATGAAACTACCTAACAATTAATACTTAGATATAAGTAGTTACGGATTTGACACCCGAGTTTCCGTCATGTGAACTAAGGGTGCTTTTCAAAATTTCAAGACAAACGTCAACATATTAGCTAGCATATATTTTAAGCAAATGGTCGCTAAATACATGAACAAATGTAGTGGGAAAGATGCAGCTGAACTAATGTGTAAATAGTAAACTACATGTTTAGTTTCCGACCATTTGCAGGATCAAGTGAATATTACCTGTACAACTGTTTAGGTTACAGCTATACAGTCAGCTCAAGAAAATGTAAAAATGCTGTTCCCAAAGTCACCAGATTTTAACATATTGGTGCTTCTCTGCAAAAAAAAGAAAAAAAGAAGAAAAAAAAAGTATCACAGAGAATCATGCTGCCCTAGTTTTCAGTGTTAATCCAAGAGTGAACAACTCCAATACCATTTCACACAAAAACAAACACACTAGCTTCAAATACACCATGGAGCTAATTGACACCTTTAATAACATATGCACTGCTTCCCTTTCCTATTATCACCACGCATTTCAAAAACACATTTAGCCATCTTACAGTCTCAAAGATTCAAATGAGGGTCACTAATACCACATGTGTGTACGATACAACAGAACATAACCAACTATTATAACGTAATGGTTTGTTAAAGCAGATTGTTCCAAAGTAAGAGGAGATGCAAGTCAGACTGAGCCACATATATTGAATTTCTGATGTAAATAATTAATCGCATATTTCTGCTCATTTCAAAAGGCTCCTATATAGAATGAGGGGCTGAGAGAAGACAGGAAGCATGACGAGAAATAGATATGAAGACATGAGACACACTGCATTTAATGTGCCCCCCCCCCACTTCCTCTTTCCCTAGCCATCTATGTCTTTCAGTCTTTCTGAGTCTTTCTCTTACTCTCTCTTTCACTCTTTCATAGATTTGTGCAGTTTCCATGGCGATGAAGACATCAAGCACAAATTGTGCCATACTTCAACTTCCTGTCTTCGGGCACCTTTTCGCCCAGCTACAGATGATGTCATTGATTCGGTGCAGTCCATGCGAAACTTATAATATATTTTTGATTGGTCCGCTGTGAAAGCTGTTTTTGCAGACAGCGAGTCTTTTAGAGCTGGAGAGAAAATTCATGATATTTTCAGTCAGTGTTGAAGTCAGTAGAGTCACCCGGAGTGAAACCCAGCATTACAGCTCAGCTGAATGAGGCACTATTGACGTCAGTCTATGAATGTGCATGTGTGTTCGGTGAACATGCTTCAGGGACGTATAAGGACAGGACAATCCAACCAGAAAATACTTTAAGTGGACAAAGGAGAAATGTATGGGCTGGTATGTATACCACGACTGAGTCAGAGCATCAGGCCAACTGTTAGCAAGAGCACCTGAGGGTTATACACTGATCGCAGACACTCCATACCCGCACTCAGCACTAAACCTTGCTATTACCATTACTGAATGCATGATTATACAACACTCTAAATGAGAAGTGGATATATGAGTGAAAGACAAAGAGAGAGAGAGAGAGCCAGGAAGGACAGAAGATGAATGAAGATGACAAACTTGTCATCTGAAGAAGGTGTTAAAGTGATAATTCACCTAAAAATGAAAATGCGGTAACACTACATAACAGTGTTCAATTTATTCACAACTTACAAAGAACCAAATTTTGACAGCCTTTATTTGTCTTAATGATAATTTCATGATCATTTACTAATAGATTTTTCAAATCAGAAGTTGTATGTGTTGACATTAGTACATGCAACTGTAATTTTAATAACATTAACAAAGATTAGTAAATGTTTTAAGGCGAGACACTACAGGCTAAAATGATGTTTTTTCAATTTTGAGATTTGGGGCTTTTTGGCTTTTAGTTTTAATACAGTGTTTTTTTTTCCCGACTAGTAGTAAGAAAACATCCAAAACCCACCTTTAAGCATTTATTTTTGGGCACTTTATCTGTTTGTGTCTATAGATTTCGATTACAATACATATTTTTAAAGACCATTTTCTCAAAATAAGGATTTTCTTTTACACTGAGCCATATATCTCCACTTCAGAAGCACTTACATACACCAAACTGTACGGTTTTATTCCTATCTATATTGTGAAGGTCTTTACAGAGGGATTTGTTCATATATAATTTGCCAGATTATATACATGTTATTTCTACAGAGCTCCGCACATGACATGCAAGAAAAAAAATTTAATCGTGCGCACGATATACTAATTCGTTCCTTCGATTTACTAAAACGTGCGCATGATTTATAAATCGAGGGAACGAAATAGTAAATCGTGTACACGTTTTAGTAAATCGAGGGAACGAATTAATAAATCGTGCGCACGATTTAGCCTACTATGAAACAATTCTGAAACTAACTTAATGCAATGTTCAGATTTTTGTACTAGAAATGTATGCATATTTGCACATTTTTAAGTAAATAATGCCTCATTTGCATATTTAAACATAACATATTCCCCTGGTTTCACAGACAAGGCTTAAGCTAGTCCTAGACTAAAATGCATGTTTGAGCTGTTTTAGCTGAAAGCAACTTGTACTGACATATCCTAAAATATGTCAGTGCCATTGTTTTGAACACCAGTAATGTTTTTTCTAGTGTACTTTTATAAAAGCTATTTAAATATCCTAAATGAACTAAGGTCTAATCCTGGCTTAGGCTAAGCCCTGTCTGTGAAACTGGGCCTTTAACTATAACTTTTAGTTAATTTTTTTTTTACCCTATTCACCTGCAGTGTTTCACTTTAAGAAATATTGCTCATTGTTGGTGTGTTATCTAATGAATTCACTAATGTTAACAAATGAGACCTTATTGTAAAATTTTACCGAAAATTATTCACACACCTTTATATCTTCTGTGGAACACAAAAAGAGATATTTTTTAAAGAGAAATTTAGAAATTTTCGTCACAATGAATGGGGACCTTTCAAGCGTCAACAAGGACACAAAAGCACAATAAAAGTATCATAAAGTGATCCATACAAATCATACACTATCTTCAAAGTCTTTTTGAAGTCATATAAAAGTATGGTGAGAGAAAAAGAACTTCTGAAAGACTGAAAGTCATTATTCATTGAAAATCTTTCTAGTCTTCTTGGCACATTCATGAGAAAAGCAGCTGAATTGTGAAGGAATCATTTGTTTAAAAAATAATCTTTTTGGTGAGTTTGATGAATTATTCATGAATCAGACTGATCTAGTTTGCTCACTAACTGGTTGCTGCGGTAAACAGCAGAGAGAAAAATACTGAAATTTAAGTCATTATTTACTGAAAATCTCACCTAGCCAGCCTTGGCACATTTATGAGAAAAGCAGTTATGTCTGATTTGTGAAGGAATTGTTTTCCTGAATCATATCTCTTCAGTCATTTGACTGATTGATTCACATATCCGATCGAAATGATTTGAACTGATCCGGGTTACAAAATTGATTCATTTATGAATCTAGTTTACTCAGTAACTGCAGCTTGCTAGAGGGGATTATCAGTGAAAAATAATTTAAAACCCCCCCTATAAATCAAAATCAATACATTTCAGTCTGTTTCTCACAAAGCTACTGTATGACTTCTTAACACATGGAATAATGTTCAGCAAACGTCAAACGAACCACTCATATGATAATTTTGTGTCTATTTTGAAGCTCTAAAGTTCCAGTCCCCATTCATTGTAACTGCATGGAAAAGAGCGACCAGCACATCTTCAAAATTTTTCCTTTTGTGTTCAACAGAAAAGAATGTCATACAGGTTTAGAACAACAGGAGGGTGAGCAAATGAAGACAGGATTTTCATTTCTAGATGAACTGTCCCTTTAAGAAAAACTGCTGAGTAGCCATGCCCGCATCCATTCGCTTTAAAGAATCTCTTGCTTTTCAAACACCCCACCTCCTTCTCCCCCCACCCAACTCACTCACTCTCACTCTCTCTCGCCATCTCCCCTTGGTGTGTCCTTGACAATGCGGCAAGCTGTACCAGAATTCCTTCTCTCTCCTTCCATTCCTTCCTAACCTCCCTCTCTCTCTCGCTTCTCTTGTTCATTCTCTTTCCACCCTCCACCCCCATTGCTCTCGGATCTCCATGTCCTGCTGCAGCAGAACAGGTATGTGTGTACGTTCAGGCTGATAGATTGATACGTCCACGCCCTGCACTGAAAATAGTGTTTATTGCAGGCTGAGATGCGTGGATCTGCGGTCCGCACACTGAAGCTCAACTGAAACGCATTGCTGGAGAGGATGGAGAGACACTAATGGACTTCCATTTTCAGGGCCTCATCTTCACAGTGTCAGCCTTATTCAGCATCACTTCATCTCCACCCCCTCTGGTTTCCTCTCCTGTTGTCTCTGCTTTGTCATGGCCATGTAACAGGATTAGTTCTGCTTCTACTTGCACTTAGAGGCAAACTCCATTTATTGTATGACTATTAGCATCAGAAGCATCAGGTTTTGTTATCACCTGTCAACAGAGCAGTTTCTGATGACAGCTGTTAGCTATCTCCATACATATAGCTGGTCTGAAAGCTTTCACATCTTCTCAACCATTACACCGGTGGAGGTTTCGAAACCTTTAGTGTTTGTTTATTTTAGGTATATCTCCCGAAAGGGCTTTTATACAGAAGGGCAACATCTAACAACCACATTTCCACATTTTCCAACTGTCGCTACAAAAATTACTTGAGGATAGTTCACCCAAAAATGAGAATTCTGCCATCATCTACTCATTCTCATGTTGTTCCAAACCCATATGACTTTCCTTCATCTTTGAAACACAAAAAATATATTTTTAATGAAACCTGAGAGACTTCTGTTCCTCCATTTAAAGTCTGGCAACCAAAACTTTGATTGTTCAAAACCTTCATGAAGATATACAAATGAATCACAAATGAATCACGCAAGCACTATTTTAAAGTGTCATAATATATACAAATGAACAATGTGTACTCTTTCTCAATGTTACCTGCACCCAGATCTTTCGGTTTATTTATCAGCTCCAGTGTTTTTGGTAAAACTACACATCATACTTCCATATTTTTATATCCCTGGCCACAGACAGGCAGATTGAGCCCAGTGCATTATGGGTGCTGAAGTTTTTTTCTGTTTTTTTTTCTAGTCATGTAGCCTTTCTACTGCATAAACAGAAAAGTTTTATTAAAAACCCATCTTGCCAGTGGTAAATTACACCTTTAAATCTGTTCATCATATAAAGTGATCGTGTCTCCTCAGAAGACCTGGATAAAATAGCTCGATTCATGGATTCTGTTTACAATGTTTTTATCAACTTTTTGAACAGTCAAAGTTTTGGTGTAATTGATATTCAATGGAAGGACAGAAATCGCTCAGGTTTCATAAAAAATATCTTCATTTGTGTTTCAAACATGAGCGAAAGTCTTTGAAACAACATGAGGATGAGTAACTGATGACAGAATTTTCATTTTTGGGTGAAGTAACTCTTTAAGCAAAATGTCTAGTGAATGACAGATTCTAGCACTTTTTTCATTCTGATCTTTAATCAAATAAATAAATAAATAAATCATTCCAATCAGCTGAGATGTATTAAGTGATACGTAATATTGTAATGGTGCTTTTTAGTTTCTGCTCTGTCCTCAATAGGATGAAGTTTAAAAGACTCACACAAGAAGATGGCTTTCTGCTTAATGGCACTGATGGTGGGAAATTTATTATTAACTATTAAGGATAAAAAATAACCAAATCAAACTATACTTCTAATCTTCTTCCAAATTATATGGTCAACCGATCAGCTGAAGAAATATTTCAAGGCATATTTTCACGGCTAACTCGTTCCTAGCTGTCAAATAAAGAGGATAACACACACAAACAAACTATTTGAATTATATGATTATTTATTTACAAAGAAAATTATAAGTTACAAGAATAACACCATGTCTGGGGATTAAACAATAAAAGAAAATAATGATCTAATGGGGCAATAAATGTTGATGAATATCAAAAGAAAATGGAGATGGAGGCATGGAGCAGATGACTTCTCTTTAGAACCGAGTTCCACCAGAGGAAGTACTGTTCAGCCGACTACTATAAACTTTTATACTTTCCACCCACGTTAACCAATTAACAATTAAGTCTTCAGCCAATCACATTTTAACATCATACTGCCCCCAAGAGGTACAATGTGGAAGACGGGGCCATAACAATATTTACTATTGAAGACGCAAATGCTTCCAGCTACACAAGCTCAATTTCATGCATCACTGTGTTCCCAAAATGTGTTAGATTGCAATGGACTAAGCATGATCGCTTCTGCTTTAGCTTAGTTGTGACCGCAACTTCTGGTGCAGTGTATGGAAATTGTGAGAAAATTAAGCACAAAATCAAATCTTGAGTCTTGAGGAAGTGTCACACAACAGGACAAAGCAATATTGATACAATAAATATGAATATGTATGTATGTGTGTATATATATATATACACACATAGCTAAAACAACTAAAAGTCAAGATATTTCTTATTTTAATTCACTCCCTTTTTTGATGAACCTGGATTCTCATAGTCTTGCAAAACCAGGATATATGAGGAAGACTCATTTTAAAAGTGTGATTTCTAGATTTGGTAGAAGTCATGTAAATTAATACAATCTTGTAAACTCCATGGACATTTTCCAGTTATGCCAAATAATAGATACAGATAAATTAGCAAAAAAATATATTAGATAATCATTAGATGGAGAGGAAACCATCTATATACAGTATGGGGCCTTTGATTATTGTTGTAGACAATGGGAGACTTGGAGTCAAAAAGGTTGAGAACCACTGCTATTTCTGAAATCTTGCATATTTAAGTAAAAATATGTAGGCAGTTTGTGGCACAAAGTCCATTCATAGCACAACACAACTATGGATTACATTACATGCAACCACACTAGGCGCTACAATGGGAATTATGCTAAACTGTCTTCTATTGTCATCTTTCTCTTTCAGGTGAACTTTTGTCATGGCGAAGCAGTTTGAGGAGACTCTAACTGAGCATGTTTCTAGCTAGCTGAAACCAGAAAAATGAAACATTCGGTTTAACGACACAGATATTTGAAGGTAACTCTATCGCCCCCTTGAGCACTGAGGTTTCTTAGTGCTACAGTAATTTAAGAATTTGTGTAAGTGTGTACAATGGGGAATTGGCTAAACATTTGGGTCTGTGTTTGCATATGTTCGATGAGTATGTTTCTGGCCTTAAAGTGGGTGTAGGGGCTGAGATAGTCTTTACACAACAGCAGGATGCAGTACTAGAAAAACTAAGCAAAAACTGCACAGTAGGCATTTACCCCTCACTGACATCCTGCAGGGAAAAAAATCACACATGAAATCTTTGTAATATCTCAGATGTTTCTAGTCACCAATGAGATGAAATGAAGAGCAAACTGAAACTTTTGCTTAGTAATCTCACATCTGTCTCCTCAAGCAATGTCACAATCTGTGCTCAGATTTGCCAAAAAGTCAATACCAAAAATAGAGATTTCAGAATGAAATGATTGATTTCATTGATTTTGTTCAAGACTAAAATTATATCCATATTAATTTCACAGTTCTGTTCTTTTACTATATGACATTTTGCATTTCTCCTAAGGAATCGGAGGATAAACATCAGATACAAATCTAATAACTTAATGAGCTATGAAAAAGCAACCTCTAAGGAATAAAAATTTTCTCAGCTAATTTCCTGATGCAAATTTTACAAAAGTCACAACATGACCCCTCTAAAAAAACAAAAACATACAACATACAAGATGTTTTTAAAGGAAACTAATAGGGATGCACAATATGTATATAGTGCTCAGCGTAAATGAGTTTGAAAAGTAACATTTTTACCAATATCTCAATGAACACAAAAACAATTTCCAAAATGCTGACAAGACTAAGTTTAATATAACATGTTTAACTTATAACATGAAAGTAAGGTTAATAATATAACTTAGATTACACATTTTTCAGTTTTACTCAAATTAGGGTGATGCAAAAATGAGCACACCCCACAACAAAAACTACTACATCTAGTACTTTGTATGGCCTCCATGATTTTTAATGACAGCACCAAGTCTTCTAGGCATGGAATGAACAAGTTGGCGACATTTTGCAACATCTATCTTTTTCCATTCTTCAAGAATGACCTCTTTTAGAGACTGGATGCTGGATGGAGAGTGATGCTCAACTTGTCTCTTCAGAATTCCCCATAGGTGTTCGATTGGGTTCAGATCAGGAGCCACTGAATCACTTTCACCCTGTTCTTCTTCAGAAATCCAACAGTGGCCTTAGATGTGTGTTTAGGATCATTGTCATGTTGGAAAAGTGCACGATGACCAAGGGCACGGAGTGATGATAGCATCTTCTCTTTCAGTATAGAGCAGTACATCTGTGAATTCATGATGCCATCAATGAAATGCAGCTCCCCGACACCAGCAGCACTCATGCAGCCCCACATAAGGACACTGCCACCACCATGTTTCACTGTAGGCACCATGCATTTTTCTTTGTATTCCTCACCTTTGCGACGCCATACAGTTTCGAAGCCATCAGTTTCAAAAATATTTATCTTGGTCTTATCACTCCAGAGTATAAAGTCCCAGTAGTCTTCATCTTTGTCAGCATGGGGCCTGGCAAACTCTAGGCAGGCTTTTTTGTGCCTGGACTTTAGGAGAGGCTTCTTTCGTGGACGGCACCCATGCATGTCATTCCTCTGCAGTGTACGCCGTATTGTGTCACGGGAAATAGTCACCCCAGTTTGGTTTCCTACTTCTTTAGATAACTGCAGTGAACTTGCATGCCGATTTTCTTCATCCCTTCTCATCAGAAGACGCTCCTGTCGAGGTCTTAACTTCCGTGGATGACCTGGACGTCTCTGTGAGACGGTTGCAGTTCCATCTTTTTAAAATTTTTGTACCACTTTTGCTACGGTATTCTGACTGATAAGTAAAGCTTTGCTGATCTTCTTGTACTCTTCATCTTTCTGGTGTAAAGAAATTATTTTCTTTCTCAGGTCTCGTGAGATTTCTCTTCTATGTGGTGCCATTGCTGACAGCATGAAATGGGAAGGGGTGATAACACCCTTTTATAGTCAACTGTCTGCTGAACATCTGTGTAATGAATAATTAGACTCATCTGTGGTTGAATTCTTGTTAAATTAGACATTTGTAGTCTAAAATTTAGCTTTGCTCCAGAGACTTTCAGTGGGGTGTACTCATTTTTGCATCACCCTAATTTGAGTAAAACTGAAAATTTTGTTCTCTAAGTTATATTATTAACCTTACTTTCATGTTATAAGTTAAACAGATGTTATATAAAACTTAGTCTTGTCAACATTTTGGAAATTGTTTTTGTGTTCATTGAGATATTGTTTAAAATGTTACTTTTCAAAGGGGGTGTACTCATTTACGCTGAGCACTGTATATAGTAACACTCTCTTAAAGTTAATGTTAAAAACACTATGTAACACTATGTAATCTTTAGCATGTCTCAAAATGAATATCAATTTTCTTAGCGTATGTTATAATGTTCTGATGCCAAAAAATTTTTACAAGTAAAAAAACTTTTATTTTTTAATTTAAACAACATTTAAAAAATAGAAATTATGAGCTTATCATAGTGGCTACAATATTAACATCAGTGCATCCATAGAAACTAACCATAAACATTCCAAAAAACACATATTAGAAGACATCTGAAGGGACGAAAGAACCATAAGCAATAGCTTTATCATAAATCTATAAATACTCTCAATCAGTACAATTCAATTTGGGTTTTATGGAGTTTATCTGTTTCTCATGACTGAGCATTATCTCCTCTGCTATCTAAATTCTCATCTGCAGTCATCATAGCATATAAAACATCACAGCAACACATTCAATTACGAGTCAGAAGAGGATGGATGGATATGCCAAGAATTGTGATCACTGCGGGGACCTTTCGAGTCACTGACTCTAGTGAGTGAGTCTCTCCAACTCTGTTTACCCAGTAACCCCTCTCTCTACACCCACCTCACCACCGACAGCGCCGTCGCTTAGCAACCCAACACGACGCGTGCACCCAGAGTGGGAAGTTGGCCGAGTGAGACAGAGAAAGAGGTGGTGGACAAGTAGTGTGAAGAGGTGAGAGAGAAATAAAGAGAAAGGAGGAAAAAAAGGGAAATATTTGGGGTTTAAAGGCGCCTTTAAAGGCGCAGCTTAAAGATAAACACGCTACATATGATGAGAAATAATGAGCTACACTCTTAAAAATAAAGATTCTTCATTGGCATCGATGGTTCCATGAAGAACCTTTAACATCCATGGAAACTTTCCATTCCATAAAAGATTCTTTATAGTGGAAAAAGATTATTAAAATGTTATTCTAATGTTCTATTCTAATGGTTCTTTTAAAGGAGTAGTTCAATCCAGAATTAAAATTTCCTGATAATTTACTCACCCCCATGTCATCCAAGATGTTCATGTCTTTCTTTCTTCAGTCGAAAAGAAATTAAGGTTTTTGAGGAAAACATTCCAGGATTTTTCTCCACATTCTCCACTTTATCTGGGACCAATGGGTTGAAGGTCCAAATTGCAGTTTCAATGCAGCTATAAAGGGCTCCCAGCCGAGGAATAAAGATCTTATCCAGCGAAATGATCTGTAATTTTCTGAAAAAATAAAAATGTATATACTTTTTAACCACAAATTCTCGTCTTGCACTAGCTCTGCAATGCGCGTCCATGACTTCACGCATTACGTAGTCACGTTGGAAAGGTCACGCGTGACATAGGCGGAAAAACGAAAAACTTCATCTCAGTTTCTCTTCCAACTTCAAAATCGTCTGAAAATCATCATTGTTTTACCTTTTTTTGGTAATGGGCGTTTGACTTAGTCTTTGCACTTCCGCTTTGTAAACACTGTGTCGGTACTTCAGAGCTAGTGCAAGACGAACATTTGTGGTTAAAAAGTATATAAATTTTGATAGACTAGATAAGACCCTTATTCCTCGGCTGGGATCGTGTAGAACCCTTTGAAGCTGCGCTGAAGCTGCAAATTGGACCTTCAACCCGTTGGTCCCCGATGAAGTCCACAATGTGAAGAAAAATCCTGGAATGTTTTCCTCAAAAACCTAATTCCTTTTCAACTGAAGAAAGAAAGGCACAAACATTTTGGATGACATGGGGGTGAGTAAATTATCAGGAAATTTTAATTCTGGAGTTAACTAATCCTTTAAGAACTGTTCCCTGAAAGTTTCTTTGGGGAACTCAAAATGGTTCTTCTACATTGCTGTGAAAATCCCTTTTTTGGAAGCTTTATTTTTAAGAGTGTAGGAGAGGGGGACATTTAAACTGACAGAGATGTCAAGAAATAAAGACAGAAAATAAGTAAAACATTTATCTCACCATCACTGGTGGAAGACTTGAGTCTCTGGCATAGGCCTTCTACATCTCCAAAGCTCTCCTGAATTTTCTGCAAGGCCTCGGATCCTCTCAGCTCCATCAGAGACCGGAGCTCTTCCAACGACACCCCAAAGTCACCAGCATGGTTGGATTCTGCACTTCCTCCACTCCGCTTGGGGTAAAACTCTACTGCACTGTTGGCCATCTCACCCATGGTCGCTGTGGTGGACATCTTGAGTCTTAAGGTGTCTGGTCCACGATGTTTGAGCTATATGACTTCTTCTCGTCCAGGAGGTTTCAGCAACGTGAGGTCAGTCTTAGTGATGATTCTTGGCTTGAGATTTTTTGGGATCGAATTTGCTCCTCCACTCCACTCCCTCCCCGGTAGTTCCTCCCGTTCTTCTAACTCTCCATCAGAGGAGGGAACCGGGACAACAGCAGCCAGACACTTATAGTGTATTTGGAGAAATTCTGTCCTCTCTACTCAACCCCCTCACCCCGAGGGTCAACAGAACGAGGGATCTGGCCGCTTCCAATCCATCAGGACACAGAGAATGAGAGCAAAGAGGGGGATAATTTGTAGATCTGCAATGCTGATGCGTTAAGATTCAAAGGGTGCGGGATGTTGGGATTGGCGAGGAAGCCTGCAGAGACACACAGACAGAATAACACATTACAGTCTTTAAAGTGCTCATGTGGGCAGCAACTCAGAGTATAGTGGGCATTCCTTAAGAGACAGAGTGAGCATACAGTCAGACGGCTCCAAGCTAATTCTTTCAAACGTATCAGCACATTTTCACCTCAATTCAAAGGTCTTTTGTGTTCTAATTGAGTCACACACTTCCCTTAATCTCATTAATGAGGTATTAGACAGGTTTTTGCGACAGCAATTATGCTAAACGGAGAGGTCAGTCCATTTCGAGTGCAACACAACTAAAATTCCCGGACATACAGTGAGGTATACAGTATGAGAAATGTGTGCTCTCACAGATGGCGATGCATATAGCATATACTGTATCTCTAGCAATCCAGACCACTGCATTGGCCCATAGTTGCCATGGAAACCTACAGATGCATCTGACTCCCACAAAGCTCCTTCGGCCTCGCCATATCCCGACACACACACACACTTGGTTCTTATTCACACTCGCTCAAAAACACAAACACACTGACACTAGCACAGAGTTTCCTCTCTATCTCTTTAATTTTGTCCCTAATACCATCTTCCGACTTCGTCTTTCTCTTTTTTCTTTCCATCTCCCAGCATGCCTCTGTATCTGTCCCTATGTTCTCTTAGATGACAGTCTCAGCCTCAGACGGCACGCCCACAGACCACCCACGGTCCGTTCACTGAGCGTCTGATGCACACAGCACACAAAACTGGAAAGAACTTTCTCAATCTGGCAAAGTCTAATTTGATTGGCTGACTCTATTCAACATCCAGGAGTAAAGACATACAGGGTTTTTTAGCAGTCCGTCTGGAAACAAAGTTGCATTTAGGTATCAAGATAATAAATATATTGAAATATTAAATATGGAAAATGTAACACATATAATTAGGTTTATTTATAAATAACTAAAATATATGTAATATTTTAAGAATTAATATTAATTATTTTTTTATTCTTGTCTTTTCAAGCTTGTGGTATAATCTGTGGTCTTTTATGTTTGTGGTATAAACTATTTCAGAAAAACTTGCCAAAATGCAGTAAAAAAATCATGGACTTGTGATTTTTTTCATCAGTCTGTCTGGAAAAAAGTTGGAATTAATAAAATAAAATTAATTGGAAATAAATATAATTAAATATTATAAATATAAATAAATATGTATAAAGTTTGAAAATGCCTTTAATTTCAAAATTATTTATTAATTCAATAACAAATTTTATATAAAATTTAATGACCAACATCCATCCCAAAATGCAGTAAAAGCATTTTGAACTGAACTATGAAATGAACTGTGTTTGGTCGGTTTCTGGTTAGTCAGGCAATCCATTCCTGTCTAAGTTCATTGTTCCAATGTGGACCAGGCTGTATGCGGTTTAGTCAAGTTCTGGCTATGCAAGACTGCTTAAATATGGTGATGAGTCTGGGGTATGCAGCGTGCTGTGTGAGTATTTGTGTAGGCAGTGTGCAGGAGTGTCATCATTCTCATGCTGACTCACTAACCCCAGCCTTCCTTTCCCCCTCCTTTCCCTCTTCTTCTCTGATGCACTGCATATATGCACAACAGGAAGTTTCCGCACAGTCAAGACTCAAGAGATAATCAGGGGTCATGTGTAGGCCCAGACACAATCTATGGATATTTTTCACTTTTTCTGCACTGATTTTGAGGGGGGAAAAAATGCAGAATTGATTTAAACATGGTAAAATGTGTTAAACGGAGCTGAGAGTACTGCACTCTTATTGGGAGCTGAAAGCAAATTATCTGAAGTATATAATAAATTAACAGACAACGAGCTGAGTATGTGTTAGTCTAGTGTACCCAAACAGGACAGTGAAAAGTCTGGTCTGCTCTTCATTGCAGCTTTTTCTGGCCAAGAACCGCCTACTTAGATGGGAAAATACTGACTGAGCGCCGTGTAACATGACCAACCACATTTTTGTTGTTTAGGGCCAGGTGTTATCTGTAAAAGATTACACCCTCCAAAAAAGATATTACCTAAATGGTGGTGAGATGGTTGTACAGAAAACATCTGAGGTTGGTTTTTTAGGGGAAAAAAAGTCTCTTATGCTCACAATAGCTGCATTTATTTGATCAAAATACAGTAAGAACAGTAATGTTGTGAAATATTACCAAAGTCCCTTTAAGACAAGTCATTTCACTCGGCGGCCATCTTTGAAACGCCTCTCAGGCATTCAAGTGCAGCTATCACTTTGAATGGGGAAACATCAAATTCTCAAAAGCTGTTTGCCAAGCTTTCGATTAAATTTCGTATTTGAAATCACCAATGAAATCTAACAACAACTGTCTCATAAATTTTGTTTCTAAACGCTCAAATCATTGCAAAAAAAAAAAAACCCTGTATTTTTCAGGATGGATCAAGCTAACGCGCATGCGCAATCCTAAATGCGCGTCTCTTGTGTCTCATTTCGGAGGCACGCGTCTGGAACCGGAGCTTCTAACAGTGACGCGATGACGTTACCAATCGGCGATTGGCTCTTATTTAGAAGGCGGGACTTATTCCGTCATATTGCGCGTTGCACTTTCTCCCATTCAAAACAATACGAGTGACGCGTCTTGATATTACTACAATTTAAAATAACCTAACCTATAACCTTTTCTATTTCAATATATTTTAAAATCATTACTCCAGTCTTCAGTGTCACATGATCCTTCAGAAATCATTATGCTAATTTGTAGTTCAAGAAACATTTCATGGTTGCACTTTATTTTACAGTACGTGCACTTGCGTACATGTACGTACAGTGCACTTACGTAAGAAAGTACTGGGTAATATAAGGTAACTACATTAAGTTAAGGTTAAGGGTTAAGGTTAGATTTAGGGGTATGGTCAGTTCAGGGTTAGTACTAGTTATTACCGAGTTATTGCAATTACTATAATAAGTACATAGTATGTACATGGGGAACAGGACTGTAAAATAAAGTGCTACCTATTTAATATTATTTATTATCAATGTTGAAAACATTTTTGTGGAAACCATGCTACATTTTCTTTAGGATTCTTCGATGAATAAAAATGTTCAAAAGAACAGCATTTATTTAAAATTGAAATCTTTTGTAACTCATATAGATTTCTTTACTGTCACGTTTGACCAATTTAATGCGTCCTTGCTGATTAAAGGTATTAATTTCTTTCAAAAAATGAATCTTTCTGACCCCAAACTTTCAAACGCTATAGTGTATCCAAAAATTGTTAAATTTGACATGGATATCTGTTTACAGCAAAACTAACATAATGGCGCTAACATTCTCCTTCAAAAAACACTCATTACATCAACACAGTACCCTCTGAACATGAAAGCAGCCAATCAGAGTGCAGATTTTTTTTTTCATGATATGTGCTTGAGCACATTTGTGTCTTTTGGGGTCATGTTCAGTTATGGGTCTATGCAGATTTCCCTCACCAAGAGACTGCTTAACCGTGCAGTTATGTTCAGTGTGCAGGAGGCAGATGGTCTGGAGATTATGCTGAATATTCATATTGATCCGTGTTTTCCCAAACCTTTCAGCAAGTGTGCTCTAGTGCCATTCGGTAAGACACTGTTGATACTCTACTGAGCTTTCTCAGGACTGCCTTGCTCAGACCGGCCCTGACTACCACAACCCAGCCCAATCTGCTAAAGTTAAAAGGGAGAGACAGAGGGCCAAGCATTACATAAATTGTTCAGCGCCTTATGTAATGTGTCTAAGTAACTAACAGAGAAGTACTCGCGCTCACACCCACTCATGGGCACAGACACACACACAAACACAACCCCCTAAAGCTAGAAGAAACTCTAACCCATATTCAAACATTAAATAAGGGCCACACTAGTCTATCCACCATATTCACACCAGGAGCCAATGATCTGATGCTGTGAAACAATGCAGGAGATTACTTTGTTGAACGGCAACATTTACAATCCAGAGGTCTGCGGCACAAAAATAAATAAAAAAGCAAGCAAGGGTCGATGAGTCAGTGCGTTGCTCACTTCACGCTTATTACACAGACAGACCACTGACAGAGTCCGAACACACACCCCAACCACTGAGCGAAGTAGTTTAGCCGCACTTCCGTCCACTCGCATCCAGACGTCAGCTGAAAGGACTTGTTTAACAAGGCATGACAGTTTCTATGGGGGAATAAAGACACATATTCACTCAACACCTACTAAATGAAAACAGATATGAACACCAGTTGTATGAGACTATTGTGACCGAGGCAAAAGAAGCTTTCAGAGTATAAAACAAACTGAATCTGAACTTGAGATGTCTTAAAGGGATAATTCAGCCAAAAATGAAAATTCTGTCATCGTTTACTCACGCTCCTGTGGTTTCAAACTCGTATGACTCTTCATTCTTGCGTGGAAAACCAAAAGAAATATTTAGCACATTCTGCAGGCTGCTCTTTTCCATACAATGAAAGTGAATGCATGGGAAACTAAACTGTTTCCATTTTCATTGTATGGAAAAGTTCCGGCCCTTGATTCTGATTGGTTGAGCCGCGTTCAAAGCCGTTGTAAAATTCCCGAAAACATACAGCTGACTGCATTACATAAGTATCACTGCGCTACTGAATGTTTTTGTTGCTGCGTTTGTCTTATAGCAACCACTCTTTAGGGCTCGTTCACACAGAACGCGTTTTTGCTTTGAAAAACCGTGGGCAGTGGAATGGAGAAAATACGCAAGGTCTCGAGACGCGTTTTTTAAAAGTCGAATTGATTTTAACTTAAGCGCCGCGTTTTTAGAACGCCATGTCATGCGCGAGACGCTGCAAAAGACGCAAGACGCGAGCGCGACGGTTTTGCACATCCGTCTACCGTGTGTTTACATAGAAAAACAATGGATAAGTACCGCATTGGAATGGAAAAACGCGTTCTGTGTGAACAGCCCCTTAGCACCATAAACATATGTATGTTCTCAATTGATTTTGTTCATTGAAGCTTACTGTTTTATGTAGAAGAGTGAGAGAGATATGGAGTGACCGAGCGTATAACCTGCATTCAGATTTAGCATTTTCCTTCAGGTCAGTCCTATGTTCATAATAAAAAATCAGTTTGAATGTCTGCTGCGATCTTGTCCTTTTAGCATTTAATGGCTTTTCTCGTGCCATGCTGATACTGACAGCGCTAGTCAAAGCATTTGTCATTCGCGTCTTATTCCGTGTTCACAACAAGTTTCAATATAAAAGACTTTGCGACTGTTGGAGTGACACACTCATAAAGACAGTCATCTAATGGCGTAATAATGTAATGTTCTGTTGCTGTTCACGGTCAGGTGAAAGGAAGGCTTTTAATGATTTTACTACATGAAAGTTGCATTGATACATATTTTTTGGCTTTAATATTTGTATTGTGTGGTAACCTTTTTATAAAAGCAATAAGCCCAGTGAAGCCGTGGTTTACAGTGAATTTATAACAGCTAAGGGGGTTTTAGGCACTCCGCGTAGTTATAAATTCACTGTAAACCACGGCTTCTTGGGGCTTGTTGCTTTATTAAACAAACAATCTGCTAAATATTTTTTTAAGTGTGTATGTGTTCCACACAAGTAAGGAAATCTTACAGGTTTGGAACGACATGATGGTGAGTAAGTGATGTGAGAATTTTTTTTTTTTTTTTGGTGTGCTGTGAGACGCTTCATTCAAAGGAATTATTTAGCAGATCGTCCAAGCCACGACGAAAGTGAATGGGGACCAACTTCCCCATCCAGTTTCATTGTATGGAAAAGAGCAGCTTGGATAATCTGCTAAATATCTCTTTTTGTGATTCAAGCGAAAAAGAAAGTCTAACAGGTAAGTAACTTTAATTTTTTTTTTTTTTTTGGGTGGACTGTCCCTTTAACAAATTACAACTATGACACTAATTCACTGTCAGTGAGTTTCTTTAATCAGAAAAAAAATGTCCTTCTGTTCAGTTTCTAAAAATGGAACAAAGAGAAATGATATAGAGAGAATAAAAAAGGAAAGAAAAATCAGTCCAGCCCTATGCTGCTTTGATGTCAGCGGAAAGACATCGCTTGAGTTATTTCTGCAGAATGACAAATTCAGCTACACTTTACAGGACTCATCTAATTGTCAAGCGGTAGTTTTTTTTTTTTTTTTAAAGAGCAGAAAATAAACTCTTCTTCCCATGAGCTCCCTGTTTATGTAGTGTCTCAGTGACAAGGGTAAATACAGCACAGAGGCCTGCAGCCCTGCTGCTGACAGGGCTTTACTAACAGGATCAAACACAGTGGTGGTAATGAAGGTGCTGTCATACTGAGGGAGAGAAAAGGTGATTTTCCCAAATTGATGAAGCAGGACACAGCAGACACGCTCCCTCTGGAATATGATATAAGGTAATAATTAAGAACAGGCAACAACTCACTCACTGGGAGAAAAAGCCTTGGGTCAGAATGACTCTGAACACTGGAGAATGTTGTATAAGATGCTTCAGAGCTTTTGTTCACTGCCATTCTTCCACATACCCATTTGACATGACACTTATAGAATCTGAACACACTGCTGAGATATGAAATTAGCTTGCCATGCAGGCTTGTTTGTGTTTTCTGAACTTTTTTTATGCACATTCCCTAACAAAACCTGCTTGAATTACCTCATTTAAGATTATGGCTCCCTGATCTTCTCATGTGGGCACAAAACCACTCAGCGCATGCTACTCTAAGTGAACATTACCTCCTCTCTTTATAAGTTCATAAGATTCCACCCCCCTCCACACGCACACTCCATTATCTTCAATCTTATTCTCTGTCCATCTGTTCTTTGCTCTTCCATTTTTACCTCCTCCCATCCACCTTCACTGCAGTGGCCTGTATTCGTTACACTGGTTTCAGGCTTTCAAAGCGAGACATGGACTGCATTGGCGTAAGAGCCTGTAGGGAGTAACATAAGCTGCTCGGCTTCAATTCTAAATACCTGCTCACGGTCCAGACATTTGTGTGATGTTGATGAATGCGCAAGGATGGCATGATTGTGTTGCAAACAGGCTGGAGTCCTGTTTATCTCATGGAGATGAAATATAACCATGAACCCCCATCCCATGGGTCATTTGTTTTCACCATGCCTGGGTCTATACATGTTATCTAACCCAGCATCAGCTCTGCCATTCATGTGTCAAGACGCATCTGCAACACTACACGCTCCACAGGAAATATCATTGTCTTATACATGCTCATAGAGTGAATGTTTATTGATATTCAGTCTTTGCAGAATGTCACAGTTGGTTTTCTATGGATTGTCGGTTAAAATGACAAAAAACTATAAAGTATGTACAAAAATGTATTTAATATTAATTTATATTATAAATACAGCTTATAAAATTTAATTAAATAATGTAACTTTTACATTATTTCTTATCCATAGAAGACAGCTGCAGTTTTGTCCAGACATCTTCTAGGTCAACTTTCCTTATTACTGCAACAGCAGCATTCAAACTGGGGCAACCTGGACAGAGAACTGGAGCACCAATAACTCTTTTTTCTTTCTATGAAGTTTACAGGCTACCAGATATAAAGTTATTCGCAATGGGGGAAGAAAAAAACAGTCAAGTCAAGTCAGTCAAGCATCAGCCTTAATGACACTAAAGCTGATTTTGTAATAATCAATGCAAAAAACTTACAGTAGGCTATCAGTACCAATATATAAGATATATATGCAAATCAGTTCGTTAGGGGAGACAAAGGAATATTGTAACAGATTTTGCTTAAATATTTTTCTAATTGATGTTTCAAACCTTGATATAATCTCATATTTGTCTGTTTGTCATATACTACTCATCACTATAACTGTGTAAATGTATATATATATATATATATATATGTGTGTTTGTGTTTATATATATACACACACGTATATATATATATATATATATACATATATATATATATATGTATATATATATATATATATATATACATACACACATATACATATATAGAGAGAGAGAGAGAGTTAATAATTTTAATATATAATATAATAAATATAATATTATTATAAATGCTATTATTAATATATTATAAAATAAATAGGCTATATATTATATTTTATATAATATATAACCCTGGACCAGAAAACCAGTCATAAGGGCCAATTTTCTGAAATTGATATTTAAACATAATCTGGAAGTTGAGTAAATAAGCTTTCCATTGATGTATTGGCCGAGATACTATTTGAAAATCTGGAATCTGAGGGTGCAAAAAAATCTAAATATTGAGAAAATCGCCTTTAAAGTTGTCCAAATGAAGTCCTTAGCAATGCACGTCCACTCGCAAAAATACATTTTTGATATATTTACGGTAGGAAATTTACAAAATATCTTCATGGAACATGATCTTTACTTAATATCCTAATGATTTTTGGCATAAAAGAAAAATAGACCATTTTGACCCATACAATGTATTGTTGGCTATTGCTACAAATATACCCGTGTGACTTATGACTGGTTTTCTGGTCCAGGGTCACAAATATATATACACTTGTGTGATGTTACATATAAAATTAAACATGAGAATTTGCCACCTAACATTCATTAGCATAATCATCATCTAAATAAACCAGATGTAAAATGATCCAAAAATATTTTTTGTCCTGTAAATCCTTCATATTCTTACACCAAGTCCTACAACTTCTTTTGGTACCTCAAGAGGATGGTGTCCTGAGATTGATTTCACCCCTGAAGGTCATTTGTAATTAGTAAAACTAATATAATTAACAAGTACAACACTGCCCAATCCCCCTAAATTGAGCAGACAAACAAACAAACATACAAACACAAGGAACGTAGAAGCTTTCAGAAGCCTGATATATTGATTAGCCTGGGAATCAAATGTTGCTCTACAGTCATCAATTTGTACAAAAAGAAAGAAAGAAAGAAAGAAAGAAACATTTAATAATATTGATCAGCCAGTAGTGACTAGTATTTTTCTAGTCACTGGTAAATGTTTGAATCGTCTCTTTATTCTCCACACAGTTACACTGCAACAGTCTCAATTTCTCAGAAATTATGTAAACCCCCAGAACTGGGATCCTGCTTTGACGGTCATACGTAAATGGCCAATCACAGTCGAGTATAGATTTACGGACTCATACACGGTCACCGGGCTGTCTGAGCCATGCGAGACTACAACTACCCCCTCCTCTCCTCGTCCCACACCCAGCATACTTCGCACACCTTGCAGCAGGAAGGGGGAAAAGTCCGCACGGTTGCCAAGGAAAATGACAGCAGAGCACCTTAAGCAACTCAGACAGTGAAGTTCCCACACCGCGCTCCATAAGTCAGGTGTGTTTCCCATCGCGCTGTTTTCCACAATAAAATGACCTTTACTGGTCACCTTCAGAGGGCGACCGGTTCTCAAACAAAATCCAGTGTGACAGCCCGGATAGTTACAAACAAAACGCGATTCTTTTGAGTCTCGTGAGCGGCTCGCGATGTTAATTGAATTAATAGCGCGAAGATGCTGCTCGTGAGAGGATGGTGCGCCACTCGCATCCGGAATAAGCGCAATGCCCCTCCGCAAGGTGACCAGTGTGGGTACCAGTGCGAGATGTACACGCTCACAGAGATGTTAGACAAAAACAACACAACTATTAGCTGGATGTACGTGTACAGTTGGTTTACTAACAAAATGAGAACGCATTATACATTTTCTATGTAGGAAAATGTAAGAACACCCTGGGAAGTCATACAGTCCAACACAATTAAAAGACAAGGAATGGTAAATAGTCAACAAAACACCTCATAGATCAGAAAACATGTCATTGGGAATAATTAGATAACTAGTAGATTATTAAGGCTTCAATGCAGTAGTTTTAACGTGCCTGACAGCTATCAAAATACATGACAAAGAGGTCTGCATTACAAAAACATATGCAGGTACAATTTAACAGTATGACAGAGAGCGGTCATTAATGAAAACGAACTGCCAACTGTTACCATGGCAAACACATCCCGATTGGTGTAAATATCAGATACTCACCAGGCCATGCTCCAAGGACATTGCCGTGGTTTGTTGGGAAAAGGGAATATCCTGGAGAAACACAAGAGCGGCTGGATTCACTCAGTAGCTGTTATCATGTCGTCCTTTATCACCCAGGTGTTCAGCAGTGTGTTTACTACGGATGGAGATGATGGATCCTAAAATAGTGCAGTTGTTGCCTGGTTAGATGGAGGTTCCGCAGAGGAAAAAATTAGAGATGGAGACATCGTTTTGAGATGTCCGTCCCGACCAATGTGTCAAAAAAGGCAAATGTATCTTTCTTTGTTATTAAGCTTCTTCTTGAACGTGTAAATCTAAAAGGTGGTGAAGCGTGGTGATGCAGTATTTGGATTTTATATGCGATGTGTGATGAGAGCCCCCTCGCTGAGCTGCGCGCTGAGGACCGTGGACGCAGCATCCGCGCGGGCTGCTATGCGCGCGGATGGAGAGGACGGAAAGGAGGAGGCGCGGGGGAGGGGGGACACTCTCTCTCTTCCCACCCTCAAATCCCTCCCACTCTGCTCCGTTACAGTGCGATCACGTCAGCTCACACAACATGCCACATGCGCCGAGTTCAAACCTCCGAGATAATGCAAGAACAGAACGGAGAGGTGCGACCAGGTCATTCCACGAAACAGGTGCAATTTAGCCTACATTTCCATAAGGTGTTTTTAAAGTAAATTATATATATATAAAAAAATATTAATTGAGGCAACGAAAGCCTTAAAAAAGTGCTAAGAAACTGCATTGTCATCTCAAGCTAAATTAATTAAATATATATATATATTTTACATAAACGTTACGTAGCAGGGTTGACTTGTGCTCAAGGTCAAGAAACTTTTATTTCGTGTTTATTAAAATTTTATTTCGAAGTGTTTATTGGGAAGAGAGTTTACCGTTCATTTTTCTACAATATAAATTTGTCAATAATCAGTTACAAAATCATGGTAAAAAGTCGTATACTGACAAAAAGTGATAAAAAAAAAAAATAGGAGACACTTGTCCTTGAAAGGGTTCATGGTGATGATGTCATTATGATGAGTTTATTAGTTATGGAATTGTACATATTTTTAATAAATATTTAAATACTATGCCTCTAACAGAAAATAAATACAGTACAAAATATAATAAGGCCTATATGAAATAAAAGTTACAATTTTGTATTTATAATCACACACACACTAATATATATATATATATATATATATATATATATATATATATATATATATATATATATATATATATATATATATATATATATATATACACACACACACACACACACACACACATACACAGTACACAGATCAGGCATAACATTATGACCACCTTCCTAATATTGTGTTGGTCCCACTTTTTCTGCCAAAACAGCCCTGACCCATCGAGGCATGGACTCCACTAGACCCCTGAAGGAGTGCTGTGGTATCTGGCACCAAGATGATGTTAGCAGCAGATCCTTTAAGTCCTGTAAGTTGTGAGGTGAAGCCTCCATGGATCGGACTTGTTTGTTCAGCACATCCCACAGATGCTCGATTGGATTGAGATCTGGGGAATTTGGAGACCAAGCCAACACCTCAAACTCGTTGTTGTGCTCCTCAAACCATTCCTGAACCATTTTTGCTTTGTGGCAGGGCGCATTATCCTGCTGAAAGAGGCCACAGCCACCAGGGAATACCGTTTCCATTAAAGGGTGTACATGGTCTGCAACAATGCTTAGGTAGGTGGTACGTGTCAAAGTAACATCCACATGGATGGCGGGACCCAAGGTTTCCCAGCAGAACATTGCCCAAGGCATCACACTGCCTCCGCCAGCTTACCTTCTTCCCATAGTGCATCCTGGTGCCATGTGTTCCCCAGGTAAGCGACACACACGCACCCGGCCATCCACGTGATGTAAAAGAAAACGTGATTTATCAGACCAGGCCACCTTCTTCCATTGCTCCGTGGTCCAGTTCTGATGCTCACGTGCCCACTGTTGGCGCTTTTGACGTTGGACAGGTGTCAGCATGGGCAGCCTGACTGGTCTGGGACTTTGCAGACCCATACGCAACAAACTGCGATACACTGTGTATTCTGACACCTTTCTATCAGAACCAGCATTAACTTCTTGAGCAATTTGAGCTACAGTAGCTCGTCTGTTGGATCGGACCACACGGGCCAGCCTTCGACCCCCACATGCATCAATGAGCCTTGGCCGCCCATGATCCTGTCGCCGGTTCACCACTGTTCCTTCCTTGGACCACTTTTGATAGATACTGACTACTGCAGACCGGGAACACCCCACAAGAGCTGCAGTTTTGGAGATGCTCTGACTCAGTCGTCTAGCCATCACAATTTGGCCCTTGTCAAACTCACTCAAATCCTTACGCTTGCCCATTTTTCCTGCTCCTAAACATATCAACTTTGAGGGAAAAATGTTCACTTGCTGCCTAATATATCCCACCCACTAACAGGTGCCATGATGAAGAGATAATCACAGTGTTATTCACTTCACCTGTCAGTGGTCATAATGTTATGCCTGATCAGTGTATGTATATATAGAATGATAGAATGCAAGTTTAAATGGACAGACAGACAGATAGATAGACAGATAGATAGATAGATAGATTCTCACTTTCATGTTGTTTTTAATTCATAAATTCAGATGCCCCATCACACCCACGCAGGTGTCATCTTCTAGCTGTCTCCAAGCATACAGGGCTCAAATCTAATAGCCCTAATGCAGGAGGCCTCTCAGACCAGCGAGAAAAAGCTTTTATGTGCTGACGAGTGCTCAAGTGTGCCTCTCCTGAAACCTTCATATGCAAACACACATGCACACAAGCACTAAATGCTCTTCCCCAGATGTTCACGCTAACTTGAAAGCACAGAGGGAAATACCAAGACTTGGATCACAGTTTTAGGTTGCATCTAGTTGTCCACAGTATACTCCCTAGGCTAAGCTTGACACTTCTACACCAACAACCCACGTTTCATTGCAACCGAAATGCAAAATTTTTTTTTGCATGCCTCCAATTGCACACTCTTCAACGCTACATCTTTCTTCCCTACTTTTGCACACAGATTGCATGCTCACACTGAAATATTTGTGAGGCATGTCCGGGAAAGTAAAGAGAAAGTTTCAGATGTAGAGTTATATCTATAATTCAGAGGTGAGGGTTTAGGAGATGGCTGTCCCTCTGGGAGCTGCTGTGCATTAGCCCTGCAGGTACTGCATCACAGCCTTGGAGCCTAACCCAACAGATGGAGTCTCACTGTCAGTCAAAACTCAGTCTGCCCAATCGTGTGTTACATCTCGCTGCTTCACTGAGGAACTCCGTGCAAAAGCTACCAGAGTGTGACCGTTCCATGTCTGTTAACTCTAACCCACATCTCCAGGATTCGTCGTGAATGTTTTTCATCTAAAGGCTCTCAATTCTGGGGTGGAGATTAGATTTGAACCGCTCACCATTTTTGCAGCTACTTCAGCAGAGTTCTTGAGCAGAAAACATTTTGTCACCAGCATTAACTCAAAATTAACTCCCTCATGTTGTTCCAAATCTGTATGACTTTCTTTCTTTAGTGGAACACAGAAAAACAATGTTATTTTTGAAGAACTGTTTGAAGTTTTTGGGTAAACTATTCCTTTAATGCTCCATTGGCTAATCAACCCATTTATACTCCAATTTACCTTTAACTCGTTTCTTGATTCCCCTGCACTTCTTTCCATCTCTCATTGTGCTGTAAATACAGAAAGATACATTACAACACTTTCATTTAGATTTCCTTAAGCACTCTCTGAATTGAACATCAGTAGTTTGCCTCTTTGAGAGTTGATTGATTTGGCTGCAGTCCCAACTCTGGCAGGAGTTCTGGTGTCAAGAAGAGAAAAATGGTACATCTTTGGTCTGCAAAAGATATTGTAGTACTTCCAAAATGGTTTGTATACAGAAATAGGAAGAGATTATTTTAAGGGGGATTGGGTTGTTTGCAGGTTGGGCCGTGTACTGAAGAAACGAAACAATTTGAGGAATAATGCAACAAAACAATTGTACTTGCTCAAGTATGCCTGTACAGTGATTTGCAGTTTGAATGGCTTGTTCAATGGCTTGTAAAACTGTTAGTGTAGAATATACCTAATGCATTAAAGGGGTGGTTGATTATGATTTAACTTTTTTAACTTTAGTTAGTGTGTAATTTTGCTGTTAGAGCATAAAAAAAAACGTCTGTAAACAACGAATTACAATGCCCAAAGTTCAATGCAAAGGGAGATATTTTCACTTAAAAAATTCTGTTTAAGAACTACAACAAATAGCTGGTAGGGACTACAACAAGCTTCTTCCTGGGTTAGTGACATCACTAACCCTAAAATTTACATAAACCCTGCCCCAGAGAACACGCAACAAAACGGGCGAGGCCATGAGTAAGAGTTGAAGAGTGTTGTTACCATGCCATCATTTTACGTTGGACTGCTTCAACGAGGGTCAATTCAATGCTGGATTTGCACAAAAAATTAACATCATGGCATATGCTAGTCGATGAGTTGAATTTGCATTTAAAGGGACACACAAAAATGGCGTGTTTTTGCTCACACCCAAATAGGGGCAAATTTGACAAGCTATAATAAATGATCTGTGGGGTATTTTGAGCTGAAACTTCACAGACACATTCTGGGGACACCAGAGACTTATATTACATCTTCAACGTGAACGAACAATATATGACATATGTTATTAAATAATGAAAGAATTTTCATTTGTTGGGTGAACGGTTCTTTTAAGAAACTGTAAGTTTTAAATCTTGTTTTTTCTCCCTCCGCAATGCATTAAAAAAAGGTCTGGAATTATTCTGGGGACACCAGAGACTTATATTACATCTTGTAAAAAGGGCATTATAGGTCCCCTTTAAGTAATGTTAATTAATTTAATTTTAACCATATAATAAAGTGTTAACAAAATAACTTTTAGCTAATACAAACAACATTGGGCCCCACTGTCTTTCATATCATCGACAAAAACATTTAGACTTTTTTCAAAATATCTTCTTTCGTGTTCCACATAAGAAAGCAAGTAATATAGGTATGAAATGACATATGTTATTAAATAATGAAAGAATTTTCATTTGTTGGGTGAACGGTTCTTTTAAGAAACTGTAAATTTTAAATCTTGTTTTTTCCCCCTCCGCAATGCATTAAAAAAGGTCTGGAATTACTACAAAAAAAAAAAATGGAAAAAATGAAAAATAGGAATATCAGCAGAGAAACCTTGAATGGGAGAAAAGAGTTTGGAGTATCTGTAGTATGAGACAGTGAGGAGAGAGCACAGGAAAGAGATGAAGGACTACGAGATGGACTCCATGAGAGGGAAGCACAGAGCCAAGGATGTAACAAAGAGGCTTGTTTTCACACAGGACAAAATCTTGGAATGAGGGACACAGATTGAAAGTAGAGAACCTAGAGAGATGGCAAAGAGAGTTAGGTTTGAGTCTCAATCAATCCCATCCTTCCTATTCCCAGCACTCCATCCCATAGTGAGGGCCATGCCGATGTTTTATTGATGGAAGAGAATCCGGCTGCACATGTACCCTCTCCATAATTCATGATGCCCAGCATTAGGGCCTGCCTGCTGAGAGATGTGTGTGCGTGTGCGTGCGAGTGTGTGTACATGTAACTGTGTGCGTGTGGCAAGGAGAGAGTGAAGCAGGAATGTTCAGATATTTTTCCCCAAATATAATCCTTAAAACTACTTAGCGCAAAGACAATTCATCCATCTGCATCGCCCCAAACGATAGTGTAAACTGTAAATTTTGAACACTAAAACTTTCCAATATGATTTTTTTAGTGCATTAGTTAATGCATGAAGTATCATGAATTAACAATGAACAACAGTTTTTACAGCATTTATTAAGGGTAATAATGTTAAAAATGTTCATTGTTATTTCATGTTCATTCACAATATATTAACTTTGGTTAATTATTCAACCTGAAATGTTAAAAATGTATTAATATGTGTCAAAATTAACATTAATCAAGATGAATAAATGCTGTGACATTATTAGTGCATGATGCTTAATGCATTATTTAATGTTACTATATAACAACTTGGAGCTGATAAAATTTATGCAAACAAAATGCCATGATTGTAATATTCTGTAGTGATTAAATTCACAATTTCTAAATCATATTGATTTCATAATCCTTCTTGTTCAGGGATTTGGATGACAGATAAATGTTGCACATACTGAAATCCCTTTAAGAGCAGTTGCAGTCACTGGTGAACACAATTCAGTTAGCAACAGGGAAAACAACTATTTAACATGTTAGCAATGACTGATTTGGTAAATAATGACTAAATTAGTACATTTTCCAGACCGCAATTATTTGATGTGCTGAGGTTGACAGGTGTGCTATAATGGAGTCTCACATTTGTATGTTTCAAAGGCTACCTCCACAATAGCAGTTGCCATAGTAACTTATTAAGATCCACTCTAGAGCGATGTCCTGACCTAACTAGATCCAGAAATTTGAAGTAGAACATCATAGATGGGAAAAAACTACAAAGAAAGACTATTTAAAGGTGCTGTTTCAAAAAACAAGAGCAAAAAATGTTTATTAGAAATTACATTTTTAAATATAGACCTTGGAACCATTCGTCTGTCAGTTCATGTTCATCAGAAGCTGAGAATATGAAAAGTTTTCATCAGTGTTTTTTTTTTTTTTTTTTTGAAGTTTGAAATAGAAGTCTGGTGTCTAAAAAAATGATGGTGCTTTGCTTTACAGCATACAGTAATTCTGCTTTTGGGAGCCACATAAAGAAGCCTACTGGGACAAGTTCTGTAGGGAGAGGAGGAGAGTAATTAAATTAGAAAATATAAAAGAAATGGCCCAGATCTCACGACGTTTTACCTCACAATTTAGCTCGGGGGGCAGGATGGCTCTTCTTTTGTTTCATTCTTCCTTAAACCAGCTATTTCATCTCTTTTGTAATTTCTCTCCCCCTCTTTAGGGGAAAAATAGCACAAGGTAGGAGAAGAAAGTAGGTCGGTGGCTGAGAATTGATTGATGTGGTGTGGCTAAAGTCTGATTTTCATACTTCCACTTAAAAAGCCTGTACCTATATATATCTAAATTCCGCTCATCATTCTTAATTCTTGAAGAGCCTTTTAAACCTTCATGTTCTGTGATGTAATTAACATGTAGAGCTTACATTAGGTTACATCACAACATCAAAAGAAAGAGGGATGAATCCAGGTGTCACAGATCTCAAGTGATCAGTATGTCATTTCCATATCAGTGTTTTAGTACCAGTTTCATTTTTTTTGTCCCTCAGGTACACTTGGCCTCCATGTCATAGAGATGCAGCAATTCAATCATGATGGTCTCAATCTGAGTCTTGGTGATGTCTGCACAAACAACCTGCAGAGAGACAAGCAAACAAATAAACAAACAAACAAACAAACAAAAAAAAAAAAATCAATCATTAATACAGATCCCAGAGCTGGTCTACCTGCACCCTATATCTGAGATGACAACTAAATATTAGTTCTGGTAATTAATAATAGGTGTGTTGTAGTGTTGTTCTTGCAGTTTAGTGAAACAACTGCTGGGTCATTCCATGTCAAATCAAATTTCGGAATTTTTGAATTCAAATTTTTGATTTTGTTCATTTTTTTTTTTTTCTGGAGGAAGACAAACATAAATAGTGATGAAAACCAAAATATTAAATGCCATGGATGAATGTTTATTGAGCAATCCACTATTTTGTAGAGCGGGGTCAAAATGACCATTTTCACCTATGGCACCATTGTGACCCACCAAATGTGGGTCACTTTGCACACAGCTAATACTTGTTTTCCTTTTAAAGAGGAATGTCTGAAGAATAAATAATGTTGAAACTAGAAATGTATATTGTTTCCCTCTATGAAAACAATTGCATAGAACATTTGTGTTTGAGTGCCATAAATATTATTTTTCTGCGTGCCTGTAACTCAATAAGTATGATTTGACATTCTGGTTCTTAGTGAACTTTTCTTTTGGTATGGTAATTTTTAAGACCCTACATGGTTCAATCTCATAGATATGGGGATCTCAATGCAGCTCCACGTCCAAATTATTGAATATTACACATTTTCAATGTTCAAAAAACCAAATGTTGAAACTAGAAATATAGCTTGTTTCCCTTGATCTAAAACATTTGAATAGAACATACCCATCTGAGTGCCAAAAATACACTAAAAAAAGTCAAGTTGTGGCACATTAACTTGCTCAGTTAACTTGCTAAGTCTAAGATATCACAACGTGAAGCGCAGTCATAGATTGAGTAGTATCCACTGCTAAAGGGCATATTTGGTGGAATCGTGGCATATTGGAAAGGTCTCTTACACTTGAAATAGTTCATCCCGGGTAATTCTAAACCCAGGTAAATGGGATCTTGGGTTTCTTATTTCCCGTTTCACACTGTTCATACTTCACCTGGAGTTAACAATTAATCCTGGTTATTCATAATCTGACATGTCATACTATACATACTGAAAGTCTGGGTTACTGTTCTTATTTGCATATATGCAGTGTCAACAGTCATGACTGGATAAACAAAATCACATTTGGTTTTCAACCATTGAAAATTGGTTGAAAATTCAACAATTTGGACATGGAGATATTTTTAACACTTCTTGAGTTACAGGCAGCCAAATAAAAAACATTTTTGGGACTCAGACAGGTATGTTCTATGCAATTGTTTTGATATAGGGAAGCAAGATACATTTCTTCTTTCAATAATATTTGTTCTTCAGACATTCTTTTTTAAATACAATAAATTTTCAACCACTGAAAATTGGTAAAATTCTACAATTTGAATAGAGGCACATTGGGATCCCCATATCTCTCGGATTGAACCATATAAGGCCTTTAAAATGAAGACTCCAAAAGAGAAGTTTATTAAGAACCAGAATCTTTCAGATATCTTTAATACTTCTTGAATTACAGGCATGCAAACTTTGGAAAAAGAAGAAATGTTTTTTACCATTTTGGAACTGTCATCATTGGCACATAATACAACAAAGATTGCTAAAGTCAACAGATTTAACTAATAGACCTACCAATCTCTCTGTAAAAATAAATGATGCTGCTATCTTCATAAACTAATTTTTACCCCCCTGTAATTTGGCTCCAAAACTCTAGTGAAAATGATCGTTTTCATCCCCCTCTACATAATATTGAATTTCTCAGTAAACATGTCTCATCCATGACATTTAATATTTTGGCTTTCTTCTTCATTTATGCATGTCTTTCACCAAAAAAAGAAATGATCAAAATCAAATTTTTTTACCCAGGGACCTCTGGTTGAGTTGAAACAGAATGACCAGTTTCAGTTTCCTCTAAGTCGACTTGCAGTGGCTACATGTTTACCTCAAATGTCTATTCTAAATAGGTCATTGTAAACAGGAAACCCAACACGAGTGAGAGGAAGGTGCTCAAAACCAGAGAGTGGGGCATGGTAAATTTAACTAGATTGAATGTTCCATGAAACAAGTTACCAATAGTACCAAAAGCCTAAAATCTGCTAATTTTTAGGCTCAGATGGCATCACACAGGGATGCACCGATATAGAAATTTTGACTGTGATAATTATTATATTTAATAATAACCAATAATTATTTATATTTTGTATTCAAATATTTTTGGATTTATAAGTCATAACCGATATTTTGGCTGATATTCTGGTATCAATCCCGATCTCTACATGCATCAAATAACACTAAACATCATATACAACTGCAGAAAATAACCTTTCGCATTCCACAATTATTTAACAAATGTAAGCCCCTTCCCCAAACTATTGGAATAAAGAAACTGTACATTTCTCTGGCCAACTATTTTTCATAAATTTTAAATGGAAAACATTGCTTTAGCAAACATAATGAATAAAACAAATATAATAAGGAAATAAAATGCCTGTGTCCCATGGATAAAATACATTTTTAAATACATACAAGTAATATTTACAGCAGTGGCCAAAAGTGATGTCCAGAGGTGATATTTGTTTTAAAGGGTTAGTTCACCCAAAAATGAAAATTCTGTCATTAATTCGTTCATTTTCGGAAAACAAATTAAGATATTTTTGATAAAATCCGATGGCTTAGTGAGGCCTGCATTGCCAGCAAGACAATTAACTCTTTCAATGCCCAGAAAGCTACTAAAGACATATTTAAAACAGTTCATGTGACTACGTTGGTTCAACCTTAATGTTATGAAGTGACAAGAATACTTTTTGTGCACCAAAAAAACAAATAACTTTATTTAACAATATCTAGTGATGGGTGATTTCAAAACACACTGCTACACTTGTTTCGAATCAGTGGTTCGGAGCGTGTATCAAACTGGCAAAGTCATGCCCCACTGGTGAACCATTGAAATTTCGAAACACTTATGATGTAACGAAGCCTCGTTTACTGAAATCACGTGACTTTGGCAGTTTGATACGCGCTCCGAAACAGGAAAAATGAACTCTTTTTTCAATGATTTCTGTAAAATCATTTGCAGACACTGCCAGACTTATTTGAATACATTTTTCACATCATTATTTTGGCTTAAGTCAGATATCCCTGCATTAAACAACACATAAAGCAAAACAAACTTGAGGTTGGTCGCTTTATATGCCAGATGCTCTTTTCTTGTCTAAAAATATGATTATTGGCCAGAATAAGATAAAATGAATACCAGGAATTATGCCGCAAGACTACATAGCCTCTATGATTGTCTAGAAAAAAAAATTGTGTCTTAAATTGCGAATACAAAGTCTATTGAATTCTTGTGACAGCACTTAACAGAATTCTAGGAAACTGAAGCAAAGCAAGTGGCTTTGAAACACATGAAATGGTTTGTTTTTTTCTTTTTAAATATTACTTGGGGGTGTCACCAAGGGAACTTGTGTGAAAGACAAAGCTATTTCTCTCAGCCCAGGCAGCAACCATTAGGTGCCCCTATTGCCATGGGAACAACATCCAGCACTCTAAAGGTTACTGCAATCGTGGCTCAATTGATGCCTGATTCAGCTCTGGCACAAGTAAGACTCAAACTAGTCAACGTTCAGTCTCAGTGACTCAATGCAGACACAGCATGACCCAAATGCTGCCCGAACATTTTATGTTTTTCGCCACATGAAACTGTAAAACTCCTACCTGCCACCACTCTAGTTCTCCTCTGGGGAGCTGCACTCCATACGTCTGGAGAGCAAGATAGAGGGAGGTGAGGGCAAGGTGTTGAGGCTTATGGCGGACACACACAGAGCCATGGTAACTGTCTTTTAATACAGCCAGGGCAGTCTCTGCGATGGGGGTCCGAGACCAGGCATGGCGATTTAACAGACTCCTCACAGAGAGCAGGTAGTGCAGCAGGTACTGAGGAGCAGCAAAAAGAAGTTTGTTAAAAGGGGCAAAAATATAAATTACGTTTTGAAAGCATTAGTTAGAGAAGGTACAAAGATAAGAGTAATGCTGCAACATATAATTGATAAAATTGTTAACAATTGAGAATGAAAATAATAAATCAATCCATTAAGTCTTGGCATTGTACGTAACTTCTGCCAGTGACGCCACTTTAAAGGTTTAGTTCACCCAAAAATTACTTTTCTGTCATTAATTACTCACCCTCATGTTGTTCCAAACCCGTAAGACCTTCGTTCGTCTTTGGAACACAAATTAAGATATTTTTGATGAAATCTGAGAACTATCTGGTCTCCGACAGACTGCCACACAACGACCACGCTGTTTACGTAGTAAACACAGAGCAGTGCTTACAGGTTCTACGTCAGAACGGCGACTCATTATTGTCCAGCTCCTGTGTCAGCATCACACGCATGCTTCACGATGTTCACATGACCAGCGTCGGCCAACACTGAGCTGGCGTTCTGATGTAGAACCCGGAAGCCCGCACTGTGTTTACTACATCAACTGCGTAGGAGACGAAAAAAGAGAAGAAACTGTTGAATAAAGTCATTATTTTTGTTTGTTTTTTGCGTACAAAAAGTGTTCTCGTCGCTTCATAACATTAAGCTTGAACCACTGCAGTCATGTGGACTATTTTAATGATGTCTTCACTACCTTTCTGGGCCTTGAAATTGGTCGTTGTGTTACAGTCTATTGGAGACCAGATAGCTCATAGATTTCATCAAAAATATCTTAATTTGTGTTCCGAAGATGAACGAAGGTCTTACGGGTGTGGAATGACATGAGGGTGAGTAATTAATGACAGAATTTTCATTTTTGGGTGAACTAACCCTTTAACAAGGAAAAATTAATAAAAGAAATGAATAAAAGACATCAATAAAAACAATAATATTGAATAAATTCAAATATGAAAGATTTTGCATACACCAGTATAACTTATATATTATAGTTTTTATTAATATTTTCAGTTTTGTAAATATTACTATTTAGTATTCATTAATTTATACCGCAATTTTAGTTTCATTTATTCCCAAGTAGTCGTTTTAATGTTTCAACTTATTTTCATTTAGTTTAATATTTCACATTATATTTATATTTTATTCTACCTTCATTTCTATTAGCAATAAAAAGTTTAGTTAACAATAATAACCCTGATTTTAAAGTAATAAAAAGTGCATGTCTGTGGAAAAAAAGCACATTAACTTGCATTTTACAGTTACCTTGTGATTAAATGCGGCATTTGATTTAGCAAAACTAGTTCTTTACTTCGTTATTGTAAATTGATTACAGTAGAGCATTAGTATTATTTTAAACACAAGGTACAATATACATTCTATAGACTTCAATTTGCAAACCATCCAGGCAAAAAGTCTGATGCAATAGTTCACCCAAAAATGAATTCTGAATTCATGAATGAATTCATCATTTGCTTAGCCCATGTTATTTCAACCTATACAACTTTACTTTTCTCTGGACAACAGATATACCGCGGATACAAAAAAAGCTAGCATTGCTAACTGCATTACCTTGTGTGGATGCTCAAAGGACACTTGGAAGTTAAGCTGCCGAAGGATGAGGAGCTCACACTGTACTATACTGTCCCTCAACTCCCAGAACTTCCCATCCAGTTCCAGTGGTTCACTGTCTGGGTGAAAATACCTAGATCGAAGAAGAAAAAGAACAAGTGAGCTACTATGCATTGAGCTTGAAAACTAAACAGCTATTTAATATCCCCTTTTATACCTGTGACAGACATTGATTATATCTCTTGTCCTGAGATGCTGCTCTTCTACTTTGCCTGCAAGGTAGATGGCAGACATGGCCACTAGGTAAGGCTCATAGACCTGCAAACTGGCAGACTGGAAGAACCTGTGATACAGCACACATGCTGTAGCCATTGGCACAGATCTCATGCCTAACTTCACTCCTACAGATGTGGAAAACATTGGATGCATTCAATTAGAAACTGCAAAGCAATTCAACCTTTGACAATGATAATGAACAAGCAGTATATACAATTCCAACAGTAATTGAAATTAAAAACACATCTCTAAACATTTCAGATTGCGAATTGCAAATACCAGTCTCGATGATAAACCGGCATACTCTGAAGTGTATTTTGGAGTCCTCGACATATTCAGTACTTCCTCTGCCTCTCGCCTCATTGACACCTGCAGATGTTGACGCCTGCGTGCTCATTTTACGTCTTGCAACAAACTGGTTATAGCTTCAAAGCGTATTATTCCGTTTAGACTTACTGTTTGTGTGCATTTTACAACGGAACAACTACATAGTCAATATTCGTGCGCAAAAAATATTGACTTTACTTCGGCTGATCGTTAAGAGACCAACGTAGTGCTCCAATGGTCTACAGCGCCCCCAACGTACGGGAAGACAAAACTGTGCTCTGAACGAAAAATAAATATTTATTTCTATTTTAAACTATTATATAAAAATATAAAAGATGATTTTGACACTTAAAAATAGCCACTTTCACAAGAAACTGTCTTAAACAGTCAAAGAGCACAAAAAAGGGAACTGGTTTAAACTGACATTTTAAGAGGTTGCTAGGAGACCACTGCCAACACATCCGTGCGGAAAGATGTCGACTAGTTACTCTGCAAACCAGGTCTTTAAATTGTCATTATTCTACGTTATTTTGTTTTCTGATTATGGTATTGAATCACCTTGACATATAACATGTTTATTATTATTTCTGCAGTATGAAAGCGCCTTTAGGTCGCAAAAGCTCCAGAATTGGACCGTCCCAAAACATTTCAAGGAGGTAACGTCATTGGGCAAGGAATTTGATCTTCTTCTTTTTTTCGACACAGAAATCTTTCGTAACATTATAAATGTCTTAACTGCCACTTTTGATTAATTTAATGCATCCTTGATAAGTATTGATTTCTTTCAGAAAACCTTACTGACCCCAAACGTTTTGTAGTGCAGGGTACATTTTACTGTTACTGAGCATTTCCATTAGGCAAAACAATTAACAATGCCACTGTCATTAAACTTTAAATGCTAAAACATGCACGTCAATCAAACAGAATGCATCAACATTATAAATGTCTTCACTTATTTAAAAAGCAAAATTAATTATTGGCTTCAAAAGTCGTTTTTTCTTTAAATGAAGCAGTTACACAAAATGGAGGGAATTTTGTTCATATTACAAATGCTTGTGTTTGGTCTGTTTACTTCTTTTTTGTTACTCAAGAGACCATCAGCAGCAGAAGGCCACACTACATTTATAGCCACAGACCGTGGCCATCTTCTACCTGGTGTGAGAAAAAAGGTTTGTTTGATGATTTACATGAGTTGCATGGAATTTAAATGTAATAATCAAGCTTATGAATTTTTGCAACATACATTTTTCTATTTATAAATAATTTCATTATTAGAGTGGAAGTGCATGGCCAGCATTCCAAGGCACATGGGATTTACCTCGCCAAATCCCCCCTGCTTCCATAAACCCCACTGCCCGCTCACAAGAGGGACAGGATCGCCTCCGGACCTGGGGAAGGATTAAATTTGCCACAAATCAGGCTCATGAGGCTATCAGCAGATCCTCTCACAATGTGTTGGTGGGTATTTAATATTGCCTACTTATGATGTTGTTATAAAAATGACATTGTTTATGAATTCTGACAAAAACAATATCTTTACAGGAAAACATAAATGTGGAACAGCCTGCCGAAGAGTCAAAAATACCTGCGAGTGACCTAGACCAAAATGAGAGGCCCAAATCACAGAATAGCCAAGATAAGTCTAGACCAACAAGCCAACAAGCCCAGTCTAACCCAGTAAACCTTGATGAAAACCAAGTCCAATCTAGACCAGGAAGTCACCACAGCCAACAGTCTCCATCCAGACCAGCCACTCAGGAAAGCCAAGCTGAGGTGAGACCACCAACCCAGAACAGCAGACCAGCATCTCAGCAGAAATAACACCAATTTTAATCAGATCCCCTGCATGGGCAGTTATAAAAGTTCTTCCACGAAATGGCATTATATAAGTGTAACACTTCTTTGAAAAACACTTACTTTACAGATATTATTTTTGTGTTTCTGTTGATTTATAACTGTGCTCTCCGTTTGTGCACAATGCGTGTGTGTGTGTGTGTGTGTGTGTGTGAGAACACATTAACTGAATTGTTTCAATGAAGCTAAAGCTGATTAGTTTTACTAAATGGCTTTTGTAATGGAATCTGCTTAGATGAAATGCTGCCTGAGTGCAGGGTCAAGTATCACCAGAAAATATAACAGAGTACCTTAATATCTGTATTTTAATAATATTCTTAAAAAAGATAAAAACATCATTAGAGATTTGTTAATATTTTTTCTTTATTTGCTCAATAATGCACTGACAAACCTGTAGGGCCCATACAACACAAAATCAGCTTGATTCACTAGTCATCGGTTAATTTTTGTGGTGCCTGAAAGCAAATGAGTGATTTTGGTAGCAGACACTGAAAGCCTGGGAAACCAAAGTTGAACTTACAGGGATGGTTCAACCAAAAATTAAAATTCTGTCATTGTTTACCCATCCTCATGTCATTCCAAACCTCTATGACTTTCTTTTTTCTGTGGAACATAAGAAGGTATTTTCAATTTTGTCAATGGTCACCAAAATTGTCTGGTTACCAACATTATTCACAATAATAGTCAGTCAGTCATACAGGTTTGGAACAACATGAGGGTCAGTAAATGATGACAGAATTTACATTTTTGGATCAATTACCCCTTTATGAATCCCTCTAAGTCAGTCACAGGTCCTTAGGTGAAGGCCCAGGACTCTTGTTAAAACATTTTTCCACTCTCCGTTGATAAACGTTCAATAAAACAGCTGCATGGTCAACTCACAATGTTACAATGTTGTCGATGTGTTTATTTACAAGATAACTCTTCAGTAGTAATATCAGTGGCAAACTTCAATGTAACTCACACAGATGGAAATGCAGAGCTTCAGAGGATCCATAATTTATATATATATATATATATATATATATATATATATATATATATATATATTATATATATATATATATATAAAAAGCAAACAGTCTTCATAGCCAAAAAATACACATTCAAATCAACAAATTGTCTGACCAAGAATGACATGAGTAGGTCACATCTAAACTGTTAATATCAGATCTAATAGTGTTCTCAAGCTAGAGACTATTAGGCATCAAAGTAGTTTAACACTAATTCCAAATATCTGATAGAAAACTATATACTTTAATAATTATATATATGGTATACAAGGGTCTTGCAAATATGCTAGGATGAAATATATTTACCTGCCACATGCATTTATTTACAAAAAGCTACACTTTTTGTAGTTTTAATACAAAGGCAAATGTTATCAGTTGGTCATACTAATAATTGTGTATCAAAATCAGAATACATATACTGATCTTTAAACAGACTCTTTGAAATGTATATCTAGGTTTGAAATATGTTGTACATACAGCAAGATATGTCACATGAGCACCTTCAGACTATCTTTTACAGAAAATTATTTAATCTTTCCTAATAGCATGTAGTTGGGAAAAAATGTCAGTGGATCTGCTAATATAATGTGCAATGCAATTTTATTTTCAAAAGAACTTCAAAAGAAAATGTCTGCCGCTGATATCATTGTTCTTCAAATGTAGCTTATACTCAAGAATTGTATTTAATGCAGAGTGCAGTTTCATTTATATACTGAAAAAGTGCCATGATGGTGATACAACCAATATTTTTGACTAACAAATAAAATTTATTCTTGCTGCTATATTACTAACCATAAAAGTACCCATTACCTGTTTACGGTTTATAAAATCTTAAAATGTCAACTAACATCGTACACTAAATTCACGCCTTCAACCTAAACCATCAAATCTATTCAATTTAACAGAAACATATTCCCAAATTCAAATAATAGAAGTCTGTAAAGATTGTAAATATTTTTTGTCACTTTATATGCTTATCCCAATGATTGTCTACAACCAAAATGGAATCCAACAAAGGCACCACACAATACCTAAAATAATTAAACTCTTTTACACTGTATCATAAAACTATTAATAGGTATCTGAGCAGCTAAAAGAGAAAATAAACCAGTGCTCACTATCAAAGATCACACCTTTCTAAGTTTGTACAGTTAGACCAAAAATAGACCACAGTGATACACGTCTGCTCAAGCACTAGATCACAAAGCAGTGTGTGCTGATTAGATATTAAAAGAAGAGAAAAACAGATAAACATGTGGAATGATCACTCAACTCTAGTATTAATAACAGTGGTGTGCAGTAATAATGCTTTTGGCTGAGTCATGGCATGTTGATAAGAGACTGGTTCAAGGGTAAGAAAAGGCACAGAAAAACAGACCCACACAGTGGGATGAAGAGCAGCAGCTGGCAGCAGGTCGGCTCAAAAACACACGGGACTTGCACAGGTACGTCGATAGGTCACTTTCGAGAGCGTTTACAACTTAGCCCATTCTGATACGACTCCTACAGCAAAACGAGATCTTCAGCAAATGATTCCAGACTTGTGCAAATGTCACCATATCAGCAGCTGAGCAACATTCAGAGATGGCTGAACAGTTTCAGTCAACTTTCAGTGGAATGAACTTATTTGCCAAGTAGCAATGCTTCACGATATAAAACAAAGCGCAAACTGGTATTCCCTCCATTGTCTGTTAATAACTCACCCTGTGAAGCATCTGTGGAAACTCGATTGTCAATATCATCCTACTTCTTGGTTCACAGGAGCTTTTTTAACAACACTTGAACTTTCATTACTGGCTTTCAAGTGGGTGGGCTCTACTTTCGTGGAATTAGTGATGGCCACACCCACTTTTTCAGTTTTTGTCTTGTTAGTTGGAGCAGGTTGAGGATGTGACTTCCGGGGAGGAGCCTTCAAAGTGGGATGGTGTGGATCATCCCCAATGTTGACAGACAAATTGGTGTACAATGGCTCCAACTCTTTGGACAGGAGCTCATATGTCAGTGAGTTCAGTCCATCTGAGCGCCAGTTCAGCCTTGTGCGCTTCAGCAAATCAAACCTATGAGAATCAATTCATGAAGAGGAGCTGACTCAATAAACAGACTGAACAAATGGATAAAATAGCAAATCAATCAATCAATCAATCAATCAATCTATCTATAACAACAACATATTATTATTATTATTATATTATACTACAGAACATGTGTAATATAATATAATATAATATATAATTTATACAGCAGTTCATTCTGGTTCTCGAATTTGATTGGTTGAGGTCTTTCCAGCCATGCGATATTCTACCAGTATCACCACGGGAATCGTTTCACCATTTGAATCACTCCGCTGTCAGCCTTCTCACTGTGAGTGTCATGGCGGATGAGCAAACTCACCATATTTGTATAGATACTACTGTTATTTTGTAACGGAATGTAGTTTTTGAGTATTTTTTATATTGAAATAGACTGAAACAAGGACGTTGTTTTTACTTTAAATATTTTACGAGACACAACTGGCAAATGCATTGACTAGCGCTGTCATGGGAATGTCTTAAATGTTAAAAGGACAAAGATATCGCTTTCCTCAGTGGACATTCAAACTGATTTTGTGATTATGAGTATAAGATTGACCTGAAGAATATTAGCTAGATGCAGGTAATGCACTTGCTTAGTCGATCTCTCTCTCATAATACTCTACCCTATATATAACAATGAGTTTCAATGAAGCAACTCAATTCTTCGTTATTAGTTCTAAAGTGACGTTTTAGAATTATTAACAGAGGCTTGGGCTCAACTGTTAAACTGTCAACTTGAGATTTTAATCCGTGGCGGAAGGAAGTAGTTCCTCACTAAAGAGGGTTTTTAAAGACAATCCGTTGTTGTTTCTTATTTATTTACACACTCGTGCCGTCGAACTGGTGTATAAACGTAATATCACACTCATGGCCGTGCGATATGGCTGTATATCAGCACGCTGTGATTACCTACGGCACTCGGCCTGATATACAGCCATATCGCATGGCTACTCGTGTGATATTGCTCATATAATATAATTTGCCATGTGACATCACCTTCTCGGGTTCTGCTCATTACCCCGATCTCCTTTATGTTTGATCATCTTATAATGACCAATGGCCAAAGGGGGACGCATTATCTTCATCCCAGAGAGACGGACTCTAAAGGCAAAACCACAGGGCAAGTACAAATAGTAATACAGTATATAAGAAAAAAAAAAAAAAAACATCTAGAAGAAGGATGGTATAAATTATCAAAAGGACAGAGACAAAAGAGAGAGCAGCACAAAGCACAGCAGGAAAACCATTTCCAGCAGAGTCCGCTAGGTGGGCCAGATGGATTTGAACTAACTAGAAAACTACTGTTGTTGAGAATTCTTATGTAAAAAGGTTCTAAACACAACTCAAAATCCCCAAAAGGTTCATCTAAAGTTGGAGAGTCTAATCCAGCTTTTAAATACTTAAAACTTTGGGTTCTTGCCTCTGGAGCAGCCATCTGAGTCATCTGAGTCAGGCAAGGATACTAACTGACGGTTAATTATGCGACAGTCAGGTTTGCAAATCACCATGAGCTGATATGCCCTTCAAAATGATCTCCAACAACACGTAACGTCAGTTTTCCCAAAACACAGAGCCGGCTCCTGGATTATCTCCACTAAAAATACTTTTTTGTCGAGAACTAGATTTGATCTGTACCCTAAAAAATTGCTCATGGTAAATCAAACCGTGTACGCATATTAAACAACAAAGAACATAAAAAACACTTATAGACTCAGGTGCTGCCATGTCAAAGACGTTCAGCAGCAAGCAGAGGTGTCATACCCATTCAAAGGGATTTTTGAGCCAAATGGAGTTTGAATGCAACTTCCAAAATATTTTTACATTTGATAATTCAGTTTCAAGGTTATTGTAGATACAAAATTATTAATGCCCCAAAGTCATCACCTTTTGCTGAACTTCACTGTTTTGAAGCCAAAATATGTAGCCTAATTTTATGCAACTCATAAATTAGAGGAGTTTTTGTGTGTGGATGGTTGATTTTTACATTTAATCATTCAATTTCAAGGTTATTGTAGATACAACATTATTAGTATCCCAAAGTCATCGCCTTTTGCTGAATTTCGCTGTTTTGAAGCTAAAATATATAGTCTTTTTTTTTTGTGAATCAACAAGACTTAAATCAGTGGGTACTGACTGGCTGTTCATATGACGACACGAAGCTAAACATTATTTTTTTAATACTGTTTAAAACTGTTATTTAATATATAGTTCAGGCCAATTATTGTCTTGCATTTATGTCACCTCTAAAAAGTTGTAAAATTGGAATTGGATTTCCTTTTACAAATACACCTTCCTCAAAAGTTCTGAAAGAATTGTTGATGGAAAGAATCGTTAGGGTTTAAAACTATAAAGAACATGTTCCAAATCCTCAACACTATCCACTACATCTGACTCATTCTGGTTTCAAGGCTTCAACAACTTCAGACTTTTAAGTTTCTCACTGTCAAAGAAACAACATTACTTGAATTTATAATTGAATCAAAGGCAATAATCACTGAAGTAATACTGTCATCTAAATAGTTGGAAGCCTTGAGTCCAAACTGGTGATTCATGCATGTACTTACTGGTCCCTCCTGTGGCTATGCGGGGGAGGGCATGAGGGATAGACGGATGCAGTGAAAATGAGAATAATGACAAGAGACCAATGAGAATGTGAACTGAAAACAAAATGATAATGGAGAGATGTGCAACACAAATGCTTAATAGGATGTAGACGTGCCAGTTTCTTTGATCTGTACTACATTTCAGACTGTTTTATGCTGAAATAACTCATGCAAATGCATCATAAACTGTATTCTGCCATCCTCACCGAGCTGCGATGTCATCGTCCTCCCCTCCCCAGCCCCAATACTGGTTCGGAAAGCCGTTCATTTTAAGGTACTGCTCCGGAGTTACAGCAGACACCCCTCCGAAGTACTGAGAGTATGGAAGCCTGCGGTGGAGTCAGAGCATGATTTGGTGAGGCACAGAGGAATAAGGTCATCTGTCTCTTCATCAATCATTCCATCTGAAGTGTCACGGCTTCCCCTGCAGTTTAATGTTAGTCTGTACATCTGCATTATGGGTGGATGGAAAACCTGGACCTTGGTAACAAAGAATGCTGATGAAGCTGGTGTTGTAATAACTCACTGTTCTGAACTACTTTGTAGAATACCATACTACCTTACCATGCACTGAATAATCATATGACCTGCTGAATTTGGCAAAATGTGCAGTATACAACTGGGCTAAGTAAAATAACCCACAATGCAATAAGCGCAAGGTGTAATCTTTTAAAACTTTTCCATGACTCATTTTAAACTGCTGCCAAATGTAAAGGAAAAACTATATATAATCTGTCTAACTATGAATGTGATTTCATTGCATTTCCGTGTGTTCTTTGTAAAAATCAGAAAAAAAAGGATTATAAAAGCAAACATACTTTCACTTATGATCAATTTAATGTGTCACTCACTGCTGAACAAATGTAATAATTTAATTTCATTTAATTTTTGAGTGATAGCTAGATGAGCTGCTGCTATGCATCTTTCTTCCTAATCTATCTGTATTTCTACCCAAGGACTAACTCTCTGAGTCATGTCTGAATGCTTTACAGCCTTCAGTGGATTCATCACAGAGAGGTCCTGATGCTGTCCTCAGCCTTGGTGGACTGAATATATGGGTTGTTTTCTCTGCGATCTCTCCATTCTTAGTGAATGTTTATATCTAGGTGGACATTGTGGCTGCAGAGTACAGAAAAGCAGACTCGGTGACCCGAAATGTGCAGACCTGGATGTCAATTTAGAGGACCAGACCCATGAGTTACTGCATACACCTGTGTCAGCACTAATAATGAATGAACTACATAGTCTGTTTTACCATGCGTGAAGAGAATGAACTTTTTGTTTCTAGAAGTTCTCTTAGATTTAGCCTATTGTATTCTACAAAATGTAAAAATAGTTGTTTGAAATTGTTGTGAAATTTGGCACACAGATAGAGGACAGTCTGAACATTAACCACAACAATTTTGGAGTCTCTAACCCAAACCCTCTAGCGCCACCAACTGTCCAAAGTTGCACTAATGTTTATGCTAATAACTTTTAAACCGTAAGGACTAGAACAATTTTTTTCCCCCTCTATCTCATAATTGTTCATCATGAAATTTTTTCTGCCATTTTGAATTTTCTGAAAAACATACATTTTCGAACTCCTCCTTGACCGTTTGTCTGATTTTCATGGAAACCGAACCAGATCATCTTCAGACCAATGCCGACACAAAAACATGGAATTCAAGTTGATTAGTCAAACCATCTTTGAATACCATGCAAACGAATTTGACAAAGAGCATGCCAAAATGGACATGAGGCTATATCTCCACAATGCTTTAGCGTATTCTGAGCCAATTTGGTGTGTGTTATAACAACCATGACCTGAGGTTACCTGCACAGTTTCAGCACAGTGCCAACTAATGGTCAGGAGAAATGAAAAATGTCTATTTTTAAAACTTCTGAACAGTTTGGCCAAAAAAATCACAAATCACAAACTAATTGCTTTACATTTGACGTAAAATGCCAAGTTGAACGATTTTCCCAAAATTTGTGATTTTGAATTTTGTCATAAAAAGATGTATTTTACGAATACACTGGCGTATCATTACGAAATCTGTTAAGTGTCATCGGCACCAAGCCCTGAAGGTACTCAAATTTTCAGGGCTGCACCACCTTGCAGTCAAGAATTGTAATGAAATGCTAATGCAAACAGTGCTAATAGCTTTTGATTAATTTTGCCTATTGTAATGAAGCTATTCTTAATAGATTTCTTTGGTCATGACAAGAACATAGATACTAATTTTGCTATAGTCGGCCAAACTTCCCGTCCACCATTTAGATTTTCTTTAAAAAACTTTTTTTTTTTTGAACACCCCTAGACCATTGCTCCAATTTTCACGAAAATTGATTTCAGATCATCCTCAGACCATGCTGACAAAAAAAAAAGACATGAAATTCAAGTCAATTCATCAAACCATTCTGATGAACAGCATGCCAAAATGTGAGGCTATATCTCCGTAACGCTTCAGCATATTCTGATCAAACTTGGTGTGTATTATGACAAACATGATCTAGGCTATTTTGTTACCAATAATGTTTGTCCGATTTTTACCAAATTCGAATCAGATCATCTTCAGCCCATGCTGGCAAATTGTTATGGATTTCGTGTCGATAGATGAAACCGTTTTCAAATGTTTTCACATCATCAACGAATGTGATGGCATGCCGCCAAACTGCATTTGATGCTGGAAATCTCTGGAAAGATTTGATATATTGACACCAAAAGTAATAAGCAATTATTTCGCATGATTGTATTTATGGGCTTTCAACTATTTTGCTTAAAAAATGTCTCCAAATGTCTTTACTCACTTTTGAAGTTGGTCTGATGCTTGCTGCCTTGACTTTTAGATCCTCATTCTGCCTCTGTGGTGCTATTTAAAAATTGTTGTCCTTGTATTTGTTTCTTTTTATTCTGAAATTGCGTGATTTTAACTGAAAATCATTTTTAGTATTTTTTTAAATATAATTTATTTACTTAATTTACACTACCATTCAAAAGTTTGAAGTTAATCAGAAATGTTTCTTGAGCAGCAAATCAGCATATCAGAATGATTTTCTAAAGGATCATGTGACACTGAAGACTGGATTAATGATGCTGAAAATACAGCTTTGCCATCACAGGAATAAATTAGTTTTTACATTTTTAAATAGAAAGGTTATTTTGTAATACTGTAATAATACTTTACAATATTACTGTTTTTTTTACTGTATTTTTGATCAAAGAAATGCAGTCTTGGTGAGTATAAGTGACTTCTTTCAAAAACAAAAACAAAAAAAATCTTAACAACCCCAAACTTTTGAACAGTAGTGTATATTGGTATCTAACTTAGACACTGTTCAACTACCCAACAAATATAAAATTAGGGAAATGATAAAATTAGAGAAATGGTTCGTGAAAACACAAAAATCCAGTCATAGTGGGTACCTGTATCTGAACTTGTCCATAGCCACAGAGAGGTGTGTAGGATACTGGGGGTGGCAGGTGTAGGTATTGTGGTCATTCTCAGGTAGCAGGTCGACGTCATGCAGGAAAATACAGCTCCAGTCCTCCTCTTTCAGCGCCTCTCGCACTCCAACATTCAGCAACTTTGCTCGGTTAAACGTGGAGTTCCCTGACTGATAACACAGACTATGAGGAAATCAACTGTACACAAATGCATTCTTCGGCAAGAATAAAACACTAATATAGCCTGACAATAAGCTATGAGGTATGTTTACCCTTTGTCACAGCTACTTCCTTTAATTACTGCTAGGACTTTTTCCATACAATAGATGTGACAAGTCAGCGTAACGACAAACAAGAGACCTGGTGCACAATGTAAATGCCGTAGTGGACCTGCTGGCGCTGCAAAAAGGGGTGCAGATGGTAGAGGAGGGCGCGGAGGTGGGTCTGGCGGTTCCGGTAGGGGACCACGATGGCTGTGTGGTGCCGTGGCTCACAGTCTGGTGGGCGGTAATGACCCCCTAAGGTCACCAAGGGGTTCTTCTCTTTTATCTCCTCTAGGGAGGGGGGTGTGGAGAGGTGGACAGAAACAGGACCCACTGGCAGACAGCAGGGGGAGAGCACACATGCACTTGTTGTATAAAATCTGTTCTACAACATCAAATTAAAGAAATAGTTTCCCTAAAAATGTAAATGATGTCATTATTGAATTAACGTTATGTCGTTCCAAACCTGTATGACTCACTTCCTTTTTGTTGAAATTTCTGACTAGGGATGCACATTATATTGGACCATATCAATTATTGCACAATATCAGAGAAATGTTTTTAATTTATTGCATTGGTTGATATTGAATATTTAATTGTTCATGCTCGTTTTAAGATTACCTTTGCTGCCATCTAATGCTTGCTTAATCTTTAAAACACTGAGAACGTGAGTGACAGTTAAAAAGTAAAATGTAATAATTCAAACATAAAAATTAAAATTGTTTAAAATTTTTAAATGGGCAATATAATAGAAATATTTTTTAAAAAATGTATTTAATTCATGTTTTAAAATGTAGTTAAATAAAATATTACATTAATGAATCATATTTAATGGCATATATGAAGGCATATTTAAAACTGTTTATTGAATTGATAATTATTTAATTTTATTTTTAGGCATTTTTAGTCCTTCATAAACATTAACATATCTCAAAATGAATATCCGTTTCCCATACTGTACATTATAATGTTGTGATGGCTAAATTCACTTGTAGCGTTTTAGATTTTATTTTTTTTATACACAACTGTAAAAAGGTATTTTTGATTGTCAACCATAAATGAAAATAACTGGCATCATCCAGAACTTTAATTCCAGAGGACATGGAATTTAGTACATTCAGTACATTCTTCAAAATATCTTTTTTTGTGATCCACAGGAGAAAGAAAGTCACAAGTTTGGAAAGATAAAGTGTAAATAAATGATGACAGAATCATAATTTTTGGTTCAACTAAAAAAAGTGTGTTTAACACACTAAAAACCGCAATGAGACAAAGTGAATGAACACATCCAATTATTGATCAATGTCTTAATCACTTCAGTGTGGATTTATATCTACCCAGCAGTGGAGAGGGCAGTGTACAGTCCCTGAGCTGCTGTTCTGGTCCACTGGGTCCTGGATGGTGGAGCAGCAGAGAGGTGAGGTTGGTGTAGACGTCATGCGGTCGAGAGTAGTCAATCTCAGGCTCGGTGGAATGAACCAAAACAGACACTAGGCCACGAAAGCCTCCCAGAGAGAAGTACAGGACAAACGCAAACTGGAAGCCCACCAACAGAGCCAGAGTGCAGGGGGAGTCCAGCGCTCGACCGCAGCACACCATTATGACATCCAAAATGGAGCAGGAGTGACAGAGGAAGGGAGGACAGGAAAGTCAAAAGGGGTGGACAAGGGAGAGATAAGAGCAGAGAGATGGAGTGAGGGTGAAGCAAGATGCATGAGAGAGGGAAGAGAGGAAGGATAACAGGGGTGACAAGGAGAAAATAAAGTAAGCTCAGTGAGCTAAGGAAAGGACATCTATGGCATGAGTGGGAGTCACTGGAAAAACAGAGGAAAACAAAAATCAATAGTGACAGATCCATCACATCTAACTAGAAAAGAGAACTTTAAAGCGCCAGTGTGCCCTGGATCAATGCCAGATCTCACATGAAATCAGCAAAAAACATGCAGTTTTTGGGTCATTCCTGTTATAATAATATTGTCATTTTTGGAAGCATTTCTATGAATACAAAAATCAGACTTTCAGAATTATGCTCACTTGATTATTTACACAATGCAAAAGAAAAAAATCCTAAATAATAATATTTTTTTTAATAAATTTTAATACATTTCTTTACATGGGGTTGTCAATCTGAAGGTATTTTTGATATGTTTAACAATCTTTTGAAATTTTCATTGTAATATAGCAATTTCTGTAACTTTACATAACCTAAAAGAATGTTTTAAAGTAAGATGAACATTCTAAAACCACAAAACATCACAGAATTCTTTAAATCCATAATATTTGCTCATGTTTGTACTATAATATTTGCTTATGTTTGTACTGTTGTTAATAATCATTCCTGGAGGATGATGTCATTAAGGCAGTGGCTTTTATTAGTTATGAAAAGTTAAACTAAAGGCTCATGAAAAAACTGAAATAATTACCAATTATTTACAAGCAATATTTACAAGAAAACCTGCTTAGTTTAAAACATTTTTATGAAAAATCCCTGTAATATTTCTAAATAAATTTCTTTTCTTTTTTTCTTTTTTTTAAATCTACTATTTAGAAATGCATGGCACACTGACATTGCAAAAATGGCAACAAACACTTAATAAAAACATAATCACTTAGTTTTGATTTTGTCAACAAATAACTAACATCATCGCCATATTTAAAAACTGTGAGTACATTAGGCTATTTTAATATGCCAGGACATGTGGACATGAAAGTGTGCTGCATAACAGGAATGAGCCTTTTATCAATGGATATCAGAGTGGTGTTCAATTTGAGTACCTGGGCTGACTGGTCATAAACACAGGGTTGACGGACCACTGTCCTCCTCCTCTTGTCCATCACAGAGCATTGTGCACCTTGAAGAGACAGACAGTTCTGGACTGATTAACAAGATCTCCTGCTTATTTATAAACAAGCTCGTCTTTTGCATTACGATAATACTGAAATGTATTTATTAAGCAACCATGCATGCAGCAATGACAAAAGAAGAAGAAGCGCAAACCAACGAGCAATTACTGCAAAATAATTGTCAATATGACGGATAATTTCACCACTTCAGGTCAAGCGTTTCCTCTGACTCACCGGGATCACAGCGACGCTTCAAATGAGGCTCCAGCGGCAGTCGATAACTAGGCCTTTATTTAATATTAATCCATCTATTGTGAATAATCATTCCTCTCTGCCGCACGAAACCGTGTATAATACCCGCAGTCGCATTAAGCGCGTTGTGTCGTTGTTTTGAAACGCGTCCTGAGCGCGTCCGACGCTTATAGCAGAGACCCGCTGACAGACATGTTTGATGCGGTGACGCGCTACCAACGGGCATTCTTTGACGCTGTTACAATAAAAGCCCTAAGATACCTGTGTTAAAATCAGAGTGCTGCCTACTAGTGAGAAAACACTACAGGTTTAATACTAGAGGCCGTTTTCATACGACAGATGATCTTGTGATGACGGGAAAGCGAAATTAATTTGATGAAAAAGGGAAACTATGTGTAATCATGTGGATTATATGTAAGTGGTTATAATGTGATTTTGTCATGTGAATTATGGCGTCTGTGAAATTGTTTCCGTCCTCAACAAAACAGATTCAATCTATGATTACAAAAATGTTTTCATAATAGTATAGCTGGGGTGATTCTGCTCAAACTGTTATCTACAAAAATTGTTCGACAATTTCCAAAAGAATAGTTCTTTCAAATATTTGAACTTACAAAATCATCTAATAATTATGAATAATCAGGATGTTTCGTAAATTATACTTTCAGAGTCATGTTGGCCAAAAAATCCTTAAATTTAAATATAAGTAGTCAAATTGTCAAGTGTGGCTGCAGATAGTGCAGGTTTTAATTATATAGTCTTGGGCAAAAATTGTAACTTAGCACAGAATAGCCTTCCCCAACTTGCACATAGCTTTTTACAGGAAGAAGAGTCAGTGTTGTTCTACTCAATGTTAATGGCTTCAAACAGTTCATGAGTAACATCAAACTTTGGTAACACTTTGTAAAGTATTTATAAAGGTGCTTGTTCATGACTAATAAGTCATTCACAATTGCATTATAAATCGTTGATAAGAAGTTATAACTGCATGAATAAAATGGGCGACCTTAACACAATACCTGCCAAATAGAGTTGCTTTTAACTCACATTTTATAAATGCTTAAAAAATGTATTTATTCACACTTATTTAACTCAAATCTAGATTCCTGATTCATTTCATGGTGCAACAAAAACATACTATTATAGTGAGACCGAAGGGTGTTGTATTTATTCATGGTTTTCCCAATAATATCTAATGACTGCCACTTTTCTTACTATGTTGCTTACCAGAAGTTACTGTCTTACCCATGATACTCTGCAAAAAGGTCATGATGCCTATTCACAGCAGTGTATAAAACTGATTTCTTGTTATCAAGATGAAATTCAAACTTTATTTTGAAAATAAAAACATAAGAGCACAACCATAACTTGGTAAGAAATTAATAATGAAAAATTTAATTCCATTATTAGATACCTGTGTACTTTAATGTAAAGTGGACACTTGTGAACCATTTATTCATGAGTTACAAACATTAATAACCTGTGAAAGTGAACATTGATGTAAAGTGAACACTTGTGAACCATTTATTACATGAGTTTTAGTTTCCTACTAAAGCAAGGCAGTATTTGACTCTGTGCCGATTTAAAAAAAAATGTCACCTTTCTACTAAGCAGTCCAGTTTTATTGAAGGGCCACAGTGAGGCTTCTGTGCTTACGTCCGAATGCCGGCTCAGTATTGGCCAAAGCTGATCAGGTGTGATAAAAATCACATGTGTGTGATGCTGACACAGGAGCCTGGATGAGCTGAACGTAAACAATGAATGACACAGAAGAGAAGATATTGTTGAATGAAGTCATTATTTTTGTTTTGTTTTTGCACACAAAAAGTATTCTCGTCGCTTCATAAAATTAAGGTTGAACCACTGCAGTCACATCGACTGTTTTAATGAAGTCTTTAGTACCTTTCTAGGCCTTGAAAGTGTCAGTTAAATTGCTGTCTATGGACGAGAATTTATCTCTCGGATTTCATCAAAAAAATCTTAATTTGTGTTCTGAAGATGAACAAAGGTCTTACGGGTGTGGAACGACATGAGGGTGAGTAATTAATGACAGAATTTTCATTTTTGAGTGAACTAACCCTTTAAAATCAGCTTCCTATTGAAAAAAAAAAACTAATTGTAGGCTAATGCCTGAAAGTTGAGAACTGGTTGTCAGGCATGAACTTAATAAACACTTACATTATACATATACATATACATTATACAAGTTTGGGTTTAGAAAGATTTTTTATAGATATTTATAAAGATTTTTTATTTATATGCCAAAGAAATGTATATTTTTATTCAGCAAAGATGCATTAAATTGATCAAAAATGACAGTAAATAAATGTATAATGTTAGAAAAGATTTCTATTTCAAACTAGTTTGTGTTCAAAATCTTGGGATAAGAAATAGTTCAAAGAATGAAAAATATTATTTTTTATTATGAGTAACAAATGCATGGCAGAGCTGGTCATGTGACCAACATTAAGGTACAAACCTTGATGAACTGCGACTTCTGACCCAAAGACCCAGGCATGTGTCCCTCAATAAAAGTGGATAATGCTCAGCTGTCTTTGCTACACAGTCACCCCAGACCTGAAAAACAAAGTACACTTCTATCATAAATTTATGTTCAAAATTAGTTTTGTAAATTTGTTAATTTTATTAGAAAGGCTTGAAGTCTTCCTAAAGAGTACCACAGCGGGACGCTGTTTAAAATACATTTGAAAAATGTAATACAATAGTTTTACAAAATAAATTGAAAGTTTACTTCAGCAGATATACATAAGTCCGTTCAAGGTTGTTGCTTAATATATCTACTATTACATTCATATTTTTGTAATGTACGAAGCTGGAAGATTCCTTACTCCGCCAAAAACATGTTTGTTTTTGATTATCATCTCTATCGCGGTCACGCTCACGTGACATTGTCATTTATGAAAGTTTGTATTATTTGCATGCGTTTTAAAACCATATCAGTTTAAACGTCTAATATATAGTTTTCCGAGCACACACAGAAAAAATGCAAATATACTGTTGGTAGCACATCCTTGGCTGCGTTTCTCAAAAGCATTTTGAGCTAAATTGGTAGTAGAGAAGATGCCTTTTTGGGGAAACGCAGCCCTGATAGGTAGCACGCTGCTGTCTATTCTGTTAACGAGAATCCAAAACAGAAAATCGCTTACTGCTCTTGTTTAAATAACTTTAGTACCAATTTCTTACCCAAATATGCTCTAGCGAGGAGATAAACGCGACGAACTGTAGTATACAGCCAGCGCACTCAGGGGAGGAGCTAATGCTTTCTGTCGTCAGTTGTGGGCGGGGCCTGTTTCCATGTGACGTCACAGCAGAAAGCCTTTATAAACAAGACGCTTAGAACGTCTCACTGTTGTTCGCTTCGGAGACGGTTTCTCGGCGTCGTGTACATATGGATCACTTTCACAGGCGCTTATAACTTGAGTTTTGTGCATATATTTTTGATTTTATTCAAGTGGATGCAAGTGGAAAGTGCGAAATAATATCTCTACAAAAACAAGACAAGCAGGCATGAGACAACGGATGCCAGAAGAGTCACCAACTAGTAAGATTTGACAAATAAGTTGTCAGATAAGTTATAGTTAAAGGTACGCAATGTGAGTTGTCAGTTAAGTAATAGTTAAAGGTACACTATGTAAATTTTTTTGTTCAAAAATACTGTGGAACACTTTCAAATTACTTTAATACGTATTTCTTTATTTAAATATAATAATCCTTTGTTGGCATTATGCTGGAATTGGTAAATGAGTGAAATCAATGTGCATTACTGACAGAAATTACTATTTATTATTATTACTTTTATTATAATATTATTATTTAGATACACTGCGATTACATTTGCAAGAATAATGTTATGAAATTAGTGTTTTAAATGTAAAAAGTTAAGTTACATAGTGTACCTTTACTTTTGAAAAACACATTTAAATAATGGAAACACAATCAAATAATTTGAACAAGTTAGCTGCATTTACATGGACCCGAATAATCAGTTTGTAACTGGACTAGCATAACTACATCAATCGGAATTGATTAGCCAAATCCAATTTAAATTTCATCCAAATTGTAAGGGAAACTTTTTCTAATCCATCCAATAGGACATGTAAACACTTGATCGGATTGAAAAACGAAACTGGAAAGTTCTGCACATGTGCAATGTCGTAGAAATGGTGTTATGACGCCTGATGCACGGAACATGCTGTAGTTGTTGAATATAATGTCATTAATGACTGTTGTGTCAATCTAAAATTCTCCTTCCACTCATTGTCTGTAAAGTGACATGAAATAGATAAATGTTAAGTCTGCTTTTTAAAACAAAGAAAAGAAGCAATGATAGAAAAAAGATTAGTATTCGCCAACAGGGGGAACTCTGTTTAATCGTGTGGTGTGCGCATGTCAAAAGCTCAATTCTGATTTGAATGTGAACATCAACCCGATCACTTTATTTAGCGTTCATGTAAATACTAGGTTCGGATTCATCAAGTGGAATGATTTTATTACAATTGAAACAAAAGTTGTCTGTGTAAATGCAGCTATTGACCAAAATGACAAACACATTGCGGGTGACTAAACTAATGCCCAGATATAATTATTTTATCAAATCAACAAAATTAAATCTGAAATAGTTAATTTCGTAATGAAACACAGTCAAAAACATTTCTAAATGACGTAGCAAAACTAATGCCCACATATAATTATTTTAAAATACGAAATCTGTAGTGAATTGGCCTTTTTGTCGTATTGGTTCCTAGCTCTGGTGCAGCACTCTGGGCGGGACTGACCAGCTACATGCCGAAAGCTCAGTCTGTTGTAGACTGCATCCAGAAAACCCTTAACCGCCTGTTAAGGGCCTGTCAAAGCTATCAGTTCACCCCAAGTCAGCCCTTGGAGATAGGACTAGGGTGTGTCCTGTAAGGTGGTGGGTGGGACACAGGCCACACCCTAGGTTGCCAAAAAAAAAAAAAAAAACGACGACGAACTTAAAAAACAACAAAAAATACCCAAAATGAAATCTGAAATAGTTAAATTCATAATGAAACAGTCAAAAACATTTCTAAATGACGTAGCAAAACTAATGCCCACATATAATTATTTTAAAAATACGAAGTCTGTGATGAATTGGCCTTTTTGTCGTATTGGTTCCTAGCTCTGGTGCAGCACTCTGGGCGGGACTGACCAGCTACATGCCGAAAGCTCAGTCTGTGGTAGACTGCATCCAGAAAACCCTTAACCACCTGTTAAGGGCCTGTCAAAGCTATCAGTTCACCCCAAGTCAGCACTTGGAGATAGGACTAGGGTGTGTCCTGTAAGGTGGTGGGTGGGACACAGGCCACACCCTAGGTTGCCAAAAAAAAAAAAAAAAAACGACGACAACGAACTTAAAAAAAAAAAACAAAAAAAACAAATATGACATCTGAAGTAGTTCGATTCATAATGAAACACAATCAAAAACATTTCTAAATGACGTAGCAAAACTAATGCCCAGATATAATTATTTTAAAATACGAAATCTGTAGTGAATTGGCCTTTTATCGTATTGGTTCCTAGCTCTGGTGCAGCACTCTGGGCGGGACTGACCAGCTACGTGCCGAAAGCTCAGTCTGTTGTAGACTGCATCCAGAAAACCCTTAACCGCCTGTTAAGGGCCTGTCAAAGCTATCAGTTCACCCCAAGTCAGCACTTGGAGATAGGACTAGGGTGTGTCCTGTAAGGTGGTGGGTGGGACACAGGCCACACCCTAGGTTGCCAAAAAAAAAAAAAAAAAAAACGACGACGACAACGAACTTTAAAAAAACAACAAAAATCAACAAAATTAAATCTGAAATAGTTAAATTCATAATGAAACACAGTCAAAAACATTTCTAAATGACGTAGCAAAACTAATGCCCAGATATAATTATTTTAAAATACGAAATCTGTAGTGAATTGGCCTTTTGTCGTATTGGTTCCTAGCTCTGGTGCAGCACTCTGGGCGGGACTGACCAGCTACATGCCGAAAGCGCAGTCTGTGGTAGACTGCATCCAGAAAACCTTTAACCTCCTGTTAAGGGCCTGTCAAAGCTATCAGTTCACCCCAAGTCAGCACTTGGAGATAGGACTAGGGTGTGTCCTGTAAGGTGGTGGGTGGGACACAGGCCACACCCTAGGTGGCCAAAAAAAAAAAAAAAACGACGACGACGAACTTCAAAAAAAAAAAAAAACCCAAATATGAAATCTGAAGTAGTTCGATTCATAATGAAACACAGTCAAAAACATTTCTAAATGACGTAGCAAAACTAATGCCCAGATATAATTATTTTAAAATACGAAATCTGTAGTGAATTGGCCTTTTTGTCGTATTGGTTCCTAGCTCTGGTGCAGCACTCTGGGCGGGACTGACCAGCTACGTGCCGAAAGCTCAGTCTGTTGTAGACTGCATCCAGAAAACCCTTAACCGCCTGTTAAGGGCCTGTCAAAGCTATCAGTTCACCCCAAGTCAGCCCTTGGAGATAGGACTAGGGTGTGTCCTGTAAGGTGGTGGGTGGGACACAGGCCACACCCTAGGTTGCCAAAAAAAAAAAAAAAAACGACGACGAACTTAAAAAACAACAAAAAATACCCAAAATGAAATCTGAAATAGTTAAATTCATAATGAAACACAGTCAAAAACATTTCTAAATGACGTAGCAAAACTAATGCCCACATATAATTATTTTAAAAATACGAAGTCTGTGATGAATTGGCCTTTTTGTCGTATTGGTTCCTAGCTCTGGTGCAGCACTCTGGGCGGGACTGACCAGCTACATGCCGAAAGCTCAGTCTGTTGTAGACTGCATCCAGAAAACCCTTAACCGCCTGTTAAGGGCCTGTCAAAGCTATCAGTTCACCCCAAGTCAGCACTTGGAGATAGGACTAGGGTGTGTCCTGTAAGGTGGTGGGTGGGACACAGGCCACACCCTAGGTTGCCAAAAAAAAAAAAAAAAACGACGACAACGAACTTAAAAAACAAAACAAAAAAAACAAATATGACATCTGAAGTAGTTCGATTCATAATGAAACACAATCAAAAACATTTCTAAATGACGTAGCAAAACTAATGCCCAGATATAATTATTTTAAAATACGAAATCTGTAGTGAATTGGCCTTTTATCGTATTGGTTCCTAGCTCTGGTGCAGCACTCTGGGCGGGACTGACCAGCTACGTGCCGAAAGCGCAGTCTGTGGTAGACTGCATCCAGAAAACCCTTAACCACCTGTTAAGGGCCTGTCAAAGCTATCAGTTCACCCCAAGTCAGCACTTGGAGATAGGACTAGGGTGTGTCCTGTAAGGTGGTGGGTGGGACACAGGCCACACCCTAGGTTGCCAAAAAAAAAAAAAAACGACGACGACGAACTTCAAAAAAAACAAAACAAAAAAAAACCAAAATGAAATCTGAAGTAGTTAAATTCATAATGAAACAGTCAAAAACATTTCTAAATGACGTAGCAAAACGAATGCCCAGATATAATTATTTTAAAATACGAAATCTGTGATGAATTGGCCTTTTTGTCGTATTGGTTCCTAGCTCGGGTGCAGCACTCTGGGCGGGACTGACCAGCTACGTGCCGAAAGCTCAGTCTGTTGTAGACTGCATCCAGAAAACCCTTAACCACCTGTTAAGGGCCTGTTAAAGCTATCAGTTCACCCCAAGTCAGCACTTGGAGATAGGACTAGGGTGTGTCCTGTAAGGCCGTGGTGGGTGGGACACAGGCCACACCCTAGGTTGCCGAAAAAAAAAAAAAAAAAAAAAACGACGACGAACTTAAAAAAAACAACAAAAAATACCCAAAATGAAATCTGAAATAGTTAAATTCATAATGAAACAGTCAAAAACATTTCTAAATGACGTAGCAAACCTAATGCCCACATATAATTATTTTAAAATACAAAAACTGTAGTGAATTGGCCGTTTTGTCGTATTGGTTCCTAGCTCTGGTGCAGCACTCTGGGCGGGACTGACCAGCTACGTGTCGAAAGCACAGTCTGTTGTAGACTGCATCCAGAAAACCCTTAACCACCTGTTAAGGGCCTGTTAAAGCTATCAGTTCACCCCAAGTCAGCACTTGGAGATAGGACTAGGGTGTGTCCTGTAAGGCCGTGGTGGGTGGGACACAGGCCACACCCTAGGTTGCCGGAAAAAAAACGAAAAAAAAAAAAACGACGACCAACTTAAAAAAAAAAAAAGCTAACTGAAATCTGAAATAGTTAAATTCATAATGAAACACAGTCAAAAAAATTTCTAAATGACGAGGTAAAACTAATGCCCAGAAATAATTATTTTAAAATACGAAGTCTGTGATGAATTGGTTTATTTGTCATATTGCCATACAGGCTGCACCCTAGGATACCAAGAAACTATAAACAATTATTTAAAACAAACCAATAAAAAAATAAAATAAAGCTGAATGAAATCCAAAATGCAGTTACGTTTATAATGAAACATTAGCACTTGTTGCATGATTTAACGTGTTTCTAGTATGTTTGGTACTTCGTGGCATATTGAAATGTGTTTCTGGGAGTGAATTACAGTGTAAAGCATGCCATTTCCTGTTGCCAGCTGGTGGCGCTATGACTAACTGAATATTGGCATATAGATGTCTTTAGACCAGAACTCTTATCACACATGTGAAGTTTGGGGCAGATCGGACACTGTATGCCTGAGTTACAACAGCTTCCTCTTACATGGTGAAACATTAGACTTTGTCAGGCCGCCACGGACACGCCCTTCGACGAAAACTCAAGATCTTTGCAATTTAATGTCGCTAAGGCCTTAAGATTAGACTGACCATATATGATGGGATTCTAGTTAAATCTCTATGAGGAGTTTATCACAGTGTAAAACATATTATTTCCTGTTGCCCGTTGGTGGCGCTATGACTGTAACTGAATATTGCCATCCAGATGTCTTCGGGGTAGGACTGTAATAAAACATGTGAAGTTTGGGGCAGATCGGACATTGCATGCCCGAGTTACAACAATTTACTGTTTCATTGAACTTTGTCAGGCTGCCACGGACACGCCCTGTGGCGAAAACTCTAGATCTTCGCAATTTAACATTGCAAAGGCCTTTAGATTAGACTGACAAAATATGAAGTTGATCTGATTAAAGCTCTAGTAGGAGTTAGTTAAAGTACAATGTATGGCAATGGCAAAAATTGCACAAATTAAAATAATTTAAATAACCGACTTCCTGTTCGGTTTCAGATTGTGCTCCAAGAGACTTTTTTGTAGGTATTGGGCTGTTACATGTGTGTACCGAATTTCATCCATCCAGTCTCCATCATCATCCAGGTACTTATCCAAGAAAATACCAACAGTACCATGGCAAACACACTCTGGGTGACCAGCAGGAGAGAAAGCCCCCTCAGTAATGCAGAGGTTAAGTGACCCATGGTGGATGAGTTCTGATGATGACATCTGAGGGTGTTCAAATAATAAAGCTGAAAAATAAAAAAAGATAACAGAAAGAGATGGGGAAGGGCTTGTAAAGAAAATTCTGAAAATTCAACCAAGCTTTTGTTAACATATTCAACATCAGTATGAGGATACTACAAGGAACGTCATTTTGCCGATTAATGTTTTATGGAGTGTACAAAGAGCACACTTTTAAAGGAAAGTTTAATTATTCAAACACAATTAAAGGAAATTCTAATTAACAAACTTAATTTCAAAGAACTGAATCAATTCGGAACTTGTTTTGCATCACGTAATTACGCTGTTACATCATCCCTGACATTCTGCCGTTCCAGTAAAATTGCACATACAGTATATTGTTTTCATGTTTCTTTCGGTTATGTTTTATTTTTAAGGCTGTTGTATTTATATGTTTCCACATTCAGTTTGTTGCAGCCACAATTCAGCTAATAAAACCATAAAGTTTAACTCAAACCTAAATATTTGTCATGTTAAACAATGCAACAATTAATTTACATCTATTGTCTGAAAAAGTTGTTGAATCTTTTTAGAAATGCAACTTTTTTTTTGTTTTTGTTTCGTATGTTACATATAACTGCAATAAAATCAAGTTATAATCATATATCCACTAAGTTTTATTTGTAACTTTTCTGATTCAGTCCATGTGGAAAAAAAATAATTCAGATCGGTTCTTTGAATCGGTTCAACTGATACATTGAACGGCTTGTTCGTGAATAGGACACCGCTTTTAAAGTCAAACAATAAAGAACGGAATGACACTGGACTACACAAATTAAAATAGCGACATAATGCAAAAACGTGCATTATAAGATGTTCATAGGATGACAAACAAAACATTAGGCTATGCAAAATATAAAATAGTCCGTTCTTTTGCTGCTGCATAAAAGACATTGACATAAGTAGTAGCCAAGCATTTACAGTCTTTGATAAGACTTGACACTGTCAGGTAGACAACAATAATAAATCAATCATTAATTAGCCTTAGAACCTTTAAATCCAAACTCAACTGTCAACCAAAGTTTCGCCACAGTCTTTGCACAGATAAGTGCAGCGATTCCCCCCTGGGTGCTTTAGCCTAAAAGAGCAGTTTTCCCCAAAAGAGCAAGTACGGGCAGCGAGCATCTTTTTAAAGACGCCTTTCCATTCATGTGTTTCTGGATGTGGTCATTTCCTGGCCTTGACTGACGGCCACGATTGCTGTCTCACAAGTCTGGGTCACAAGGATGCTGAGACGGCGTTCATGGATGTTTCATGTCCTCATTGCAAGAATATGACCATGGCAGCTTTCCTTCCACATGATGGCTAGAGCCCCCTCTGCTATTACCCAGCCCGGTTGTCTTTCAGGCTCCGGCCGAGGACCAGATGTCAATAGCTGCATCAGAGAGTGGGCTATTGTCCTCTATGGATGAAGACGAAACTGAGCTGGGGTGGTCGCTCCTGCTGAGTCGGTTTCAGAGTTGACGGCCATGCTTTCCTGTGCCGCCACGGGCATCGTGCTTGAGTGGAACCCTCCTCCTTGCCCTGAGCACTCTCAGTTGGACGATTGGTTCCTGGGTGTGGGGCGCAGTTCACAGCCGTGTGCTGCCCTAGTGCCTTTCTTCCCGGAGGTGCATGAGGAGATCCAGAAGTCATGGAAGGCACCTTTGCCTGAAGCCACTTGACGGCCTCCTCCACTCTCACTACCCTCATTTAAAGAACTGTACGAGGGTAGTTCTGAGCTGGGGTTGATGCAGCGACCGACTTTGCTCTCCGGGCAACCAAGGTCACGGCGCAGGCCCTCGGCCAGATGTTGTCCACCTTGGTGGTCCAGGAATGCCAGGGTTCCCACGGGTCCTTGAAATCCTTGAAAGTTTGTGAATCTGAAAAAAAAATGTCAAGGTCATGGAAAGTTTTTGAAAATAAACATACATAGATACAGGTCTTTAAAAGTGCTTGAATTTATTTTGTGCAAGAAGTTTTCTGGAAAAAATTCCATATTATTCTGCTAATGTGTTATTTCGCCAACACTTTGTGGCCTGTGCACACTAGCTTGCTTGATTTACGTTAGTTACGCACATTTGCACGTTACGTTAAGCGTTTCCTGCGTGAGGTACTTTGTGTTGTACGTTGCCATGACGTTCATGCACGCACGCAAAAAAATTGCAATGGTACCTTAACATTTCACAGATGTATACCCATGAGGCAAGAAAAACTCAAAAGCATATTCATATATCTTAGCTTCTGGTTACATGAGCCTAAGCTCTTTTCAATAAAATCCATGAAAAATTTAATATCAGATCATTTTAGAATACAGTATAGAATGTACCGAGTATTCTTCAGTTTTATGCAAAACTGAAATAAGACAAATAGAATATCAGGTCTCTGTCATATGGCCAAAAATAAATGCAAAAAAAAAAAAATGCTTTTTTTGCATAGTTGTGTTTGACACATGAAAACTGTAACAATGTATCTTACAAGGTATAACAATGTAACCTTGCTCTCACTTGAAATGTGTCCCCACATTAAGTCCTTGAATTTGAGGGTATTAGACCTGGAAAGTCCTTGAAAGATCCTTGAATTTGAAGTTAACCAAGGTGTGGGAACCCTGTCTCTGGTTGAACCTTGCTGAGATGCGGGATGCAGACAAAGTGTTCTTGACACCCCCATCTCGAATGGCGGCCTCTTCAGCAACACTGTTGAGGACATCGCCCAGCAGTTCTTGGGAGTCCAAAAGCAGACAGAGACCATTAAACACATCTTGCCCCTGTACGATACGACTGCCACCAGGCTGCCGCGGGCTGGCCTTCAGTCTGCTTGTCACCAAGGGCGTCCCCCTGCAGCTTCTACACTTGCTCCAGCGCGGCCAGGAACAACATCCCGACTGCAACACTGAGCACCCCCGCAGGAAGGCGACACAGCCGGCCCTCAGGCTGCTGCTAAACCCTCCAACCCTCCCAGAGATGGAGGGCGCTGCTCTGAATCAGGAGGACTCCTTCCATCAGAGGAGGGCTGGGCAGAGAATCTTTTGTTCTAATTAAAAGTTTATTTCTGTTCCGAAATTTAATTTTTTTCCCGAAATGTTCTGTACTAAATTTTCAATGAAAGAACAGTTTCCTCAGTCTCTGACTTTGATGGCTGCAACACACTCCAAAAGAGTTGGGACAGAGGCATGTTTACCACTGTGTCATGTCACATCATCTTTCCTTTTAATTACACTTTTTAATTGTTCGGGAACTGAGGATACTAATTGTTGAAGTTTTGCAAGAGAAATGTTTGCCAAATCTTGCCTGATACAAAACAGCTGCTCAACAGTCTGTGGTCATCATTGTCTGATTCTCCTTTTCATGATGGACATACATTTTCAGTAAGAGAAAGATGGACTGCAGGCAGGTAGTCAAGCACATCCCTTCTACGAGTGTAGCACATGCTGAATGAGACCGGCATTGTCTTACTTCCTAGGAAAGATGTCATCTTGATGGCAGTATATGTCTCTGTACAATCCCAATACATGCCGACTTTTGCCTCAATAAACTTAATTTACTGCTTATTAATAGTTAGTAAGATAGTTGTTGAAGCAAGCAAGCTAATAAGCAACTAGTTAAAAGTGAGAATTGTTCCCCATACTGAAGTGTTACCAATATTTCATCATAAAAAAAAAAAAACTTTGATCTTCTCTGTGTATTAATAATTAATAAATACATGATTCACGTGTGTCCACTTTACATTAAATTCACTTTCACAGGTTTTTAATGTTGGTAACTCATGAATAAATGGTTCAGATATGTCCACTACATTAACAGGTAACTAGGGGTGTAACAATACCCTCATGTCACAATTCGATATATATCATGATACTGAACTCACAATACAATATTATTGGGACACTCCAAGACATAAGGAAAAAGGCTAACAAAAAATTAACTGTTGATTAAAATGCAAAATCTGGTATTAAATTGGAGGTGGAAATGTATAGTCTAGCACTTGGTGCTGGTAACCCTGTGCACAAGGACAATGGTGACACCAGAATAAAAATATTAATTGTTCTGAAGCTGAAAATACATAAATATTTACGGTAACATAAGACATTTAGCATTATCAGGACCCACAAATATTCCCTCAGTGTACATCATTCCCTCATTATATTCAACATTATATATTAAACTAAAACTCTGTAAACTTGAATTTTTTTCACACGGTAATCTTAATTTTCAGTGAACTATACACAATATACATATTGTCACTATCCACAATACAGATTGTTGCATTTTTGTTTTGCGGTATATTGTGACACAATATAATGTTACACCCCTACAGGTAGCTAATACTGGAATTATTTTTATTATTATTAAATTATTAATATCTCATCAAGTTATGGTTGTGCTCTTTGTTTTTATTTTCAAAATAAAGTTTGAATATCATCTTGATAACAAGAAATCAGTTTTATACACTGCTGTGAATAGGCATCATGACCTTTTTGCAGAGTATCATGGGTAAAACAGTAACTTCTGGTAAGCAACATAGTAAGAAAAGTGGCAGTAATGAGATATTAATAGGAAAACCACAAATAAATAGAAAACCCTTCGGTCTCACTATAATAGTCATACCACTAAATTGGTAAAAAAAATACCACTATAATGGTATTTTTACTGCATCTTGAAATAAATCAGGAATCTGGTTTTGAGTTAAATGAGTGTGAATAAATACATTTATTAAGCATATTTGGCAGGTATTGTGTTAAAGTCGCCCTTTTTATTCATGCAGCTATAATTCTTATCAATGAATTATAAGGCATTTGTAAATTACTTATTAGTCATTAACAAACACCTTTATAAACCAAAGGGAACCTTAATGTAAAGTGTTGCTCAAATTTCTCATATTCCATACGACTCATATTTCATGCCAAAAACTTGAATCTGTCTTGGATGTTTTTCTGAGACAGCAATGACTTTGCATTTGCTTAAATTTTGCTAATTTCCTGACCAAGGTTTGTGTTTAAGACAGTTAAAAGCTTAGTGTTTAGCCATTTTGGGTTATTATATATATATATGTGTGTGTGTGTATGTATATATATATATATAGGTATATAAACATACACACACAGACACAATAACCTTAACATACAATACATTAACACATCTCCCACAAAGATTTAATAATTTTATTTTTATGTATAAAATCTGGAATTTCGCTGGCATGGTTTGCAACAAGTAGAATGATGACCCATTGACATTGTCCTTGATAATTCACTCAATCAATATTTGGCATTCTTGTTAACTCAAGTTTTATTAGTCACAGCTTTCAAACCATGATGGTATGCCACTTCTGCTCCTGAAGTCAAGCTGAAAGATATTTTATTGGAACATGCAGCAGTGTGCGCCACAGTAGCCTACATGCATGCAGTGGTACTGCAAGAGAAAAATCACACTAACAACAGGCTACAAGGAAAGATTTGGAATTCATAGAGAAACTGTGCAAAATAACATATCATTACAATCCTTTTCTGAATCAGCCTCGAAGCCAAGAGGGCTGGGTAAGAACATCAGGCATCTGATTGACTGAATCTTGAAGACATAATTATATTGTGTCTGTGTAAAGTTCCTCCATTGCCCTAAAGTACTCCCACGACAATAAGACCCCTGAAGCAAGGAAGCAAGGCAATGACACAAAAAAGGAGAAAAAAGTAATCTAAAACTCGACAAACAACACAGATACACTTATAAGCACCATAAATTTAACATTTAGATTCAACCTTACCATTTCAACATTCCATCCAAACCATACTATTAATAATACAACATAAACTAATATAAAATAATAACAACATAACAGTACACATCAATAATATTATTGTAAAAGTGTCGAGCGAACAACAAGCCCTTACAAAGTGAACTGATAATGTTAAGACTTTACGGCAACACACTTACGAAACAATGACCATTATACTGGTTTTGCAAATAGAGCCAGTTGTAAGAGATCAAATTCCTTAGGTTTCTTTTTTATTTTCCAATACTTATTTTTATTGCTCTTGCCTTTTCTCTTTAGACTTCACAAACAAATACATCCAAAGATACATATTAAAAACTATTTGGAAACACTGTTTGTCGACACCCACTTTCTCCAAAGTTTTTCTTCTGTTTTGTTTCAATTCCAGCATTATTATTGGTCCCCAAATTTCCCTTTCATCCTTTCTCTATTTCTTATAGTTTCCAAACTGAATGGCCAATCGGTCACCAACACAGCGGAAGGTGGCAGGCTGAACCTCCCAGTAGTTAACCGGGTTGCCAAAGAGGCTGATGCCATTGTAGAAGCTCCTCTTTATGTTAAAACCTTGAGGGCAGAAGTCATTAATGGTCACTTGACTTATGTTGTTGGAATGAAGGTAGACCACCTGAAAAAGAAGCAAAAATCAATGATCTTGCATGTGCGAATGGGATACTTTTCGTTCATCAGCTTAATATCTCGCACCTGCAGGTACTTCATGTCTGGCAGGCCCCTCGGGACGCGGGTCAGCCGGTTGTTTTCCAAATGCAGCTCCCTCAGATTAGGGACGTATGATAGGCTGCCATTCTCAATCATGCGGATATGGTTAAAACCCAGACCCAATCTGGCAAACAATGACAAGCACGACCATGAATAAACAAACAGACAATAGATGGGCCGCACACATTGTGACAGACATCTAGTGAGGTGGAAACACAATAGACTGGAAATACTGTGAACAGGCACTGGGTCAACTGTAGCCCCGCAGAAAATAGAGCACATGCAGGATTTTTGAGCAAAAATGTATTTTGTGTGCCGTCAATACCAGGGTTAGTATAGTTTTGAAAACTAAAATATATCTTTTATTTTCTTATTTTGGTTTTCAATTTCAAGTAACGAAAGTTAAACATTTTATTTGTCAAATTTATATCAAAATAGATGCAGTACTTGCTGACATTGAAATGTGCCATTGTGGGTACATTTAGTAGTAAATTGTGACCATCACTCTAGCATCTCCTGGGCATCTATGACTCGGCACCATTGGATGGCCCACACAGGAGAAAAACTACTCACTGGATTTGCCAAAGTTTGCAAATTCAAACACACACACACACACATATACATATATATATATATATATATATATATATATATATATATAGTTGAATGGTTCTCTGAGGAGATACAGGTTCAAGATGTTAACAATCCTGTTGATCTTGAGTCAAATCAAGTCTGAGGACTGGTTTGTCCCAATAGATCTGAAGTATATCCATCCACAACACAGGAAGTTCCTGAGGCTCGCTTGAGGGCGAAATATTCAATATTGGGTTCTTCTTTTAGGCCTAGATGCCTTCATACCCTTGTCATGTGGAAGAAACTGTGGTTCCTGTCCCAGGGTCCTGTATTGGGGGCATCTTGTCATTGGAAAATAGTGACAACGGATGCGTCCCGCAAAGGCTTGGGATTGATCATGGAGGGCCACTTCATAAAGGGTCTGTGGAGATGGCATCATCTCTCTTGGCACATAAATATTCTGGAGATGATGTCTATATTTCTAGCTCTGAGGTACTTCCTCCTAGACCTCAGGGGCCATCATGTTCTAGTAAGAACAGGGGCCTGAGGTTGTACCCTCTGTGCAGACTGGTAAATCAGGTCCTCCTGTGGTCTCAAGGCAAGTTGATGTATATTCCTGGGGACCAGAATTTGGGGGCAGACATCCTGTCAAGACAGGGGCTGTGGCCTAGGGAATGGAGACTCAGTTGAGTTGATTTGGAGGAAATTTGACCAAGAAGAAGTGGATCTGTTTGCATTTCAAGAGACTGTCCACTGTCCACTGTGGTTAATACTCCACTTTATGGTGTAGGGAATGTCAGTCGGACCCAGTTAACTACCCAGTGGCTTGAGTGCTGGAGTTCCTTCAGGAACGTTTCTCTGGCTTTCCTGCTGGCAGTATGTCCCTTAAAAGAGTGGGGGACTGGGAGGGTGAAAGCCATTTTTCACCCTAGACCAGGTTATGTGCCCAAGGTGCCAATTAATGTTGCATGGTCTATAGTCCTGCAGGCTTTTCATCCTCCACCTCACGTGTCGGTGGACCAGGAGAAGCTGCATTTACTGCGCCCTGTCAGGGCCCTGGAGGCCTAGTGCATAGGTCCTCTCGATGGGGGAAGTGGGACCAGCTATAAATGTGCTTCGGGTCGCCTAAGAAGGGATCCCCGGCCTCAAAGCAGACAATCAGTAAACGGATTGTCTCGACAATCTCTATGGCTTATGAGGCTGATTAGGGCTCACTCTACTAGAAGTATGGCATCTTATAAAGCCCTATTATCGGGGTTCTCCCTGCAAGAGGTGTGTATTGCTGCGGGCTGGGCCTTCCCACACACATTTATAAGATTTTATAGTCTGGACCTTCCTTCCCACGCCGGGATCACAAGTGATCTCATCCTGGTTTGCTTGGACAAGCGTCAGGCAAGATGTTGTTAACTTTAGCCTACATGTATATTTAGTTTTTTTCATCGGAGCACCAACGAGCCTCCCATTTCTATTTGATTCAACTTCCCACGTCTACTACCAGCACAAATATCAACAGCGCAGCTGGGTTGTAGGTTGCCAGGTTGAGGTCACAAACGGGTTGAAATTTGTATTTGTATGTCGATTGTGTGAGTAGAATGCGTTTCATACAAGATCTGGCAACTGGACAACCTTGGAATAATATATTGATGTGATTATTCATATAATGAGTTTTGGGCCATACAAATTACGTAAGTTTCCCGGGAGAAACAACAAAACGGGAGGGGGGCGGGAGATGGGTGTGAAATACAGGAGAATCCCGGGAAAAACGGGAGTGTTGACAGGTACAGAAATGACTAGTTTCACACATGCTTCAGGCACTATACTGTGTCGAATGATGACACTATGAGGAATACCTCTGCATGTATTCCTCATAGTGTCATCATTCGACAAAGTATCTCGTTCCCTTACAGTCGTAACCTGAGGCTACAAAAACTACAAACATATTGTTTTATTGCTAGTTTTTATCAGCACAATAGTTTTAGTTAACAACAATAACCTTGCACACTCCTGAGATTACTCAAATTAAATTGTGATTTTTTGTGAAATTTAAAGGATTATACTTAATACAGTTTTTAATGACTCAATAGTGAAATAACTGCAGCTGTTTTCAGTATATTACAATATATTACTGTAAATATTCACATAATAATACATTTTCAGGGGGTCGAGAAGACAAACATATGGTCTATTTTCATGACTATCTATCATGACAATCTACGACTGCCAACAAGTTTAAATATCTGTTTCACAAGTTCCCAGAGAGTGTGAGGAGACGGGGTGGTGGAGGGATTCTGGAAACTGTCGAGGATCCTTGGGTGAGTTTGACTGTGATTATATATAGGCCTGAACTCGTGCTGATTGGGTAGATATGTTGATTACAGATTGTTGACAGCTGGTTGAGATGACGTAATGATTGTGTAGCTTATTTGACTTGTTTCTCCCGAACTACGTTAATAAAACATAATGTATTTTGTGTGAAAAGGTATACTCAATGAATTTTGTTTCTACAAATTAAACTTGTGACAAGCATTATCTGTTTTATAAAAAAAAAAATAAAAAAAATACAAAAGACAATACTTTTTTATTATTATTTTTTTTATAAAAGACAGATGCTTATCACAAGTTGTCACAAGTAATTTTCACATCCTTAAGATTTCATTCACTAGGTGGCGCTGTTGCTTTACAGAAAGCCCACAGGCAGAGAAAAGGCGAGTTGTATGTTGGAGTGCAAGAGAGTCATGAGACAGTTCACCTGTACAGGTGTTTATAGCGGCTCAGGTCCTCTAGTTCAATGGCTTGGATCTGGTTATTGTCCAAATGGAGCTCATGAAGACTGTCAGGGAGGTCTGGGAGGAGAGAGACATTCATCATTATATTATTGGAAGTTGCACCACGTCTCTGCTCTTAACATTACATTAAAACTCATGCAAATTGTGATTTATTACCAAGGATATTCCTAAAGTTCATTCAAGTGAGAAATTGCACAAAGAAGAGTATTATCCAAATGTTCTTTTTGAAAGACTATCATTTGACAAGCGTTCACTCTTTATTTGACTTGACTAATGACTAATTATCATAAAGAAAACCTTTTGGTATTCCAGTGAGTTTGGCCTCAGAGATGCGCAGGTAGTTGAGTTTCAGCCCTTTGAAAGCGCCAGGCTCAAAGCCGCTGTTCTGAATAGGGTTTCCGCCCATCTCTATAAGAAGCATTCAACATCAGACAGAATATCCCATCACAAAAACCAGCAGGCTCCATCTAAAAAAGGAAATGGTTTGGTCAGACTGTAACCTCTATACCACATAATGGCAAGCGCGCATACAAACCAATGCAGTTCATGCTGCCCAGACCAGAGAACGTTCCTTCTGCAACCTTCTTAATACGATTCTCATGAATCCGCAGCTCCACCAGGGATGGGGGAAGGTTCTGGGGTACCGCTGTCAGGAGGTTCCGGGAAAAATAAAGCTTTTTTAAGTTTCGGAGGGGTGTGAAGGCTCGTGGGTGGACTTTGGAGATCTTGTTGTTGACCAGTGACAGGGCCTGATGGGGGACAGGAAGAGGTCAGCATTTCGGTTCATGGAAACTCATGAAGACATGATTAATAATAGCTTGACCATGATCATTAAATATGTACACAAAATTAAATGACTTTCAAATGATGATATAACTTAATATCTTAATCTTTTTTTCTTTTACAGGCCATGTCAAATATTGTGTTTGGTTCGAGAGGCTGAATAAATATTAGGGATAAATATTGGGGATAATATGAGTTCTAAGAAGGGAACCAAAACATTCTGTTTGGCACCGGTGTGTGTTTCCAGAACTACAGGAACATTCTTCTTTAGACTTGAACTGTTTGAACATCCTGTCAGGCTGTTTTGCACAGAGTGCCAAACGCAAAGTAATGCGACAGACCAATTTTTCAAGAGTTAGCCAAAACATGCTTTAAAAAAAGGCTGTCTTGTTGTTTCTTATGTAAAATCTGTAAAATAAAAATCTTAAATATTAATGTTAAAATGTAAATATTCAATCTAAATGTACAGCTAAATCTTCAGTATTGAAGTAAATAGCGATATATGAAGCTTGATGCGCAGCATTGGCCAACGGCGAGTAAAAATCAAGCTGTGAGATTGGTGCACATCATTGTACAGCACAAGAAACCATCTATAAAGTTAAACAGTTTTTTTTTACAATCGCTAAGACCCATTTCTCAATACTTAAGTCACTTTTTCAAAACTCTTTACACAGTTCCCTTAATCAGCTTTCAGCTTGGCACAGCAGTATATTTCACATTCAAAATGCACTAAAACACTTCATAGGTCTCAAAATCAAGTCATTCTTCCATAACACTAGCAACGGTTGTCACCCAACAAACGCAGTTTCCCCTTTTGTATGGATGGTAATGAAACTGAATCTAATTGTTTTAATAGTATTTCATTTTTTTTTATTTTTTATAATATATTTCAATTTGGTATTACTGTAGAAATGTAGCAAATTGCTGTCAGTTTTGTATTAGGTTTTGAACTTTTTTACAATCACTAGGACACATTTCTCAATACTTATTTCAAAAATCTTCACACAGTTCTCCTAACCAACTTTCAGCTTGGCACAGCAGAATATTTCTCATTCAAAATTAACTAAAACTACCAAAACCCTTCATGCATGTCTCAAATCAAGTCATTCTTCCATAACAACAGCAAAGGTTGTCACCCTAAAAATGTTCCTGTTACTAACATAACCTTGGATCCCTGAGATAACAGGAAGGGGCATTGCATCAGTCTTTTCTGACGCTATGGGGAAAATCTGTTTTCTCAGAATACTGAAGCCTGATTGGTCCAGGGCAGAGGCCAGAGACATCGAGTCATCACATTTCTCCTCGGAGCCACCAAATGAAACCATGCCACTTGCACCTGAAAAGGTGTGCTGGTCATCACGGGTGAAGAGCACAGGCGATTCAGCACACTGTGGGGAGAGTGAGGCATGCAGGCACTAGGCCGACCTGAGCTCACTGCAGCCATGTTGCTCCGCCCTGCAGCTCCACATTTTCTTCCATCTCGGCCAGAGGGGAGAAGTCCCGAGTCAGCTGTGAGCTGTCAGGCACTGTTGATCCGCTGCAGGAGGCTTGCTTCAACGGTGAGTAGAGAGGCTTCTGTGTCATTGTCTTCGGAGTCAAATTCTGGAGAAAAATTCTGACTCAAAATGGCTATAATCTGACTTAAATAGGCAGTTGGCCCCGCCCGTTTTGGTGAACTGAAAAGCCATTTGTATGTGCAGGTGCACAGACGTGAACCAATCAGGCTTCAGTATTGGGAGAAAACTGAGTTTCCCCACAGCGTCAGAAAAGACTGACGCAATGCGAATGAACCATATCGAAAAACAGCATTAACAACAGGTAGCATTATACTACTACAGAGCCCCTAAAGGGACACGGTGAAGAAAAAATATGAGATGTGAGGAAAAATGACTTGTCAATGCTTTTGAGTTCGCTTGCAAAATGTTTGCTTTCCCCCTGAGAATCTTTGCATTCTTATTTTCTTATTTTCTGACTGACAAGAGCAGGCTGTGGTTAATTTGGTTAGGGCCAGAAAAGATATTTGCCTTCGGCAGCATATCTTGGACAATGATAACATATTAAACAATGTGGAAGCCATATGTTTTCCGACTACTGAAAAGGCATCAGGTGTCTTTAAAACAGCTATACTGTGTGCCTTTTGAAAGAAATGCAGATAGAGTGAAGCAACTGAGAACTGATTATATTCAGGTATGATCAGTTTCAAGATGCCTGTTGTGAAAAATTCCCCAAAAGTTCTATATCATTGTAATCACTAAATGTTTTTCCTAAATGTTTTTTAAGAGGGTGATGGAGCTGGATGCTGATGAAAACCATCACAAATTCATATTTTTGGATGAGGCAGGCTTTAACCCTGCCAAGACAAGAAGGAGAGGTCGGAATTTAATTGGCCAGCGGGCAACCGTTCAAGTACCTGGACAACGTGGAGCCAATATCACCATCTGTGTGGCTATATTGGAAGATGGTGTGGTAGGATATAGACCTTGTACTGGGCCATATAATGCAGTTCTCCTTGCAACCTTCCTTGATGAGCTAAATCAGGTCTGTAGATGGTGTGATTTAATCACACCATCTACAGATTTAATCCTGTTGTGATTTAATTATTTCATTAATAAATTTCAAATTTTGTTCAATGATTCCCTTGTGTCTGTACTATTCTCTCTAGTCCTATTACAGTGACATACAGTGGGTACGGAAAGTATTCAGACCCCCTTAAATTTTTCACTCTTTGTTATATTGCAGCCATTTGCTAAAATCATTTAAGTTCATTTTTTTTTCCTCATCAATGTACACACAGCACCCCATATTGACAGAAAAACACAGAATTGTTGACATTTTTGCAGATTTATTAAAAAAGAAAAACTGAAATATCACATGGTCCTAAGTATTCAGACCCTTTGCTCAGTATTTAGTAGAAGCACCCTTTTGATCTAATACAGCCATGAGTCTTTTTGGGAAAGATGCAACAAGTTTTTCACACCTGGATTTGGGGATCCTCTGCCATTCCTCCATACAGATCCTCTCCAGTTCTGTCAGGTTGGATGGTAAACGTTGGTGGACAGCCATTTTTAGGTCTCTCCAGAGATGCTCAATTGGGTTTAAGTCAGGGCTCTGGCTAGGCCATTCAAGAACAGTCACGGAGTTGTTGTGAAGCCACTCCTTCGTTATTTTAGCTGTGTGCTTAGGGTCATTGTCTTGTTGGAAGGTAAACCTTCAGCCCAGTCTGAGGTCCTGAGCACTCTGGAGAAGGTTTTCGTCCAGGATATCCCTGTACTTGGCCGCATTCATCTTTCCCTCGATTGCAACCAGTCGTCCTGTCCCTGCAGCTGAAAAACACCCCCACAGCATGATGCTGCCACCACCATGCTTCACTGTTGGGACTGTATTGGACAGGTGATGAGCAGTGCCTGGTTTTCTCCACACATACCACTTAGAATTAAGGCCAAAATGTTCTATCTTGGTCTCATCAGACCAGAGAATCTTATTTCTCACCATCTTAGCAAACTCCATGCGGGCTTTCATGTGTCTTGCACTGAGGAGAGGCTTCCGTCGGGCCACTCTGCCATAAAGCCCCGACTGGTGGAGGGCTGCAGTGATGGTTGACTTTCTATAACTTTCTCCCATCTCCCAACTGCATCTCTGGAGCTCAGCCACAGTGATCTTTGGGTTCTTCTTTACCTCTCTCACCAAGGCTCTTCTCCCCCGATAGCTCAGTTTGGCCGGACGGCCAGCTCTAGGAAGGGTTCTGGTCGTCCCAAACGTCTTCCATTTAAGGATTATGGAGGCCACTGTGCTCTTAGGAACCTTAAGTGCAGCAGAAATTTTTTTGTAACCTTGGCCAGATCTGTGCCTTGCCACAATTCTGTCTCTGAGCTCTTCAGGCAGTTCCTTTGACCTCATGATTCTCATTTGCTCTGACATGCACTGTGAGCTGTAAGGTCTTATATAGACAGGTGTGTGGCTTTCCTAATCAAGTCCAATCAGTATAATCAAACACAGCTGGACTCAAATGAAGGTGTAGAACCATCTCAAGGATGATCAGAAGAAATGGACAGCACCTGAGTTAAATATATGAGTGTCACAGCAAAGGGTCTGAATACTTAGGACCATGTGATATTTCAGTTTTTCTTTTTTAATAAATCTGCAAAAATGTCAACAATTCTGTGTTTTTCTGTCAATATGGGGTGCTGTGTGTACATTAATGAGGAAAAAAAAATGAACTTGAATGATTTTAGCAAATGACTGCAATATAACAAAGAGTGAAAAATTTAAGGGGGTCTGAATACTTTCCGTACCCACTGTATGTACGTGCAGAACCATAATGAACCTGCATAATGATTGTACTAACAACTACACAGTGAATCTATGGGTATCTTGTGTGTGGGTGATCTCAAGTAATGTTCCTATGATATTTCATGATAAATAAGTTTTGAACATACATTTTGAGCCTGTGTTACGTTACAAGTGATGACTGTTTTGAGTTTGTGTCTAGAGTTTGAAAAATTACATCAAGGTTTTGAAATTGGTGTCGAAATGATTGAAAAAAAAAACCGACATATTTTAGAAACATGTTAATTGAGAGCATACTGTGTGAAAACAACATTAATTGTGTTAATGCAATGGTCCACAACAGATGGATGTTGTGCTAATTGTGTTTAGAGTTTTGAAAATGTGACTACAGATTGGACAAAAGCATGTTAGCAAATTGGCCTGTAGGTACATAGAGTTTTTGCTATGTTTGTGTCTAAGTTAGAAAAGAATTCATGTTTTTTGAAAGAAGTAGTCATTTGAATGCATTTTGCGCGAAAGCAATGATAAACTACTGTTGTGATCAGTGTTGATGTTGTGACCGTACTGAGAAATTTCTCCTAACGACTGCAAAAAACTAATATAATGAACTTTCTCATTTGAATAATAAGTCACCACTTTGAGGAACACATAGAAGCCAAATACTTTTATATTTTACTTAACAACTGGCACTTTATTTTATGTTCAGCCTCATCTATCTTTATTTTCCCACTTGTCTCATTATTAATGAAGAGTAGAATTCTTTAAGTGACCTTCACCCTTCCTAGTTCTCATTTCTTCAATCATTATCAGTGTCTTACATAGAGGTTTGTAAGTCCTTTGAAGTCGTTCTCCTTCAGCTCTGTGATACGGTTGTTCTGTAGGTCCAGGAGTTTTGTGTCTCTGGGAATTTCTCTGGGCACTGCAGTCAAACCTAAACAAGATATCAACATGTTCACATGCTAATTTAAAGCATCCAGGTTATAAAACATAGAGATCTGTAAACAAATCTCTATACAGAGACACCATTAGCTCACCATCTGGTCTGGATTTCCCCATGACAGGGCTTCTTATTTGACATCAAAATAATAGAATTAAATAGTGAACACAATTGAAAGTCTTAAACATTACAGCATGTTTTTGACAAGAAATTTAGTTAGATATAAACCAATTATGGTCATTTTCCATTCTGTGTCAGATTTTGGAGATACAGGTATACTGTATCTTTATATTGGGGTGACCTGAGGATGTTTTGCCAACACTTTTAATTAACATTTTTAAACCATTTGGGTTCTTTTGCCAGACATGGACCACATCACAAAACTATATCTAAACTCCAACAGAACCACATCAAGAGCACAAATCCAGCATTGTGTCTGTTTTAGCAGTGCAGTGTTCAAGATTCTAAATCAGGCCAATGATTCATGATGATTTCCAGCAGAGCCCAATAATTTATACTAGGCTGGGTTCAACCTCTGTTCCCCTCCAGCCATTTATAATGTTCCTGAGAACCACAACTGCCAGCCCGTCTTGCTTCAGCCATTTATAATGTTCTTGAGAACCATAACTGCCAGGTCATCTTGCCTCCCTCACAAGAGAAAAGTAAAATCATTGAGATATTAAGCACATTATAGGGATAGTTCACTCAAAAATAAAAATCAGTCATCATTTACTCACCCTCAAAGGAAGATATTTGGAAGGATGTCAGTAACCAAACAGATCTCGCCCCCCATTTACTAGCATAGTGGGAAAAATAAATACTATGGTAGTAAATGGGGGGCGAGATCTGTTTGGTTACTGACATTCTTCCAAATATCTTCCTTTGTGTTCAGCAGAACAAAGAAATTCATACAGGTTTGGAACAACTTGAGGGTGAGTAAATGATGACAGAATTTTCATTTTTGGGTGAACTATCCCTTTAAAGAAATACATTTTGGATTAAATAATAATAACCTATTCTCTATAGACAGCACAGCCCGTTGTCAACTATCACAAAAAATAATTTTGACAAAAAAAAAGTCTGGATTCCTTAATCAAATCAGAAAAGTGTTTCTGTGTATTGTAGAGTTTAATATGCTCCTTTATTCACAATCTAGGGAGGTGTCGTTATCACATTAGCTTAGCATTTTTCTGCCTACCTGCCACTCAAACCAACAAGTCCGCTGACGGACACAATGCCAGACCCTCAGAGTAAAGCTGGGCTTCGACAGCTGCCCAGCACATTACAGCCCCCCCAACCACAGCTTTACACACATCTACAGCCCCTAATAGGAACATATTTTTTGATGAAGGCACATAACCACATAAATATATACACAATTACGAACATCTGTTATGAATAACCATCAACATCAATTCAATTAAAGCCTACATGGCAGAATAACTTCCAGATATACAAAAGAAAATAAGAGAGCGCAGTGGATGGATCAATATATTACAAAGAAATCTTCATCACAGTGGGAGGAAGCATATAAAGAACCGCCTAAAGCGAGGGCTGTATTTTTCGATTTTATATCAAATCCACAAGCATAAACAAAGATGCAATGACATTCACAAAAACAAAAACACTTGTGAACACCAAAACACATGGAATAAAGCATTCATGCACATAGGCAAACACAGTCAGACACGCACAAACTAAAAAAGAATACATATAATTAAAATAATAAGCTCCAAATTCCTAAGTTTTCACTGCTTCTGTCAGTTCAATGCCTGTAAATGTTCTATGAGGATCATAACTTGGGCAAACTTGGCTGGAGAAGGAGAGAGCGTGTACATCTATAAGTATGACTATAAGGCAACAGCGGAGCTTCAATGGGTGCTGTTGGTGCCATGCTGAAAAATACACAAACAAACTGGCCAAATTTTGCCTGACATCCAGTTTCTTGAACCTGCATCTATAACCTGATCTTTTCACTTTCCCACATAATAAAAAGGCAAGCCCTGCTTTATGGGTGTGCACACATGCATGGTGGTTGGTTGGTTTGTTTTGCTTATACAACTCTTGTACATGTTTGTCCATCCACAGTTTGTGTATTTAGATTTGCAAACTGAATCATCACTGAAAAGCATAACCTTCACTTAAATGACAAAAAATCCTATAAGGTGAGGGTGAATGGTTCAACAAATCAGTTCAGTTAACAGTAGTGTTTCCTCGTTGATTGTAGGTCTGTTATTTCCTATCCTTAGAAAAGAAAACAAGAATATCTAAAAGCAGTCACACTGAAAGTGGCCCCAAATGACCATTTTGTCGATGTATTGTTAACAAGACATAACCCAAGACTATTTCCGGCCATACTGAAATAAACAAATGACAAATCAAAGACTAAATCTTCCTCTTTTCTTATTCTCCCTCTCACATTCCTTCTTACTTTCCCTGTCTATCTCTCACACACTGTCTTCCTGTGTGTCATAAAAACAACACAGAACCCCTCCTACATTTCAGTGGGAAATGGCACAGGCATTTTTCATTGTTTCCAATTCAGGCTGCAGTTTTCTTTGAGACTGTCAAACAGTCTTTATAAGATGCTGTAATTATGGAAATTAAACTAATATTAGCAAAAAATCCCTAAACCTTCAATCAAACTATCACTCTAATGCACTTTGATGATTCATTGTATAGTTAATGTAAATAATGATTAAAGGACCGTTCACACAAAGAATTATAACCATAAAGATAACTATACAGTAAGAATAACTTTATTAGTATCCACACCTATGGATGATAATGCTCTGTTTATTATAAACACGTGCTGCAGTTATGAAGTCTAGACTCTACAGCATTAAATTGATAGTTCACCCAAAAATAAATACATTTTTCATTACTTACTCACCCTCAAGTTGTTCCAAACCTGTATGAGTTTCTTTCTTCTGTTGAACACAAAAGAAGGTATTTTAAAGAATGTGGGTCACCAGACAGTTGATGGCACCCATTAACAAAAAAATACTATGGCTACCGTCAACTGTCTGGTTACCGACATTCTTCAAAATATCTTCTTTTGTGTTCAACAGAAGAAACTCATACAGGTTTGGAACGACATGAGGGTGAGTAAATGATGACAACATTTTCATTTTTGGGTGAACTATCCCTTTAAATGCTTGAGCTCATTAAAGTCAGGTAGATCTGATTTGCTTGTCAAGTATTTTATCATTCACCAGCTGTCAGACGTGTAAAGTATTTGAGTAAATGTAATTAGTTACTGTACTTGAGAATTGTTTTGGCTACTTTGTAGTTTTATTGAGTATCAAAGATACTAGCAACTTTAACTCTTTACTTGACTACATTTTTTAATAAGTATATGTACTCTTTACTCCACTACATTTGCAATGAGCAATGCAATTTTGCATGGCACTTAACTTTTTCTGCAGCAGTTTATTTCTGCTACAACAGAAGCAATATTGCCATCTACAGGGCACTGCAAGTACTACATCTTGTATTTTTTGCCCTTACTCACCAAAACTTGTCAACAAGGCTACTTTACATGAATGTGAGTGAATTAGCAAGTAGTTGTGATTCACTAGCGTTTTATATATGACATAAGGACATGACTGCAGCCACCGATGAGACCAAAATCGGCACGTTAAATTTTTATTTAACCTTATTTTATTTATCAGTTATATGGAAGAGAGCTTTTTGAAGGATATTACTTATGCTCTGTTTGAGCACTTGAGCTTAACTGAGACTTGATTGTCTATAGACATTTAAGAGGCTGTTGTGTCGACTTTGATTTATTGCAATTTTGAGGTGTTTGGTTTTATTTTTATTAAAAATAAATAAATATGATTGATCTTCTCACAAATCAACTGTTTCTTGTGTTTCACTGTCATGTCTCTTTGGTGTTGAGGACTAGTGCATCTTTGAGTCTATATTTAGTATGAGTAAAATACTTAAGTACTGTTAAAATCAGATACTCTAACCCCCTGTTTCACAGACAAGGCTTAAGCTAGTCCTAGACTAAAATGCACGTTTGAGCTGTTGTAACTTAAAGCAACTTGCACTGACATATCTTAAAATATGTCAGTGTAATTTTTTTGTCTCAAGATGCACACCAGTAATGTGTTTTTCTAGTGAAAGTTTATAAAAGCTACTTAAATGCCTTAATTGAACTAAGGCCTAATCCTGGCTTAGGCTAAGCCCTGTCTGTGAAACCGGGCCTATGACTTTTACTCAAGTTGTTTTGGAATTGGTGACTTGTAACTTGTAATACCTTTTCACAGTAAGGTATTCTGTACTTTTACTCAAGTATGGTTTTCAGGTACTCTTGACATCTCTGTCAGCTGGAAAAAAATCGTTCTGAAAGTGATTCCAATGATATTGTTCCTCTGTGTTGTTATTGTTATAGCTGTGGTGTGGACAGACAGACATACAGACAGATAGATGTGATACTCACTCAGGTCTGAGCATTGCACCACGCTGACTTGACAATGGCAACCAAAGGGGCATATAGACACATCCGGTGGCAGCTCCTCCAGAGCTGATCCCTCTTCATCTCTCATCATTACTGTCGTCAGATCTCCTCCTTCTCCGTCCATAGCAAAGTCCCAGAATCCTCTCTGCTCAAAGGGCAGAGTCAGTGAAGGAGCAGTCAGGCTGCAGACACTGAGCAGCAGCAGCAGGAAAGAGCGGCAGGAGAACATCACTGAGATTCAGAGACTTACACACACTGACCTACAGGATCAGGAGAGAGAGATTAATCATTATTTATTTAACGAGTTTGTTTGCCCATATAATCTTTAGGGTATTAGGTTAGCTAATTTGGCTTGCTGTCCACTGAGGAGGGGCTCGATGACGCAGCTTCAACTCGAGCTCTGATATACCCCCTACAGTGAATAAATATAGGATATGATTACATAGGGCAAGGTACCTGAGATGAAGGTGGAGTTTGGGGAGGTGGAGGGATGCTGAAACAGCTGAGACTGAAGAGAGGTGAGCAGCTGCTTATATGCTGTTGATTGGAAGATTAGATCGGCTCACTCCTCCCTAAATTACGTTTAGGAACTTCACTTAATTCGATATATCTGTGTGTATACACACAGGCCTATTAAACAGAGCCTTTAGTTTTCTTGGAGCAAATGTGTTAACTACACAAGGAGCAATGTGTCCTGCAGTTATTTAATAAGACTCTATGTCTTCTCTTCAAGTTCAGCCCGCAAACCCATTTCCTTAGCTCTGTTTATAATCATTAAAACAGTTTTCACAAAGTACATCAAAGGAACAGGATGGAACTAGTTTGTTATTTGGGGTTTTGGGAGGATATTGTAACATTGCCATCCGAATATAAATACATCATTCAGCATAGGACATGCCCTCCCTGAGAAACACTAAGAAGGCTTTGACATTTGTCATGAGGGCATATTTAAACATTACTCAAAATTACTAAAAGTACTATTATTCAAAAGTGCATAAAGAAGTTTTTTCTTGATATTTAAAACATATTAATAAGAGGAAAATTACTGAGTGCAACTATTTATTTAATCTTTTTGTATCGTCTGCAGAGTTTTTTAAATAAAAAAATATAGTGTAGGGGAAACTAAAGAAACAAGCGGTGAGTCTGTGTCTGTAGCACACGTCTGGTCAGACAGTATGTGGTGGTGGAAAAACTCTAACTGACCTTCTTAAAACATATCTTAAAACAAGCCATTCATTAGACAGGAAGGAGGTAGGAGGGAATATTTCTGACAGTCTCTGTTTGTCTGTGTGTGTGTTTGTGCATGTGTGTGCCAAGAAGGGTGGGGAGCCACCCATGATGTCATTTCTCAATGTGTTCCAGCTGAGTCCTGTGACATCATCAAATTTGGGGGCTGAGATGTGGTTAAGGGTCTGGGGTCCGCAGAACCCCCCAGAGGACCTCACTAATACCTTAAACATGGGCCTGTAAACTCAATTCAGCCACATACCCTCCACCTGTCACTTCCTGCCTTAACCTTGGCTCTTGTGGTAAACCTAAACTAAGCCAACACCTGTTCTAAACCCAAATCGACCACCTAAACTCAACCTTCATCCTGAACTTTGACTCTGAATCATGCATACTCTAATACCTCACACTAAATGTGATAAATGGCTAAAATACATGCAACATAACATTACAATTATCCTTTAAATCCATCCAGCTGCAAAGAAAATTCAGTAAATCTCATCTATGCCATCATAGTTGATTGTCTACACAAGTGAGTCTCCCAAGAGTTGCCACAACACTTTAATCCATATGGTATTCCCTACACATGCTGGGAAGAAACACATGTGGACGAGCGAGAGAAGCCAGATGTCAGAGGATGTCGTGTTTCCCAAGAGAGAAACTCAATGTCTTCCCATCACAATTTACTGCCACATACAAATTTGTTCCCTCAATAACAAAAGTTGGGATGACCCACAATAACATTCTCAGTTGTTCATTTATTTAGATGTTCATCAATACCGTAGACTTTGTCTTTTGTGTTAGTCCTAATCTTTAGGAATATAATATCTGAATTTTCGATCCTAATTCAAGAACACCTCGCATAAACTTCATTTTTTAAAGTTAGATAATATCTGCCATGTCATTTGTCGGTCAAAGAGGATCATTGAGTTGAGGAATGTCTAAAAGTCATTCTAGACTAACCTCGGTTGCTATTTATGCATAGAAAACCCCCGGTAAAGACTCCCATTATCTCAGAGTTATTCCCCAAATGTTGTTCATGTAAATGTGTCTGCTGAGTCCTTTATGTCTCCCATTTCACACAGCGTCTGTGTCATTAACTGAGTAATGAGCATGGATGCTTTTGCTGTTCCCCTTGGCTACTCCTCAATCATCTTCTGTGAACATTCAGACTTGTTATCTAGGTCTGGGCAACAGAAAGATCTTTGAAATGGACTTACAAACAGACATTTACATTAAAAATTTGTCATGGTGGCTGACAGTTCCCAGAGCTGACCATATGGCTGATCCAAACATTTGCTAAATTTCAGTTAATCTAAAGTAGGCATTAGAGCCTAAAGTATCCAATGGAATCCCATTCTTCATCCTGACATGCCAACATCTATGTGTGTTCCTCTCATATTGTCTGGCCATCTTTCACTTTAAAGTTAAACACTTGGGAAAGCGACAGCCGTTTTTTATGCCGCTGACCTGGAATAAAAGCAAACAGGGAAGAAAATGTACCCATTTGTAAAAATAGCAGCTAAATTATACCATGCTCCCCAAAAAAGGTCCGGTTTGGACTGGCCAGAGGAATGCAAGGAGAGGGCCGACGCACAATTATACACAAGTCCTTGCATCCTGCACTCCATTTTAAAACTATATGCATTATTTACGAACACAAGCACCATAATATGCGTAAGTATATGTGCCATTTTTACAGGATAAAATACTGTTGCGCTCAGCACTTCCACGCAGCAACTCTTTAATAAGCAGCTGCTCAACAAAACAAGTAGGATTGAGTAGGATTTCAATAGTTATGTTCACACATCAGCAGAATACGACTGTCTGTGCTATTTGGAGAACTAAATACGGTTCTGCAGGGCTCGACGCTGCAAATAAAATAATTACAAATGAGATAAAAACGTTCTTATAATTATTCAAATCTAGTTGGGAAAGATTTGTCTCTGTTCATATGCCGTTTCGTCACATTTCATCTGGTTAAAGTGTGCGCCAGTGTTTTTTTTATGCTACCAAGACACCACACAACAACAAAACCATGGTAATTTGTGAACAAATGACTCTTAAGAGCCAGTCCTTTTTAATAAGGCAAACAAAAGAATTCACAAAACAGCCACAAACTAATTTGAGAATAAATCAATTATCCATTCAGTCGTTGATTTGTTCAGAGTCAATACTGAGGTAGCTAATTGATTCCCTCATTGAAGCACAAGTCATTTTTTGTTTAAGTGCGATTCAAAATGAACCAGAGATATATAATTTACTGAGATTTACATATTAAAAGTACATAATATACATTAAAAGGCATAATATTATGACCACTGACAGCTGAAGTGAATAACACTGATTATCTCTTCATCACGGCACCTCTTGGTGGGATATATTAGGCAGCAAGTGAACATTTTTCCTCAAAGTTGATGTGTTTAGAAACAGGAAAAATGTGCAAGCGTAAGGATTTGAGCGAGTTTGACAAGGGCCAAATTGTGATGGCTAGACGACTGGGTCAGAGCATCTCCAAAAGTGCAGCTCTTGTGGGGTGTTCCCGGTCTGCAGTGGTCAGTATCTATCAAAAGTGGTGCAAGGAAGGAACAGTGGTGAACCGGCGACAGGGTCATGGGCGGCCAAGGCTCATTGATGCACGTGGGGAGCGAAGGCTGGCCCGTGTGGTCCGATCCAACAGACGAGCTACTGTAGCTCAAATTTCTCAGGAAGTCAATGCTGGTTCTGATAGAAAGGTGTCAGAATACATAGTGCATCGCAGTTTGTTGTGTATAGGGCTGCATAGCCGCAGACCAGTCAGGGTGCCCATGCTGACCCCTGGACTTAAAGGACTTAAAGGATCTGCTGCTAACATCTTGGTGCCAGATACCACAGCACACCTTCAGGGGTCTAGTGGAGTCCATGCCTCGACAGGTCAGGGCTGTTTTGGCAGCAAAAGGGGGACCAACACAATATTAGGAAGGTGGTCATAATGTTATGCCTGATTGGTATATATATACATGACAGAACCATAACCAATTATTTATTTACAAACAGACAGAAATTTTCTTACAAAACAGTGATATTGATATAAAGCATAAATACAATCAGATCACTAATTTTAGGGTGATCAATGTCATGTTAGGAAAATGGTGTGATGGTACACCATGGCTGTAGCAGCAAAAGTAAAAATAATTTTAAAAATAGCTTTACCTAGAGGGTTTTCCTGTACAAACTGGTAAAGCAATACATGCTGACCTCACTGATCAACTAGTCGCTTGTTAGATGAGTGGTTGTCTATTGTGATCCATCACCACAGAAGATGATTGACTTTGATGACCTATTCATCATACAGACATTCAATCCGCTATTATCTGCTATTATACAGAACAATCTGAGAGTCACACCTGTTAGTAAATACACTTGTCAATCCCGAACAGTGTCTGTGTGAAAGCCACATACACCTGATGCCTTCTATCCCATGGCCTTAGCCAAATACATCAGTATTTTACACACTCCTCTCCAGCACAGTTACTTGGTATGGCCTAACAACTGCTTCTGCTGTTAATTACACAGCACATACTCCTCAATGAGGAACGCAAACAGCTATTTCTATCACTCAAAATGTCAGTCTTAAAGTCACATGTACATGTTAGTCGTAGAGATGAAGAGAGATAAATTAAGAGAGAGAAGGTACAGAAGAGAGCAGCAACTGATGGCAGAAGCAAGGTGAAAGTGAAAGTGCTGTATTCTCTTAGTTAAGATCATGTATGTCTGTGTATACACTCAAAGAAAAGTCTATAAAATATGGCCCAAAGTACCGTGTTAATAAGACATTAATACGCACATGACGACAGGGAGGTGACGGCGGTGCGTATATCGAGTTCTTCGACTTCTTCGACTTCCCTCCCACTTCTGGTAGATTTCTTATCCTGTGCGAATTGGCCATTAATATTACAGACATCCTGTGGTAAAATTACATTACACCATCTACCCTTGTAAAACTAATCCCGTCCGAGCAGGGTTTTAGTCTAATAAGCTTATGAAACAATGCTGTTTAATATTTAGACCAACACGTGTCTTTTATCTGCATGAAACAATTAGATACTGTCTAAATCTCCACCTAGTCTGGTGTTTCTGAAAAAGACAGACAGTAATTAACTAAATGTCAGATTTTAATAATAGAGCGCACAGCAGACGCCTCTCCAGAAATGACAGAGACTGAGCAGTACCCACACAGAGATCTCTCTGAACACCGCAGCATGTTTCCCATGATTACTGTAATAATAATAATAATAATAAAACACAAGACTAACACATTAGTCAAAAAGGGAATTTCCCTCCAAACTGTGAGGCATGTGTTTATGTCTGATTTGAATGTCTTTTTTCAAGACTCATTTGTAGAGTTAAAGGGTTAGTTCACCCAAAAATGAAAATTATGTCATTATTTACTCACGCTCATGTTGTTCCACACCCGTAAGACCTTCGTTCATCTTCAGAACACAAATTAAGATATTTTTGATGAAATCCGATGGCTCAGTAAGGCCTGCATCGCCAGCAATAACACTCCCTTTTTCAATGCCCAGAAAGCTACTAAAGACGTATTTAAAACAGTTCATGTGACTACAGTGGTTCAACCTTAATATTATAAAGCGACTAGAATACTGTTTGTGTGCCAAAAAAACAAAATAATGACTTTATTCAACAATATCTAGTGATGGGCAATTTCAAAACGATGCTTCATGTAGCTTCGAAGCTTTACGAATCTTTTGTTTCGAATAAGTGGTTCAGAGCGCCAAAATCACATGATTTCAGTAAACGAGGCTTCGTTACGTTGTAAAACACTGCTTCATGAAGCTTCTGAGGTTTATGAATCTTTTGTTTCGAATTAGTGATTCGGATCCCCTATCAAACGGCTAAACTGCTGAAATCACGTGACTTTGGCACTCCGATTCACTGATTCGATTCGTAAAGCTCTGAAGCAGTGTTTTGAAATCGGCCCATATAGATATTGTTGAAAAGTCTTTATTTTGTTTTTTTGGCGCATAAAAATATTCTCGTCGCTTTATAATATTAAGATAGAACCACTGAACTCACATGAACTGTTTAAAATATGTTTTTAGTACCTTTATGGACCTTGAGAGTTTGAATGGCTTTGCTCTCAATAGAGGCCTCACTGAGCCATCGGATTTCATCAATATCTTAATTTGTGTTCGGAAGATGAACGAAGGTCTTACAAGTGTGGAACGACATGAGATTGAGTAATAAATTACATTATTTTCATTTTTGGGTGAACTAACCCTTTCATGAAGCAGTGAAATCGCCCATCACTAGATATTGTTGAATAAAGTCGCTATTTTGTTATTTTTGGCACACAAACAGTATTCTAGTCGCTTTATAATATTAAGGTTGAACCACTGTAGTCACATTAACTGTTTTAAATATGTCTTTAGTAGCTTTCTGGTCATTGAAAAAGGGTGTGTTATTGCTGGCGATGCAGGCCTTACTGAGCCATCGGATTTTATCAAAAATATCTTAATTTGCGTTCCGAAGAAGAACGAAGGTCTTACTGGTGTAGAACGACATGAGGGTGAGTAATTAATGACATAATTTTCATTTTTGGGTGAACTAACCCTTTAAGGCTAAAAAAAAAAAAGCCAAGGCTATGACATGTCTACATGCTTATATATTGATTTTCAATCTATAAATGGGTCAAAAGATAAAACATGTAATTTATTTAAGCAATGAAATAAAATAAGTATAATGAACTACATAAAAAGCATTTCAAACGTTTCCAGCATGTTTTATAATTACTCCAAAATCAAACATAGTTCACCCCTTCTGCACGTTATCACGTCTGTCAAAACTTATCACGTCCGTCAAACTTAGGCTGGCTGTCGGTTGGAATATCAGAACTAAAAACACTGACATAACACACTCATGGGCATCAATCACATCACTGAATACTTGCTGGGTAAGAAATAAATAATTATTACCTTACAATCCATCAGTTTTCAAACCACATCATTTGAATATCACAACATTGATGTCTGTCAAAAAATAACGTGCACAATACACGGTAGTATTTAGAATCTTTCTGCTTATCTTGCATGTTATGTACAGACTGAAAGTTTGTGGTGGGGATTCGTCAGTGACTCTCTTTCTGCAGGTAGTTGGTGGCATAATGTGTCTTTATAACAAGTCAATGAATCATTCATCCAACCGTTTTTTATTCAAAAATGCTGATTCATTTAGGAACTAAACACCACCACGTTGGCAGAACAAAAACAAAGAATATTGTGTCTGTGAAAGTTCAGTGACATTGCTTTATTAAAATAACTAATTGTGGTTAACCTACCTTTTTATGGAAAGAAAACATAATGTGCATAATGCATTTAAGGTCAACAAATCTGTGTGTTGATGACACTCATAGCAGAATATATGTGGTACTTAGTGAGTCATGTTTTTACCCACAATATTTCTGGAGCCCTACTTATGGAGCTGTGGGACAAGACAAAAATGTTTGGAAACACTGCTTTAGAAGAAAAGCAAACAACTTTATAAATATTTTTCCTAGATATTAAAGTATGATTGTTAATCAAAAATGTACTGTAAGTAACTTTGCAACTACATGTCAACTAACTCTATTTAGAGCATTAGTAGACTGTTAGTTACTTATAGTCAGTAGAATGTCTGTTGGGCGGCCATCAAAATAAAGAACAATCTACTAATACTGTGATGAGAGTTAGTTTACATGTAGTTGCAAAGTTACTAATAGTTTGTAGAATGCCTAAAGTGGACCATCAAAATAAAGTGTTACCAAATGCCTTTTTCATCTTTTAGAATATAACCATGAGGAGCTGAATGTTTAGAATTAAATTATGGCACTTATCTAACTAACATACCAAAGTTGGGAGGAGGAAGTTCAGTTTGCACTAACCGTGGGAGCCAATGAACTCACATGACCCTGGTGAATCTGTGGTTTGTTATATTAGTTGGCAAATCCATGAATAATGAATTTCTCTCAAAACAGCTTTGACACGTTAAATGTGGTTTGATTGGGAGTCCAATGACACTATTGCTTTCAATGTTCAACAGCCAATAATCTCTGACATCAACCAAATATATGAAGATTCCCAATGCAATCTGTTCTTACGAAAGTCAATCATCTAAACTGAGCCGTTTTGTCTGTTGCATCCACACATGTATAGGCTACTTACTTTTCTCTGTCTTACTGACACACACTTTCTCTCCTGACAAACCTTTGGGTGGTTCTGGGCTCTGTGCACTTGGCAGGAATTAACTGCTGGCTTGACTGTAATTTGTTAACTTTAGTCCCTAAAAAAGCTTCTGCCTGGCAATGTCTGTACTGCTCTGCTTGAATGTGGTGACTGGCACAACAAAGAGTGAAGGCAGATCTGATCATCAGAGCAGCTGGTTGTTAAAGGGTTATATAGAGTGTGAAACGGTATTATTTTAAAAAGATATTGGCCATTTCCACAATTATATGTATAGGCAATTCCGAGAAAGACTGAAAGAGAGAGAAAGTGAAGGCAACTGGAAAAGGACAGAGGTGCCCTGAAATTTGTGTTTTGGAACATGAGAGAAAGAATTCAAATGGTCAAGGTAAATAAAACTTGCTGTGCAGAACAATCACCAAAAAAAAAAAAAAAAAAAAAAAACTATGAATAAATAATAAGACATTGTAAATGTGATAGAAAAGGACAGAACTTTTCTGTTTGATTTTTTAGGTGTTACTAGTGGCAATCATGGCTCCCATGTAGGGTTCCTATACTGATTAGATAGATAGATAGATAGATAGATAGATAGATAGATAGATAGATAGACTCAGAGAGCAGATTTACTGTTTTTATCTTGAATTCAACAAGAGTAACAGTCACAACGTCATTCAAAATATCCTAAACATCCGTCTTTCCTCTTCATTCACCCTCTCCTCTTTCAGTCTTAGTGTTCACATATATACCACTGCATTTACTCCATATATGTAGAGGGACATTGAGAAAGCATGAATTCTGTACATAAGCTAAGTGCTTAGCTTTTGGTGATGATTCTTTAATGACATACATTAGCAAAATTTCACTTTTCTGCAATGAGTGCTACTTTATATGCGCTCATGATGTAGCAAAACAAGAAGAAGAATTTTTCCATGACATAAAAGAACATCTATTTGATTACATTTAAAGTAGGAAGAGGAATTTAAAAGATAAAAAGTCTGAATAGCAAGAAATTAGAATCACCACAAAAAATAACTAAATTAACAAAACAAAAAATATTTGATTTAAATTTAACTCTTTAACTATCAAAACATATTAATGACATGCACCACCAGACCATAATTTAGAGCATCGATATCAACATGACTGTGCATATGAATAAAGAGAGAGCAACAAGTTTGCACATACATAAGGTACATCTATACTAAGAAAGTTTCATAATGCAATTCGTTGATTTCATGTGCCTTAAGGCTCGCTAAAGCTTTAGTCCATAAACCTTATATAGCCTACCTAAAAAGTTCAATATTCAAAATATCAAGGGAAGGGGTAGACAAATCAAAATGACAATACAACAGAACAGAAAAAAGATTAAAAAAAACATATACAAGTAAAGTAACTAGAAAACGCAGTTAAATTCCACTCACCTTAATTTGGGCAGTAGTATTTCCACACTGTGAGCTCCTGCTACCGTATTTATTTTCAGTGTTTGTTATTTGGGCTTTAAATTATATATTTTCTTCGTCGTGACTTGGTCTTCTAATGTTAACTATCTTAACTAACTCTAGTGGGTCATCAAGCCTGTATCTGTCAGTGAGACGGAGAGCTGGACTGGTTTACACACGGAGGAAATAGGCGAACACATCGCGCGGGTTTGGGGGTTGGACAGTGCCAGAACTTCTGCCAGCCGCTTTCATACAGTCAGTGATGCGCACTCAGTAGTGTGTAGGCTACCTTTTGCGCAACACATTTATGAAACGATTTCTGACAGGTTTAAAGTTTTTTTTTACACGTCTTTAAGTGCAATCAAGCAAAGGAAATGTTTTTTTACAACGTGGATATTAAATTACAACATCGATACCCTAGCAAAAAATGTCAACATGATAGGATAACCGTGAAGTTTCCGCCAAAATACATTTTGTACCATATATAAGGCTATCCCAATAAATTAATGTGGTATACTATACCTTTTATTTTTAATTTCGATTTTAATTTGCCTCGAATGTGAAACTTTACAAAAAAAAATATGAAAAATGTTAATAGTTCCATATCAGTTAGCAAGGTAGCCTATAGCAGGCTAATAATTACGTTTATCTCGTGGTGTTTTTTCATCGATGTAAATTTAAGCATACATTTAACAAAAGCGTTTAAATTTTATATATTTAATAATAATCACAATAACCACTGAAATTTCGCTTAAAATCTACAGTAAAACAGTTAGCCTATAGATTAAATAGGCTAATGAGGATGTTGGCACGGATGATGATCAGTTAGACAAGTTTAACTAGAAGGAATGTAATACCTACCCTACGGTGACTGAAATTCATCCAAAATCCAAAATTTTGGTTGTCAAAACCTATTACAAAAGAACATTCATTTCTTTGTAATTTAGAGCCTGCCTCTTTCGACAAGCTGGAGGAGGTAAAAAAAAAAGGCAATGCAAAAAAATAATAGTATAATCTCATAATAATATCAAAAAGTCACAGTTTTATTTATATTTTTCTGTCCTCTCAGCTATTCCTCATTGTCTTTTGCAGTTTGAAACTGTTTAATATACCTTACACACTGCAACTTGTATTTAACTTGTTTGAGGTAGTTGTAGCTTCATAAGTATAGCACTTTCTGAGGAGACAGTCTACTGCAATAAAGAGATTCACTCAGAGGCATTTTCTTTCAGCACAGAGAAAGCTGCAGGCAGGACGTTAGTCTGCAAGGGGACATCAGTGGTTGCATTAAAATGTACCCTAACATTGGACAGTAAAGAGCTACATAATCTAATATAAAGAGTACCACTTTTCTTCATCATGATTTATGGACATGCACATTTAATTCATGTAATGCTGAGCTATAGAAAGCACAGTTTAGCTCATGATGATGCTGTTTCAGGTCTGTTTCCTATTTACCATTGGCAACCTGCACTGTTATTCATTTCAGCATTTAGTTAATTCTACTGCCAGCACCCACTCACTAACTGCAGTTGGAGGAATTAGAACAGAAACTGGTAGATTTTCTGAAGCAGACCAAGGAAAAATATTTTCCTGATGCTATATGCACTAATTATATTAGAAGAGAGGTACAATGTCAGTATGCGTGGATACCTTTCATGGTCCTTTCGTATGTCACATCTGAAATTCACCACTCCATCATGCACACATGGATCTTTCAGTGTGATGGAGAGAATGTTTACTGCCTAGTCCTTACTGTCCACTTTTTCTTTGCTCACATTTCCTCCACCTTCATCTTGCTGTCAGTTATCCTCTTCATCTTTTTTGTTTGTGTGGTTCATCTTTTTTACTACAGTATAGGTCTGTAATGTGTATGAAGCTGGTCAGCGCAGAAACTACACTGTTGTGGATGGATGCAATGCAATAATGTACTGAGAAGTGTGTCTGTGCATATTCTTGTGTGCAATGAATGTTGTTTGCTATATCTTTTCTCACTCATTCCATTCTCTTTACACTCTCTGTCATGGAATGCTCTGTGATTTGGGTTCACTGTATAGTAGGGGGGTTTATGGGCCGCTGCCCCCTTCTTGATCCTCTAATAACAAACACAGGAAGCTGCTGTCGCCGGACAAGAGCAAAAAGAGGACAACTCAGATGGACAGAGAGTTTGTACATCTAAAAATTTAATTTAATTTAGACCAGCATTTTATATTTGACATTACTAATGTAACTTTCTTTTGTGTTATTTAGACAGCAGGTGCATTATAGCTCTGATATATACTTATATATTCAACATGAGCAGATGCTTTCATCCAAAAAGATTTACGAAAAGAAAATATGTTAGAAGCACTGCCTGCAGCTACAAGATAATACTTTATTATACAATATATTATTACTCTAATTACTATGGAAGCCTGTTTCTGCTTTAGATTAAAAATAAAAAGCTAATTATGACTATAACGCTCGTAATTCTTCCAACTGCAACATTGTTTCTCTCAATTGTGACTTTATAGCTTGCAATGTAACATTTCACAATTTTAAATCTCACAGGTTGAATTGAATTCACAGCATATCTCACAACAGAGCCCCTAAATGGACATGTTTATGGTAAAAAAAAAACAAAAAAACATAAAATGAGAAGAAAAACAGCTGTCAAATTTTAATGCTTTTGCATTTGCTGGCAAAGCTTTTCCGTTCCTCCATAAACTTTACATTTGCTTGCAAAAGCTTTGAAATATAGTTATACCTCCCGCCTCATATTTTTTCATAAGCAGTTTTGCATTCACATAAAGTAACTGACTAGTCTGACAGAAAATGAATCAGAGAGAATATTAGATGTTTTTGCATGTCTTTGAGGATGCGTGAAGGCCAGCCTTGCCTTCCATGCAGAGCCCGCTGTACATGTGAAAGCTGCTTGAGGCTGAATAAAGAAAGAACAGTGCTTGTCTGTGGGCCAAAGAGGATATGAAGGATAAGACGGATCTCCTCTGGGTTAAAAAACGTATCCTCAGTGCCCTTATTCTCAAGCGGAGGAATCTGAACCAGTCACAGCTTATGCTATCAAGTTAGTGAGTCCAGTCGACAAAAGACCTCTATACCACCATATCCTCCTGGGACCCAAAAAAAAAAAAGATTTTGAATTTAATATTTTGTTTCAAATTATTTTTAGAGCATAAGAAAAAAAATGGAAAAATAATGTTTTTGAAAAATTATATTTCATTCATATTTTATGCTATGCCCTCTGTAGTGGATACCAGGACTAAGTTGTTTAAAAAATAAAATGACAATAAATTACATGTATAGGCAAAAACAATGGAATTTTTTTTTATTCACCAATCAATTTTTTAAACTAAATTTTGTTTAAAGATGATTCTCAACTATGTTATGAAAGACAGAACGGAATGAATCGATATACCATTTTACTTGGATTTTCATGGATTTTCCCATTCAATACAATGCATCTATATACTGTATCTAATTTGCATATTCATGTGTTCTTGGAGCAACATGTAATGAAAAAAGAAGTGTAATAATGGGAGTAAAAATTAGCAACATTTTCATAATAATATCTAATAATTAATAGGAATATTGATATATAATTTATTTCGCTATTCACTTGTTGTGTCTCCCAAAATGCCTGATAAACATGATTTAAGTCCTGTTGTCCTCTACAGAGGTCATGTATGAAATCAATGCCGTTTTGTAACAGAAAGTCATATTTTGATTAGAAACCCCATAACATTTTCCTGAGATGTTGATTTATAACAAACAATTAAAAAAATAATCCAATTTAAATGATAATTACAAAATATTATCATATTTCCATAAGAGTGCAAAATTTGATCACTAAATTAATGTCAGTCATTTTTAAAGACCAAGGAAAAGTTGTTGTCACGGTGAAACTTTCAAACATTTGGTATCTCTGCAAAGCCCTGAATGTGCTCTTTACAGGACAGCCAGACTTAAAACTGTGACGTATGATTTCAGAGAAATTCACTAAAATATAATGTCCACTACAGAGGGCAAAAGTCTATTCCTGAGTCCCATGAGGATATAGATGGTCCCCTGCAGTGACACTATGAAACTCATGACAAACAACAAAAAATGTATCATTTATATTATGCTGCTGGGGAAGATGTTGAGATGGACTTAAGAGTAATTTTTGTTTTATTTAAATATGCTCCCCAAGCTAAAATCACTCAGATGTCATCTGAAAACCCAGCAGGAACATAAGCAGCATGAATTTTGTTGGTTGCGGTGGCCACTTTCTTAGACAGTAAAGCACTGTTTTCAAAATGACTGTACAATTATGTCAAATCAAGGTTATTTTGCGTGCAGATCGGATAACCAATTGCACTGGCCAACTCGGTGCTTAGAAGTAATGTGTGATTATATGCTCAGCTCAGTTGGGAGTTAGAGAAAAGAGTTTGTTGTACTTTTTGTTAAAATAGAAATTGTGAGTTGCACTGCTTATTGTGTGGCTTCAAAAACTCCAGATGTGTGTATTTTCATTCTATAGGGCAGCTTTTTGGCTTTATGGAGTACCATTATCATTTCGTCAATCCTGGTGCACTGGGAAGCCGTCGGTTTTTAGGATATAAAAATTGTTTCATACCACATGCATAAGAAGAATGTAAATGGGGCTGCAGTGTTAATAACGGCCATAAATTATAAAAATGTTATCAGGAGAGAACCATTGAGAACTATTACAGTCATGATTGTTACAAAATAAGTGGTCCGTATCTATCAAAAGTGGTCCAAGGAAGGAACAGTGGTGAACTGGCGACAGGGTCATGGGCGGCCAAGGCTCATTGATGCACGTGGGGAGCGAAGGCTGGCCCATGTGGTCTGATCCAACAGACGAGCTACTGTAGCTCAAATTGCTCAAGAAGTTAATGCTGGTTCTGATAGAAAGGTGTCAGAATACACAGTGCATCGCAGTTTGTTGTGTATGGGGCTGCTGCAGACCAGTCAGGGTGCCCATGCTGATCCCTGACCACTGCCGAAAACGCCAACAGTGGGCACGTGAGCATCAGAACTGGACCACGGAGCAATGGAAGAAGGTGGCCTGGTCTGATGAATCACATTTTCTTTTACATCACGTGGATAGCCGGGTGCGTGTGCGTCGCTTACCTGGGGAACACATGGCACCAGGATGCACTATGGGAAGAAGGCAAGCCGGATGGAGGCCGTGTGATGTTTTGGGCAATGTTACTTTGACACGTACCACCTACCTAAGCATTGTTGCAGACCATGTCCACCCTTTCAGGGAAACGGTATTTCCTGGTGGCTGTGGCCTCTTTCAGTAGGATAATGCGTCCTGCCACAAAGCAAAAATGGTTCAGCAGTGGTTTGAGGAGCACAACAATGAGTTTGAGGTGTTGGCTTGGCCTCCAAATTCCCCAGATCTCAATCCAATCCAGCATCTGTTGGATGTGCTGAACAAACAAGTCCAATCCATGGAGGCCCCACCTCACAACTTACAGGACTTAAAGGATCTGCTGCTAACATCTTGGTGTCAGACAGCACACCTTCAGGGGTCTAGTGGAGTCCATGCCTCGAAGGGTCAGGGCTGTTTTGGCAGCAAAAGGGGGACCAACACAATATTAGGAAGGTGGTCATAATGTTATTCCTGATCAGTGTAAATTTTATATAAAATAAACAATCCTAACATAAATATATATTATAATATACACGAAGACAACTTTATCACATATCACTTTATTTTTATGAGTACTTTAGACTTGTCTAAAGTTGTCCAGTAAAATATCCCAAATTGCTGCTAAAACTTGAAATCAATATTAGCTTTGATAAAGTGAAGTTTCTGCGAGTTGTGTGGACCAGTGTCTTCTGAGCAGTGAACTGCTAAATAAAGCATTAAGTGTGATGTGTGTGTGTGTGTGTGTGTGTGTGTGTGTGTGTGTGTCGTGACTAATGGAGATGAAAAATGTTCTCTAAGCACGAGACAAGGATTACTACAATCTCTCAAACTTCCCTCAGAAGTCTGCTTGCTGTCAGATTATAAGGACTGTTCAAAAGGAGGAGAAGATACTATAAATAGAAGCCTGAAAGGACTTGAAAAGAGAACAATAATAATAATTGACCTACTGTGTATTTTACAGCAAGCACAGGATTATGTGTAAGTGTCCTACAAATTAGACAGGATTTCTTAAAAAGAGGAAGGCTTTAGCATCCGGAAAGGCTGTTTTGATTACTGTGCATGTTTTTCATTAATGCTTGCTAATAAAATGTCAGGACAAAGAACATCAAGAACTAAGAAGTCATTTTGTTAACAAAGCTGGAAGGACACCAGGGTTTCTGCGGCCTGGACGTGCTGGAGAGGATCACAGATCCTCAGCATACGTCTTTCTGCTTGGCCCCAATATCTTTAATAGTATTTCTCCCTTTTGGGGCTGCAAGAATACAAGCATTGTGTTTTGCAAACAGACCAGTCATAGGTTATTAAACCTCTCCTCTAGGAAAAGGATCACCAGGAAACATGCACATTTGAACCTCAGAGCCATTATCCCTAAACAGCAGACACAAGCCCTGCTGCCTTCTTGACTTTTAGGCCATGACACACTTGAGACCAACATATGTGATCTTTTAAGTCATGTAGCATTTCTTTTTTTCCCTGCATGCCCTATTTGAAATGTCCAGCTGCTCTTTTGCTCTCCAGATGTCAGAGTCACAGGATGTGTGTACATTTTACACTTTATTTTACAGTGTTACACTTTACATGTGGTTACTATAGTAATTACTATAAACTGTGCATAATTATTAAAGTGCAACCTTTTTTCTTTTTTTTTTTACAAGGTTCTCTGGAAAACCAAGAAGTGATTTTCCACCTATGGCTGAACGGTTCTGAGTTGTGTCCACATTACCTAAACTACCCTGAAATACAAGTATATTTCAGCAGTGCTTTCATGATTCATAATAGCTGCGAGTGGTCTGACTTAAAAGTACTTTAAATGAGTCCAAATGCCTTCAGTGTAATGCAATTCAAACTAAATGTGTCATGCCATAAGATTTCTTTTGAATGATCAGGCAAGGTCAGTGGGGGCATCCACAGCTTGATGTAAAGAATTTAGAATTGTGAGCTAGACATAGATGCTTAAAGAAACTCATCTTGAGGCGCTTTACGCTTTGATAGATTTCTTGGTTACGAGGATTCTGAGGTACTTATGTAAATTGCATTGAAGTAACCCGTTCTTACCCAGAGGCAGTTCTGCTGATGAGCACAGAGGGGCCCTTTTCAGAGCTGTGGGCGTCATTCACACCTGAACTCAGCAGACATCGCAGCTCATAAGTTCTATCTCATTACCTTGCCATTCAAAATATCATCTTTGCTCAGAGGCTTTTAGCCGTTCACCTGAGGCTTCTCTCAAGAATCCTGCAGTGTGACCTGAAACCTGAAAGTCAGGAATAAAGATGCTGTCACATACCTCAGAAAAGTATAGTGTATATATATATATATATATATATATATACTGTACATACACAACGGGTAAAATAAGTATTGAATATGTCAACATTTGTTTTATTAAACACGATTCCAATGCAGCAATTCACATGAAATTTTGAACAGAGAAAGAAATCATAATTTTACAATCCATAAAAAAGCTGTGTAATAAAGGGAAATGATTCAGGAAAAAAGTATTGACCACATTAACTGAAATTATATTTAATAGTTGGTGGAAAAGTCTTTTTTGCAATGACAGCTTCAAGGCGCATCCTGTATGACCAAACTTTAAATCTTGAATATTCTCGAGGTCTCTCTTGTGAATTTTGATCTTCAGTTCCTTCCACAAATGCTCTGTTGGGTTTAGGTCTGGTGATTTACTGGGACATTCTAACAACTTTATTTTCTTCTTCTGGAACCAATTCAAACTCGCCTTTGAAGTGTGTTTTGGATTGTTGTCCTGGTGGAAGGTCCAGCAAAGTCTCATCTTCATCATCCTGGTGGATGGCAACAAATTCACCTCAAGAATTCCCAGTACATGGCTCCATTCATCTTCCCTTCAAAAATATTGATTCTGCCAGTACCATGAGAAGAGAAACAACCCCATACCATGATGCTTCCACCTAGAAAACATCACTGTTGGTATGGTATTTTTAGGGTCAATATGCAAAGCCATTTCTCCTCCAAACATGGCATGTGGTATTGTTGCCATCTCATCTGACCACACTAAATTCTCCCAGTAGTTCAGACCTTTCCAAATGTGTAGAAAACAAATGAGCCTCAACATGCCTTTTCTTCAATAATGGAGCTTTCCATGGTGAGTGTGCATGGAGGCTGTGGCGGTGGAGTGCATTTCCTATTGTTTTCTCTGTGAAAACTGTACCTGCTGCCTCCAAGTTTTTCTGGACCTCTTTCCGAGTGGTCCTTGGTTCTTGGGCTACTCTTCTGACTAACTTTCTGACTCCCTGATCAGAAATCTTGCGAGGAGCTCCTTTGCGTGGCCAGTTGATGGTGGAATGATGTTCCTTTCAGTTGTGGAAAATGGTGCTTAAACATTCAGGAGTTGGAAAATACTTCTGTAACCAATACCGTTGTTATGTACAGCAAAAATCTTGTTGTGAAAGTCTTGGGAGAGCTCTTTGCCTCTACTTATCATGAGATGTCCAATACTTGCATTCAGAGGTGGGTAAGCCTTTTTCTAACCTAACAACATGCACTAACCCAACTGATTCTAATTTGCACAGGTAGGAGGTAGAACTACTAAATCTGTTGCATTCTTGACTTGCCTTGCCTTAGTGTACTGCTTTTTCTTAGTGTGTTCAATTAAATTATTTAAAAAAAAAAAAAAAAAAGAAAAAAAAAAAGCAGTATATATGTAAGCAATAAGGTATGATAGGTTTCGCTGTGTTGTGAATAAGTCACTGCTGAAGGACGTGACTTATTCATGATAGAGCACTAGCCTCGAGTACCTTATTGCTTTTATAAAAATATGTATTAATGCAACTTTCATGAAGTAAATTTTCACTAAAGCCTTCCTTCCGCCGTAAAAAAATAGTCCCTGGCCATGAACAGCAACAGAAGTTACATTAGTACGCCATTAGATGGCGGCAAAGACTGTCTTTATGAGTGAGTCAGTCAGTAGCGAAGACTTTTACATTGAAAAGACTGAATTGTTGTGAACACGGAACAAGACAAAACTGACAAATGCTTTGACTAGCGCTGTCAGTCACGGGAAAGTCCCTTACCTGTTAAAAGGACAGGATAATACATCGGACATTTAAACAGATTTTTTATTATGAACATAAGACTGACTTGAAGGAAAATTCTAAATCTGAATGCAGGTAATAAACTCGCTCACTCGATCTCTTTCTCACAATATTCTTCTACATAATACAGTAAGCTTCAATGAACAATATCAATTGAGAACATACAGTTTACGTTGCTAAGAGTGGTTGCTAAGGGTGTTGTGTAGTGATACACAGAACCGTTGGGTAAGGCGGTCATAGCCGTGTTTTATCATGAATAAAACACAGCTATTGACCAATCAGAATCAACGACAGGAACTAACAGTTATATATATATATATATATGGTTCCATCATGTCTGACAGACACGTTCAAATCGTGGTAATTGTGAACATTTAGCATTACATAGAGGGTTTTAATACCATTTTTTAAATAAATGAATTAATATTAAAGTATTATACATGAATTTGTTTTAATGTCACATCAGAATATGAAGACATAAAAATACAATACAATTATAAATATAAAATGATAAAATAATAAAATCTTTGCAAATGTACCAAAGTATAAATGAATACTGTGATAGAAAGCCATTAATAATTGTCTGAGCCAGGGAGTTTCTGATCCCGCTTGTGACATTAACTTACAAGAAGAATGTTTTTATTACATACAAAAAGAAACAAAATAATGTATTTTATGCTACAAGTTGCTGAACATGACCCAAATGTGCATTTCAAGAGCAAGCATGCACACTATTAATAGATCTAATGGACATGGTGTTTACAGTATTTAATCTGGGAATGACTGACAGCGGGGGCAGGGAAGGGAAGGCTGTGAAGTGACAGGATGATATTTCTGTAGAAGTTCACTAGCCCTGTGTTTGGCTCTGGGGCTCCAGTATGATCTTGCTGCGGTCCCGAATGCAGGAGAAAGCAGCACGATGGATTTTCTGCACATTGATGTAGTTGTACTCTAAATGCACAGTTGACAGGGGAGACTCCTCCGTCCTTTGAACCTTACAGATTGATTTCACTGGAACAGAGCTGAAAACACAAAGCCATACGTATGATTCACTATCAAACGTTTCTTTGCAGCAATGTACATATTTTCATCAGTATTTCTGTAATGTTTTGAAATAAAAATATAATTATTTAAATGTAAAAATCTGAAAAGCAAAAGTGTGCAATAAGACAAGAAACAATTTCTGAAAACAATTTAGAGTAGTTGTAGTAGTATCCTTGTTTTAAAATGTTTACATATTTCCACTACAAAACAAGACAAAAAAATGTTGATTAAGAAAATGATTGCAGTGTAGTTATTGATCGATCCGGAAGAGTGTTTCTAGACCTTGTTCATTCAAGACTGAAGAGCGGTTTAGAGAGTAATATGCATCTCCATAATTATTGGCAGAACCCCAAAGCAAGCACACAAATATTTTGCAGTTCATGTAGTTCACTCTTGAGCCTGGAGCATCAGCTGCCATATTGGTTGCGCTATAGTCTGCGTGTACAAACAAGCTTAAGCCTTGCAAATGCAAATAGTCAAATTTGTGAATATCAAATGAGAGAGAATGTTTCGAGAAAGGGAAAATCAAAAAAATAAATTAGTTGAGCTGAGTCTGAGCATGAGGGAAAAAAATCTAAAGGGAATGAGGATTTCAAGAAATAAAAGGCCAAAGTAGAAGTTCAGATGTGATCATTGGCATAAAGTTAAGAAGGTTTCACAAATGGAGGTTGTATCCATGGGTATATAGCAGCTTAACGCTATGGTTTTACATTATACATTATTCAAATACTGCAAAGTATACACTACCAATCAAAAGTATGATTTTGAAGATTTTTGAAAGAAGTTTCTTATGCCACAAAGGCTGCATTTATTTGATCAAAAATACTGTAAAAACAATACTACTGTGAAATATAACAATTTAAAACAACTGTTTTCTATTTTAATATGTAATAAAATGTTGAATTCAGTGTCACATGATCCTTCAGAAATCATTTTGATATGCTGATTTGCCGCTCAAGAAACATTTCTTATTATCATTAATGTTGAAATAGTTATTTTTCTGGAAATCATCATATATTTTTTAGGATTCTTGATGATGAATAGAAAGGCCACAAAAGCATTTAGTATGAACACAGGATTTATTTGAAATAGAATTTTTTTTGTAAAGTCTTTACACTTTTAATTAATTGAATGCATCCTTGCTAAATAAAAGTATTCATTTCTTTAAAAAAAATCTTCTGACTCCAAACATTTGAATTGTAGTGTACAATTTTTTTTTTTTTTTTACAAATATTTCACACAAAATTTGTGTGTGCTGTGTTTTTAATGCTTAGAGTATTAACTGGTTTAGTAAAATGCTAACGTCAGACTCCATTGGAATGAACTGTGAGCGTAAGTGAAATCTCTTGTGTGCTAGCATTGTGTGCTAGCATTTAAGCTGCTTATGACAGTTAAAATGCTGCCTTAGAAGGTAGCTGTCTATGTAGGCTGTAGGCAGTGAGGCAACTCACTAGGTAAGGATCACAGCTTAAGTGTACTGTACATACCTTATACGGTTGTGGTCTAGACGCAGTAGCTGGAGGTTCTTGAAGTGGCGCATATTGTTGGGCACCCTCTCAAACCTGTTGTTGTCCAAGTGTAACTCCACCAGTGTTTGATAAACGCCACGAAATGACTTCCCCAGCACCCCGTGCTCCTCCAACAGGTTGTGGGAGAGGCGTAGGGACTGTAAGCCTGGGCGGAGGTGACTCAATGAGTATGGAGGAATGGAGTGAATGTGATTGTGCTGCAGGGAGAGTTGGCGCAAGGCCCTGGGCAAATCTGTGGGCACCACTGCCATCTGGTTATAGGACAGGTCAAGAGCTTCCAGCTTCCTGAGGAAACAGACAGACAGAGGTTTGGTTTTACATCATTAAGTGTATTTGCGGTAGGCAATATGACCAAAATTTTACGTCACAATTAGTGTTGTCAAAAATACCGACATCGGTACCAAGTCGGTACTGAAATTTAAAAAATGTGACAATACCAGCATTTCCCCCCGTGTCTATCTGTGTAAGTGCTTGGTGAAGAGCGTCAAAGATGTCTATTTACAACATGTTTTTGAAGCATCGATCATTGTAGCCATTCACAGACATATCTGTTGAGCGCGTGAACACAATGGCCAATCAGAGGGGTTTAAGAATCTGCTCAACAGCGTTCAAAATGCTAGGGGGAAATGCTGGTATCGTCACATTTGTAAAGTTTCAGTACAGACTTGGTACCAAAGTCGGTAATTTTGACAACCCTAGTCACAATATGAGTAATTTTATTTAATGATAATGATATATATATATAAAAAGGTACCAATATTGTAGATACCGGTGAAATTTCACAAGTTTCAATACCAATTTTAATACCACAGCAAAAACTGAAACCATAAATATGCAAATATGGTTAAATATGTAATATTTAACATGTAATCTGAAGAAATGGTCACTGAACCACAATCAACACAATCAGTGTATGAATCTGAACAAATCTTTCTGGTGAACGGGTTTAAAAGAGATGAGTCTTTGGGATGAATTAAAATCCCCACCACTAGTAGTCAACCAGCTTCATTAGAAAGACCATGCTTTGCTGATCTACCAGGCAGACTTGTTCTAACCAGCATGGAGCATGGGAATTCATGCTTGTCCAAGCTGGTCTTTACAAGTTGTATTGTGTAAACCATGTTAGAGTTTTTTTTGATGGTTAGTGTACATTAGTTGCAGCATATGTAGAGGGTTTCTCTCAAGTGCTGGGGGAGCTTGTGAAGTATTCTGCTGTGTTTGCAGGGAGAACGGGCCCCATGGCAGGTCATTAACCCAGCACAAGACAGCTAGAGCCAAAAAAGCCTGAGAGTTAACTTCGATTAAGTGCATTTGAGTGTGTGTGTGCTCTGTGGAGGCACAAAGGCAGCAGAGCAGCAGGAATGAGTGTATGTGTTGTGGGGGTTTGGGGGTGGAGGGTTTCAAGTTCTTGAAAGAAATGGTAGTGTATGAGAGGCTTTTGTGTTTTTCGAGAGGGGTCTGGAGGAGGCAGCTGGTGTAAGTTTACAATGTTAGTCTCAGCTGGAGTCAGGAGCACATTTCCTCTGCCTCCGTAACACTGACGGCTGCCCAGTCCACCAGCGCACTGAGGAGGGTCTCGCATAGCAACAAGGGTTATTATTACATCAAAAGCTACACTGACCTCCATGTGGTTTTCATTCACCCAACAAGCTCTGATACTGACCTTGCGATGAGAGATGAGACTGTAGATGTTGTAGACTGAATATCAATCAGGATATCTGGCAGTGAATGTAGCTGACAGAGTTTCAGTGGGAACCCTGAGCTATTATGTTTAGCTGTAGTTTTAAGTAAAATAAAGCTTCCCCCCAAATATTCATAATTATGTTGCATAATTATTTTAGGCAAAAGTTCAAAAAAACTCTTGTCAGAAATTTCGAAAATCAAAAAAAATTGTCCGTCTTGCCTTAGGCACAAAGGACTAGTACCCCTCAAAAAAAGGTGCATGACGTTCCTGCTCTTTGGAAATAAGTGTAAATGCTAAGAAGCAGAGGGAATTTTTTCCCTCTCTTTAGGAGATTTTCATCAACAGTTGGGTTGTTAAATAAATCCATAAATGTTTTATTATGCATGTGCGCAATGGACCACTGTCACAAGAGAGCCAACACAAAAATTTACAGCCAGACACACAACACACACACACACACACACGTATGTATTTACTATGTCTGTCTGTATGTATGTATGTATGTATATATATATATATGGGTCAATGACGTGACGGGTAATTTTTCTGTCCAAAGGCCTTAATAATAATAAAAAACAAAGATATGACATCCAAAGTATGTAAGATAGTACAACTAGATCTCTTTTATTGAATCCAAAAGGTTTAATTATATTTTGCTACATATAAAGGTATTTTAAAGATTTTGAAGTGTCAAAAGGTCATTCGGTTTAACTGTCCAAAGGCCAATCCAGCCATTTCATTTGTGATTAAAATATCTTAAAATGTAATAAATGTATATAATTTTTATTATGGCATGATTTTATAACATCATATATCAACATAGTGCAAAATGGTATTAAAATTATGTGTTGAAGTCATTGCTTTGTTATGAGAAAATGTCCGGAAAAATTAATTTCATTGATGTCATTCAGAGTAACCAATATAAAGGGACCATTTTGGATCAAGTCATGCGGTCAATATCATGTGACAGGATGTGACATCATTCAGACACCTGCAAAGGACCACATGGCTAGCTAGATATCAGCCTGTTAGCATTGTTTGAAAATATCGTCATTCAGTGTAACCAAAACTGTCATTCGGTAAAACCGAAATTTTGGTTAAACCGAATGACTTTTTTGGTGACAAACTTCATCTTGTAAAAAAAAATGACAAAAGCAGTGTTAACTGATTATAAAAACCACAATCTCATTGTTAACACTTAATAAAACTTCAAAATTAATTATATCTCCATTGTTTTTTTACACTTTTAAAAATCTTATTCGTCAATGACCCATATATATATATATATATATATATATATATATATATATATATATATATATATATATGTGTGTGTGTGTGTGTGTATATATATGTGTGTAAAATATGAATATATTAGACACTTGAGTATGAGCTAGCAGTCAAGTATTGTTCTTTATTCCCATACTCTGTTCTTTTCATATTATTTTTTTGAGGATATTTTATATTATGCTTATATTTATATTACATTAGAAAATGCATTTCACTGCCGATTAACTATATAAACAAATACCATCCTAAAAGCCTTTAAACGTACAATACAAGATACCATCCAACTGACAAAACTGCCATAAATACATACTTTTCGTTAAAAAAATAAAAAGATCATAAATCATTATTAAAGAACATGAACGCCTCGGATTATAAAGCAGTTTCAGGATTATTGGCTTCTGATGTCCTAGTCAGATTTGTGTAGTGACATTGTTTCCACACAGATCTCCCCCACCGACTAGCCAATAACGGTGGGCATCCTCAGGGAGCACTGCTATAATGAGAAGCAGAAGAGCACGGCTGCCACCACATGTCCATGGGCACACCGATTCAAGCATTGCACAACCGCCCTTACGTAACCTGGCACGCGGGACAGGAAGACCACTGTCATGATGAGGCACATTTCGTTAGATCTCATGTTATATCATGCATGCGGGAGACCCAGGCTCAGCCAAACTCAGCCCTTTCTTTTCAGGCACTATGATGAGATAACTATCTCCAGCTGAGGCTTTACAAATTCATGTTCTTTTTCAGATTCAGAAGACAGGTTTTGAATATTTTTTTTACATTTTAAAAGAGTGAATGGCATCTACTTGTGTATCTCTCTCCTCAAAACTGCTGGCTCTTGGTTGTCTCCTCAGGCAGAGACACTTTATATAACTCATTATAAAATAAGAATGTGCACTTCTTGTTGAAACTGCACTAACTTGTGTTTTTGTCTCCCTGTGTGAGAAAACAAGCAGTGCGTGTCCTTCGTTTCACCCCCCTGCCTCATTCCCGTAAGCTCAGTCCAGCTAGCGCATCAACACTGTCCTCGCCATCCATCAAAATCCTCAGTCTCAGGTCATTGGCCTGCAGAGGAGCCCTCTCCCAGCACACCCTGTTCTTCACCCCGAGAACCAAAACAACCCTCCAGATGACAGGGGGCATGTGGTGTCAATGCACACACACAAAAACATTGTGCACCTATATAAACACACCAGCATATAAACACACACAGAGCACTGTGGTCCTTTATCCCCAAGTTGCACAGATTCCCATGACATTTGGCTGCGTACTGAAGTTTCGTCACTTTTAAAGAAACTTGTGACTCCATTAGCAGCTAAGAGAAATTAACCATGAAGGTTGTTAAGTGAAATTAAAAACAGTAATTAGATTTAATAGGCCTGGCACTTTAATCTTTAATTATAGGGCCTAATGGTTAGAGTCGGACTTGTAACCTGAAGGTCGCGGGTTCGAGTCTCAGTACTGGCAAAAAACGTAGGTGGGGGGAGTGAATGAACAGCGCTTTCTTCCACTCCAATTACCCACAACTGAGGTGCCCTTGAGCAAGGAACCTAATCCCCAATCACTCCCCGGGCGCAGCAGCAAAAATGGCTGCCCACTGCTCCGGATTTGTGTTCAATATTCACTGCTGTGTGTGTGCACTTGGATGGGTGAAATGCAGAGCACAAGTTCCGAGTATGGGTCACCATACTTGGCCACATGTCACTCATTTTAAAAGAGAAGGACAGAGCTCAAGAAGGTGAGGAAAGGCTATAAACACAATGTTTAAAGGGTTAGTTCACCCAAAAAGGAATAATCTGTCATCATTTACTCACCCGTATATCATTTCAAATGCAGAAGTTTAAACATGTGTAAACAAGCTAGAACAAACCACACTTGCTCTTGTGTGTCACACAAATATATTTAAGCTTCTGTGTTTTCCATTTTTGAGTGCTCAATGTATGTTTGCTGAATAAAAGCCTAAATTAAATCTGTTCATCATATAAAGCAGTTGTTTCTCTTCAGAAGATTTGTATTAAACCGCTCCGTTCATATGGGTTAGTTTTACAATGTATTTATGACCTTTTTGGATCTTCAAAGTTTTGGTTGCATTGACTTTCAATGGAGAAACAGAAATCTCTCAGGTATATCTTAAAGGATTAGTTCACTTTCAAATGGAAATTACCCCAAGCTTTACTCACCCTCAAGCCATCCTAGGTGTATATGACTTTCTTCTTTCTGATGAACACAGTTAGAGAAATACTAATAACAGTAAGCGTTACCAAACGAGTATGAGCTAAAGAAAGTGTCTCCATCCACATCCATCCATCATAAACATCTTCCACACGGCTCCGGGGGGTTAATTAAGGCCTTCCGAAGCGAAACGATGTGTTTTTGTAAAAAAAAAAATCCATATTTAACTAGTATTGAAGTAAAATATCTAGCTTCCGGCAGACTGCCTTCTGTATTAAAGTTACGAAGAAAGTGTAAACTGGCATCACTTCAGTTACGTTTTTTCCGTAAGTTGAATAGGGAAGGCGTAGGACGTACCATAAGCTTTTTGAACTGCGAGAGTTACGTACGTTGAATACGGAAGGCGGTCTTGTGGAAGCTAGTTATTTTACTTCATAAATTGTTAAATATGGATTTTTTTTTTTTTACACAAATGCATTGTTTCGCTTCAGAAGGCCTTTATTAACCCCCCGGAGCCGTGTGGAGTACGTTTATGATGGATGGATGTGGATGGAGACACTTTCTTCAGCTCATACTCGTTTAATAACGCTTACTGCCATTATAAAGCTCGGATGCGTCAGGATATTTATTAATATTTCTCAGATTGTGTTCATCAGAATAAAGAAAGTCATATACACCTAGGATGGCTTGAGGGTGAGTAAAGCTTGGGGTAATTTTCATTTGAAAGTGAACTAATCCTTTAATTTGTGTTTCAAAGAGGAACAAAAGTCTTATGGGTTTGGAATGACATGAGGGTGAGGAACTGATGATAATTTTCATTTTTTGGGTGAACTTTCCCTTTAAGTGTTTATCAGGGGCATTTATCCAAGGCGATTTACAAATGAGGGAAATCACAATTTCTCATACAGGAGCCATCAACTTCACTGAATTGGAATTTGAAATGAAATGACAGGAAAAGGAATTTACTGAATTGCAATTCAAAATCAACGCAGTTCATTTTGGGACCCTCGTCTGCAAGTTAACTTAATGTATATAATGTATGAAAATATGATTAAATGTGAACTGAATGCAAGTTTTTATAGGTAGCATTTCAAATCTATTTATCTATTGTCTTTCTCTGAGGTCTTTAAACCTTCAAACCTTAAAGAAGAAAATAAAATGAAAATAAAATTACATTTCTTTGGATTTCAGTTCATTTAAATTCTTTCTTACATTTCAATTCAAATTGCAATTCTGCATCCTATTTGCAATTCAATTCAAATTCAGGAATTAAATTGGGCATACTCAATTCAATTATGAATGGCACACAAGAGTAGAACAGAAGCTAGAGCAGAAGCGCAAATGCAGAAATGTATAAAAGAGTTTATTTAAAGGAGGGGCCTTTGTTTATATGCGGGGGGTCTGTAACAGCTTGTTCTCAATAATTTCAATGGCAATTCTGGCACAGATCCCCCCAGAAGTACACAATTTGTCATCTTTGGACCAAATTCTAAGCTAATCATCTCATCTAGAAAATCTCTGATCACAGCTGGAAATGACTGATCACAAAGAGGCTTCAGGAAAATATCGTCATGGCTACATCTTTATTTATGTGTATATGCTGTATGTGGCTGGGTTGCTACATGAGCGAAAGTTTGAGAAATGGAGTGGTGAGGAGGTGTTGATGGAGTTGGGATTTAGTGGTATTTACACTGGGTCCATGGTGACATTATTTGGGCTGACAGGCACTCATAAAGGCTGAAGAAATTAAAGTAGACAGTAAAAGACCTGCCTTATCTCGGGGAGGTTCACAGATTTGTGCAGAGATAATAGTATAGTGCTGCAGTGTTTGGGTAGATCAGAGGCGCACACACACACATCTAACAGCACAATTTGGTTACACTGTAATGTTATTTTTAAAATAATGAGCCTGTAAATTTGAGCTGATGGCTGATCTAAGCTTACTTACGCTCACTGCAGCTAATAACAGGTTACCTTAAAAAAGCAGCTGGAAAGCAAACAGTGCATCAGCCATGGCAACAGTTCCAGTGATAATGCAGATGTTGATGAGAGTGAAAGTGAAATTCCTTATATTCCCACTTTGAATGGCACTGTTTCAAAAAGACTTGCAATTCGCAAAAAAAGAAAATAAGTAAAAGATGTTAGAGATGAATAATGTATTAGTATGATTTGCTGACGGTATGAGAGTGGGAATGGAAAAAACAAAAAGCTTATGAAGCAGAGAAAGTTGTAATGAAAGGCCTCATTTTGCTGTATGCCGACACTTTGGTCTTTTTCTCACATAAAGCTATTGTATGACTTCAGAAGACTTGGAATATAAGTCATTTTATGATAATGTTATGGTGCTTTTGTGTCCTTTTAGAAGCTTGAAAGCTCCAGTTCACATTCATTGTATATATATATATGTGTATATCTTATATTTTTTCTTTGGCAACTCATAGAAATCCACAAAATATTTCTCAGCAGGAATGCTTGAGCATCACAGTCACCCCTGTATGAATCATACCCCACACATTCACCGTCACACAGCCAAGCCATAACCAGTGCTGTAAACCGCTCCATTTAGCTGATCAGCGGCCAGCCAAACATCTGCATTCACCACAATACAAGTTCAAATTGTTATCCATGAGTGAGCTTACGCTTAATTACAAAATTGAGTAGTAATCTTCCACATACAATCCTAGACAAAGTCTTTATTACTCATGGAATTAAGTTCGGATTTCCAAAAAACTGGGACATGGTAAGTATGTTCTCTGGCTTGTTTTTCTAACTTCACCCCATCTCTCAGTGTGTCTGACAGGGCAAAGGGCAGAGTGAGTGATGAGTGAGCACTCTGTCACTTCTGCCTCCCGTATAATACACTCCTGAGGATGAGTGATGCGAGACCTTGGAGAAGCACATCTACCATGGTCTCCGGAAACTATGAGGCAGATGCAGGCTGACAGCAGGGCCAGAATAAATGATCACCCTCCTTCAAATGATTCTAATGATGACGAACACACAGGAAGTGTGTTCTACCAAAACACATTTAGCAACAGGACGGGTTAGACTGCTCTGAGCGTGGCGTTTGTGCACCATCTAGTGGCTAACAAGGAAAATGCCAAGGGACCATTTATATATTTCATATTTAAATACATTTTATAAAATGGGTAAATATATAAATATATTTAGCATTTAGAATTATAACTCATATATTTATATACATTTAAAAATTATAAAAATATATTATATTAAATATTTTATATAAAAATATAGATTTTTTTTACTATTTATGACAAAACTTGCACTGGACCTCTCTGTATATATAGATGGATTTTTTTAATGGAAACAATTAAATCAATTTGATACATTTTGAAAATTTATATTAAATATATGTTTTATAAAATATTTTGTATAATAATATATATTACATAAAAATGTATTATATAATAAATTTATAATGAACTAAAAATGCTGAAGCAGGTTGCCATTCCTCAAGTAATAAATATAAACCTATAATAATGTGTATTAATAAAGTATAAAAATGTGCATGTGAGACTCACGGCAGTTTGACCCAAGCCTCAGGGTAGATGCTGTTCTCTTTCAGGAGGTTGTGACTGAGATCTAACACCTTCAGGTGGACACACTTATCCAGAAGCCTGTCCTGCACCTCCACTATTTGATTTTCCTGCAACCTTAAGTCCTGCAAATACACCAAGACATATCAAAATACAAAAACCCTAAACTTATACAGAGAAGCAAGTGACTGAAACATTGGCTGGATAACAGAACTGACCTCTAAAGATGGGGGTAATCCCGCTGGAATGGAACTGAATCTGTTTTTATCCAGTCGTAAATACTTAAGTGACTTCAGAGGTTTGAAAGCCCAGGGTGCAATACTGCCTTCATAGAGGATGTTTCCCGTCAGTTCTAAGACTTGTAGGTTAGTCAAGCCTAGAAAGAAATAAATGCTATTAGTTATTTCAGGTGTATCAGTCATTTTTGTTTATGTTGAGCTGTCCTGGACTTATACTGACACCTAGTGGTTTGGATGTGACCTCACACAAAAGCAGAAGCAAAATTATTTGTACTAATGACCTATTAGCAGTCTAATTTAGGTATATCTTCTGAGCAAAAGTGAAAGTTACTATGATAAAGCAAGTAATGTTCGGCTGGTCATGTGATCTTAACGACTCGCTCCATGTACAATAAAACAATCTCTTGTGAGTGTACATTATTTTAAACATATCTAAAAGTACTATTCAGTTCTTTATCTGTAAACTGACTAAAAATGACTAAAGAAGAACTCTGACGTTTCTCATAATAATGTTTCTGCATCTAAACTTACATAAATCCATACCAAAGCCAGGAATAAACTCATGTTTGTGCAGCTGGCATGAAAACAGCACAAACCTTTGAAGCTGTGTGAAGCCAGTTGGTTTATTTTATTGCTGTTTATCTTTAGATCCTCCAAAGAAGATGGCAAGCGTGGAATTGTTGTAAGTTCATTGCCGTCAAGTTTCAGACTTTTCAGCTTTGTCAGATTCTGTTAAAAAAAGCAGGAAAAAACACACTTTTCAACTTGGGACGCAGTGGTTACATCCTGCCTGATTTGAGTCTAGTGAATAGTTTACACTGTGCCTACCACCAAATGAAAAGCCTCAATTTTGCATATTGGTTAAATTATTTTAATGTTAAGACAGGTATTTCAAACTCTGCTGCCCCAGACTATTGGACCTGTATTATTTTTCATATATTAAATGTCATAAATTGCCACTGTAAATTGCGCACTTATTTCCCTCCTCAAAGGAACATTTACTCTCCATGCTAATTTCACTAACATTGCATAGACAGTCCAAAGAGGACAGTGCCATTTTCCATCGGGCTGAGTTCCTATTTTCATGGTGCTGGGTTTGCTTTGGGAGTGGTGTGTTTGGTCACTTCTCAAGGTCTCCCAGTGGGATATCCGGACTTGTCTAGGCCGGACATATATTTAGCAGTTATAATTTGAAACTTTATTCTTTTAATTTATATGTTCTTAAAAATCCTGACTAAGATGAAACTTTTTTTTTTTTTTAGATTTGATGTAGACATGTACAGTAAAGATTATAGATGTATACAACTGGTGTAATTACAGGGATAAAGAAATGCCAGTACCATAAAGAGACTTAGGTCGAAAGAGTCGTCGTCCAGCATGTTCATACTTAGGTCAAGCTCTTCAAGATTTGGCAGTCCAGAAAAACCACGGGGAGGAATTCTTGTCAAGTTATTCCCTGTTGAGACAGCACATTGGTTAAAACGCTGAACGGCTGGGCTTATTACAAGACATAGCCGACATAAATTATAGAGTGTCTCAGAGATCCATATACTTATGTTGAATCTTTCAGCCTGTCCTGACCTTACCAGGCAGTTCAAGTATGGTGACTTCCAGGTTCGTGATGATGGGCAGGTGGGACAAGCCAATCTGCTTGCAGGAAATTCTACTTTCTCCCAAATTGCAGCCTTCTGGTAATGAGTCTATGAAACCATCTCGGGTGCTGTTAGATGCATCATTCTCCTCCTCTTCGGCTTCCTCTTCTTCATTTCCCTCTTCCTCCTCTTCTTCTTCTTCTTCTTCCTCCTCCTCTTCCTCTTCTTCTTCTTCTTCATCATCATCATCATCATCTTCCTCATCTTCATCTTCATCCTCTTCCTTTTTCTTTGCTTTCTTTTGCTCTTCCCCTTGGTCCATAAGGCGTTTTTTCTCCTCTTTGAGTTCCCTCAAGATTGTGTTTAGTTTCCCTGCTGCCCCACCCCATCTCTCCAACACAGCATTGAGCTCCACCCACACGGCCTCAGTTCGCCCCATAACTGACTGGTAGGACAGACAGAGGGAACACAGCAGGAATCGAACCCATTAGTGACACAGGAATGACCAGAAACATGCTGAACAAACTAAACAAACTAAATATAGTGGAAAAAAATAGCACAGACAGGAATAAAGGAGGTGGAAAATGAGAGGTTGAGCATTAAGACAGGAAGCAAAAATAAACGTATAATTAGCATTTATGGTATGGTCGTGCTATCTTGGACTGCCAGAATACACATACTTGTTCCACTGTGACAACAGCAGCAGCTTGTGCAGCAAACAGGTATTACCATGGGACACAAGTATGGCCGTGAATTCAATATTTACTGTTTTCTATTTATTTCATCACACTATTTGATGTAAGAAACCAGGATAGTGATGTTTTGACTGCAGAAATACAGTCTCACCTTCGTATCTGTGGCAGTGTCGCTCGATTGCCTCGTTCTTTGTGCTTGATTGGCTCTCTTTTCACCTGCAAATTCAGCCATGATTCAACACAATTAAAAAGATTTTAAAGAAACTAGTACTCTTATTCAGCAAGAATGCACTAAATTGATCAAAAGTGATAGTAAAAACATTTACATTGTTACAAAAAAATCTATTTCAAATAAATGCTGTTCTTTTGAACTTTCTATTCTTCAAAGAATCCTGAACTAATTTCCTACATCCACTAAAATCAACTTGAGACCAAATTATTGTAAAAATAGCCCAGAAATGACAAGTTAGCTCAGTAAAAAGCTTTCTTGCTTTCATATTTTGTAACCTAATACAATATAATTCATCAATTTTAAACGAAGTGTCATTAAAAGACATTTCAATGAGTTTATCCTAGTTAAACAAACTACTTTTAACAAGAAAAAGTATAACAGACACCATAAACTATTTACAATAGTCTTGTCTGACCAAGTCCTGAAATTCCATCCTGTGCCACTGCTTTTGAAATCACAATTACTATAATTATTGCTCTACTCACTTGATGCTGATTCTGAAGAAGAACCCACTGGTGGATGCTGTGAGGATGAAACATCAGTATCAGGTGACAATGTGATGAGTGAATCCAGATCGTTCAGCGCTTCTCCGTCCACAGCTAAAACTCCTAAGCACAAGCAGAACACCAAAAGACCCTTCATGGTTCTGATCCGATCTGTTCAGATGCTCACTGTATACCTGCAGGCTCACCTCTTGCTGCCCTCTTAAATTCTCTCTTAGTCAGCAGTGAGAAGGAGGAGGAGGAGGAGAAGAAAACAGGGAGGAGATCACAGTACGTGGTTAGACGTGTACAAGGACCTTCATTGCCAGGAGTTCACAAAAATATCAACCCCTCCTTATAAAGTCAACGGTTGTGCCAACAAACACTAGAGTTAGGACAAAGAGAGAGAGAGGCAGGGAGATGATGGTCAATGTCAGTCACGTCATGCCACAATGACACAGTGTTCACACCTTGTAGCACTTGAGATGGACAAATGAGAGAGTTATCCAAACAAGAGGGCAGTGAGCGAGCAGCCTGACTGACCCGTACAGAGATCTCTCTCCGGCTCCATGTCTCGTCCTCAACATGTTCATGCCTGGCACTCTGCCATTAGCACGTATGTAAGAAAAAGAAAAAGACCTTGCCAAAAGAGAAAGACATGGTTCTCTAACTCATAAAACAAACACATAGAGGCAGACAGGCACACAGACAAATGCAATGTGTTCTCAAAGCATACAGCTACACACTCCTCTTGTTTATGGAGATTACAGGCTGATATATATATATACAGTGGCTAAGTGACATTTAAAATGTCATGACATTTGATACTTAGACTGCATTTCTTGGGCTTTATTTAAAATAAATGCCACTGGGTTTAATATTTTGTTTTCTAATGCAATGACATTTATACATTTTAAGTGTGGCGTCAGTGTTGAAATAATACAATTTCTGTACACAGTATCTTTTTAATTTCAAGCATTAGTGTGAAATCAGAGAACTGGGAAATCTAACTGGCTGTGGGGGAGGACAGAAGGATGTTTAAAAAAGCCTGAGTTAAGGTTAGTCGAGGGTCTCACACACACATACAAACAGACAGGCTCTCAGGGTCACATTGTATAGGGAGAGATTGTTTGCATTTACATTTACTCCATAAAGTATCACTGCAGAGCGAGATACTGCCTTGCAACTCTGTTTAAATTTGCTCAGACAACACAGGCTACAAAACGGCAATTCTGTATGTTGACATAGGAAGCATATTTTTAAGTGCACTTGAGGAATTTTCATACCTTTTTTTAGTTTTTTTAATCAGATTTTTTTTTTAACTTTATTCTACTAACAAAAACATCCAATTTTTTTTTTAAATAAAATGTTCAAAAAATTTAAATTTTGTTACATACACACACATATCCTCCTGAGAACCAGGAACATTTTTTGTGAATTTAGTTTTTTTTTATTGTCATTACATTGTTTAGAGCATAAGAAATAAATGGATAAAAACATTTTTGAAAAATGACATTCTATTTATATGTTATGCTATGTCAAAAAAAATAAATAAATAAAAAATAACAAGGCATGAATAGACATGTATAGGCAAAAACAATGTTTTTTTTTTCTTTCACCAAACAATTTTTAGGTTTCAGGATTTCCTTTAACCAAACATTATATAAAGATGGTTCTCAACTATGTTATGAAAGATATAACAGAATGATTTGATATACTATTTTACTTTATGCGATAAGCTATGTGTGTAAAATGGCAGGGTTTTAAGCGGGTTGCATGATACATTGTATCTAATTTGCATATTATTTTGTGTTCTTGGAGCTACATGTAATGAAAAATGATGTGTAATAATGGGATTAATAATTGGCAATATTTTCATAAGTATATCCAATATTTCACAGGAATATTGATATATAATTTATTTCCCTTTTCACTTAATGTGTCTCTCAAAATGCCTGATTTACATGCTTTAAAGGGGTGGTTCATTGCAATTTCACTTTTTTAACTTTAGTTAGTGTGTAATGTTGCTGTTAGAGCATAAACAACATCTGCAAAGTTAGGATGCTTAAAGTTCAATGCAAAGGGAGATATTTTCTTTTAAAGAATTCTTTGTTTAAGGACTACAACAAACGGCTGGTAGGGACTACAACAAGCTTCTTCCCGGATTGGTGACATCACTAACCCTAAAATTTACATAAACCCCGCCCCTGAGAACACGCAACAAAGGGGTGAGGCCATGTTATTGCAATACAGTACGTAACACAAATGCAATAGCATGTCATAAAAGCAAGATGACAACATGACAAATTATAACTGTAATTAAACTAAACTATACCTGTTCTATCTTCATGCAGAATATATTCTCTGGCTCTGTAGGATCTTACAACAGTTCCCACACGAGCGATTTACAGATTATCATGACAGAATATGCTAATCAATGACTTTAAGATAGTTAACTCCACATCAGCTACATAAATTCATCAACTAACCATTCAGAAGCGTCCAGCTGCATTCTACATATTGTCACTTCTTCTTGAGTTTCTCCATCATTGTCCGATTGTCCGATAAAAGGCTGAACAGTTTCTGACATTTTCAGTGAGTATGCGTGAGGTAATCGGCGCTGCTAACACGAGCTCTTGAAACTCCGCCCTCTTCTTGGGAGCAGCAGCTCATTTGCATTTAAAGGGAAACACACAAAAATGAAATGTTTTTGCTCACCCTCAAAAAGTGACAAATTTAACATGCTATAAAATGATCTGTAGGGTATTTTGAGCTAAAACTTCACATACACACTCGGGGGACATCAGAGACTTATTTTACATCTTGTAAAAGTGGCATTATATGACCCCTTTAAGTCCTGATGTCCACTATAGTGGACGTATGAAATTGACATCCTGTTTTGTAAAACAAAGTCATATTCAGATTTCAAACCCCATAACATTTTCCTGAGATGTTGATTTATAACTATTTGAAAATTAGTCAGATTGAAATGATATTTACAAAATATTATCATATTTCCTTAAGAGTGCAAAATTTGATCATTCAATCAATGTCAGTCACATTTAAAGACTAAGGAGAGGGAGACAAAATTCTATGCTTGGGTCTCAGGAGGATAAATATACACTAAAATTATAGACTATTTATTCGTTTTCATTTAATTAATTTTAGTAACTGAGAATGCCTGTTGCTTTCAAAGCAACTTTTTTAAAGTTACTTGGAAGAAATTTGTCACAAAATTCAGTCTTTTTCTAAACTTCTCCCAACACAACCAAGGTCCCTGAATCTCTGTACCATTTTAAAATGGATGACCCTGTATTACTGTCCAAACAAACAGTGGGTAAGAGTGAGACAGTATCTTGTAATTTTACGCTATCTGGCAAAACCACTTTGCCAGACTGGTGCTCTTCGTACAAATGTTTGTCCATAGTGAGTCACTAGTGTGTGTTCTGCTGACCTGTCCGGTGTCTAACTCCTTTGTCCTCATTGCCCCACGCACACACCTTCTGAACCGGTCAGTGTCTCAGCTGTTACATGTTCTCAGGATGAGGTGGCTGCGGTCGGTGTATGCGCGCCATGGAAAAGGCTGCTGAGAACATGGGCAGAGAAAGACAGAACCAACATCATATCATTAGCTAGACTTCCCAAGTGAAAACAAGAAGAGCTTTCCATAACACAGCAAATGTTTGGATAAATGAACAAGATTACGCTTTCATACCTCTTATGAAATTATACTATTTGTGAATGAATTGTACGTGCGTGTACTTTGTAATCTCCTACTCTGAGAGTCTTTTAAGGGAAGGTTCATGGCTAGTTGGTGGTTCTTTATTTAGGCCAGAGGAATCCAGAATAGCATAGCGTATCATTGTGATGTCAGCTCCGGTGCCATTAGTCTTTCATGCTGGATGTCTTGTGGCCTAAATGACACTGATGCTGTCTAATTTTGACATAAAATACTGACTGATTTGTACAGAATGATGAAAAGAAAGAAAAGAAACAGAAGGACCAATGTAATAATTCACAAAATAAGTTCATATGTTTTCAAGCAGCTCAGGCACAAGACGTGACTTGACTGCTGGGTTCCCTTCTGTGGATTTAATTATAGAAATAAAGGTGGACTTGTGGTGCAGGGATGCCACAGTGAAGCAGCTGTTTACATATCACTAACCTTAGGACTTGAATAATTAGATGTTTCCCCTGATCTTTCATTCAGAATTGCATTTAAAATGGTTCCTTCAGTCAAAAACATCTTTCTTTTTATCTACAATGGATAATAGAAAAATAATTTATGGAGTCAGCTATCAGAGATTATTTAAATATACTGTATATAGGGTCCAAAAGTCTGAGACCTTTAGTTAAAGTGCTTCTTTTTTCATTTTTTAAATAAAAACAAAAATTATCACTGCAAATTGCATCAGACACAAAATTCTGAGTGATTTAAAAACTGAAATTCATGAACTCCACTAGTTTGTGTAAAATCTGATCATGTTGTCCAGCATGATTTAAGGTGATCTAAAGATTTCTTTAAAGGACCCACACCCTCAACAAACCCAAACATTGGTTAAGATTTAATAACAAGAAGTGCTATTGGCCTCTTTGATTATAGTCATTTAGCAGTGCCTGCCACAAGAATGGAGTTGTGATGCTTCTCAACAATGATTGGCAAATGCAGGTGACCGGTGGATAAGTTTAGAACTTGATATGGGGTTGTTGCACAGGCTGCCTGGGAGACCAGTGCCAAGGTCTTATTGTCATAACTCGAGTTCTCCTGCTTGTTGTCTCTGACATTCCTCCTCTATTTATAGCCCATACCATCCCTAACCCCTTTCTGCCCCACTCCCTTTCCTTTTTCACCCATCCCTCGCTCTCTCAGATAGGGAAGGGGAGTGACAAAAGGCTTTGTCTTTTCTGAGCCATCCATTCCAGCCATAAAGGCCAAGGCAGGTGGCCCTGGGACTCTTCGTCCTGTGTCTGACGTGAAGAAAGGAGTGCTGGGTGACAGGGCATCAGTGCTGGATTACCTGTGAGGAGTTTACAGACAATTTCAAAAAGAAAACCCCTAATCCAGGACAGCCATGGATGATGTATATAAAGCAGCGGTAAGTTATGAATGCAATAATTATCAGCATTTCATTACACCTCAGGCTGCCTGAAAGGAGAGTGACCCTGTAATAAAGAGTCCCATATGTGTTTTTGTATGAAAGCGTCAGCTAAATCATAAATTAATAATTGTTTATTTGACAGTTAACCTGTCCTTGACCATTTCCTTTCTCTGTAAATGATATATTTCAACATTATAACTAATAATCTGTCAGAGAAATCAATCAGTGCACTGTTGGGCTAGTTAGCACTCAAGGTTAAATCAATAAATGTAAATGGGACAGCTGCAATTTGGTGCCTTTTTAAGGGTATATAGCACACAACACCATCGAAATGAATTTGTTCAATAAATGAACACAACAAAATAATTGAAAAGTTTAGGGTTTAGCATACCCCACAATAGCTGGTGAAATAGCAAAAGGTCATAGGCACTGAGGCTAAAGCATTTAACAATGGGACAGATGGTGTCTGGTGTCTGAAGAACATTAAGCGAGTGACAGCTGTCATTCCTGTAAAAAATAGAACTTGGTCAGTCTCTGACGAATTACATGCTATATAGTCTTACCGCATGTTGTATTTTTAGTTCAAAGTCAATTGGAGCAAAGTTTTAAGCTCTCTCTTACACCTAATAGGTGGAGAACTTGACAGAAGAACAGAAAAATGGTGAGTTTCTCTTTCTAATCTGTCAGTTTGAACCGCATGTACTGTGATTAAACACAATGTCCACTCTCTTAATAAGAGTGTCGTTGACGTGTGACTTTTGTACCTGGCAGAGTTTCGCGCTGCGTTTGACATCTTCGTGCAGGATGCTGAGGATGGCTGCATCAGCACTAAGGAGTTGGGGAAGGTGATGAGGATGCTGGGCCAGAACCCCACTCAAGAAGAGCTGCAGGAAATGGTAGATGAAGTAGATGAGGATGGTATGTCAGATATTAGATGAAGATATCATTCATATTCATGTGTAGTTTATGGTAAGAATTGGGATTTCATTGCTGAGTGGTCTCTGTGCTTTGTAGGAAGCGGGACAGTAGACTTTGATGAGTTCTTGGTGATGATGGTGCGCTGTATGAAAGAGGAGAGCAAAGGAAAATCAGAAGAGGAGCTGGCTGAGGTCTTCCGCATGTTTGATAAGTATGATCTGCATTTTTCTTGTTTTGGTGTATTACATCATATCTAAAAGAAGTTGTTATACTAAATACGTTTTATCGTTGTCTCTTTAAGGAATGGAGATGGTTACATTGATTTAGATGAGCTGAAGAACATGCTGGAGTCGACAGGTGAGGCCATCACTGAGGACGACATTGAGGAACTCATGAAGGACGGAGACAAGAACAACGACGGCAAGATCGATTACGACGGTAAACGCACGCAGCAAAACGCTCAAAACATGGTTGTTAATATTTACTAGAAAAATGACCAATTTCGACAACTGAAATGCATATTTTTAATACCAACAGAGTTCTTGGACTTCATGAAGGGTGTCGAGTAAAAATCCCGCCTGACGGTCGGATTCAAAAGCCATTCCCTGACCCTGACCCAAAACAGTATCTCTGACGTCACCACACGGACACTCAATTCGGAAGCATGGAAAATTATCTACATTTCATATATTTCTGAAACTTGTTGAAATAGGTCAATGGTGTCATGTACCGCTGCCAAGAATAGTAATGTTATTTGTGTTCAAGTAAAAAACATTTTCTGTACACAAGCCGCACGTTTTGTTCTTTATTTCTTGCACAAATCTACTTTTTATCGTTTAAAAAATCAATTAAACCAAGAACCAATGAAAACAGATACTGGAGTTTTGTGGCCTTTAGTATTTTAACTTTTCAGATATTCTATATGCTACTCTACTTCTAAAGGTATACAAAGATAAAGACGTTGTAAGCGATTAGCATTTCTATGCTCGGTTTCATAGGTCAGTCCCAGACAAAAATGCATGTTTGGAGCTGTCTTAACTGAAAGCATCTTGCACTGATATCTTAAAATGTGTCAGTGTCTTGGAGTATTTCGTCTTCATAATGTCAGAGCCATTGTTTTGTGTCTCAAGATCCACACCAGTTTTTTTTTTTTCTTTCTTTTCCTAAGACACCTTTATAAAAGCTACTTAAACGTCCTAAATAAGCCTTGGCTAATCTAAGCCCTGACTGAAACCAGGCCCTAGAAATTCCGTCACATAATTAGACGCCCCTATTTCTATAGCAATATTTACCCATTAGGTCAGGGCCATAGCTAGAGGGGAGAAAGGTGGTGACGATTCTCGGACCCCCAACTTTTTGTGAAGCACTGCAGAGGGGGCATCTGTAGTAACTAAAGGGAGCGATGACATAACGCAAAGCGCACACACACACACACACACACACACACACACACACACACAACCAAGAAGCAAATGGGCAGATTGGCTGGGCAGTCAAATTTATTAACACATTACATCAAATTCAGTGAAAACTACAGGTTTAAACAAGCAACAACAGTGAGGGTGTCTCAGTAACATGATACATTTCAAGTCACCAAAATCAAACCACTCAGGTACTAACTTTCCAAAACAGGGTTGTGCAGTAGTTTATGCAACAGCAATAAAAAAAAAAAAAAAAAATCATACTTTATTACTCCCTGAAAGCACCTTCACGCACCATTATCACCAAATTAATATTTCATTTTTTCAGGATACTGGCTTGTAATAACTACAGGAAGCATACCGAGTTAAAGCTAGGAAAATTATGAAATGACAAGGTGAAATGGTCTTTTAAATGATGGTCAGAAAATGTCAACTGGAATGCACTCTGATTTAATCCAAGGATACACTCTGATAACCTTACAAACCTTTAAACCCACTATTAATGCAGTATTAAAGATTTCAAGAAGGCAAACCTGATAATGACGCAAAATGAAAGCATTTCACAGCAATGGGCGACACTATTGACTATAGTGCACAAGTTAGAGAATTTTCACACACTACAAAGTTAGGTATATCTGCAAGTTGTGAGCCTCTGGAATGACACGGATGTGTGGTGAGCTTGTCTCTTGGGTCTGAGTTAGGAATGGAGAAAGAGGAAGGGTGTAGCTTAGGGTGGTTCAAAGAGTTTCAGTTGGCAAAAGTACGCTTGACGGCAGCAACGATACATTTGGCACTGATGCCAAACATGTCCAGAAGCTCCTGCGGTTTGCCGCTACGAGGAACATGGCTCACGGCCAGCCGGTGCACCACAATGCCAGGCTCTTCACCCACTGCAGACAGGACAGCCTCGCCCAGACCACCTACAATGAGAGCACAGGAACCAACATAAAATACCTCTCACAGCATAAGGGGTGTGGACAGGGAATCTAGTTGTCCCATCTGATCTTGATGGTTTTTCACTTAAAAAAGCAGCTCACCCTCTTTGTAGTGGTCCTCTACAGTGATCACCCTTCCTCCTGTGGCACGAGCACTTTCCACAATAGTAGAGGCATCCAGGGGCTTAATGGTGAATGGGTCGATAATCCGAATGTTCACACCTGGCAAACAGATAATATATTTAACGGTTTAAGTTTTTTTGTTTATTTGTCAGCAGTAAGGCTCTCTTCATGGCGAGAACAAAGTGAATAACAAGTCATACAATTAACAATAACTACATAAGACATTAATACAAGACAAAAATTATAAAATACATTTGGTGATACTTTATATACATCAGTTAAACGCGTCTCTGAATAAAAATGTCTATTTACATTAAGACATTTGAGCTCAACAGCTTTGAAACATGAGAAAAAGAAAGGAATGTGCTTTAATAATATAATTAACTAAACTTACATTACAAAGTTACTTTTTCCATTTTCTAAAATGAAACTGAGGTACTGTTAATGACTTATGTCCTATTATGGCCAGCAGGCGCTGAACAAACCTTCTTTGGCCAGTTGTTCATATGCTTCCAGAGCCTCATGCAGTGTTACTCCAGCTCCAATGACAGTCACCTGATCTTTTTTGGACTGCCGCACCACCTACAGGACAGAAAGAGAATTGTTAGTAAACTGTTGTGAAGCAGACAGTTTTTTTAGCTGCCCAACAGGAGGCCTCATTTGCTCACTGTGTCACTAAATGGATTACACTGAACTGAGTTTCAGCATGGCTGCTAACTTTAGCCGTCCTTGCAGTAGTATGAAACTAAATTTAGAAACTATGAATAACATTAAAAGTGTGCTCTGATCTATTTTTTTATTTTTTTTTTTTTTATTCTCACCTTGGCTTTGCCAATTTCAAATTTCTCTTCAGCATCATAGAGGACTGCAGTGTCAGGTCGACTGGTGCGGATGAAACAGATACCCTGAAAGCAGGAAATAGCATTAACACTGAACCAAAAAACAACAAATTAACTGGTGCCAAAATAATGACTGTACTTGTATAAGACCATCAAGTGGAAACCATAAACCACACCCTTGTATTGGCTGCAAGTTCCACAGCTCTCTCAGTAGATACTCCATCACTGGGGTAAAACACTGTGCATGTTGGAACAGCGCGGAACATTGCGAGATCCTCCAGTGCCATCTGTGAAGGGCCATCCTCACCTGGACAAAATTAAAAATAAACCATTCTATATTTCAGATAAAAGAAAAGACTTGACTATGAATTAAGTCCAGATAAAAACATCATGATGCCTTACCAATGGAAACGCCACAGTGAGAGCCGACCAGGTTGACGTTAGACTGGGAGATCGCTGCCATACGGATGTGGTCATAGGCACGAGCAAAGAATGCGGCAAAAGTGCTGGCGAATGCAACCGTGCGATCACGAGTGGCACAACCAATAGCCACACTCACCTGGATAGCAGCATAATTAAATACATAATATTAGATAAATTATATGGATCTTTTATGTAGCGTTACATTTTATAAAATAAATCATATACTTGCACTTCTGTTCAAAAGTTAGGGGTCAGTAAGATTTTTTTTTTTTTCTTTTTTCATTTTTGTCACTTACGTTTACCTAGACTAAATTTATTTGGCCAGAAATACAATAAAAACAGTAACAGAAATATTACTATTTAAAATAACTGTTCTATTTTAATAGATTTTAGGAAATAGTGATAAATATATTTTTGTAGGATTCTAAAGTTACGCATTTAAAAAAAAAAAAAAAAAAAAAAAAAAAAATCCTCAAAAAAAAATGAAAATCTTACCGACTCAAAACTTTGAACCGTAGTGTATATTTAGTAATATATTTTAAAAACAGTTAAAATCACTAAAAACAACAAACTTAATACATACTTCTGGCTCAATTTATTTTTAAAGAAAAAATTTAGATTTTGACTCTAAATGACTACGTTTATGCAGAAAGGAATTCTCTCACTGTGGGAAATCATGTCCTATTTAGTAAGCACTTGACATTGATAAATATTAGTCAGAAAGTGAATAGTAAAAGATAACATTTTAACAGAGTGAGGTCAGGTATTTACAAAGCACTGTATGAATAGTGCACCACACCTTCAACGTATCACGAAGTGCTCCACAAACACAGTTTACAAACCTATTCATTCATGACACACACTGTCAGGTTTTACTTTTGCTTTGCCATCATGACTTGTTCATTATTAGTGCAAAGGGAAGAAAAATCCAGTTACACACCATGTTCTGCTCGGCAATGAAGCACTCAATGTAGCGTTCGGGATGGGCCTTCCTGAAGATATCAGAGAAGGTTGAGTTCTTGGTGTCACCATCCAGGGCCACCACACGAGGGCTGGCATCTCCCATCTTCTTCAGGGCAACCCCATAAGCCTTCCTAGTGGATATCTGAGTGGCCAAACAAAAGCAGCTGCTTTATAAAGCCTTCTTTTGAGGAACTTTAGAAGACAGGAAGCATTTGCTCAAAGAAATGAATCCGTCAAAACTCCATCAGCTATGAAGTATAATGTCTCAGTTCATCACCTTGTCTCCGATCTTGTATTCTGGAGCTGTGAGCAGGTGGATGGGGGTGAGGTCGGCTGGAGCAGCATCATCATTGGGCTGTTGAGGGTGGAGGGGCTTATTGGGGGACTGGATCTGACTCAGAAGGTCATTAATCAGCTCATCCGCACGGTCTTTAGGCATAGGCTTCCCATGCCAGTTATCCAGATCCTCAATGCCTGAACAAAAGAACAGGTTAGACAGTCAAGTATGAGGACTATCATAATAACAGACATCATTAATGCTGATCATCATGCTGCTGGTCTTGCAGTACAGGATATCATTAGTCACCTTTGAGGCCTTTGCCCTTAAAAGTTTTGGCTACAATGGCAGTGGGCTTCCCTTTTATTTGTTTGGCATGCCACATAGCCTTGCACAGCTCCTCCACATCATGGCCGTCCACCACATAAGTGTTGAAGCTGAAGAAACAAATTGGTTACATGTCACAAACAAAATACGGGCAAGGAAAATGAAACAGCAATATCTGGAAGACCTACCCGAAAGCCTCGCAGCGCCCCTTGAAGGCGTTCACGTCGTGCTGCAGTGGTGCTGCTTCACTCTGGCCCAGACGGTTCACATCAATAATGGCCACCAGATTGTCAAGCTTGTAATAGGAGGCAAAAGCCATGGCTTCCCACACAGATCCTTCTGAACACTCACCATCTCCCATCAGGCAGAACACACGGTAGCTAATGAGACAGTGAGATAAGACAGACGTGTCCAGTTACAGCACAATCAAATTATCAGCAGAAAGCAGTTCTCCTCTATAAGCCCTATTCAGATGGGGCTAGTTTTCTAAATGACGTTCGAGTTTTTTTATCATTTCTTATCACTCGATGTCTGTGACTTTGTGTACCAATATCTCCATGTTTATTAGAGGTGGGAGTGTGTTTTCTAGATGTGGGCGTTACAGAAGGTCATCTGCTGTGCTTTCATGCATCACGTATGACGTATACATCTTAATTATTGATATAAAAACCCTATTTAAAGGGTTAGTTCACCCAAAAATGAAAATGTCATTAATTACTCACCCTCATGTCATTCTACACATGTAAGACTTTCGTTCATCTTCGGAACACAAATTAAGACATTGTTGATGAAATCAGATGGCTCAGTGAGGCCTCCATTGCCAGCATGAACTGTTTCAAACTTCAGCATGAACTGTTTCAAATATGTTTTTAGCACCTTAATGGATATTGAGAGGTGCAGTAACATTGCTGGCAATGGAGGCCTCACTGAGCCATCGGATTTCATCAATGATATCTTAATTTGTGTTCCGAAGATGAACGAAGGTCTTACGGGTGCGGAAAGACATGAGGGTGAGTAATTAATGACAGAATTTTCATTTTTGGGTGAACTAACCCTTTAAATGAACTTCAGGTGAGTTTATAGAAGTGGCTGCTTATAATAAAACTGCATAAGTGAGCAGAAAAATGTAGCCATGTAGACTTTCTCTTACCTGACATTGATATTAAAATGGGCAGTCTTAGCAGTTAATCTGGCTCTATTATTTTATTTTTTCATAGGACACCATTATATTGAAATTATAATTCTAAGCATGCTTTATGTGCACAAGATTGGTACACAAACAGTAGCTCAGGTAGATCAAAAAACGCATGAGAAGCATTAGGATAATACAACATCAGCAATCACAGACATTCCGATGGGATTAGATTTCTCAGAGGACCAATTCAGTAAGCTGAAAACAGTAGGTAATTTGCTCTAGAATTTTTATTGATGTTTGAGGAAAAACACAGACATGGCAGATTTGGATGGGATTTAAAAAAAAAAAAAAAAAAAAAAAAAATTACGCCTGTGAAACATTTCTCTTACGTCCTCTGGGAAAACTAGTTCTGTCTGAATAGGGCTTATTACTGAGATCAAAATCTTGTATGGACTTGATCACTGGCACCATACCAGCATGAGATTTTTTATTTGGTGTACACTAAATGACTCGCGTAGTACAGTGGGTCATGGTATGAAAAAGAACAAAATAAGATGCCATGCTCTGGGAGAACATGCATACCTAGATTTATCGAAGTATTTTCCGGTGTAGGCCATACCGCAGGCAGCACCCAAACCCTGGCCAAGAGAACCTGTCGCCACATCCACAAACGATAGTTTCTGAAATAGAGAAGCAAGGTTATTTTCATGGTAACTGGTTATGTGAAAGACTTGATAAACTCAGACAGTATGATTTTATTTTAAAAGAAATGAATGCCTTTATTCATATACTTTTATTCATGCATTCAATTAAGAGACAATAAAGGCATTAACATTACAATTTCTATATCAAGTAAATGGTGTTTTCCTGATCTTTCTATTCTTCAAACAATCCTTAAAGAATGCATTACGGTTTCACCAAAAATATTAAGCAGCACATCTGTTCTCAACATTGAAAATAATGTTTCTTAAGCACTAAATCAGTATTAGAATGATTTCTGAAGGATCATGTGACACTGAAGACTGGAGTAATGATGCTGGAAATTCAGCTTTGCCATCACAGGAATACATTACTAGGGCTGGGTACTGGCACAAATTCCACGATTTGATTTGATTTGATTTCAGTTCACTTCAAGCTTGCGTTTCTATTCCGAATTCAATTAAGTGGGTTATGTATCAGGTACAGTACTTTGGATTTTGGTAAGTTGTACCGTGTATTTCAACATACCTTCTAATGTTCATTCATGCTTATTTCGTGCTGTAGCCAGTAGTAAAGTGGAAAAGATGATCAGTTCAGTTGCGCTCCATGCTGCCGCTCTGCTTGATCTGAGGCGCTACAGCGATCAGTCACGGCACATTAAAGAGCGGCAAGTGGCATTTATCATTTGAATTTCATAAATAAATTAACAGAATTTGAAAGCTGAGACTTTGTTTCATATCCAAAGTAACACAGCACAAAGCTTATTACGATTTATTGTAATAATAATTATGTAATAATAAATAATTGTTATATGGGAAGCAGGCTACAAAGTTGTTCATTTAACAACTGAAAACACCATAGACTGAAAGATCGATTCTTGGGATTTAAGAACCGATATTGGTTAATCAAAATGAGAACCAATTAAAATTGAGAAATTGATATTTTTAAGTGAGCCCTATAAAATACAGGTATTTGGAAGAACGTCAGTAACCAAACAGATCTCACCGCCCATTGACTACCATAGTATTTATTTTTCCTACTATGGTAGTAAATGGGGGGCGAAATCTGTTTAGTTACTGACATTCTTCCAAATATCTTCCTTTGTGTACAGCAGAACAAGGAAATTTATACAGGTTTGGAACTGCTTAGGTGAATTTTTAGGTGAACTATCCCTTTACATGGCATTTGTTTTATAATATTGGTTTGACTAAAATGAGAAGAAAAGCAAGATACATTTCAAGGTTCACATTTAATTCAGGGCAATTTTTTTTCTTTTTCAAGACCTATTCAACTGTCTACCGCAGTCAAATTAAGTAACAAAAGTAACAAAACAGTAAACCAGAATAATACAACTAGAATAATCTATGCATATATTGAATCAATTTGATTAAAAAAAAAAAAAAAAAAAAAAATCAATTTTTAATTGAATTGTGACCTCAAGAATCAATCTGAATCTAAGATTCCCACCCCTAGTGTATATGCGCTGATAAGAGTAGTATTACTCACAGGAGTGGGGTGACCCTCCAAGTCAGAGTCGACCTTACGCAGGTTCAGCAGCTCAGACTCTTTGATGTATCCAGCCTCTGTCCAGGCAGCATACAGAATGGGTGCAGCATGACCCTGAAAACAGCAAAGTGAGTAGTGGGAGTACATTTAATCTCTCAGTACTTAGAGGAAACTAAAAAGTGCAATGAAGCTCATAACCCAACACAGAACGACAGCCCACCTTGGACAAGATGAAGCGGTCATTGCAGGGGTTACGAGGATCGTCAGCTTTGTAACGCATGGTGTGGAAGAACAGCACTGACATGAGCTCTGCAGCGCTGCAGCACGAGGTGGGATGTCTGAGAGAGGTAACACACATCAGTATCATCAATCCATCCATTCATCAACTATTAACCATCAGCTCAAACATGCTGGATGTTAAAGACCAATCAGACGTGCAGGTTATCTTTCACTAGAAAAACTAGAACATGATTGCAAATGGTACTAAAGGGCAAAAGTTGCTACTGTCATCATTGGGGTTTGAGGTGTAGTAATAGACCTTATCAATGACTTCAGCTACTGCCAAAACAGGCACATAATATAGAAACCATATAATGATCAGTAGGGCTGTAGTCTCTAAAATTCTAATACAGGGACTACAATGCAATAGGATAAATGACTCGAGCCATTACACACATCTTGCTTATTTTTTTAAGGTATAAAGCTGAAGTAACAGAACGTCAACATTCATTCTAAATTTGTGTATTTTTAAGCTTGAAAGAGTCATTCATTGTAATCGCATGGAAAAGAGCGACTTGCACATTATTCTAAATTTCTCCTTTTGTGTTCCATTTAAATCAAACAGGTTTGGAACAACATGAGGGCAAGTAAGAGGACAAACTTTATTTTCTGAGTGAATGGTTCCTTTAAGTGAGTGTGAGACTTACAGAACAGTCAAGCAAATTAAATTGCAGCACTGGTTACTGTTTAAAAAAAAAAACAAAAAAAAAACAAACAAACAAACCCAAACATATAGATGACCAAGTTTGTACTTCAATTAAGGGTGCAGTACAACAGTTAGTTTATCTGCTTGTTCCCAAAGTGACTTAAATTGACAAGAACTTTAAAGTCAGAGTTTGGAAAGCACTCATGCAATTGAGTGGTCACAAATCTGTCTGTTGAAAAACCTGTTATAATTTAATTGTGAGTCAAAATACATGCAGTCTTATGTTATTGTTCAGTATATATATATATTAAAAAAAAAAAAAACAACAAAAAAAAAAAAAAAAAAAAAAAAAAACACTTTCCACCAGACATAACACCATTGATGAATTACCATCTTTGTCCTATAGTGTGACTCATTTAGGCTGAAATGAAAAAATGGAAAAGGGGTTAAAAACAAATCTCCACCGAAAGGATTCAGAATGAAGGATTAGATTTCAAAAGGTAGACACACATCTGTCATAATCAGTACTTCCTTGATATCTTGTTTAAACCACTACATGAATACTAGTGATTATACTTAAGAGGGGAAAAATGGACATCATACACAAAGAGAAATGAGAAGGAACAGAATACGAGGAAGTGTCACAACAGTTAAAAAAAAAGAAAAAAAAAAAAAGAAGTAGTATCAGGTAAGTTTCAACACTCAAGGAAATTCCTATACAAGATTTACAATGAATGAAAGGTTGTTGCATGCCAGCAAGGGTGTGTGCAGCATATTGTAAAAAATTAACCCTCTGAGGCACAGTTCAAAAGAACAAAACCTTCCTTTTTCCTTTGATATAATTAATGTTTCTATCCTCTATACATTTAGAAACTCCCCTTTTTGAATTTAGTTCATGTTGAGAAATGACCATCTGTGGCAAAAATTTGGTCAGCCTCAAAAAAAAAAAAAAAAAAAAAAAAAAAAAAAAAAAAAAAAAAAAAAAAAGAGAGAGAGAACTGCAGAGATTAGGCAATGTCAAAGCAAAGCTTTCCTTTTATGCAGGCTTTATTTGAAACTCTCCTTATCACCACATACTTGAAGCTATGGTATGATGAAAAACAAATCAAAAGCATGGTTTATTCATGGAGGTTAACAGCACCTTAACCCACAGCACAACGGATATCACGAGTCCTGCACGCCTCCACGTGACAACCTGTAGGTGAAACGAGCAGCCACGAGCTAGCAGAGTAAATTAATTAGTTATGGGAGGTCCGAGTCATTTCTGCACACCAGTTCTTTCGAACAGTTCGTTTCAAAGAACCGGTTCAAAAAGAGATCCGACTCAAAAGAACAATTCGGACATCGCTAAAAATCAATCACTTGCAACTCAGCGCGTGATGCATATAACTTGAACGCAATGGTTAATTTAGAATTTACAAACACTGACACTTTATAATCCCACGTGCAGCCCCACATACCCGTGCTAATTATAGGGGCGATGAGAGCTAAGCCAATTTTCACTGGTCATTGCTTTGAGGCCACGATGAGCTAAAAAGCTGTCAAATATATTTTGAGTCTCTCGTGTAGTATTAGGAGCAAAAAAAAAAAAAAAAAATTAAATAAAAAAAAAAAAATTAAAAAAGGTCGAATGGTCCGGCCCTCTTGCCAAGTTCACGTGTTATGCAGGAACGTTAAGTGAACATTTGAGATAAATGAGCGAACACAGTTGCAAACCTGACCTAGAAAGACGTTAAGAATGAATTTTAATAAGTTCAGAAAATTTTACCCGGAGTTTGAGGCGCATGTTTCCTTGATGGAGTGAATCCTGAGCTTGTTCGCGATGTCTTTCAGGCCTTGCAGAGTTTTCTCGTCGGGTTTGTGATAGCTCATGTTTCAGCTGTGTGGGTAAATGAGATGAAGTAAACGCGAGTGCTGTAACCCAAATAAACTCTTCTGATTCTACGTTAATCTGTAATTACTGAGATAAACGCAATAACCACCAGAGCCGAGCACGGTGTGGGACGCGGGTAACGTGGTGCGCTGTAGCTTTTAAGAGAAGCGTTACGTCAGCTGTCAACTCATCCGCTGAGGCGAACCATTGGACGAAACGCTTTTCGCAACAGGACAGCAGTAGACAGGTTGCCAGATCAGGGTAGAGACCGCAGACAAGCAAAACACTGTTAAATCTCGCGTATAAGATTGGGGCGTGAGAGAATTGAGTTTGTTTTTTTATACTGAAGTAAAAGCTTCATTTGCACACACTGTTGCATTGTTTAAATGTTGCAACTGTTGGAAACTGAAGGAGTAGCTGATTTAATCAATGATTCGTCGAGTCATGATGACAGGATTGAGGAAAGGAGTGTGAAAACTATTTAACCCTATGTAGCCTGCTGTGTCATATTAGATAGACGAGTTTCTAAGGCCTCAAATTACCAAGAAAACTTCTGAAAAACACTATCTTCTACATGCCCTCCTCTGGATAGTTCATAATATTTTAGCAAGTAAAGGCCTTTTAATATTTATTTTTGTGAAATCTTTGATGTTTTACTAGATTATATATATATATATAAAAATATTTTTTTAATAAAGAAAATCCAGTTAGCACTAAGACGTTATCGGGAGACATTTATGTTAGTCTAGGTAAAAAAAAAAAAAACTGCACCAAATGGCATATTTTTGTTCAGTTTGGACCTTTGAATAAAACTGATGTGTTTTTCCTCCATGAGCTCCATATTTTCACTTTATCATACTATATAGACCATAAAAGCCTAATGTATCAAATATGATACAAAACATGACACACATGCAAAGGGTTTTTTTTTTTTTTTTTTAAGATTTTTTTTATCTTTTCTTTTTTAAAAAGATTTTGTCTAGACGTTCAATAAACTGTCCATTAAAAAAAAGGAGATGTTTCTGACTATTTCCTGTCAGGCTTACAGGGTTAAAAACAGGATCTGCCCCTTTCATGTGGTCAGTTATAAACAAACGAGTTGAGGAAGTGGCATTTTTTGTTCTCTTGGTAGAATACCAAGTGTGTGACATTGCAGAAAATAAAACATATATGTAGATAAAAACATGAATGCATGTACAATTATGTTAAGATGCGTTCTCTTCATGATAGGCATTATATTAAAGTGATATGCACCCTGTTATCAAATCTAGTGACACATGCTATTCAGTATCTTTTTTTACCAACAGCTACAGCTATAAAGACCACATCAGAGGCTATACTGCATGAAATGAAACCAAAACTTTTTTTTGATAGTAGATTTTATTGAATATAAAATTATATTTACAAGTATATTTCAATGTAACACAGCCTATTCAGTTATCCTCTTGATCTTCAGCAAATTCATCTTCAAATTCCTAAAAAAAAAAGGCATTGTTACAATGTAAAATTTAAAAATATTATCTGAGAAACTTTTATTGACACAAATAAATTGAAAAAAATGAAGATAATTAACAATAGCATATGCCCTAAACAGTTTGCGCACCTTCTCCTGGGCCGCAGACTTCTCTTCAGCTGTGATGGGATCCTTGTCCAGGCGCTCAAGCTGGGGGAGATGCGAGATCACATACATCCTGTAATCGTCAGTCTTCGCTAAAGGGTTCTCCAAGAGCACAAGGGCCTTCAGTGTTTGCCCGACACTCACAAGATTTCGCAAAGCCCTCATAGAAGATATAAGGTTCCCCCTAAAGGTGTGAAATAGAGGGTTATCAGAGAGTGGTAATTAATCTGTCTATATTAGTGAAACACATTTGCTTCCTCAGTTTCAGCCAGACTGAGAACATACCGAACGTGGTGTGATTGTATTTCTGTTACCTGACATTAAGATACTTTAGAGATTTCATATTGGGGCTGAGTCCATCCAGTGATTCTAACTGGTTATCTCTGAGGTGAAGAGTGTTGAGATTCTCAAGCTTCTCCAGACCCTCCAATCGTTTTAGGTTGTTTTGAGCCTAAATAGTGGGGTGAAAGTGTCAGATGGTAGTCCTAATCAGCATCATATACTTTTTATCTACCATAAACAGCAATACAAGCAATTGTACCAGATACAAGTGGCGTAAATTGGGGAGGTAAATGGCATCTGTAGTTTCCAAACAATTTCCTCTGAGCTCAAGAGTCACCAGATTGGTTAGATTGTGATATTCCAGGCCCTGCATGTTCTGGATACCATTACCTACAAATATAGACATGAAATGTTGCTGTTTAGCGCTGCCGATGAAGCTGTATAGTTACTGTCTAGTGCAGATTACAAAGAAATGTGGCCAGTGCCAGCTCATATGTATTGAATCACATACTGTATGTAACATATAGCTAAATACACCACTCTAGATTGGCTGAAAGAAACTTAATGGACCTAACTAACCAGTGAGATTGAGGGTTTCCAGTGCTGGGCCTCCAATGCCCTTAACATCAAACAGGCGGTTGTTGGCAAAGCTGAGCCACTGTAGGTAAGTGAGCTGGCCAAACGGCTGACCCTCGAACCTCTGAAGCAGGTTACTGTCTCCCTTCACCCACAACAGCTGAGTGAGGCCGGCCAATGGAGAGAAGTCTGACAAATGATTGGAGGAGATGTCCAAGTAGCGCAGATGGATGAAGGAGCTGATCAAGGCCAGGTCTGTCAGACCCCTAGTTTAGGCAGGTACAGTGGGAACCAATTTTAAATGAGTAGGCTCAACTTTGTGATTTACAGTAAATCTGCATGGCAATATGTTGGGAATGAGAAGAATCTCCCTTACTTGCTTTTAAGGTCAAGTCTGACATAGGCATGAGACAGACCATTCCCTGTGCGACACAATAAGGACAAGCTTTTCGCCATCATGTCCTGGGTTAGCGGACAGGACTCTAGCTGGTAATAAAATAAGAAACAAAAATGAAAATCATGGACAATCTTAATGTCATCTGATAGCCTATTAATTCTTTTTTATTTTAATTTAATATAGTATATGTTAATAAGATTAAAATAAAACGCATAATACAATCTTGTTTACCTTATCCTCTCGTCCTGAAATCTCCTTCTCTTTCCCTTCATCCTCTTCCTCAGACTCTGCTTTCAACACCTCATCTTCATCAGAGACTGACATTGTTCTGCTGTCTACCTTGTGGATCAACTTTTCACGTGTTAAAATAAATGATTTGACATTTAAATGAATAAATTCGTTCACATCATCAGCACGCTAGCTAACTTTAGCTTTAGCCACTAAACTAACAATATAGGTTGTAACGAAAAGAAACAACTTACTCTTATACAGTTTTAATCAAAATAATTGAGTTAAAAAATAATTAAATTTGTAGATCTGAACACGTTTTGTCACTCACCTCGCGCTGAATCGTGTTTATGGCCGTTACCATAGTAACACCATGCGTCTCTGTACTACTGAGCGCCTAAATATGCATATGATGCGTTTTTTTATCTCGCATGTGAATATTTATTATTTGCTCAAATTAAATGCTTATATTACAAATCTTGACCTTGATGGCAAATCTAAAAACAAAGCTGACAAATATTTCAGAAGAGCAAATGTTTAGTAAATAAATCTCCTGCACATATACACGTAAACATATACACAACACGATGGTTTAAACGAGTGTAAACAACTGGTAAATACAGAGGCAATCAACACAGTGCAAAGTGACCAGACAATGAAGTCCAAATTATTTATTTCTGTAGCATTTCTCCAAAAAAAAAAAAAAAAACATAACTTCAAAATTGCCATCATAAATAATGCATTAAGTAACAATACACACTAGAAGCAGTAACTGTGCAATGACAAACTTCAGTAGAATAACAATCTCCCATGAGTGAGATGAAAAGGATAGAAAAAATCCTGCATTCCACAGGAATCAAAAAGCATTAATTGTTGTTTGAATTATTTAATATGATTAGAAATAGTTTTTATATCAGATCCTTTACCTCAAAACTTTGAAACTAATGAGGAGAATGTAGACAATTTAGTGTGAAACTGCAACATGTCATTTAAATAATGGCTATATGAGAATGTAACATGTAAAAGTGTGTAAAACTGCATATATGTAAACTCTACTGAAGGAGTACTCAATCCAGTGAACATGTTAGAAATATTGTCAAATTCTGCTTTGGTTAGTCTCAGCTTCAAACTGGTGTTAGAACAAACCAAAAGGGTTTAAAAATAGAAAAGAAGTGCAAAAACAATGAATTCTTCACAAAAAAAGTGTCTAAAAATCCAAGTGTTTTAATCAGTACTGTCAAATCGATTAATCGCGATTAACCACATTTTACAAAGGTTTGTGTGTGTGTGTGTGTGTGTGTGTGTGTGTGTGTGTATATATATATATATATATATATATATATATATATATATATATATATATATATAAAATATATATATGTGTGTATATTTACAAACTTTTATGTTAAATGCAATTAATTGATTTGACAGCACTAGTTTTGATATGACTAACTTATTTAGTTAAATGCATCAAAATATAAATAACACTAAAAAACTACCTCTGATGTTCACAAACCCTGAGAATACTGTTGGTAGAACCATCTTCATGAGCATATAACAAAATAGATATACAGAGCAGCTGCCAGTGCATTTATGATTGGAGTTAATCTGACCCATGACTATGATGGTAAATAATATATACTACTACATGGATCTATAGATTGCGACATTCTTCATTGGGTAAATAAAGTGTGCTGATCTGTGGTTGTAGCAGAGAATGTGGTTTTTCCACATATACGCTCATACCACAGGATTGTGTTTATGCATAATTCGTCAGTTTTATATTCTGTGTTCCCCTGCATGACTTGAGATTCATCTAACTACCCTGTTTGGATGTTCCCCTCATAGTTCTCCATGCAGATCTGGATGCGTCGGGTGAAATATCCAGGCTCAGAAATGGCCTTCAGAAGGTCGTTCTGTACCAGACACAGATCATACAGCTCTGATGTGGAGGCTGTTCGAGTCTGCAAGCCCTCGGGGTCCAAAAACACCTGAGAGTACAGTGGAATGGGTGAGACACATGGGACGCTCATTCTGGAGAAGAGAAAATGAACATCACGTACCTTAGGATGGACAATAGTGTCCTCATCGTTTTGCCGAATGTTGTCGTCAATGAAGATATGCTGAACTTTGGGATCGAAAGGGTCAATCCATAAAGGTTTTCCTCCTAAAATGGAGTATGTGTTCCGTGCCCACCTATTTGAGAAAAACAAAGGCTTGATACTGATAAACAATACAATTTAATGTGTCTTTTTTTGATCCATAACAGGCTCCTTACCAGTCAAAGTTGTCTTGGAAGCCTCCCAGACCCTCAGCAGAGCTCAGATACTGATACACACACCGCTCTCCGTCCCGCGTGGACACGTGTTCTTCTCCACGAATCAGCGTTGCACCCTTACCACTGCACTTGATGCGTCCGGCATTCATATTCACCTTCAGCTGTGAGAGGAGACAGTCCTAATGAGGCTTGCTTCATCTAGGACAACACAAAACCTAGTTCTGCATGTTAAATACCTTTAGAGCCGGGAGGTCGGGAAAGAGCGGATGTGAGCCTTGTTCGACGGCGTGCTGGATGACAGTCAGAACACGGGGCAGATCTGTGCCGAACGTACGGAACAGGACGGAGAACTCCACACCCTGTGAAGCCAAGTCCTGCAACATTTGGAAGAAGGAAGGTAGGATCCAGTGATACAGCTTCCCATCTTCTCCCTTAACAGACAGCTCCTTATCTGCAGGTAAGTCAGACGGCCATCGGAGAAGTTCTAGATGTTCCTCAAGGACCTTCCGGAACCGTCGGCCTGGACCTATGGTGGTGAAGCTCGCCACTCGGCCAAACTGAGAGTAGTATGTGACAGCGCCCTCACAAGGCTGGAGGAGAGATGGTGCTTCTGACAACCACTCCCATTTACCTGCAAGCAGTGAGAACATGATATGTGATGCTGAGCAAATGTGATTGAGTTATATGAGGCAAACACTATATGTGCTATAATATTAAAGGCACAATATGTAATTTTTCACTGCTAGAGGTCGCTTATTCAAAACAAAGGCATAGCTTGATGACGCCTTGATTTTGTGGAATCAAGGAAGGTGTTGGCTTCACGTCTACAGCTGGTGGAAAAGAATCCGACGGTCACAGGACTTTGGCAGAAATCATATTCATGGATGAGCTAATGTATTAAAGATTTATAAACATTACTGTAGTATGAAGCAGGGTGTGGCTGGAAGCCGTTGGAGCGGAACAAGGCTGCTGGAGTGATTGCTAATGAGAGACAAGCAGGACACATGGCTTGAGAGCAGTGAAGCCTTTATTATTCCGCAGACGAACGCAGCAATGTTTTATCATATCAGATACATCTGTTTGTTAAAAGTTGTTATAAGCTACTCTGTGCGTTTGTTCGGTGGCTACTATGAGACACTTGTTGCACAGATCGATATTAGGCATGGTAAAACATGGTACTCGCGGTAAATCAAGAAAACGAGATTTAAATAATAAGACTTACTGTGTTGAGCTAACATGATTAGTTTTCTGTCTATGAATGTATCCAAACAGTTGCTCATCTGTCTAATAAAACATAATATTCTTTGGTGTTTCTATGGTTTCTACAAAATAAAACCAGAAATCGAGGGTAACGCGGATATGATGTCATTGATAGGCGACGCACGGACACGGTCCGTGTCCTGGTTAAAATTAAATATTTCTCTAGATTTAAACATTCTTGGAAACATTTGGGATAATGCAAGTACATAAATCAACAAAATATATAACATTGTTTTAGTGTTTTTGGATATTTTAATCCAAAAATCTTACATATTATGCCTTTAAGAGTACTATTTCAGTATAATCGGGAGTGTATAGCATTTTGTTAGATTTTATATAGCTATAATAAAAAAAAATCTATATTTTATATTACAAAATGTATTCTACACATATAAGTTAACGTTTTTTATTTAAATTATTAAATGAAAGTTGAGAATTCTGGGTCTGTAAAAAGCCCTTAGAATACTTTGTTGTTTTACCTTTTGCCATGCGCCCCCATGTCACCGTGGACAGAAAGTATTCAAGAGCAGCTACAGTTCCTTGTCTTGTGACTGCGTCAGATACAAGGATTGTGTTGTTGAGATCAAAGTGAAGGACGATTTTTCTGGAAGGTCTCGTCGGGATTAAATCAGTAGGATCTTTATCTTGACCTGCCCCGTCAGAGTTCACATCAATTCTGCATCCATTGGTTTGGTTCTGATCGATACTTGTTTCAGGGATCCTCTCCGGGTTATACATAGTGCTAAAATATTTATACGAGGGTATATTTAAAACTACAAATATTCAAATATAGACTAATCAAAGATACTTCAACGTAGACTAGGATAATTATCTCTGGCGACGAGTGACTGATGAATCCGTCCAGATTCCATGTAAGTTACGAGAATGACACTCATCTCAGTCAAATGAAAACAGCCTGACACGTGATCATCCCATTCTTTGTCTGTCGCGCAGTCAGTTAATGATACATTCGTTGGCTGCATTCGTTTAAGAAAGAACGTTTGACTACAATCCGCTGAGCTCTCCAAACCGGCTTTTGCGATGACAGCATGACTTCCTTGTCAGTGCCAAATACCGCGAGAAAGAGCGGGGTTGTCGCGCTTCACAAGAGAACTTTTGTGAGAGCGCCACCTACTCTTCCCCGCCTTTTGGGTAATGTGGATGAAAATAATAATAATGTATTGGAGAAAAACATTTATTTCGTGATGTGATTTCCCCCCACTTTTGATTGAAGTAAAACAATTGAAAGTTAGATTTTTGTGAATTTTTTGAATGAAAGATCAACAGCAGAAACAATGCAGATTTACTTTCACAGCAATCTTTGCTCATATTTACCAAGGGGGGCAATAATTTTGACCACAATTTTGGAGTGAAGTATGACCTGGTTATTTTTTCATGGGCTTTTCATGAACAGTTTTCATGTGGTTCACCTGCAAATTAAAATATTTTACTTCAAACTCACACGTGAAACATTTTTTGACAAATAAATATGCACGTACAGCTGTAACATCTAAGATTGTTACGCAAAAAAAGGCTTTTATTTATATTAACCATTTGTTTTATTCACAGCAGCATTCTTATGATCAAACCCCCAGTTCCCGCTTACTATGCAGTCCAATACGAAAACAAGGAATGGGGAAACAAGACAATCCACTCAAAACTTAGAAAAAAAAAATAGGAGATGGTATATGATACACACTACTAGGGCTATTGTAGGTCAACATGCATCTCAGCCAATCAAGCTTTTGCATTTCCACAGGATCTGACATGGAGTAAAACAAACAACAACAAAATTTTTTTAAATCACTGGATTGTCTGAGAATGAAAGAACAGGACATCAAGTTGAGTAATGGCCAGGGTGTGTGAGGAAAAAAAAAAACCCCAAACAATTTGCCTTGCCCACACTTAAAACTTCACCTACAACACCTGCAATAGTTTTGCACAACACTTCCAGACTCTTTACAGAGAAACACATCAGGCCAGGCGACACTTCAGTAAGAAAAACAAAAACTCTTCTGTGCATCCAAACAAACCATGTTGATCTCATTCATTGATGGGTTTTTACCAAAGTAACAACTCGTGTAAATACAAGCAAGATAAACATTGTATTAGAAACCTATCATGTGAAATTGTGAATGGCATAATTTCTAGGTGTTAAAATGTTTACATATACATAAAAAAAAAAAAAAAAGTACAGATCTGTGCAATTCCTCTTATGACTATTTAAATGTGCACCTTCCAGAATTATTTGTGAATGTGTTTGAGGATTAGTCTTTATTTTAAGCATCACTTTACTGTACGTCGTCTGAACATACAGGCCATTTAAATCGGCTGTTTACAAACAGTCTCTGCGTTGGAAACGTACACCCAGCCTTTTTTTCTCTCCACATTGCTAATGTAAATAAAAAATTGAGCACCTTTGCCATGCTAGATCCACTTGTGAGCATTAACGTCTATTTTTATTTATTTTTTTGAGGAAGCAAGTCTCCCTGACTGGGTCAAGTTTCAATCCACCTCTTCCATGCTGCTGTAGGACGGGGCGGCGCATTCTCCAGAGTGTGCAAACATCTCAGAGGTCACTTCCGTGCTCAACTGAGGGGGTCCGTCTGGGTCCAGGTCTGTTCCAAACAGTGTCTGGCTAGAGGCCTGTAAAATAAACCACCGTTATAGACAGAAACACAGCATTTTCTGAACGGAGTACATAAACGCCAACTGCTAATTAGTTTATTCATTATAAATTTAAAAATAAAATAAAAAAAAATCAGTGATTTCAAGACCATGTAATTTTGAATTATTTATTGTTTGTGAAAAGCGTGGTACAGGCACTATTACAATTGAGCAGCATTTAGAGTGGTCTCAATTATTGCTGGGATATTTTGTGCAGCATCATAAATAGCATGAACATTTTTTTTTTTAAAAAGATTATATTTAAATAATCACTTACCCAAACATATTCAATTACTGCTTAAACATGATTACATACATAAATAATAATGCAGTCCTGTGCCCTTGATCAAAGATTTATCCTTAAATTAAAACCAATAACATTTCAAACAGGAACACCCATGATGACATAATGACCCATGACCTTAATGAGGTACAATAATATTTGATGGTATTGTTTTGGTCACGGTGTCCAGAGCTGAGGCATTCACAGAAGCCAAATGTCTTTAGGCTTTGTAGTGTGGACGGCCACATAAACGATCATAGCCCACCAGCATCCCTGAGACGGTTGAAACTGCCACATACCCACAAAGCCCAGTACCATTCATCTTACAATATGTGGATCCCATCTCAACTTACAACATGTGCAACTAGGCTTTGAATCACTGGTTTCCCTAGTTGGGTACAGAAGTACAGTACTGAGCTGACCTGCCTCGCTGACTCAGAAAACGCTAACCAGTCAAGCCATTTTTAAACAAAACATATTGAACTCTTACCAGACTACTGACCAACTTTGGCAAAAAAAAAAAAAAAAAAAAAAAAAAATCTGTTTTAAGACAGAAGAAAATCATTTAGCTGTTAAAATGAGTAAATAATATAAATAAAATAATTATCTAAAAAAAAAAAATAGTGAACATGAAACCAAAAAATGAAGTAGCAAGATTATCCCAAAATACAAATAAGACTCCACCAATCTAAAGTCAACATGAACTAGTAGCACACACCGCTCATTTTACTTCTAGATGACATCATAAACAAAGAAACAATGCAAGACAGGACCTGATTTCATCCATTGGAAATGATTGGTTTGCTAGAAGAGGGTGTTACACACAGAATGGGGTCAGAATTAATGAGTTTGCTAAAATAATGTATAAATCATGATCTAGCCATTGTTCAACATTATTTTCATCAGCTGAAACCAACAAAAGAATATATACATTTTTTTAATTCCAAAGATATAAAAAACCTTTTCCTGGAAAATAGCATGCGCTGATAATTCATGCATAAGACCAGAAATATGCATTAGAGTAAATGGAGTATAACTAGAGTAAATAAATTATTTTGAATTCATGTTGACTTTAAATTAAGCTCTGACATATTAGTACACAAAGATAGTCATCAAAGAGTTTAAAATGCCGCCATTATGCTGTTTATAAAGGCATTTAGGTTTTATTGAAAACATAGATGATACGCAATGCTGAGCTCATCCAAAAATGAAAATTTATTGTCCTCATGTTGTTCCAAACCTGTCTGAACAAAGATATTTTGAAGAATGCAGGTAACCAAACAGTTTGAGCTCTCACTGAATTCCACCGTATGCGTATGGACAAAAAAAAAAAAAAAAATACAATGGAAGTCAAAAGGGAACCAAAACATTCTTCAAAATATCTTCTTTTGAGTTCTGCAGAAAAAAAGAAAGTCAAACAGGCTTGGAAGGGAATGAGGGTGGGGAAAAAAAAACAAAAAACAAAAAAACAACATTTTCATTTTTGGATTATCCCTTTAATATTTGTAATTAAGTTGTTTTATTGGTTAGTTGTACAGCTAAAATTAAATCTCAAGTCTGGCTAAAAATGAGGCAGCAAATAAAGTCCTTCTAACTGCTATTAGTATTAAATGAGTATACTAAGTACATTTATGCAAGACATTTTTCCTGAGTGCTTTTTCTGAAACATTCTGGACCACGTTGTAAAACAACTGAAATGGGAAAAAGGAGGGGAAAAAAATCCTGACTGGCATGGCTGTGTGACTCAAGCTAAATAACATTGAAGTTGCCATCAAAAAGAGTCATGACTTACAGTACAATCAGTTTAAAGTGCAAATCTTTGTACTGAGGGTCTGCAGCTGCAGTGAGTAGTAAATCAAGCCCAGTTAGACCAGTATAACAAAGGATAGATGAGGTTGAACAGCAATGCTAGGACTGCGGCCACAGTGCCCAGGATGAAATATCTCAGGCGTTCGCCATCACAGTAATCTGAGATGCCATCTCGTCTGCGGTGGGAATGCCCTCTCCTGCCCTCCTCCTCTTCTTCCTCCTCCAGCCTTGTCCTGGTTCTTCTTCCTCGTAGCCCGGGGCAGAACAGGCTCCGTAAAGAGGCCTCTCGCTGCCCCTCCTCATCCTCCTCCAGTTCCTGCCATATCAGAGACGCCTGCGATTGGCGGAAACCTGTGTCAGCTTCTGGGAAAGGGCCTTGCTTCATCATTACACCGTAGAACACCAAATACACTTTCAGAGAGCTCACTGCTCCAGTTTCGTATGCCGCTCACACACTCAGGTGGATGGATAAGCAGATAAGCATGCAAGAGTAGATTCCAGAAGTAGAAATTCATAGCTTTCTGAATCAATGTACACACCTTGTAACTGAAGTATCTACTAAATTAAAGGCAAGATGTTTCCCAAGATACACCCATAAATAATCAAAGGATGGACTACCGATGTTTAACTTGGATCATGTGTGCCTCATTATCAATCATATAAATGACCCTGATGTTACCAAATTGCCCTCAAAGTTTTGCCACGGTCAGTCACACGTTCAATTGAGCAGAAAAGCAAGATGTGAAGAAGTCTTGTTAAGGTGCAGTCACATTTACCATTGCGCTGCGAAATTTCACAGGCGAAATCCAGTCATTTCAATAGGAATCTGTGCGGTTGGGGGTGAAAAAGTTCCCCATGAAGATTTCGCTAATGTTCAAATTGGTCATGCAAATTTACTTTGCTGACCAACAGAAAAGTGCTTGGTTTGAATGTGACTTCTGTGTGAACACTGCAATATTGTCATTGAACCTTTTTAGCCAATGATATTTCGCTGAAATATCACTAATATGACCGCACCTTTACACATTGTTGAAACCAAGGCTCAAATGTCATTGCTGTATATTTATACCTTTTGAGATGCACAAAAATCATGAACAAAGAGAAAACATCAGAAAGAGGTCATGAGATCCTAACACAATTAATCAAAATCCACTAATTTAATGACCGTGATACTTTCTGATTCATCTATTAATCACGACTCTGAAGATGTCACATGGTGATTATACTTCAGAACATCTGAGAGAAAATAATCTCTCATGAAACTGCTAATTAAATTATAATCATCTAAAGTTGCCTGGGCATTTTTGAGAGACACCTCATTAAAAAATGAACAATGGAGAAATAGCCCTTTTTTAATGTTGAGAATCCACTAGGAACATTACCCAATCCCTTGCAACTTTAATGACCAAGTATATAGCTGCTCTACTAAGATTAAATGTTTTTCCATTGGGTTGCGGTGACATGAGAAGGTGCTGAGCTCACCTGACTGGCAGCACCACCAGTTGCAGCAGAGGATTCGGTGCCAAGGGGCCCCAGCAAGTGAGACGGTCTCTCCACTGGAGAGTTCCTGCGACGGTAAAACAGCACATAGGCGTAACGTGTCACCACCTGACTCTCTTCCACCGTTGTCACTGTGCTGTCATCAAACAAACGCCAACCTGAAACAGTAAAAGACATACAGTGAGATGTTTCACATCATAGCTAGTGAGATGTTATTGAGCTAGAAGAGCTCACGTACCAACGTCACTGCGCTGGCTGTTCTTGTCACTGGGAAGACGAGCGTAGGCCGTGTAGTGTCCTCCGATCATTCCGCCATAATGGTTGATCACAGCGTAGAGGTCATAGATAGGGGGCTGCTGAATGTCACCCTTATGACCAATACAGAACTTACTCAGGTCCAAGTTTCTGATGAGAACAGAAAAAACTTGGTGAAACATCCATTATATGGCCAATCCAAAACATGGATGATACACAAAACTCGTTCATACCACCATTAAACTCCACCTAAACTATCAGGATTATTTTTGCAGTGGTACTAACTGAGATGCCACAATTAACAACAATATTAATAACATTAACATTATTGCAGAGGTTTTCATTAATTTTAAAATGTTTATTTTGTATCAAAATAACTAACTTGTTTCAACCATTCATAATATATTAAAATGTATTTGTATAGCACTTTTCATCATAAATATCATTACCAATAAGCTTTACAGGTGATGACAGTTAAGAAAGGACTTCCTAGAAAGATTAAAAACCTTTTCCAAATTTCTAAAACTTTAAAATTAACACACACACACATATATATATATATATATATATATATATATATATATATATATATATATATATATATATATATATATATATCAATCATGTATTTTTGATCAAATTAAATGTAGCCATGGTGAGCATAAAAGACTTTTCAACAACATTTATAAAAAAAAAAAAAAAAAAAAAAAAAATCTTACTGACGGCAAACTTTTGAATCTGTGTGCTAGTGAATGGCTGTGAGACTAAGTGTACCTGACTGGGAAATCGACCATATCATTAATCTTGTCCCTCCATATGAAGCTCCTAAATGAGAAGCGCTTGAGCTGGATGATGAGCACGTTGGGAAGGCGCCAAAGCAGCAGCTGTTTAGAGGCCTCCCTGTGTTGCTGACACTTAGGACAGTACCTGAACCACAAAAAAAAAAAAAAAAAAAATTGTTTTAAATGGGCCAATTACATTTATGATGCTATTTAAAGTGCCCCTATTATGCTATATTAAAAGGCTCCTACTTTTGTTTCAGGGGTCTCTTACAATAGGTTTACATGCATCCAAGGTCAAGAAAGCACTTGAATTTTCTCATAATATGGATTGTAGCATCAATTCCTTTCTCACAGTGTCTGAAACGGCACGATCAAGGATCCAGTCTCTCTAGACCCCTCCTTTCTGAGAGCCTACTCCGGTCAGATGGCCCAATCTCTTGTGATTGGTCTACCGCTAACAGAGCGTGACGATTTCCACATCCTTTGGAGGTGCATGCAAAATGAATTTGCTTTCATAGCATAGAAAACAGCGTCTTTTCGAAATGTCAACAACAGAAACCAAACTCTTCAAAACCTTAGCTACAAATAGATTGTCTGAGGGTGGGTCAAAGCAGACGTTGTTCACAGGCAGCCAATGAAAGCTATAGGCTTGCATTATGCAAATGTGTGACAAACCAGGTAGGTGCATAATGGGGCACTTTAAACACCTTGCAAAGGGTACTTCATGCTTCAAGAATTTGAAATTGAGGTATGTCCATACCATGCCTCTTCAGGGGCCAGCACCTCAGGTTTGGTAAAGAGGTTCAGGCACTGCTCTAAGGTGAAGTGTCCTGCCCTGGAAGTCTCTGTAGCAGAGCCCGGGTCTTCATCAAACTCCAGCTCTTTAGAGCGCACCAGCACATATTCTTTCTGCCGCTCGTTGTTCTTCCACACCAGCTCCAGCGTGCAGTCATCAGGCAGCTCCAGTACCACATCACCTGTAGGTGGCACCAGGATGAAGATATGCTTCTCTAACACAAGCATTTTAAAAAACACATCCATCCAGAAACCTCTGACTGACCTTTGTCCTCAAGTTTTTTGTCCTCCTTTTGGTTTGAGTCCTGAATGGTTATATAGAATTGAGACGCACTTCCACTCCCAGACTCAGAAGGCTGCTGATACCCGGTCACTACAGCTATCAATGAACATACAATGATGGACTATTCCTCCACAACAAACAAAAACTTCAACAAATAGTTTTAGACCAACTTACCTTCTGGTTTAATAGCCTTTTCACATGATGTTTCTTTCTCAACCAAAGAATCTTGGGAGCTGGTAGCAAGCTCACAGCATCCTGAGTCAATGGTGTGTGTGGAGAGTGTGTCACCATCTGCTGCGGAGAGTGTAGACACGGTCTCTGTTTGAGGGGCTGTGACAGTACCACCCTGCTCCGCTAGGTTTTCCACTTCTTCTGCAGATGGCGGCTCTTCCTCCTGCTCTTGACACTCTGAGACACTGCTCGCCATGGAGGTCAGGTCAACACGGGACAGGCTGGCCTCTGGGGATGTCCTACCAGACTGGAAAGGTGGCTGGAACACATTGACAGAGTACCTGCACACAGAAATGAAGGGTTGCACAGTGCTTGCTGGTTCCTAGTTTTTAAAAGATTATTATTATTTTTTTTTTATGTCAGCACCAATCTATTTGCCAAAACTACTAAATAAAACAGCTAAGAAAAATAATAATATAATTAAATAATTTATAAGTAAATGCTATAATAAATACGTAAATTAAAAAAAAAAAAAAATTCAAATGTTATCAAAAATATAACAATTATTTTTTATAAAAAAAAAGTATATAACAGTACTTTACTGTTATAAAAAAAGTATATAACAGTAATCACAAATACATTTTATAAAAGTCATCAATTAATAGACAAATAAAATTATATTTAATAAAGGCTATCAAAAATATAACAAAATGATTCTTAACGCTACAAAATAAGTAAATAAAATGTATAAAATATACAACTAAATAAAAAAAATGCCATAAAATAGACAAAAATAAGCTATAAAATAAACAGACAAACAAGTAATTTATAAATAAATTACACCAATCATTTCTATAATAAACAAATACAAAATGCTCACAAAAATGCTATCAAAAATATAAAGTATATAAAAAAAAAATACTATGGAATATACAGACAATTAAATAATTTATAAATAAATGACATCAATAAATTCTATAATAAATAGACAATATACATAAAATGTTTACCAAAAAAAAAAAATTTATATTTATATATATATATATATATATATATTTATATATATATATATATATATATATATATATATATATATATATATATATTATATAAAAAAAAAAGCCAAAAAATGGTGTGGTGTAAACTTCCCCTTACTTCTAAAGCTGACCCAATTCCCAAAATACACAAATGGTTAAATAATTCTGGATCTAATTGTAATTATACCTAGAATAGCCTTCCAGAAGCTGTGTGAGGCGGGTGTAAGTCAGCCTAGACTCAGGTACACTGATTAAAAATGGCAGTCCTATATTCTCCACATTGGGCCGGCACATGGTCTTGTGATTAGGCCAGTGGTTCTTCTGGCAGGCCCTGTAATCAGAGGAAAGAAACTTACCACCAACTAAACCAAGACAAAGTCTCTAAATCCTAAGCATGATCTCAGAGCCAGCACAACACATGCTTCTAATGAACAGATGGAAACTCACTGATTGCAGTAGCCGACACGGTAACAGCGAGTACAGCGCTTGAGCTTCTCATCATCAGAGGCAGGAGGCTTCAGGCAGCCAGCACACTTTGTGATTGGGATGCTAGGAACCTGAGGTCTCTGAAGATCAATACAAAGACAATTAATACATGAAATCATAGCAAGAGAAAAAAACAACAAATACTTGAACAATACTGACACAAACCCACAAAACGTAGGGAAAAAGGTGAAAAAAATAAGTGATGGAAATGGTGTACCTGTTGGACCTTCAGCAGCACCACCCGCTCTTTGGCAAGATCTTTTGACAACATCTCAAAGCAGAAGAGCAGGTCATTGGGCGAGACCGTATCTAAAGATTGAGACGGTGAAAAGATTCTGTGGAACCTGCCCTTCAATACCTGAGGGAAAAAAAACATGCAAGATATTACAATGTACTAACAATGTTTTTTGGAGAAGAAAAATCAGAAAGAACAGTTCCAAAAAAATTTTCAAATAATCCAATTGGTCAATAATGCCAAGGATTTCCTGGCTTGAGCTGTGTGAGCATTCCTTAAGCGTGAATTCAATGGCATTTTAGTAAAACTGACTGAAATTAATAAGACAACGAATTATTGACTAAATTTAAAGAATATTTTCATTAAAAAGACAAATTATGACTAATAATCAATGTGAAAATTAACACTAGAATTGGCCTTATAGCCAAGGTTAAATCTTTTGATTTTATAAACTTTTTTTTTTTACATTTTAATAATTGCACTTTGTATCATTGTGCACTCTTCTGGACTGCTGATTTAAAAATCTGGGTGTTCTCTTGTATTTTCACATAACTGAACTAATGTTTAGAAATATAATCAATTAAAAATAATTCAAATTTTGAAAACATTTAAGTGAAAAATTTAAATTTTGTTTTTGGCCCTACACTCCTTTCCTTAAAGCTTTCGCCAATGTAATATGTTGAATGTAGTTTACAAAAATGTTGACTATGTTTTGGAGTTTTCATTAAACATTTTATATCCACTCTTAAAAAGAAAAATGAATAAATGAATGATGTTTATAATGACTAATTGTGTTAATCAAGATTTCAATATTGACAAAAAAGATTTAGACCATAATCGAGCAGCCATATACACACCAGCAAATTTTCTTAATCAACTCTCTTAATATTTTAGAACACAAACAAAATGTATCGTAATAGTTTATTATATAGTTAAAAACATGTTTGCATTTTAGCCTCTAGATAATTTGCCAGAAAACATGGATCAAACAAGCGCAGATGAAGGGTTCAGAACAGAATCATCATACCTCTGCCAGCCTCAGATTCTCTGGTTTGGTCCTCACGCTGCGAGATATTGAATCCAGTACTTCAGTCGTGCTCGAGTTCTCTTTACTCACACTGACCAAAAACTGCACAAATGGTTGGCAAATTGTTTAGATCAAATATTAATTTGAAAATATTACAGATTAAGCCCTTCATGCCCAGGCTTACTTAGAAACTTTAGATTGTTGTGCTGTTTTTTTTTTTTTTTTTTTACCTTGACTGGTTTCTTGTGAGGCTCTTTAGCAAAATAGAAAACAGTCAGCACCTTCTGCTTCTGAGGTAGAGGGACAGGCAAGTACAGGAAGGGGTCAAAGGTTATGGAAACCTAAAAAAAAAAAAAAAAGAAATAATAGATGAGTAAACTCCCACAACCATACAGCTAAGAGATACTAGACATCATAATTATCTGCCCAACATCATCAAAAGTAATAAACATTTCCTAACACACAAAGGCGGCCTAAACTGGGGACCACTTGACTCAGTTTAGACCTGTATCAATATCCCATTCTGTTTCCCATACAAACCATCACCATCACAAATGAAGGAAATTGTTGCCAGTTTTCATAATAGATATACAACCATTCAAACGTTTGTGGTCAGTATGATTTTTTGTTTTAAAGAAATTAAAGCTTTTGTTTAGCAAGGATGCATTAAATTGATCAAAAGTAACAGACACTTAAAGTGTTACAAAAGATTTACATTTCAAATAAATGCTGTTCTTTTGAACTTTCTATTTAAAAATCCTGAAAAAAATGCATTGGTTTCCACAAAAACATTTAGAAGCACAACTGTTTTCAACACTGAAGATAAGAAATGTTTCTTGAGCACCAAATCAGCTTATTTATAATGATTTCTGAAGGATCATGTAAAACCTGAATTAAGTGAAAATATTCAGCTTTGCCATCACAGAAATAAATTACATTCTGAAGTAATATTCAAGAGACCTTGTTTTAAAAACAACAACCAAAAAAAAAAAAAAAAAACTCCAAACATTTGAACAGTAGTATATAAATTTGAATCATAGGTCTTGTTTTGCTCTTGACACATTACCTTAGAACACACTGGACACACCAGCTTTGACTTGTACTGGCCCTGAAAGAGGTCAACAATGAAGGAATCGTTCCTCATTTTATGCCTCTGCCATGCCTCTTCTGCAATAACCTGCCAAACAATAAACAAGAACAACGTTCAGCAGATTTGTAACCATACTTGATAAAGCTAGATACTACTAGTAAGAATGCTTACGTTTGTCAGTTGTAAAACTTAATACAACATTTTTACTTGTTTTTTCCTGGTATTTGCACACTCTGCCCCAAATCCAAGTATGCAATCTCTTCCAAAATTCAACTAAAACCCTTTTAGGTAATATTGTTCAGTATGTTTGAGACAAAAATCAAGAACTCACTTCATCCTGACGGCCATCTGAGTCAACGGTCTCTGTATATGGTTTGTGTTGGATGCGGTTCAGGTCCTCATGCAGCCCATCTAGCAAGAAAGCCATGAACTCCTGAGCATCGTGCTGCGCATAGCCTGTAAACTGACTGGCCTTACTGGCAACTATAGCCTATTAAGAGAAATGAAACAACACCTGGTCATAATGGGTTTTTTAACCATTTCATATGGAAAACTAGAAGATATGGTATTAACAGCAGTTTTGTTGCTTCATTGATACCTTTAATTTGGAGGGTTGAAATGCGTGGTGAGTGCCCTTCCACAATGCTCGAAGTAGAACAGCAAAGCCAATGGCCAGTCGTCCACCCGTGCCCAATGGGTTAGTACAGTTAATCTCGGACTCAAATGCCCGGTCTGAAAACAAACAACAAAAAACATACAACTGAGTAAGACAAATAACCATATGAAAAGTAGCAATTCTCATCAATGAAAATGCCACTGACCGTGGAAATAATCCCTGAGCTCCCGTGTGTTGGAGAGGGACTGGATCACACTGTTCATAAAGCAAGTGTTTCCCAGATTGACCAGTCCAGTGAAGCCAGGGAGACACACCTTCTTCTCCTCCACTTCTTCAGCTCTCTCACTGCCTGCAGGAGGAGTGTGAGTCATGGGCTGCACCATGCAGGTGGGCTTGGGCTATGGACAGATGAAAAGAAAAGTCATATCTAACAGGCCTGAGACAAGTTATGGTCCACTAGATTATCATATGCGACATGAACATGATGATGCATTCCTTATTGTCCGCTATATTACCGTTACAACAGTTGGTTCCTGTTTGAGGGACACGTGTTCTGGGACTGAGCGAGGGGCCACGGCATCCAGACCCGAGTCCTCTGGGGATCGAGGGGGTTTGGCTTTCTCCTCTCCCACACGTGGTTCTTCTTTAGCAGGAAGTGCATGCTGGCTGCTTCCTGGCTGACTCTTTTCAAGTGTGGAAGGGCTGGAGGGCACAGCAACCTTGGCGCCCCCCACTGCACCTTAAACAATAGACAACAGACAAGAGACAAATAAAGCTTATGGTTAGCAGCTAAAAGTCATAGCTTCAATCTTCAATCATTTCTTATTACTGCTTAATATTTTTGTGGAAATCATGATACATTTTTTCAGGATTCTTTGATGAATACAAAGTTCAAAACAAAAGCGTTTATTTGAAATAAAAATTGTTTGTCTCTACTATCACTTTTGATGAATATTAAACGGTAGTGTATATATTATTATAACATAACCACAACTGAACAATCTACTTAAATTTGTAAAAAGTTAGGCTGGGTATTTTCAACCACTTCATGATAATGCTTCACAAATTAAGTGTACTATATCACAATGTATCAATATATAATTGGACTGGAACAGCCCTAGTAAAACGCAATGTTGGAGTGGTAGCTAAATTCGAGAGAAGGCTATGTAGAGCAGTGTGGGTCAGGAGCCTGGCATAAAGACAAGAACACATTGGCACATTTGGCTTGACCCTGTCTCACACTCGTATTGAGTTACTGGATCACTCCCTGTAGTCACATTCCTTTTCTTGACTGGTTCCCTCATTTCAGCATGTAAACAAAAACAGTCCAGCTTTTCCACAGTAATAATATAATATGTGCTCCCTATTACACATGTCAGAGCTCTCTGAAAGTTCAAGGGTCCAGTTGTTCTTATTTAGCCAAGCCTTAAAGGCCTTTTCTCACTGAGCGTGGTTAAGTGACGGGAATGCATAGATCCCTATGGAGCTATTCACACCGGGTGCGATCATTCTTTCGACCAGTGTTTTGATTTTTTTTTTCATTTTGTTCTGCGATGAAATGGGCCATCCAATTAGATTTGAGCTTTAGATCACATACCCGGAGCCGCTGCTGTTGCACAAAAGGGTGAAATTGGTGGCGCATCCAAGAGAATGGATGCTGAGTTCTTTTAATCATTGGTGTCTGAGAACAGATTTATTCTCACATGTTCTTCCACTTTAGAACGCAGTCGGAAGTTATTACAAGCACTTGATGATGGTTTAAAGTGGGGTTTGAGCAAAAACATAGCAATAATCTCATAAGTTGTGATGTGTAGTTTAATGCTAATTGTAGCTCTAATATACCTGTTACCAAGCTGCAATATTTTATTATGTATTTAGTAAGAATTCTCATAAGATCTCGTGTTTCCACCGCAGAAACATTCCGCAGGAACTAGGGACTTGTTGAAATTCAGGGTAAAACTTTTCCCCTCAGAAAGTACCTACTCGCAGGGTAGTACTTTTTCAAAGCTCTGGAACTTTCAGTGGTGGGAACTGCGTGCTGAACATGCTGATTGGTTGAGTTCACGCAGCATTTTGAATGGTTGACTCCATGCAGCATTTTATTTCAATCACCATTTTTAAAAGTCTGTTGCGGTGCATGCAGTAAGAGTTGTTTGGTAATTTCGGTGGAAAAGCAGCTATAGCTTGTGTTTCAGGCATAGCAACAAACTTTTTTTAATCTTAATATACTTTTGTATTTTGTGTGGCGGATGAGGTTAAAGCCAAATGGGAAAACCTATGAGATACATACATGAGAAAAAATTTATTCATGTATACATGTGTGTGTGTTTGTAAAAGACTGTTCAGAAGCAAAGAGAATCCAGGCAGCAGACCTTGTGTGGCAGGGGCCTCCAGACCCCCCCAGCGCTGACTGTGTCTCTTCTTCAGGGTGATGTCGATTCGGGACGGAGTAAAGGCATAGCTGGACTGATCTGGCTGGATTAGATTCCTAAACATCAGCAGATGGAACCAATAAAGAAACCTTTAGAAACGCACTCTTGATAAGTAGATCGACGGAGATTAGGATGCCCATCAAACAATCTTACCTGAGTTTAACCTGCCATTTAAAGACAGTGTTTGGTCCGCAATCCGGATGAAGGCGCAAAAAGTTGGGATCACTGTGGACAGTTTCAACAGTTAATGGAAATATAGGAGTTACTCATGAGGAAACTCATGAGTGCAGATGAATCTCTCACCTGGTCTGGAAGATAAGAGTGAAGTCTTGTTCCCTGAACAGCACCCTGGAGGACTGTCGGCAAATTTCTTTCAGGTAGACGTTAACAACCATCAGGTCTGTCCCTTTCTCATAAGAGTCATTCTTCACCAACTTCAAGTTCACCATCGGCTCTGGACCTTAACATACATCAGTCATGAGAAATAAAAAGGTTAAAAGGTTTTGGGTCAGTAAGATTTTTTTTTATGTTTTTGAAAAACTAAGTGTCACAGTATATTACAAATGTTCTTAACTGACCTTCTGTATCCTGCTCATGGCTCCCTCCATGTGGCTCCTCCTTGGACTTGTCTCTCTTCTCCTCTGTGCAGCTCTTCTGAGGAGACTCCTCTCTCTTTGAGGATGTTGAAACAGGCTCTCCAGATCCTGATTCATGAGATGGAAGCACTTTAGGGATCTGGGTATCAGCTTGTGGCGGCTTCTTTTCCTCCTTTCTGTTTCCTGTCTCATCTGATGCTATTTTTTCAGAGTTTGTTTTCATAGGAGAAGAACTCCTCTCCTGATGCGTCACCTTCGGCTCACACACAGAGGAAACAGTCTTGCTATCATCTGCTTCAACCTGTAAACAACACAAAGGATGGACCACAGGATGTGAGAGACTCTTTTCCACCATTCTATTTCCTGCTGATTATTTTCATTTTCAGGTGAAGTCTCTCCTGTTTATTGTTATTAGTCTCACCTGAGCATTGCTTTTTGGCCTCCTGTCCACTCCTTTTTCTCTCGGCGATGTCTGGCATGCTTGGCCTTTGACCTGCACCTGAGCCCTGTTGTCTTTTACATTGCTAGATGAAGAAGCACCACTGCTAACGGCTGATGTGTGTGTCTTGCCATTAATTGCTTGTTTGGATTGAGACGCCGTCGACGAGCAGGGAGCTAGAGGGGGCTCCTTTGTGTTTTTGGTGGGTCGTGTGGTACGCTTTGCGCTGGGCTCATTGATCGAGTCTGCTTTATCGCTTGATTTAATGTCTGCTACCTTCACGCCTGTGCTCTCAGTGAGCTCCACCTGTTTGCCTTTCATCCCTCGTTTCAACCCACGGTCGGGTTTACCTCGTTTTTGCTCAGCAGAAGTCACTGCAGGCGTTTTCTCGATGCTTTCGCTAGATTTTTCAGAGCACCCTGTGGTTGACTGCTGGTGGTTGCTGCCATTCTCTGTAAGGATGTTCACCGTTTCCGTCTTTTTCTTGTTCTGTTTAATAGGGAACATGAATAAATAAAGCTTGTCTGAGGGATCTCTGACTAGGCAAACATTCATGAACGCTCAAAGCTGCATGTGTGCATGGCAACACAGTTCTGACATTGCTCTTGCACAGACCAACAGGAAATATCTGTAACTTTCAAACTTTCTAATCATCCTAATAACTTATATATAACCCATATATATTGTATTATGTATTTTATAATATTCTACTACTAAATAATATTTATTATTAAATAATATATATATTTTTTGCTAAATATGTTAAAAAACCTTACATAAAACCTTAAATTTCATTAATGACATTTTCAAACACCATCAAAAGGGACGTCTAAATAGACTAAAGGCCAATTCACACTGCACAAATGCCAACAAACACCAACAAACAAGTTAGCCGTTGAATTTAGAATTTTATGAAAAAAAAATTCTTTCTAAGGAATGACAGCTTTATCTGCCCAACAAAAATAGATTTTGCTTAGCAACAAACTAAAATTAGTGGGAAGTAAAAAAAAAAAAAAAAAAAATCTTGTTTGAAAAGGAGATGGACAGAAAAGAGGGAGCATGTGTTCTTACAGCGAAGGTAGGCCACGTGTTGAGGGGGATCTTCTTGTGCATGACAAGCTGCAGAACATTTGTTTTCTCCTTATAAAGCAATTTACTGCAGGAGGCTTCAATCTCTTCATGGAGATGACAGCTCCATTCACGGCCATCTGAGAAAACACAAACATCACAGTACACTGCTGTTAAAAAGTTTGGGGTTGGTAGGATTTTTCAAAGCCTATACATAAAGAAAGACTGTTCACTCCTATTAGTTATGAATAGGAATAACTGCAATGCGCAATATGGCAGAATATGTCCCGCCTTCTAAGTAAAAGAGCCAATCGCTGATTGATAAAGTAATTGCGTCACTGCAGCTGCCGTTAGAAGCTCCAGTTACCAAAGAAACCTGAGACTTGTGCTTAGGACTGCACATGCGCATTGGTTCGTCTAGCCAGAAAAATACGCTTTTTAAACACTATTTGAGCATAAGAAACATCATTTATGGGACAGTTCATGTCAAATTTTGTTGCTGATTTGAAATATGTTATTTAATTTTGAGTTTGCCAAAGAGGTTTGTGAGATTTCAGGATTCCCTCATTCAAATAGATAGGACTTGATCTTGGATGCCCAAAATAGCTGCCCGGAGGCGTTGCAAACATGGCTTCCGAGTGAACAGACTTTCCTTGAAAGGAACTTTGGATTTTTTTAATGTTTGTGAAAGAAGTCTCTCAAGATCAACAAGGATTAATTTATTTGATCAGAAATACAGAAAGAACAGTAATATTGTGAAATATTATTACAATTTAAAATATCCGTTTTCTGTTTGAATATATTTTAAAATATAATTTATTCCTGTAGCAGTAAAACTGAATTCAGTATAGTGTCACATGATCCTTCAGAAATCATTCTTATATGCTGATTTGCTGCTCAAGAAACATTTCTTCTTATTATCAATGTTAAACATTTTTTTCAGCATTGTTTAAGAAATAGAAAGTTCAAAAGAACAGCATTTATTTGAAATATAAATCTTTTGTAGCATTACAAATGTCTTTACTGTCACTTTTGATCAATTTAAGAGTCCTTGCTGAAAAAAAAAAAATTAATTTCCTTCAAAGAAAAAACATCTTACTGACCCCAAACTTTTGAAAAATAGTGTTCACTCATAACAAAAACAAACAAAGACAAACACAGCACACACTAACAAAAAAAGACCAACATTATCCAAATACGATAGACACAAGCACACATAATGTCCTTACCCGGCAAGCGGATGTGGCAGGCGGAATCAGAAAAGGCAGAATCGATATCTTCTACTCTTAGCACCCCAGCATCTCCACAGTTCAGCCTCACAATCACCTCATACGCATTCTGCTTCCAGTCCAGAAACAAATCTACACAGATAAATGAACATTCATGTAAGGCTGGATCCGTCACAAACACATTACGTAATATCATTGAAGAAAACCCACACCATAACTAAAAGTATTTTTCGATGAGCAGAGGAAAAACAAGAATATTTCTGTACAGAAAACACAATGAATTACTACAAACTAATAGCAAAAATCAAACCTGATTTCATGATAACGCTACACGATCTGAAAGCCAGTCATAGCAGAAAGCCCAACTCCCTTCGATTTCAAACCACTCTGTTATTGAATTTAACATAGGTGCGTGTTATCAAGCAGGTCAGAGACAGCAGGAAAGAGCGAGAAAGAGAGCGTGTTTATCTCAGGATCAGGCTTCAGGGTCAAGTGACAGCTAGTCCCGTCCCTTAACTCTCTCTCACTGTGACACATAGATCTAAAAGGTCATCAAGAAACCGCCACGCCCCACAGCTGGGCTTCTATTCCACGTGATGTCATCTCCACTCTGCCATTATCCCATGAGCCTCCCTTGCATGACAGGAATCAGCAGTCCAGAGATAGACTTCTCCCTCTGTTTGTGTAAGGATGGTGCTTTGCTCCATCTCGCAGAGAAAAAAAATAACACTTTGACAAGAGAAAGACAATGGCGCACCCATATCGAATGCACGTAGAAAGGACAATGAGGAAGGAATACTCTAAGTGAAGTCTTCTCATGCATGTACCGGGCAGAGTCACTCCACTGACCTTGACAAAGCACTTCTTTACTGAAGCAGTGGCACACAGCTTGGATTACAACACTTCAGCACTCAGCACAGCACTGCAGAGGCAAAACACTCAGCAGACAGCAAACGCTAATGTACGTTTGTCAAACCTGTAGTCACATGTCTCAACAACCATTGGTAATTGTAAACTGAACACATTACCAGTCGATGTAGGTGTCAATGTTTTTATTCTGTATTGTGACGTACATACGAGTAAAGCGGTTATAATAAAAAAAAAAATAATAAAAAAAATTAAAAAAAGAAGAAGAAGGGCAGGGGATTTTTTCTATCTATTGGTAGTTTATTGGATGGAGGCATATCTGAATACGATCTTGCAGATGATTGTAAGGAAGAGGCAGGGTTTATGCAAAGGAAATGACTGACGAAGTCTGGCATATGCGGCATGCCACCTAGGAGAAGTCAAGTTATGATACTTTAATTAAATTACAAGGTCAAAAAAAGAAAAGAATCGTATGCATGGATGAAACCTTCACAATGAGATCACTAACATGCATTAAAAATGTTAGGGTGATACTAGGGTAAATTCCCATTTCATGTCAAGAAGTATTATTAATATACATAAATATCAGACATTAATTCTCAAGTTAGAAATGTATGGAAGCTTGTTTCCGCCACTTTCTCATAAATGGACTTTATAACTCACAATTGCAAATTTATCTCTCAATTGGGGAAAAAACTATTGCGGGATATAAACTCAATTGTGAGAGAAAAAAAAAAAATCAGAATTGTCGGATATAAACTTGCAATTGTGAGAGAAAAAAAAAAAAATCAGAATTGCGGGATATATACTCACAATTGTGAGAGGAAAAAAAAAAATCAGAATTGCGGGATATAAACTCACAATTGTGAGAGAGAGAAAAAAAAAAAAATCAGAATTGTGGGATATATACTCACAATTGTGAGAGGAAAAAAAAAAAAATCAGAATTGCGGGATATAAACTCACAATTGTGAGAGAGAGAAAAAAAAAAAAAATAATCAGAATTGTGGGATATAAACTTTGAGATAGAAAGTCACAATTACCTTTGTATTTTTTATTCCGTGGTGGAAACAAGCTTCCATAAAAATGTGCAGCTTAACAATTAGCACAAAATGATGAAAATTATGACTATGTAGGTCACAATTTAAACGAATACAACTGCATTCATTAAAAAGTATTTTTTTACTGTTGCAGTACTAACTTACTTATGGAGTCAAAAGCACAAATAAAACAATTTAAAAAAAATGGTTCTGCATAGCAGTTATCTGAAAGTTAAACAGTAATAATCTGTATTGGTCATAAAGCAATACTGAACTCTCTCTTCCCCGGTCAACTAAAGTATATTCACATAAGTCTAAGAAGCTGCCATATACTTTAAGATTAAGATTCTTCAAGAATGCCAAGGACATGCCAACTTTAGATAATTGAAAATCCATCACTAACCAAAAAAATTATTACTTATGGACTTACATAAACATCCAACAGGGAAAATAAGGCTCATTTAACAGCTGTCAACAATGTGAAATTATCTCAGATCACAGAATTCAAAATCACACTGTTGTTTTACTTTCATTTTTACTTTGTTTTGATCAATGATAATTACCAAAAGATGATTCTCAGAAATGTCAGTCTAAATGAAACTGGATTCACTACATACCAACCAATACAAGCTTCTAATGCCACACAACAACCAATTCAACAGGCCAGCTATAGAAGCAGTACCATAGCTAAATCAATAAGGGACTACCATAGCAAAACAATTACACAAGTTCAGTGTGTTTCACACAGTGCGTGTCTGTTAACTTCCCAGTTCCCTGTTTACCACACTATGCAACAGATTGGAATCCAGCCCAGCTCTGCACATGAAAATAGGACAATGACTATACCTTTAATTACTTTAACCTCTAGTTATGGGCCAGACTGCATTTTATACCGGTCAAAAGGACACTGCACCACAGACGCTTTCTATCAGTTCATATTACATTAGATATCACTGCAGTAAAACATTTATCCCACGCTATATTTTTGCCCAAGCATATGAATCAAATATCTGTCTAGGTCCCAACGGCTTGAGTTTCAAGAATAAAGCCTTCCAGAAGACAAAGCGAAGATAAGATATAAACAAAGATAAGATATAAAATGAATTAGGGAACAGGACATGAGTGCAGTAAAATAATCCAGACCTAATTTGAGTGTTTACAAACCATGTCATGTCCTCACCTTTCCTTGACTCTGTGCTAATGCCTGAGGCTGCCCGCTTGGCCTCCTTGCTCTCCTGGTTGACTTTATCCTTCTGCTTCTTCTTGCTGGTGCTGACCACATCGTCAGGTCCTCTCTGACCTCGCCTCCGACCCGATTCGCTGGATCCTGTACTGCTGCTGGCCATCTTCAGCCACTTGCCGCTAATGGGTCGGCCGTCTCCTACCTCGCTCCCACTACCGGAGCTGCTTCCACAGGGGTCTGGATCTGAGCTGTGCCGTTTCCTGCCTGGTCCAGCTATCTTGGCGGCGTTTCAAGTGAGAGCACTCCCAGAAGAGAATCAGAGGGAGACTGCAAACAAAAACAAAAGAGAAGTATGTAATACGAATAGACTCTAATGGAGGGAATCACCAGGGGCCCCATGATAAGATATTATCACGATTCTTAAGCCACGATACAATATAATTACGACTTGAAACATTTTGAGTAAACATTTTTTTCAACTGCAAATGTCCCAAATGTAAAACTTTGTCCACATGTTTTATCTAATAAGAAACCATTTTAGTTTAGTAAAGCAAAACGGACTGGGTGTCTATGTGAAGCTTCTAAGTCATTTACATGACATCTCATACCTTTTTGTTAGTTTATTTTTATCTCTTTTCCTATTTGTTGAATATGTTTAGCAAAGTGTATTTTGATGTGCAAATATTGTATTGTCACTGACATGTTTGATTATAATTTAAATGGCAATTAAAAAAAGGAAAAAGCTCCTCCTATTTTAAAAACTAGTGTGCTCGGGCACTTCAATGTTCAACCAAACCTTTTTATTTCACTGATTAGAGAATGTTTATTAGAAGACATTAAACGTCAAGCCACAAATACCAATGCCGGTTACTGACAGTGTCCTGACAATTCTGTCATCCAAATATATGGCGAATTTGGTGAAAGTAATTTCTATATTTCCTTTTGTTTTACATTTCAGTTGTCATACGAGAAATATATATCCATGGAAACTCAAGCAGCTTAAAAATCCATAACAATCGCTAACGCCGCGGCTGCTAACCCGACTAGCTTAGCCTGTTCGAGTCGATTTCACACTCAAGTTCTCTTTAACTCAAAACATGTCACCAACGAACTGTCACTTATCGTTAATTTTGTTCTATTGCTGCTAAATATCATTTGTAGGAAGTGTGACACATCTTAACTTTGTTGTTTAGTTGTTGAAGATGCCGGTTAGCCGTGTTCTGTGACGAGCTAAATATCAGTTAAAGGGAACCGAGGCCTCTCGCGCTGCGCCGGCAGTCCAGCTAATCACGCGCTTAGCTTCTAATAGCACGCGCTACTGAGCCGGAACACTTTACTGCAAGGTCGGGTGGTGCGGTATTGTCAAAAAGTGTGTATACCTGCAAGAGACGTGAGGACGTTTTACGATATTTGGATATAACAGCAGTTGTTTAGATGAAATCTTACTTTGTTTCGTTGTTGTTCTGTAATGACAAGTCGCAACGGCTTGTTCTTTCTTTCGTTAGCGGAGCCGCAGCGACTCCAGCTTAATTCAGCACCAGGCTTAGAACACGGCAGCGGGCCGCCGATCTCCCCTGAGCCGCATCAGTTCGCCCCTAAAAACACAATGCTTCTTATTTCCGAAATAATCCTAACCAGGACCCATTTTGTTGCGTTAAAACAGAAACCAAGCTGATGTAAATACAAACAAAGACGCAAATACGCTGCCCGTCCTTCACTTGATGAGCCGACCGCTGCTCTGTTACTCACACTTTGTCAGAGAACAAAAACAAACCGGGTAGCTACGGCTATCACGCCAACCTGCTCCACACACAAACATACACACAGGCAACTTCCGGACGCTCAATCCCTGTGCGATTACAACCATGCGCAGATGAAAACAATTTTTAATGCATCAAAATAAACATTTAAATTCTGTTCTTTTAAACGTATTACATTTTTTAATTAAAAATGTATTACGGTTTCCACAAAATATTACTTAGCATTATTATTAAACATTGATAATAATACCAAATATTAGCCCCAAATCAGCTTATTTAGAATGATGCTGAAAGATCATGTGACACATTAATTGATGCAGAAAATTTAAAATGTAATTTATTCCATCACAAGAATAAATAACATTTTAAAATATATAAAAATAGAAAAGTTATTTAATTTTTTCCCCTATATTTATGATAATAATAAATGCAACCGTGGTGAGAATAAGAGACTTTAAAAACATTTTAAAAATGTATAATGAACTATGTTACATAAATGATAAAGAAATTGTTTGGGATTTTCATATAATTTCTCTAATTTTTAAGTATGTTCTATTTAGTGCTATTTTATAAAAACAGAAAAACAGCAATTGCATTTAATATATGTGTGATATTTAAACATGGTTGTTTTGTCAACACTGTAGGCTGATTTCCTGACTGCGGTGACAATTCATTAGCTGAAAACCACCCTGCAGTCTTGTTTCACTCATTGAAGTGAATGCTAGATATTTATAGAACATATCTGACACATTATTTTTGTATCTGAAGGTGTTCACACATTAGTTTTTTGTTCCTCATTTATTAGGGTTAAATGTAGAGGACGTACAAGAAATCAAATAGGGATATTATTACTTTTTACTTTTATTAATTGTTATTGTTGTTATTTGATACTCATAAGAACAATCATGATGTACATCAATGTACATGATACACAACCAGTGGACAACTTAACTCATTTGACTTCATTTAACAATGTCTTTGCAAGTCTATTCTTAAAGTAGTTTCTCTTAGACAGATATTCAGCCTATTATAGAAACTATTTTCTCAGAAGACAATAAATGTAAAGTGTTTCTCATTAGAAAATGAGTGTTAAAATACCAATAAAATAAAATACCAAGCAATACCTGTTTTAAAAGAGAAAGGGCAAGCAGAAAATCTAAACACTACAACTTCTGTGCCACGATTCAGTGTCTTTTACATTCAAGCAAACTCAGTAACTTCATCATACTGTATACAGTATTTTACAAGCAAATTTCTAATGACAAGAAAGTAGAATACTGCTCTGCCTTACAAAACACATGTGAATATCTGCATTTCATTCAACTCCATAATGAAAATAGGTTAATGTAGTGTCTTTTGACAGAAGCCCTTCATTAAAACAACATTTGTTGCAGACATCGTGTCTGGTGGCAGTTTGGCATTGCAGGTTTGTTGGCAAACAGCTTTTGTTGTAGCAGCCTGGGGAAAAAAGTCAAATGGCAGGTCCTTTCAGACAGTAGTGAAGTTTCAGAGACAGCAGCAGTCCAGCTGATGGGCTTCCTTCCTGTGACGGATTATTGACAGGTGTTGTAGATCTGTATCTGTTTATTGATGGCATGCAGGATTGCCTTCATTTTATCTTCTAGGCCATCCAGCTGCCTGGCTTTGCCTTCCAATACCTTTTGGTTTTCTTCATAGTCCTTTTCAAGCTCTATGGATACAAAACAACAACAAAACCAGGTTAGATCTACAAGGAAATAAAACAATGTCTGTCTTCCAAGAAAATGGCACAAGATCAATATTACTTGTCACCACAAGAGGGCAAATATATATATATATATATATATATATATATATATATAAAATTGGGCTGATTCAAATTTTTAATTATTATTTTAATTAATCGCACACTTATCGTGAAATTAAGAAATTAAGCATGCACCATTTATCTAGTTTAACATGTTAATTTTGTCGTTATTTGCTATATCCAGCAAAGTAAACCAGGTGATGTATTTTCTGCAAGCTTTTTTCAAGGTAAATGTAGATGTCTTTCCAAAAAAGGACACCAAATAACCAAATGATATAAGGAGACCATATAATTCATACATTTATGCACACAAAAGCACCCATGAAAAAAAAAAATACAGAAAAAAACATCAGAATTCAGAGTGTATAGTATGTACAGTGCAACAGTAAAGAGCTTATTTACATTTTAGATAAGTCAAGTTGCAATACCGAACAGGACCACATGGAGATGCCAAAAAAAACCTAAACCAACCGCCTTGACGTGACTACATATACCAACTACCATTGTTGGGGGTAAAGCATTACAAGTAATACGAGTTACGTAATCAGATTACTTTTTCCAAGTAACTAGAAAAGTAATGCATTACTTAAATTTACAACAGAATATCTGAGTTACTTTTTCAAATAAGTAACACAAGTTACTTTGATTTCCCATTTATTGACTGACAGCTCTCCTGTCCCCATGGTGAGAGAGATCGTGAACTCATTTGGGTTTCATTTTTTGTTTTTATTGTTGAAAAGTGCTGAACTTCGTGTCTGAGTTGCGCCCTCTACTGTACAGGTGTGAATTTGCATTTCCTTCAGCCTGAGGCTTATTCATATTACTGTGAAAGGGCCTTAACATTTGCCAAAAATAGAATAACTTTTCTTTAATTAAAAAACAAACAAGCAAGCCCAGCCCAGATGAGAAAAAGTAACGCAAAAGTAACGTAATGCATTACTTTCCATAAAAAGTATCTAAGTATTGTAATGCATTACTTTTAAAAGTAATTTTCCCCAACACTGCCTACTACAATACACGGATCCATTTAGAATTATTAAACACAGCAACATACACATGACAAATCCAAACATTATCCTGAATGTGTGCGGAAACAATGTGAATGTACTGAAATGCGTCTGTAAATATAATGTGCGATCAGTGCATCAGCCTGGTTTTCTTTACATTAGCTCTGTTTTGGACTGATTGTTTGAATGAATTCGCTTACTGGAGCATTGGATCATATATATTTTAATTAGTATTTAATTTTTTTACATTTTTTTTTCATTTCAGGGGGAAAATATATATAGTGATCAAGGCAGACATGTTAAGACAAAAAACACGAATGTCAATACAAAGACAGTGTCGCAACCAATCATGTATGCTATTGTTCATGGAAATAAAACACTTAAGTTATTTAGATGTTTTGTATTTGCCTAATTTTTAACAGCCACAATGTACAAAAGAACAAGAGGAGCTGTTACGTATATATCTCAAAAGCATTACCTTACAGACCACTTATGTTTCAAGAAAAGTCTGGGAGAAATGGTTTTATATAATCAGTCAATTTTCTCCAAACTGAAAAAGAAAAAAAAAAACTTCTATCTGGGTAAGAGGAAAAAGGAAAGCTTTTCTATTACATATATTATGTAATATGTCAATCCAGTCTTAGGTGGAGGTGGCTCTGTAGGTGGCTCTGGTTTTAACTATTTCTTCTTTTCTTTTCTTTAATTACTTTTTTACTGGCTACAAGAATAATTAACATCAGTTTCTAATCTTTGTTACTTCACACATCAAAAGAAATATTAGCCAGATATAAAGATTCACAATTAAAAGGAATCGCCACCTCACACGATTATAATATGTATATATATATATATAAAACAAAATAATATTTATTCACTATAATTTTAATGAGTTTGGATTTATATGTATATTCCTTAAACCCCCCCATGTTTATTCCATAATGGTTTGCTCCGTTTTATTATTGGACAGCCTTTAGCGCCTTTAATTTTTTGGCGCCCCTTAGTATGGATATAAGAGCCATAATTTGAATAATTTAATTTAATATTAAAGTTATAAGTGCAGGAATATACATATAAATCCAAACTCATTAAAATTATATCTATTCATGCACTTATAACTTTAATATTAAATTAAATTATTTAAATTATGGCTCTTATATTCACTATATAAATACAAAACCCAAGTATTTCCACTATTGGTCTCAGACATTTCAGATGAAAAAGGTGCTTCCAAATTCATAAAACTATGAGGGAAATAAAGGAATTGTTAGGATTTATCTAACTGAACTGTAAGAATAGGCTTCCTCCAGTTTTCTCTGCATCTCCCACTCACTTACCCGCCAGCCTCTGCAGTTTATCCTGGGCATCCTTTAGCAGCTCCTTCGCTTCTTCTCTCAGGCGCTCTGCTTTCTGCTTGGCGTCCTGCATTGTCTTCGCCTTACTGTCCATCAGACCCTGAACAGTACGGTACTTATCGGACAGCTCGCCATCCAGTATCTAAAACGGACGATAAAATCACTAAATTCTGGTAAACAAAACACACTATGACAAACAGAAGACTGTCACACACCGCTTTAGCTTCATTGGCCTTGTCCCGGGCCATGGTGGCAGTCTCCTCTGCCCGTGCTGCATCCAGGCTGTTGTTGGCACGTTTAGTCTTTAAGGCCTCTATTTGGCGTCCCAGATCTCCCAGCCTGTCCATCGCATCATTAAGATCTCTCTCACGAGCTGTGGTCTCTGACTGGATCTTCAGAAAGATTGCAATAATGCTTGTGATCAATTTATAACCATAAAAATTAAAGTTAAGTTTGTTTTACCTGTACCAGCTGGTTCTGAGTTAAGCCAATGTCATTTCTAGCTTTCTGAATGGCCTTCTCTGCAGCTGCCTGGGCCCTGCTGGCATCGTTCAGGGCCTTTTTCACACTCTCAGCTGTGCTCTTCACTCCATCTGCCTTATTCCTTTAGTAAAAGAATATGGATTGCATTCACATTTACAAAGTGATGTACTAAAACAGTGCACAAATAAAGATAATACAACCAAATGTGCAGATAGTCACCTGGCTTTCTTGGCATCCATCAGCAGCTGTTCTGCTTTGCGGACATCATTCTGGGTCTGCTCAAGAATGGCGTCCACATTGGACAGACTCTTGACACGGTCTTTAATCTCATCTGCGAGGTGTCGAATCTGCTTGGGAGAAGCAGGGATAGATAGCTCCAGCACCCGATTGGCCACTGCCTCAATGCTGTCAGGATCTGCCCCCTCCTCTGCAAATATTCAACATGACATGTAAACAGTGGCCAAAGCATGAACATTAAAGGGGTTTCAGACAAGTATAATATAATATAATATATAACTGTTAGTTCCTGTCCGTGTATTATCTTGTCCTTTGAACAGTTAAGGGTTTTTCCGTGACTGACAGCGCTAGTCAAAGCATTTGTCAGTTGCGTCTTGTTCCGTGTTCACTACTGACTGAAGTCTTCACTACTGACTGACACACTCATAAGGACAGTCTTTGCCGCCACCTAATGGTGTAATAATGTAACTTCATTTGCTGTTCACGGTCAGAGACTATTTTTTCCGGCAGAAAGAAGGCTTTTAGTGATTTTACTTCATGAAAGTTGCATTGATACATATTTTTTGGCTTTAATATTTGCATTATGTGGTAACCATTTTATAAAAGCAATAAGGTACGAGAGGCTGTGCTGTATCGTGAATAAGTCACGACACGAAGCGGAGTGCCTGCAACCCCTTCAGCCGTGACTTATTTAAGGTACAGCACAGCCTCTCGTACCTTATTGCTTACATATAATATAATATAATAAAAAAAACTCACGCATAAGGAATTCACGAATTTGTTTGATGAGGTCCCTCAGATCATTGTTAGAATGATCCACCTTGTTCTTGGTATCACTAGCTTTTTCCAAAGCTGCCTGGGCTCTATCCTTAGCTTCCTGAGCCTTGGTCTTAGCATCTGCCACCTTAATAAGACCATCAAGACAACATAAGATGAAGAGAAAGGACTGAGCACATTCTGGAGAATGTTAATAAATGGAATTGTCAGCACTGAAAACGCTCTAATCATGTTAGTCATTGGTAACAGTGTCTCTACCTGCTTAAAAAGCTCTTCCACCACTCCCATAGCTTTATCCAATTCCTTTTCTGCATGCTTGGATCTATCCAGGGCATTGTTGGCCACTGCAACAGCTCCATTGCAATTCAGACCTCCACAGTGGCGTTTGCCCTCATCATCACGACAACCAGCACCACCACAAGGGCTGTCCATACATGGAGCATCACCCGGTGCTCCACATACCTACAACAATAATATATCAAAAATCAAAAGTAAACAATATAATAACAAAATATAAAATGTTATTTTTAATAATATTATTTTATAATATTTTATACATTTCAATGATTTTATATATTATAAATATATACCTTTTAAAAAAAATACTTTTAAATATGTTAAAAATGCTATAAAAATATTTAAATTAACAAACTAGATGCATGTATGTACGGTTATAACTTTAAATTTGAGGTGTCCATCTTAAAGAGCTGCTTACCTTTTCATTGATTTTCTTTATGTCCAGATTTTGAGCTTTTGCATTTAAGTCTGTGAGTGTACGTTTGTTGGCAGCATTTTTGCGGTTAAAATCATCTCTCTTTTGGGTAATCAGTCGCTCTATTTTCTTGCGGGTGTCTGCTGATTGGCTCACTGTGCTGGGAATGTCAGAGGTAGATCTGTTGGCACGATGCTCTGCATCACGTGACTTGTTGTACGAGGCTCGTATGCTGTCATATGCACCTGAGGAAGGATACCAAATATTATAAAGTATACTTTCCTTTTCCAATAACAAAGAACAGTCAATGGGAGCTATTAATAAATAAATGCCACTTGTTTTGATATTTTGTTATAAAATGCAAAGATGTTCAAACATTTGTAAGTATGGCCTAAAATAACACTTTTTGTGGCCACTGTAAGTGTATTTTAGGTACAGTAAGACAGCATCAGTGACTAACCTAAGAAGTTGGAGTTCTTGAGGATGTCAAGTTGGCGGTTAAGCTGATCTGAGTTCAGGTTGAGCTCTTTCGCTTCCCTCTCCAGGGTACTTAGTGCATTACTGGCCTCATAGTTACTGTCCTGCACAGCAGTCAGGTCTCCCTCCAGCTGGTTCAGTGTGTCTGTGGTCTCACCAATCTGAGCTCTGGAAGAGGAAAACATTATGTATAGAAAGAGAGCCAATGAACTGACCAAACTGATCACCAACAAGGTTGTAAAAAGTAAGAAATAATGTGAGAGAAGTGGTAAAATATGAAATTATACTTCAATAATATTTATGTGAAAGTATGGGTACCATGTCAAATTTGTACTCATTTACTAGTCAAAGTATTTAAAGGGTTAGTTCACCCAAAAATGAAAATTCTGTCATTACTCACCCTCATGTCGTTCCACACCCATAAGACCTTTGTTCATCTTCAGAACACAAATTAAGATATTTAATGACAGAATTTTCATTTTTGGGTGAACTAACTCTTTAACAAAAAGAAAACCTTAAATAGTTTCCAAAATTAATTAGAAACTTAAGTGTTTCAAAGTAAAAAAATCTTTTCTTAGCTTTTTATATTGACTGATATAAAAACATTTGCTAATTAATTATATAGCTATAAAGACATTTGCTATTCAATCAATCTAATTTAATCTAATAAATTTCTAACATAATCTAATGTAACTAATTAATTTTGATGGAAAAATGTAAAAAATGCATACTAAGAAAATGCATAGTAAGAAAAAGCATTTTTTTTTAAATGTGCAGAATATATTTATGTTATAATGACCTGTAAAATATTTACTTTGAAGGTCTAAATAAAAGTTTTTTTCTTTGCTAAGTTTCTCTATTAATTTCAATAGCACTCATAAAAAAAAAAAATTGAGTATAGTAATGATGTCCCCCTGCCCGCCAACACCCTCAAATAGTCTTGCAGGTCTTTCAAGCAATACAACAGAATTTAGGGTCTGCAAATGTGGTGTATCTATCTGCCTCTAACCAAACTGTACCTGAGATCCTCTATCATGCCCATCAGAATGGTCACAGCTTCAGCGGTGACATTGCGGGCATTAACAATGTCCCGCACCTGAGCCAGCATGTCCTCCAACTCTTTAAATTTTCTCTCGAAGGCTCGAGTCAAGCCGGTAGTGTGGAGATCCTTGGCTCGATCTGTGAGAGCTTTGGTTCTGGTTGCTAGATCCTGAACGATGCGGTCCCAGTCCCCAAAGCACTGGTGGCAAGGCTTGCAATCAGGGAAGGTGCCAGAGAAGCCACGGGCACATTGATCACAGCGAACGCCTGACACTCCCTGCTGGCACACGCAATGACCGGTCACACGGTTACACTGAGATGACTCGATGCCACGTGGGTCACAGTCACATGCTGCGGGAGGAGAAGTAACCAAATCAATAGGATTTTGGGAATTATGGTTAATTGTGAAGCAAAAATGTTCTAATTAGAGCATTAGAGTTGATGATGAAATGTGTTACAATGTGTTAACATCAGAGATGACATGGATACAGACAGTATATATAAAATGCTCTGAAAGATCATAGTACCTCGGCATAGTACTCTTGGGTCACCCCAGTGGTTCTCCTGGCAGTCTTTACAGGTCTTTCCTCCAAACCCAACACGGCACTGGCACTGGCCTGTGAACTATATGAATTTGGGTTCAAAAAGAGGAATAGATATATTTAAGACTACTCAGGAGTCTAGCAACTTGGAATGCAAGATAAATATGGTACCATATCAGAGATTTTTTAATTGATCCGTATGGATATTTAATTGTTCATACTCAACTATTACTTAAAGTTAACCTTTAATAACATTAATAATTTACTAACACTGTTAAATGGAATCTTTAGCAAATTTCGAAAATGAATATCCATTATTATACTGTAAATTATAACGTTATGATGCTTAAATTCACTTGTAGCATTAAAAACAATCAATTTTAGTTTTTTAGTGTTTTATTTTTCATTTATTTAGACAAAATAGTACAGAAATGTAATATTGTCCAAAAATAATTCATATTTGGTTATCTACCATAACAGACAATGACCACAGAAGCCTTTGCCAACTGGCTGCCTTTCAGCAAATCAGGTCGAACTACTGGGCAAACCGTGTCATGTAATTAATATTCATGAGCCAAGCTTCTCATTTAGTTCCTATGCTAAAATATTATGAATAAATAAATATACACTACTGTTAAAAAATTTGTGGTTGGTAAGGCTTTTTCAATATTTTTGAACGAAGTCTCTTGTGTTCACCAAGGCTGCATTTATTTGATCAAAAATACAGTAAAAGAGTAATATTGTGAAATATTATTACAATTTAAAATGACTGTTTTCTCTTGTATATATATTTAAAATGTTATTTATACCTGTGATGGCATAACTGAATTTTCAGCATTGTAACAACTGAGACAAATCAGACACAATTATTTGTCATATTTAACAAATAATCTTTCAAATTCATGGCTGCACTCCAGCCATGTGCTTACCTAAAAGAGAGGGAGAACTCTTTCCCCACTACAAGAGTCAAACTAACCATGCATGTTCATCATCATTTCTTCATTCAATGCAGAAGAAATCGATTGAAACTCATGGAACCACCACAAGCCTTCTTCAGGAACTTCACAAACGGCTTCCACTGCAATGGCTATGCAAGTATCGTACATTCAATGAGGTGTTTTGAAATGATACGCTGATGGCTCTTTTTATGGTTTAATGACTATTTTCCATAGCTTCATCTTCTGCTCCCATTTCCGGTTTCATTCTATAACTTTTCATTTTACCTATGTACGTGTGATTGTGTTTGTATGTGTTTGTTAGATTAGCTGTGTTCGTGATTTAGTTAATAAAATTTGTGCACAATACATATTTGGTTCTGACTCCCTGCCTGCAAATAACTGTCACTTAAATGATCTCGATCTTGTTACACGCTCTAAGTGCTGTAAATGCTAAGAAATAATTATTTTTCTGTGGCCATGAAAAATACCCTTTTCTTAGAATTAATTAATAAATAATCAATACCGAGTGTTCACAGGATGAACTGTTTAGTTGATTGTAATGTTAATGTAGCTACATCAAGTTAATCTAATTAACTAATTCGAATATTCATAATTAATCATAACAAGTTATGAATAATTATTAATATTTCCCCTTTGAGCTAATTTGCTACAGCATCATTACTCCAGTCTTCAGAAATCATTCTAATATGCAGATTATTTTTAATTATTTTAAATTTTTAATGAACAGAAAGTTCAAACAGCATTTATTAGAAATAGAAACATTTTGTAACACTGTTTAAAATCTTTACTGTCACTTTTGATCAATTTAATGCATCCTTGCTGAATTAAAGCATTAATTTCTTTTAAAAAAAAAATCTTACACCATGACCTAACCAGACGTGATGCTGCGACACACGATAAAAGGTACCTTTTCTATATTAATCAGAGTTTTTGGCCTAACCAGCCGCTACGGCGTCACACCACGATTCTATTTTAGAAACGTTTTCTATTTTTCTGCGATGTCGGGTTAGGGGTTATTAAACAAATGGAAACAAGATCGTTCAAACTGTGAACAAACAAGTATATTCTATGACAAAGAATGTTTTAGTAACGCAGTATTTTATTTTTAATATTGTTTAAATGCCGTTATATTTGTGAATTTGATTATGTACTTATCCATTTCCTTGCAAGTGCCGTCAAGATTAATCTCTGGTGCCTTGCACTTGTCGCGAGAGCCCGCCCACACGCTGTTCTGATTGGCTGTGGTTTTTTAATTGATTTTGTTGCATCTTTGTTGCGTCATGTCTGTTGTGGTCAGACAAATTTTTTTTCTCGCTGGAATCTTATCGCATCTTGTTAGGACACGGTGTTACTGACCCCAAACTTTTGAACAGTACCGTATGGAAGACTGTTTGCCCTGAGTGTGTGCAGTATTTGTGAGTCGAGGGTACCTCATTACAGGCAGATGTGTAGGCGTTGTTGGGGTCACAACCACAGGGCTCACAGCCTCGCCCACTTGCCAGGTTCCAGTAGTTGGGAGCGCAGTGATCACAAGTTTGTCCAATAACATGAGGTAGACACTGGCACTGTCCTGTGGCACGCTGGCACACGCAGTCATCTCGAGACAGACACTGACTACGCTCCGTGCCCAAGAAGTTGCAGGTGCACTCTGGGTAGATTAACGTGTTGATATGTTTATCATTGTTATTAGTGCACTATAATGTAGAAAAGTAATTTGAGACCCAGGTAAACTCACTCCGGCAGTTGCGGCGGGAAGCATCTCCATAGTATCCGCTTTTGCACACACTGCAGTCCGGTCCTTCAGTGTTGTACAGGCACTTGAGACACTGGCCAGTACGCTTGTCACATGCCTCAGGATCCGATAGGTCGATGTTGTTACTGCAACGACAAGGTTGGCACTGCCCACCGGGCTTAGAGGGGTCACCGTAATAACCAGGAGCACATTCTTCACAACGTGGACCTGGTTGATGGAAAAAGCAGGAATTTAGTTGCATAAAGATAGAATTTTAAAATGTCTTTATAAAAGGTATCGGTGAAAAGATGAAAATAAAAACTACTTTAATACACATGAAGGACATTTTTAACTCTTTCCCCGCCTGCATTTTTGAAAGAAAGAACAGAGCCTCTGCTTTTAAACAACAAAAAAGTTTTATTCTGGCTTCATGCATTCTTTTTTATCAACACCTGAATGTGGGAAAGTTTCATAAAAAAAGCAACATTTTTTTAAAGACCATAACGCTTTTATCACTTTATTTCTGCTCCTTGTTTGCCTGTTTTGATCCAGAGATTCTCTACTCTTTCAGAAGATGCATAATAGCGCCCCCCTACCGTAAAACAGTGAAAACACAGAAAACATGCCATTCCTTCAATGGTGGGGAAAGAGTTAATGCTGAACTGAATTGAAGATTCATATTTTCTTGAGAATAGCTCTAAAATTGCTCTAAAATCTGTCACAAACAAAATCCACAACAGTCAACAGGGAAATCCACAGTTTTCGTGGGATAAAGCACTTCTGTTTCATGATGATTTTTCCATAACCTGTGCAATATAGGGTTTCTAAGTGAAACTTTATAAGTACACAATTAATATAAGCAACATTAGGTTCACATATATGAAGGTGTTAAACCGAGTAGGAATTAACCGAAGAACCAAAAAGTTTTGGTGGCTTAGGATTAAAATTGTTCACCCAAAAATGAAAGTACTCACCCTCATGTCGACACAAATTAAGATATTTTTTATGAAATCTGAGAGTATCTGATCCACACATAGGCAGCAACGACATTGCAGATTTCATCAAAAATATCTTAATTTGTATTCTGAAGACAAATGAAGGTCTTACGGGTTTGGGACGATATGAGGGTGAGTACTTAATGACAGAAATTTCATTTTTGGGTGAACTAACCCTTTAAGGTAGTAGAACAATGTTTAGTTATGACATTAAATTGAAATTAATGAAATAAATATTTATGTGATATGTGAATATTTAAGTGGTTATGAAAAATGACTCTCCAGAAGATTTTACATTTTAATCTTAATGTCAAATCATAATATACTACGCTGTCTGAATAATAATCTCCTGAAGAGTGATGAGGTACAAAGCATCAGAGTGAAAATTACTTCTTTTTTTAACATTAAAAGATCTGAAACACTTTGAAGCTCAATTAGTTTAGCTGTAGTTTATTCAGTCTAAACAGGATGCCATGATTCATCTATATTTATTCACTCTGTTGCTATGTTCAAATTTCTTTGCAGCCAAGTGCAACATAGAGACACACGCCTGCTTCTCTGGCTCAAAAGCTGGCAAAGGAACATTGATGGGTTCTCACTTCTAGTGATAGAATAGAATAGAATAGAATAGAATAGAATTTAAATAAGAGAAGTATTTAGCACAAAAACAACTCTTTGAAACAACTAGAATGACAGAATTGAATAGCATTTGAATAGATCACACAGATCAACCACCAGTAAAACCAGAAAACTAGAAATATTACAGAATAATATTTTATAAGTTTTTTTTTTTTTCTTTGAAAAATTATTAAAACAAAGAGTCTAATATTATATTATTTTGTTATTATGCGATGTAAAGTTAAGCACTGGAAAAGCTTAGTTTTAAAAAACTACTAGTAGCTACATTTAGTTAGTTACTCCCCAACACTGCTCAGTCACATATGATTAAACTGGGTTGAGATTCACAGGGTTCTGCAAATGAACATGCAAGGTGTGAAGTGCGTGAGCCATGCGCTAGGGAGGGATGGGAGGGGTGATGGAGGTCGGGCAGCAGAGGTGGGGTGGGTCTCCATGGTTACTCACGCTTAAGGACAGCCCCTGCAGAGCGCTTTACAATCCCTGTGTCCAGTTGAGGGGGGACAGGAGATAACACACATGATCACTGCATGTCTAATCAGACTGACAGTGGCCTCTGATTATAACATTTTCTGCATCCTATCCAGATGCAGATGGACTCAGGGTGTTAAATGACAAAATAAAGCCCTATTTAAGCACGTATTAATTTGGGAAGTCATACAAGAACTACATTCTCCTGTTGCATGTATGTGCAACTGCACATGACCCAGACCTCATCTTTATTAATTTTATTCCATCCATCTTTGGAAAGAAAGAAAAATCTGGGGTTAAAAATACCTGTGTAACCCTGGTTACAGTTGCAGACCACCTGTTGGTTGCGGTTGTCTTGATAACATGAGGCGGCAAAGTTGCGTCCGCTGTTGGGGCCCTCAGGACAGGGGCAGGGTCGACACTGACTCCCTAAACCAAGGGCTGGGTTTCCATAGTAACCATTAGCACACCTGTGACAGGAGGTATTTATTACATTAGCTTGGGCAAAGAAACATTCAATAAAAATCAACCCTTTTTTACTGTGTGCATGCAAGCTTTAAAAAAAATCCTGCTGTTCTCAAATATTTTAAGTGTCCTGTGTTAGTAATTATCAGATCAACCAAACAGCTTAAACATCAAAAATGCCTGCTTTATTACTTGTACCTTTCACATTGGTCTCCTGCTGTATTGCTTCTGCAGTTGAGACAGGCTCCAGTCCTCTGGTGGCACTCATCAGCGTGGCCGTTACATTGGCAAGACCTGCAGTTCGGGAAGCCCCAGTGTCCAGCCTGACAACCATCACAGCGCTGACCAAATGCACCAGGCCGGCATGGACACTGTCCTGTGTACTGGTCACAGAAACGGCTCTGAGAGCCCTCCAAACTACATTCACAAACTAAAGACAAAGAGAAAAATGAATGAATGAATGAATGAATGAATGAAGCAAGGAAGGAATGAAAGAGCAAACAAATAAAAAGAAAAAGAAAGAAAAATGGGTAACACTTTATTTTAGGGTCTTTTAACTAGTTGCTTATTAGCAAGCATATTACTAGAATATAGGCTATTTATTAGTACTTATTAAGCACATATTGATGCCTTATTCTGCACGACCTTATTCTACATTCTTAATCCTACCCAATACCTAAACTTAATAACTAACTTGCTAACTATTAATAAGCAGTAAATTAGGAGTTTATTGAGGAAAAAGTCATAGTTAATAGTTTATATGTGTTCCCTATACTAAAGTGTTACCAAAAAATGAAATGAAAAGCAAGAAACAAAGATAAAACAAATAGCAACAACAACAAAAAACAAAGAATAAAAAATAAAGAGAAAAAACAAATAAAACAAATACAAAACAAACAGCAACAAAAGCTAAAGAAAGAAACAAATAAAAACAACAAATCAAAAACAAAAAACAAACAGCTATGATAAAAACAAAAGTAAGAAAAAACATTAAAAAAATGAAAGAAACAGACAAAAACAAAAAAAGAAACAAAGCAAGAAACAAACAGCAACAACAAAAACAAAAGATAAACAAACAAAAAAAGAAAGAAAAAAACAAAACAAGAAAACCCTAACAAAAAAAAGAAAAAGAAAGAAAGAAAAACAATTACAAACATAAAAGAAGGAAAGAAAAAAACAACAAAGAAAAACAAAACAAACAAAAAAGCTAAATGTTATTGATGTTTTAGATCAGTAAGATTTTGTAATGTTCTTAAAAGATGTCTCTTCTGCTCACCAATGCTGCATTTAATTGATCCAAAATACAGCAAAAACAGTAATATGTAAGCAATAAGGTACGAGAGGCTGTGCTGTATTGTGAATAAGTCACAGCTGAAGGGGTTGCAGGCAACGCCTAACAATGCCCTTCAGCCGTGACTTATTCACGATACAGCACAGCCTCTCGTACCTTATTGTTTTTATAAAACGGTTACCACACAATACAAATATTAAAGCCAGAAATATGTATCAATGCAACTTTCATGAAGTAAACTTTTTCTAAAAGCCTTCCTTCCGCCGGAAAAAAATTGTCCCTGACCCTGAACAGCAACAGAAGTTACATTTTCACACCATTAGATGGCGGCAAAGACTGTCTTTATGAGTGTCAATCAATAGCGAAGACTTTTACATTGAAAAGACTGAACTGTTTTGAAAACGGAACAAGACGCAACTGACAAATGCTTTGAATAGCGTTGTCAGTCACGGGAAAACCCCTTAACTGTTAAAAGGACAAGATAATACATCGGACATTAAAACAGATTTTTTATTCTGAACATAGGACTAACCTGAAGGAAAATGCTAAATCTGAATGCAGGTAATAAACTCGCTCACTCTAACTCTTTTCTCACAATACTCTTCTACATAATACAGTAAGCTTCAATGAACAATATCAATTGAGAACATACAGTTTACGTTGCTAAGAGTGGTTGCTAAGGGTTATTGTGTAGTGATACACAGAACCGTTGGGTGAAGAATCAAGGACAGGAACTAACCGTTTTATAATGTAAAATATATATATTTTGAAATATATTCAAATAGAAAACTGTTATTTTAAATTGTAAAAATATTTCACAGTATTACTGTTTTTGCTGTATTTTACATCAAATAAATAAAGCCTTGGTGAGCAGAAGAGACTTCTTTTAAAAACGTTAAAAAATCCTACCGATCTAAAACTTTTAAACAGTAATGTACCAGAGCAGGGAAAGGGGTTTTAGAATATGTCTCTTACGTTTGCACCCGGAAGGGCCAAAGCCATAAGCCCCCGGTGCACATTTATCACAGCGGCGGCCTGATATGTTGGGCCTGCAGCGGCACTGACCTCCACGGACATCACACTCTGAGCTGAGCGAACCCTGAGGATTGCACTCACAAGCTGTGGGAAGAATGCACTTGTCTTAATAAAAACATATACAAACGAAACCAAACAAACCCCATCTCAACCCCTAAATTCATTGTTGACACTCACGCAGTGCGCCGTCGTTAATGAGGGCAGACATGCTGGTGATGAGTTTAGCGCACACTTCACTCATCTGTGGGCGGGACACACTCTTGGCAGTCTCGTGGCAGCGGTAACGCTCATAGCTCTGCTTCCGCGTGACAGAGGCAGGGTCTCCTGCGGTAAACATCTCTAGAGAAGAGTAACGTGGGAGAAGGGCAATCTAGGGAGGTGAGGGGATGAAAGGAACAAGTCAAAATGAGACAGAACATGAAGACGACATGACAAGAGTTGAATACAATCACAGATTTATGCTTACAGAGTCAACAAGTACAAAGGCATTAGTGGAGGTAAGGATGCTGTTCCTGTCAGCATAACGGATGAACTCCACACGTAGTTTGTAACTGACTCCTCTCTCCAAACACACCGTCTGAGGCAGAACCACAAACCTGCAGCAGTGCAGAAATATTATAAGCAAAAATTACTTTCTGAGAAGATTCTGGGATACAGAAGTGAAGGAAAACATTTGTCTATGACTTTATTTCTTCTTTAGAACAAAAAAGAAGATATTTTGAAAAATGTCTCGACAGTCAATGATGTCATTTGTTGTTTTGAACCCCATTGACTTTCATTATATGGACAAAAACAGTTGAAACATAATTCAAAATATCATCTTTTGTGTTCCACAGTAGAACGAAACAACATGAGGGTGAGTAAATAATGACATGATTGTTATTTTTGGGTAAACTGTCTCTTTAAACATTTATAGATGTGTTTCACAAACCTGGCAGCAGAGGGGAGCGATACGGTTAGCAGATCATCTGCAGGGATGGTGTTTCCACATGGACTGCTGGTAGGTATGGGGCCTGGTCTAATTACCATTACACGGACTTCCTCCCAGTCCCGTGGCATCTTTTAAAAACACATAAACGCATATGAGTATACCCATAACGCACTTTTCTGAGTATGCCTATGAAGCCAATGGGTAGACATGTAATGTCCAAGTGTATCGTTTACCTGAAGCTCATAGCGAATGAGGACGTCATATTCCATAGAATATGGAATGTTGTTAATGGCGAACTCCAGCGTACCCCCTTCAGGAGCCCGTGCAAACCCAGTGCCTGTCCACAAGACGGGACGGCCTGGCTGGTACTCTCTCTCCTCAAATGCAGAGCCCTATCAAATATATTTTTTATACATTTATAATATTTTATATTTATTTTTGATTTTAAATAATTATAGATATCGGCCAGAATTTTAATATTGGTACATCAGGCCCTAAAAATATTTGATCATAATACACTCTAAAAAATGCTGGGTTAAATGTTTGCCCAGTTTTATTTAACCCAGCTATTGTTTAAAATTACTATATGGCTGGCTTAAAATGAACCCAAAATAGGTTGGAAAATAAAAATCAGACACATAATTACTAGAGGCAACAATAAAATTAATCAAAAGGTGAACATTTTTTAATAAGCAATTTAATAAATGTTTATTGTTTAATTATTATTCATTAAACGTATTAATACATGTTCATTAAAAGATTTTTTTTTTTTTTAAGCGAGCCATATAGTAATTTTTAAACAATAGTTGAGTTAAATAAAACTACCCAGCAGATTGCTGGGTTTGTCCATTTTCAACTTGGGTTGTTTTTAACCCAGCATTTTTTTAGTGTGTCTTAAGAAGATATCTATATTACTTTCCTTTTGATGTTTCCAATGATGTTTTATTAAAATATATACTAAAAATGCTGGGCTAAAAACAACCCAAGTTGGGTTGAAAATGGACAAACCCAGCGGTTGGGTTAAATGTTTTATTTAACCCAACTATTGTTTAACAATTAATATGGCTGGCTTAAAATAGGTTGGAAATTAAAATTAATTACTTGAGGCAACAATAATAATCAAAAGGTGAGCATTTATTAATAAGCAATTTAATAAATGCTTAATTATTATTGATTAAACATTAATAAATGTTCATTTATTAATTATTTCCAACATTTTTTGTTTTTTTTAAGCAAGCCATATAGTAATTTTTTTAACAATAGTTGAGTTAAATAAAACTGCCCAGCAGGTTAGGCAAACATTTAACCCAACCGCTGGGTTTGTCCATTTTCAACCCAACTTGGGTTGTTTTTAACCCAGCATTTTTAGAGTGTCTCTTTAGAAGATATCTATATTACTTTCCTTTTGCCACTTGGCATACACCATTGATGTTTGATTAAAAATATATGTTCTGTTACTTGAGTATCAGAGGAGGTTAATAACAAACCATCTTGAGAGACTTATTTTTCCCAGTTCTGTACTTACTTGACCCAGTTTGGCATTTTCAGCCTCATAGATGTAGTGGTCGAGGGCCATAAAGAAATACCCAGACTCCACCTGGTTACACTGGCGTCCAATCATGTGACTCCGACAGTGACACTGCCCTGTTTCCATTGAGCATCTGAAGACAGTTAATGACACAAAGTACATCATTATTATGCCAATTAAATTTAATGTTTATTTAAAAACTGCCAAAAACCTGAATCCCAACTGAATAATACTGACTGGTTGTCTGTAGCTCCACCCACATCACAGTCACACCCTCTGCAGCCAATGGCATCATGACTCAGGGCCCAGTGCTCAGGCTGTAGGAGAAACACAAAAAACACACGCAGGTGTGATGGATTCTAATAAAAAACAAATATGACATTTAATATTCAGATTGTTGACTACAGGTACCATACAAAATACTGTGACAGAACCATGGTATGCTGATGGAACACCATGATACTTTGATATCCATGCCATGCTAACAAAAATGCCATTGTAAAAAATAATAAAGAATTACCATGGTACATATTCATAAAGTGACATCACTTTAACACTAAAGGCATTTATTGCTGGTATAATTTCAGGATGCAGCTCTTCCTTTCATGCCATTTTAAGCCGTGTGTAAACCTACACCATCTGCCATAAGCCCCCAGGCTAAATGCAGACATTGTTGAGCAAACATTCTCAGTTCATGTTCCCACCCAGTAGAGAAGATACAAGGTACCGGTAAAAGCATGCAGTGCTTAATGGTGAATGATAACCCAAATGTTCTCAGAGAGGTGTATGGGGAAAAATAAACTACTAAAATACTTACCAGACATTGGTTGCAGCTGTGTCCAGTGACCAGGCGTTTACAGAAGCAGTCTCCACTAACAGGGTCACACTGAGAGCTCCCGGACACTGTACCCCTGGGGTCACATTTACATGCTATTGCAGACCAGCGAGAGAAAGAGAACGATTGTGAATCAAGACTAAAATATACCAGAAAAATGTCTGTCAAACAGATCGTGGTCTAACTTTGATTGAACAAAAAAAAAGTGCTCTGAAATGTCAATGTGTCTAATAAAAATATGCTAGCGTTCAAAAATTTGGGAAACTAACACTTTTAATTTAAAGCAAGAATGCATTAAATTGATCAAAAGTGGCAGTGAAGACATTTATAATGTTTCTATCTCTAATAAATGCTGTTCTTTTGATGTTTCTATTCATCAAAGAATCCTGAAGAAAAAAAATTACTGTTTCCAAAAAATATTAAGCAGTACAAATATTTTCAGCATTGATAATAATAAGAAATTTTCTAAATCAGCATATTAAAATGAATTCTGAAGGATCATGTGACACTGAAGACTGGAGTAATAATGCTGAAAATGTAGCTTTGCATCAATTACATTTTAAAATACATTCAGTTATTTTAAATTGTAAAAATATTTCACAAATTTTTTACTGTATTTTTGTTCAAATAAATGCAGCCTTGTTGAAAATAAGAGACTTCTTTAAAAACATTAAAAATCTTACTAATGCCAAATTTTGTACAGTAGTGTTGTTATATTGTGTTGTTATATTGACTATCTATGATGTTGGATATTTAATTATTCACGATCATTTCCTCTATTTTTACATTTAGATTACATTTGCCATCACCTAACGCTAAAATAAAGTTAATCTTTAAAACACAAATCATTTAATAACACTATTAAATGTAATCTTTATCAAATCTCAAAATGAATTTCCAGATTTCATACTGTATAATTCTGTGCTGCCTAAATTCACTTGTAGCATTAATGTTTTATTTCTATATTTATATATTGGTTATTTAGACAAAGTAGTATAGAACTTTAATATGGACCATTTAGTTGTTATCAACCATAATGAAAAAAATTATCAGCTTATTGTAACACAAGACAAGTTTTTAGTGTTTTATTTTTCATTTATTTAGACAAAACTGCAAATATTTTAATATCGGCCATTTATTGGCTATAACATGTAATATAATAATCAGCTGACTGGTATCAGCTTGTACTTACGTTGGCAGCCACGAGGGTCGCTAGCACTGAGTCCAAAGAAACCAGGCTTGCATTTATCACAGCGTGGGCCTTCAACGTTGTCTTTACAACGGCACTGCCCAGCAATCATGCGCGAAGAGGGGTCATCATGCCCGTCACAAATGCCACCGTTCAGAGAACCATCTGGGTCACAGTCGCAGGCTGACAGAGAGAATAGACATAAGCAATCATATACAGTATTATGCATAAATGTATATGTCTAGCATTTATCTCACACTTACCCACGCAGACCCCAGGGTCTCTGATGTCTCTCATTGGATCCTGATAGTAAAAAGGTTTACAGGTCTCACAGTTGCGGCCCATGGTGTTGTGGAGACAGTTGTCACACACGCCTCCACTGACGTTCCCAGTAGCCAGATACACCGCCATGTCAAAATGACACTTGTTGGAGTGACCGTTACAGTTGCATTCTGGGAAAAAGAGGAAAGTGTTAACTGTGGCATCAGAAATCTATGTCTGTATGCACTGCATGAGCAATATTATTATGGTTATTGATAATTACTCTTGCAGGCATTAGTGTTACGGCCCTCAGCTGGTCTCCAGGGCAGGTCATTATAGAAGTCATCACACTGTTCACAGTTCAGTCCATTCGTGTTGTGTTTGCACACACACCTCCCATGTACCTACAGATGGAAACGGCAAACTTCATCTCGTCTTGAAGTATTAACCTCTCTGGCAACGTAATGTTTGTCTCTCGTTACAATAAGCCAATAATTTTTTTCATTATGGTTGATAACAACTAAATGGTCCATATTAAAGTTCTATACTACTTTGTCTAAATAACCAATATAGAAATATAGAAATAAAACATTAAAAACTAAACCATTTTAAATGCTACAAGTGAATTTAGGCGTTACAACATTTTAAATGTACAGTATAAAAATGGATATCCATTTAACAGTGTTATTCAATTATTAGTGTTTTTAAAGATTAACTTTAAAGTCACCATGAAATCAAAATCTGATGATATGTTTACTGGCACGAGGGCGGGACAACCTGTCAATCACATGACATCACAGTAACAGCAAATCACAACCCTGCAATCAATTTTCCGATAGGCAAAATCAAGTCCTTCCCTACATTTTTTATCGTTTAAGAAGCCGTTTCCCTTGGATATACGTTACAATAGGGAAGAAAACATCCATTTCCAGCCAACTTTGAGTGAGCGTTAGAAGACACAAAAGTAGTCTAAATGTAAAAACAGGTGAAATGAGCATGTACATCTAGCTACAGTTTGGTAACTCACCATGCCCTCAATGTCATCCCTGATGCCGTCAATAGGAGCACACTCGGAGGCGTGGCCATAGCAAAAGCAGTTGCCCCTGACAACCAGCTCATACATGGCATAGTAGTATTTCTCTTTGATCTCGGGCCGTGAGTCCAGCAGATTATCACCCAGAGTGTGCAGCTTGGTGAAGTTCAGACGGAGGTTAGTGATCTTCAGCTGGTCTGTAATATAAAGACATTGGGATTAGTGGAGGATAGTGGCCTATAAACCAACAAGAAAGACATAAATGCCATTTTTGAAGTGAGAATGGATGGAACAGCTGAAAAGCTATAGATATTAGGTACACTACCATTCAAAAGTTTGGGGTCAGTAAGATTTGTTTTGGAAGAAATTAATACTTTTATTTAGCAAGAATGCCTTAAATTGATCAAAAGTTATTTAGACATTTATAATGTTACAAAAGATTTCTGTTTCTTTCTGATTTCTGAACTTTCCATCAAAAAATCCTTAAGAAAAATGTATCATGGTTTCCACAAAAGTATTAGAGGCCGTTCACAGAGAAAGCGTTTTTCCATTTCAACGTGCTACTTTTCCATTGTTTTTCTATGTAGACACATGCTAGATGGACGTGTATGACCATTGCACTTGCGTCTACTGCAGCGTCTAACGCATGACACAGCATTCTAAAAATGCGGTGCTCAAGTTAAAATCAGTTCAACTTTAAAAACGCGTCTCAAGACCTTGCATTTTTTCCCATTCCACTGTCTGCATCTTGCATTTTTCAAAGCAAAAATGCGTTCTGTGTGAACGAGCCCTTAGGCAGCACAACTGTTTCTTTCAACATTGATAATAATAAGAAACATTTCTTGAGCAGCAAATCAGCATATTAGAATGATTTCTGAAGGATCATGTGACACTGAAGACCGGAGCAATGATGCTGAAAATTCAGCTTTGGCATCACAGGAATAAATTACTTTTTTTAAAATAAATATATATATATTCAAATAGAAAACAGTTATTTTAAATTTGTAATTATATTTATCAATATTACTGTTTTAATCAAATCAAATCAGCTTTTGGTGAACACAAGAGACTTTTGACCAGTAGTGCATTAACTGTCTACAAATAAAACTGTAAGAACAGACATTCTCAAAATGTCACGTACTGTATTCTTGAACAGATCTGGCCCTGTTTAACAGAGTAATAAAAGTAACAAACAGCATATTTTTGTTAGAGCATAAGCTCAGACAGTGCTTATAATTTCGGGTCATGATGCCTAAATGATGTTGTGATGTTGGGAAAAATCTAAATTGCACCAAAATCGTAAATCACACCAAATGATCATCAAGTACGCAATCACGACCATCTAATTATGAGAACATTCTCCAACCTCTGTAAAAAATCCCTAAACCCTGTTAACCAATGACCTCTGACCCCTTCTCCCCTGAGCCAATGGCATGCTCATCAGTGGGAGGTCACAGTCAGCTGAGCGTGGAGGCCTTTAGCAGGAGTGTGGCGGATAGACTCCTGTTACGCTTCACAGAAACTCAATGAAGTGGGACTTGTGTGATTTATAAGGAGAAGAGTTGGAGGGAAAATCATGGAGCTCTGGTCGTGTTTGTGTTTGTGTGTGTGTGTGTGTGTGTGTGTGTGTGTGTGTGTGTGTGTGTGAGAGAGAAGGCACACATCCCAACATCAGAGAATGCAGCTTCTGTGCACATGCTGTTTGTTCCAGTCATGCTCTATATGTCCAGTATAAGAGAAAGTGAGAGCCACACAGAGAGTGTGAGATCAATTTATACACACTCACACTGTGCATGACTGAGAACTCACAGCTGTATAGCAATAGTACCCTGACCGGCTGAACATTATTTGTTCAACCTTCTGAGATTGTCCCCATTTGTAAATCTGAACGTTTCAATATGTAGAAAAATAAACATTTGATAGAAAACATTTTTATTTAAAAATAAAAAAGACATTAATTACCACTATAACCAGCAGACGGCGGCAGAGTAGCATTTATTTGCTAATATATTAGCCATTTCCTGTAATAGTTTTTCACTCAGTTTCGCTTTTGAATAAATATAAGGCCTAAACATTATAAAATCACTAGGTTTAAAAATACATTTTGTCAAGGTGAAGTATGAAGTACTCACAAAATCTCATGGAAAACAATAACTTTTCTTGCGAATGAATTACACAGAATAAGAAGCTGTCAGTCAGTGCAACGCAAGCTCTATGATTTTGGCACACTTGTGAAAACTCACATTTTATTCAATGAAATGTGAAAACTGATGGTCGAATTGAATTTTGCCGAGGAGGAACACTGAGACATGTCTTTTTTTATTTTTTATATCATGTTTTATTGTTTTATTTTAGATAAGAAACAAAATACTGACTTCTTAATAGTTTTACAATAATCTTCTTCTGTACTTTTTACTGCAAATGCAATGTACGCATACATTTGTAACTATGTACTGTACACATACAAACAAGTTACAACATGCAAAGGAAAACTGAGTGATAAAGCTTGAAGAAGAGAAAACGAAATGGCTATGAGATGAAGGCTGCACCCGTATATATCTGTGTGTATGGTTATTAGTATTCATTATATACTAGATGTCTCATCTGAAACTTTCATTCATTTGTTCATACTATCCGTTGGCTATTTAGGTTATTTCATAGCTCACAAGGCCACCTGCTCCTTTAAATTTTCATTATCAAAAAATACTGCAAAAGGTAAAACATATGTAAAAGGACAAAAAGTTAATGAAGCTCCTGTTTACCACAGCTACTGCAATGTAACAGCAAAGCAGATTTTAGTTCTCTATTTAGTATATTTTTATTTAATAAATGAAATATTATATAAATTACATTATTAATATGATCATAAAAATATGAGGTAATGCATTACAAATAATTTGAGTTATGTAATCAGATTTTTTCACTTACTTTTAAATTTCCAACAAAAAAGTTACTTTTTAATATAAAACCATTTCAGTGCAAAAAGCTGCATCTTAAGTATCCAGTTGGAGGTTAGAATTGTTAAGGTTCACTTACTCTGAATGTTAGGGCTGTAAGGGTCTTCGATCCGAATAGCAGGGTCAAGGACACGATAAATCACCTGAGAGAAGAGAAAGTGCAGTTCAGCAAACAAATTACAAAAAAAAATTAACTGATGCAAAGTATTCCAACTGAATTACTCTCACCTCTCCTTCTGTTGATGGCTCGATGTCAGAATATCTGGATTCGCAGATAACATCATCAACCTTACGAAGAGGACTCTGAGAAATTCCCGGGAAGTTGGACTCACAGTCGGAAGAGAAGTAACGGTACACCTGCCAGGTTCGGCCAAAATCTGCAGATCGCTCAATCAACATGGCTGCTGGACGGAAAGTCTGTGTACAAAAACAATTAGGGGTATAAGGTCAGTTTTGGGGTGAAAGTGATTTCTTGGAGGAAAAAAAAAAATTCTTACCTTAAATGTCATGATGAGATGAGTAAAGTGAAACTCTGCCTCCAGGTCCAGCTGAAGGTAAACATCAGACTTCCCTGAGGAGAGAAAAGAGTTCACATTAATGATCCAAGGCGTCAACAATGGCTATCAGCAATTTCACAAAAGTCCCCTCTACTATAATAAGATGATGTCATGTAAAAAAGAAAATTATATCAAATACTCTTGGAGCTTGTGTGCATTGTGGGATACACCACAAATACACCAGGTAAACAGTTTAGACGGTAACATTGATTTGGAAATGTAATAAGACTCTGACTCAGAATAACAATGAACAACAATATGCACATTACAAACACAGTGTCCTACAGTGACTAAGCAAAGCTAGAAATAGATGGTGTGGTTTAACAATCTACTTTTGTTCTGTTCAGTTCTTACTTTGACAGTTCATTATTCATCTGGAGCGACAGACGGTCTGTATTCTGCAGAGCTGGCACCATATAGAGCTCACCTGTGCCTCCCTGCATTACCATTACAAAGCTGTATCTCAGTCCACTGCTGCAGCCCTTTGTGTGACTGCTGGATTTAACATGCGTTTCATAATCAACAGCTAAACGGGAAGGAAAGGGACGCTGAGGAAAAGAGAGACAGGTTGTACCACAGCCGAAGAGAATGAGGGACTAGAGCGGGGGGAGAGGCCAGTGGAGGTCAAGTGGAGCACAAAAGGAAACTGATTGAATGACTTGCTGTTTTTTCAGTTCACGTTTCAGTGTTTCGGCTGGAGGAGGAAGTCGTTAAAGGCGTTAAGCCTCAAACCAGAGCACATGCCAAAGAGCCATGAAAAAGACTACTCCTACAGTATGTGCAGCACCTGATTTTCACTATAGAACACGTGACACATCACGAAGAAAGCCAGAGAAAAGGCAATTTTTGTCATCATTGTATACATTAAATAATTATCCAATTAAATAGACACAATTGCCAATAACAGGGTTGGACATTTAGCCTTAATTAAGCTGTCACTAATTAAGGGCAACTAGTTTGGGACCAAACTTTGGTTTCTAGTTACTGATAAACTTACATTTAATGTATTTGATCATTTTCATTTGATCAGTTTTTTAAAAATGGCTTAAAAAGTACTGTAATTGCACACCAAAATGTACCGTATCTGGTATCCACTATAATACCAATAGAGGGGCCATGACAGGAGCCACTTGTGAGACACGTTCTACAAGTGCTGAACAACTGATCTACTGTTCATTATACAGCATTGTTACAGAAAAGTCACTGAAGCCATAGTGACCATGAGCAAAAATAGTGACCATTTCCTGAGAACGCCCATATTTAATTCACTCATTTCAGCGAGCACAGAGAAGACACCCCCTCAGGCACTTAAACTATAAAAGGAACTTTGTTACGATGTAAAGAGGTATTGTTTTGGATAAAATGACATATAAGATCTAAATATAATTTCAGCCCATCAGGCATCAGTATTCGGGAAGCTTCAAGAAAGTGTAGCTTGCCAAGCTACAAGCTAATTAAAGTAGTAAAAAGTCAGTATAGAGTATAAGCAATTAAAAAAAGAAGTTTATTACAAATAGCAATTTGTTTATATCTAAATATATTACTTTATAATGAGTAATATAGCCACTGTTGGGGGTAACGCATTACAAGTAACTTGAGTTACGTAATCAGATTACTTTTTTAAGTAACTAGTAACGCATTACTTTTTCAACCATAATAATTTCTTCTTCTGTATCCTATTCTTCTTTAATCCAGAATGGCAGCACAGCTAAAAGGTTTGTTTGAGCTGCGCCCTCTACTGTACAGGTGTAAATATGCTTTTCCTTCAGCCTGAGGCTTATTCATTTCACTTTCGGTGTGAAAGGGCCTTTACATTTGCCAAAAATAGAACTTTTTTTGTTGTTGTTTTTAAAAAACAAACAAGTAAGCCCAGCCCAGGTGAGAAAAAGTAATGCAAAAGTAATGTAACATTACTTTTCATAAAAAGTAACTAAGTAACGCAATTTTTTTAGGGAGTAATGCAATATAGTAATGCTTTACTTTTAAAAGTAACTTTCCCCAACACTGAATACAGCTATATTAAGTACACAATACAATGTGACATTAAAAACTACCATTTAGCGCATTGCACTGCTACTTGTTCAAAAAAGTAACTTGTTACTAGAAAAATCAACATTATTTTTTAAAATAAATAAATATGTAAAATATGTAGTTAAGTTTGTGGCATCACTAATTTTAGTTAGTTACTCCTCAACACCTAACAATGCAGCCCACAAGTGCACTCAGCAGAGTAAACAATAAATGCTAAGTGCATTAGGTTCAGGTATTAGCCTGCAGCCTTGTTCTTGCTCTATTTAAGTTTTCTGTCTTTCCATCCTTTTTCTCTTCCATGTTCTGCTCTATTAGAGTTTGGGTTTTCCTCTTTCATCCTCTCTGCCTCTCTGTGTGGGTATGCCAGCAGCAGGCTGTCTGTAATTATCTCTAATACTGCAGGGTTTAGGGAGTGTGTGTCAGGGTGAGCTTGGACATCTGAGCTTTGAAATACAGCCAAATCATCCAACAAACTTCCTCTGTTTCTGCACTCTTGTACATACTTCCATTCTGAACATCCATTGTACTTGTACTTCAAAATGTTAGGGCTGTCAGTTTAAGTTGTGAATGGCCTGTGTTGCTTTTGTTAAAAGTATGGAAATAAATCAAACATTATTGACTCATAAAGCCACTTTTTTTTTTTCTTTTTTTTTTATAGACTGTATGTAATGTCTTCGAATTTTCCTCATTTGGGGGCTTTTGTCAGCAAAAACAAATGTGATTATTTGTTATTAATTTTATTAGTTAATTAGCATATGTAATTTATATTTATATAATACTATAAAATATTTATATTATCATTTTTTTTATTTACATTAATGTACATTACTTACACTACCGTTAAAAAGCCAAGGCTGCATTTATTTGAACAAAAATACAGTAAAAACAGTAATATTGTGAAATATTATTACAATTTAAAATAAATGTTTTCTTTTTGAATATATTTTAAAATGTCATTTATTTCTGTGATGGCAAAGCTGAATTTTCAGCATCATTACTCCACTCTTCAGTGTCACATGATCCTTCAGAAATCATTCTGATTAAAACATTTCTTATTATTATTTATGTTGAAAACAGTTATGCTGCTTAATATTTTTGTTCTTATTCTTTGCTGTCACTTTTGATCATTTAATGCGTCCTTGCTGAATAAAAGTATTCATTTCTTTCAAAAAACAAAATCTTAATGACCCTAAACTTTTGAACGGTAGTGAATTTTAAAATATTATTCATAAATATTTAATTTCACTTATTCTATTAACTGTTTTAGACTAATTTGCCCCAGCACCGGGCTTCATTCTGAGTGCATGCACCTCTCTCCCTCAGCCTCTGTGTTATTAATAGACGCTCTGAACATCAACCTTCTAATAATATATGTGAAGCGTTTCCAGTCCTTGCCAAGCAGCTGGGTTTGGAGGGCTCAGGGAGGCAATCAAATTTCCTGCCAACATATTACTCTACATTTGACAAATGAAACCAAACGGATGTGTGGATTTCCATCAAAACGTCACTGAAGCTGTAGATTAGCACACATGTTTTTCTGTATGCCTTAATTAACAGATGGCTGAGGCTGGAGCCATGGCTCAGCGGTTAACACAGACATGTTAAACTGTGGTGGCCATGCAGATCCAACTCTGACATATATCTATGTCTTATAAAGCCCAAGAAAGTACAGCTAACAGTTGAAGATGGACATTTGACATGAAGGTCTCATTCTCTCACCATTCTCGGACTGCCACCAGGACTTCTTGCGGTGTGGTTTGAAGGTGGTGATGACATTCTCGATGCGGTGACTTGTGGGGTTGGAATAAGGATCATAAGGTCGTCGTGAATCACAGTGGAAACACTTCTTCTCTTCCTACATAAGGTCAAGAGTCAAAAATGGAAAGGATCAGCTCTGCAGCACCAGCATAGTCACAAAAAACTCAAAATGGTGTTTGTGTATTGTCTATGACGACTGGTGACCTGCAGATGGCTGACAATGCAGTAGAGTTCTCTCCTCCGCAAGCCACAGGTGGACGATGCTTTCAAGTTCATTTCCCGCCCCACCAAGAGGTCGCCGGTTGCAGGGTAACAGCTTCCATGGGTACAGCCGTGGGCATGATCAGGCTCCTGTGCGCTGGCCGTTGACAGGACTTTTAAGGAAACAGAGATAAAGGAAATAGACATGATGAGCAGAACATGATTGTATTTTTGTAATGTTGTTCAAGTAGAAGCTTTAGTGTACAAGAAAAAACTGAACATCAAATTTTTGTTCTCTTGCCAGTTTGGCCAACCAGAGCTCAAGCTATTTTCCATTAAAGTTCAGTAAATGCCAAGTTTCCACAAAAAGTCCCTTTAGGCTGTGGTGGTAAGGAACAACAATGCTGCTTTAGCATGATGGGAAATGATTTGGCTGTATATATATATATATATATATATATATATATATAAAATAAAAAAATCATGAATATTGTGGGTTTTTTATTTTTTTATTTGGCTATTCAGTTTCTCAAAGACTACCATTAGACATATTTTCTCAATCCCTCCTTGTTTCAGTAACAAAAAGTAGTTTAGCATTTGATGCTTTTACATGAATCAGATTAAACTTTTGTAATGAATCAATTAAAAATAATGATTAATTGTTTCTGTGTATGTTAAAATCATTTAGTAAATAAAGATAAATAAGAGTAATACCTCTGTTTGGGGGATACAAATGAAAATGATTCTTAATCATGTTCATTTATTGAAAAATACTATATTTTCTACATTAAATATTTTAAATCTTTCTATTTGGTCAAAAAGATTGAAGAAAAACAACAACAAAAAAACCCCCCATAAAACCAGAACTATCGAAATATTGCCAAAAGTCCTAAACACTTATGCTTTTTGCAGCCACAGTTAAATCTGGGGTTAAAACTGGGTCAAACGTACTTACTGTATGTATAGAGAGAGAAAGAGAGACAGAGACGGCGTCTACAAGATTTCAAATTTCAGAATAACTTTTTACAGCACCCAACAGCTGTTAAACATTCCTGCCAGTGTCCCAAACAAACTCTATGTGAGATGATATTGGGGTTTGCAGTCAAGAAAGCTGGGACTGCTTCAGACAGGTGCTGTGATACACACATACACTCTGTGCGTAATTTGTCTTGATGGATTTCTGGCTTTTAATGTCAGAAATCAAATGTAAACTAACACACAAATAGAATTAGGAAATCGTAGTCACGTGAATGGACGTGGGGAGCCTGGGAAAACTTTTGTTTACAGCATTTATCCTTCAGAGATCTGTGTCTTCAACACAAGACAGCTGCGTCTGTCTGGCACTGTACCATCTCTCACCCTTCTGCCACCAAATACACACACACACACACACACACACATAAGTACCCAGCCTCACACATCAACACAGGGAAACACACCCACCTGGAGCCAAACTCCAAAAAAAGTTATAAAGTAAACTACAGGAACTGATGGGAAAATGCCTGAGAAATGAATTCAATTCAAATTCAAGGGAAAACCATCTCCATCTCTTTTGCCAACAGGCAGAACAACTAACCACAGATAAGTCTAGATACAATGATTTAATCTTTCTGGCAGTGTGTTAACCACAAAACAGTGAGAAAGTGGACAGGAGCTGAATTATGGGAAGCAAAAGCTTAAATGTGAATGAGAGGAAGAGGAGTTCTTCTGCTAAAGGGATAGTGCACGCAAAAATGAAAATCCTGTCACAAATGTACTCAGCTTCATGTTTCACATTTTGAAAAATCCATTGTTGTTTTGGACCCTGCTAACTTTCATTGTATGGACAAAAATTATTTTGTGTTCCATACATGTTTGGAACAATAAGGGTGAGTAAATGATGGCAATTTTTGGGTGCACTATTCTTTTAAAAATATTCTTGGCTATACAAACCCCAGCAGGTGGCAAGAGCAAAATAAAGTCACGGATTAAGGACGAAAAGTTCACTTTAGGGAATGACAAATGGAAATAGTTTCTCATTTAGTCGCTACACCCACAATGAGCTGATAATAAATGCTGACAGCGAGAACACAGTGTTCATGCTGTTGTTGTCATGTTTTTATGATGATCAAACCATGTGGCTTGGTTCATTTAGTAGCCTCTCACTCACATATACAAGTTTCATACTATGTCCGAAGTTCTGCTTGAGAAAGCTGCCCTTCGGTCAGTGTGTGTGCCACTCGCTGCTCCTGCCTTACATGGACAAGCTCTCAGGAATGTGGGAGGACAGCTGGCACGGCAGACATACCTCAGAGCTAACAAAGACCTGCTGTTGCCTTACTGTACTCACTGAGGAGATTTCAAACTAAACACCCCATAGTCAAGGTAGTCAATATGGCAGAAATACATAAAATTCTTGGATGGTGTTTAATACAATATACTGATTACAATGAATATTGCAAAGAAAACTATGTAATTCAATCTACGGAGCCCCGCACATGACATGAGGAGAAAAAAATATGTAGGCCTATATCGTGTTTTAAGTTAACGGACGAAAAGACAGACAGACAGACAGATAGAGAGATAGATAGTCAGCCATGGTTGATTCATTTTTCTTGCTGTGAATATATGAACATGTGGGCTATAGGGGCTGTGTAGTTTTTTTCCTTCTGTAAATCTAATAAACCTCCATCCCTCTCTTATCTCTTCAGTTTCTGCTGGTCTGGGTTTGGCTCTGTGTGCCAGGTAGGGATTATCACAGCTGGGACTGTGCGCTTTGTTCAAGAGCTCCATTTTTTCATTTTCTTGCATCTCTGCCCCTCTCAGCTTTCAGAGAGGGATTGTTTTCAACCGGGGAAAGCAGAGAATCGCCTCCTTGTGTCTCTAACCCCAGAGAGACATTTTATCTTGGGGACTTGGGGACGGGAGAGGAAAAAGTGACACTAACATAGCACATTGTTCAGCAGCTGAGTGACAGAAAACAGCTGGTCACTTCCTAAATAGTCCATTAAGAAGCACAGAAGCCCCTCTGAAACATTTTTGAGCAAGGTTTTTACACAAATACTGACTACACAAACTATCACGGGTCAAATGTCAACAGCATGTCAATTTTAAAATCTTGGTAATCAGTATGCATTGACCTGCTGCTGGAGTGCAAAAAATGAGGTAAGAATCCTCTAGGGATTTGACCAGGGATGGATGGACTGAAGCCAGAACTTCTAAATATGTCTGTACTGACACTTTGACCCTCCCTGTGACAAAGCTTCTAAGAATTCAACCCCAGATCTGCACACAAGGTCTCTAGTGTCACTATATGCATACCCACTATTAAGGGTGTAACCTAAAAGACTGCGATCAAATGTAAAGGTTTAAGAATATCATTGAAAACTCTACTATTATTCTGAATGCTGGGGATGTACTCAGTGTCCTCACCATGGACATGTTCCACTAAATTGTATTTCTTGAAAGTGTCCAAATATATCCATATGCTTCATGTTAAACAGTATATCTACTGTTTTATTGTTTAAAACCTCCAAAATTTTATTAGGTGAAATATTTCTCTTAAGTTTGCTTGTGCTGTCTTTCTTTAAAGTAAATAGCCTCTTGGATTTTTAGTAATTAGATTCAATTCAATGGGTTCCCAGTTGATTCAAAATCAATTATTGCAAATTCGGAACGATCCGATACATTCATAATAATTAAATTGTCATTGATGCACTGTCAGTATTATTTAAACATAAACATGGCTGCATTAATTTGATCAAAAATACAGTAAAAATAGCAATATTTTCGATTTTAAATATATTTTAACATATAATTTGTTCCTGTAATGGCAAAGCTGAAGTTTCAGAATCATTACTCCAGAATCCTTCAGAAATAATTCTAATATGCAGATTTGCTGCTCAAGAATCCTTCATTATTATTAATGTTGAAAACATTTGTGTTGCTTAATGTTTTAGAGGAAAAAGTGATGCATTTTTTTTTTTCAGGATTATTGCTAAATATAAAGTTCAAAAGAACAGCCTTTATCATGAAATAAAAATCTTTTTGTAATATTATACATGTATTTACTGTCACTTTTGTTCCATATAAAAGTATTAATTTCTTGCAAAAAAAAAAAATCTTACTGACCACAAACCTTTAAACAGTAGTGTGTATATATACTCAAATAATTAATATATTATAATTTAATAAGTACATATTTTAAATATTATACTTATTATACTGTTTCAAGCTCCTCACAGTTCTGACCACTGTCACAGCCTGAGCAAGACATGACAGTAATGATGATGCAGCATTCAGATGCCCCGGTAAGCAAATGTGAAATATAGAGAATACATGTGGATACAGGATGTTGCTGCTGGTAATCTTCCTCCCCTTTCACTGAGTTTATTTTGGCTCTGTGAGTCTAGTTAGTCTGACGAGAGGTGTCTGCTATTTGGAGCCCACTGCCCAGTCTAAAAGTCTGCTCTCTCCTCTAACCCTAGTGCTATTTCCAGCTCCCGTCATATCTAGCTCCTCTCCAGTCACACATCCACATTCACCTCTCCTAAAGTCTCCTTCCTTGGCTCCTACGGCTCCTCCTATGACCAAAACAGCTGCAGCCCTGACAGATTCATTACATTACAGATGAACTGATGTCACCAATGAGAGATGTCCTTATAGGATTACAGATAATCAGTCTTTAGATACTTGTTTTTGAAGTGTTTGAGTTTAAATGAAATACATAGATTATAGATTGTGTGTTTTCCTGCCCTGCTCTCATACGACATTAACAAAGTCAATGAGAATTGTGCCAAAAATGTAAAAAAAGCTAAAAACACGTACAATCCAAACAATCTGACCACATTCAAAGGTTTAACATGCTTATCATAGGTTTATCTGATTTATAAGGATGATAATATAGAGACATTATGGAAATTAAAGTTCTACCATATACCATTCAAAAGTTTGGTGTCTGTCCGAAATACTTTTAGTCAGCAGGAATCCATTAAATTGATCAGAAGTGACAGTAAAAACATAATGTTATGAAATTTTCTATTTTAAATAAATGCTGTTATTTTCAACTTTCTATTCATCAAAGAATCCTGAAAAATTCTATCACGGTTTCCACAAAAATATTAAGCAGCACAACTGTTTTTAACATTAATAATAATAAGAAATATTTCTTAAGCAGCAAATCAGCATATGAGAATGATTTCTAAAGGATCATGTGACGATGCTGAAAATTCAACTTTGCCTTTACAGGAATAAATTAAATCTTAAAATATGTTCAAATAGAAGTTGTATTAAAATTGTATTTAAATTGCAATAATACTTCACAATATATAGTTTTTACTGTATTTTTGAACAAGTAAATGCAGCCTTAGTGAGCAGAAGGGACAATTCTTTCAAAAACATTTACAAATCTTACTGACATCAAACTTTTGAACGGTAGTATAAATCCTAGCAAAGTCTGTGAACTGACCTGTTAATTGCAAAAAAAGCTTTCCTTAGTTCTAAACGGTTGAACAGTTGCCCTAATAAAAAGCCTCCACATAGTTTAGAGATGAGTGATTTCTGTTAACTAGTAGTTCTCCTTTGTCATTACGTCCCTTCAAGAGTGCTGGCAACTAAATTGAACCTTACTATAAAGTGTTACTAAATAATAAGTTGAAATGTTCTTGGAGAAGTTGCTGGAGGTGTTCCAGCTCGTTAAAGAGGATGTTCTGTGGGCAGGTACTCAGGGGAAAACGGGTACAGCATGAATTATAATGTTTCTGCACACCTTCCCTTGACCTGCATGAGAGCTGAGATCATTCTTCATTCCCCTCAGGACAGCCTGTTAAAATACTTCATATCCTGACAATCACACATGGATGTATATACAGCTGTGACACATACGTGTCCACATCTGGAGTTAGCATGAGATTTTTCATGAATCAGAAGGTCAAAGGACTGAGAAAGTGTGAGAAAAGTGTTTTAATCTGTGAACGAAGTATTAGCAGTGACATAAATTGTGTTTTCAAAGTTTGCTTCTTCAGTTGTTGTGGTGTTGAAAGAAAAAAGAAAGAAAAAAGAACAAAAAGAACAATTTTACTGTTTTTGGTCCTGGCACAAAATAACCAGCTAACATCATTTCACTAATCATATCGTCAGCACATGGGAAAGTGAACAAGGTAAAATCACTCTATAATTCTGAATGGATTATAAGAGCAGACTGATTGCTAAAAAAGGAGGGAAGAAGTGCTTCCAATCATTGTGTTCTTGTGTTAGCAATGGTTACCTCCAAAGAAAGACATGCAGCCATCATCACTTTGTGTCAAAATGGCCTCCCATGCAAGGAAATTGCTGCAAAGAACATTGAACCTGAAAAAAACATTTACTGAATCATCAAGAAAGAGGTTCAACTGCAGTGAAGAAGGCTTCAGGATGTCCCAGAGTGTCCCGCAAGCACCAGGACCGTCTCCTCCTGAGGAGTCAGCGACAGAATCGTGTCACCAGCAGTGCAGAGCTGCTCAGTATTGGCAGCAGGTGTGTGTGAGTTCATCTGCACGCACAGTGAGGCTTTGGGACAACGGCCTGGTGTCAAGAAGGGCAGCAAAGAAGCCACTTCTCTCCAAGAAAAACATAAAGGACAGACTGAAATTCTGTAGGAAGTACAAGGATTGGACAGCAAGCAGAAGACTGGTGCAAAGTTATTTTCTCTGATGAAACCCCCTTACGACTGATTGAGACATCTGGAAAATCACTTGTCCGGAGAAGTACGCTGAACGCTGCCCTGTGTCGTGACAACAGTGAAGCATACTGAGACCATCCATGGGAGTGGGCTCTCTCACAATTCTGCCCAAAAACACTGCCATAAATAATGACTGATATCAAAATGTCCTACAAGAGCAACTTCTCCCAATGATCCAGGAGCAATTTGGTGATGACCTGAGCATTTTTCCAGCATGATGGAGCACCATGTCACAAGGCAAGAGTGATAATGAAGTGGCTTCGGAGATCATTACATTGAAATTTTGGATCCATGGCCAGGCAACTCCCCGGATCTTAATCCCATAGGGAACCTGTGGTCAATCCTCAAAGGCGAGAGGACAAGCAGAAGTCCACAAATTGTGATGAACTCCGAGCACTAATAAGACAAGAATGGCTCGGCATCAGTCAGGATTTGGCCCAGAAGCTGATATCCAGCATGCCAGAGAGAATTGCAGAGGTTATGAAGAAAAAGGGTCAAGTAAATATTGACTATTTGCATATATTGAATGTTTTTGCAAATAAAAGCCTTTAAAAATTATTGTTTTCCAGAATACCATAGAAAAAAAAAATCTAAATACTGAAACCGCAAACGTTGTCACTGCCAATACTTTTGGCCACGGGTATACAATCTGACGCTTCTCTCTTTAGAAATCTCTTTCCCCAAGGCTGAAATCTTATTCAACTCGGCTCGCATAAACAGACACGTTTCTTTGCTTTTCATTTCATCACCTCACCACCCCATGTATTAGTCCTTTCTTCTATTTTCCCTCCTCCTCCATTTCAAAGCTCTATGAAAAGTGTCGTATTGCCCCATTGTTATGGAGTGCAGGGTTCTGCAGTGCTCATCAGCGGCAGCATTCAAGTGGCTCTATGGATCACAGCTATCGTCCTGAATGTGCCGGCCTCTACCTGTGTCCGCACCACACAGCTGCACACTGGGGGATGTATGATCTCAGCACACATCAGAGGAATGAAAAAAGTCACAAGGCAAACAAGCTGAAGAAAGAGATTAAAAGAAGGAGAGTCAAAAGGGATTTTTGCAGTTTCCTCTCCTCCACATTGCACCAAAGCTTTGCCTGAAGATGAAACTTATGAACAAAGGTTCCTTACGGCTTTCATGTTCTTTTCATCAAGGGTTTCTTTTTATTTAACGCTTTTTTCTGAAGAAACAGCTTGACTGGATTATTTCATGATTTTTGGAGAAAGACTGGTGGAATTTTAGAGTCCTCTAACACAAAATGATAAATTCTATCAATTATAAAGTGCTTATATATTTATTGGTCAGCACAAATTCATATGCCCCATTCACACAAATATAACAGGAGGTCATCTAGTGGTATCATTGTTGGACGCTAGCAGACATTCCCACTGTCAGATTAACACTAATTGGCCATAGCTTTTGATAAAAACTGGGGTATGTAAAAGGGATATGTTGCTGGTAAAAATGTAAAAAAAGATGTAATTCTAATTTGACAAGAAATTATTTACTAAAAATGAACATTTTTGATGACAGAGCCAGGCTCAATAATAAGGATGGTCTGCTGGCCCTTTTTAAAATAATTTATTAAAAATTATAAAACGGTTAGTTCCTGTCTTTGATTCTGATTGGTCAATAGCTGTGCTTTATTCAAAATAAAACACGGCTATGACTGCTTCACCCAACGGTTCTGTGTATCACTACACAACGCCCTTAGCAACCACTCTTAGCAACATAAACTGCATGCTCTCAATTGATATCTGTTTAAATGTCCGATGTATTATCTTGTCCTTTTAACAGTTAAGGGGTTTTCCCGTGACTGACAGCGCTAGTCAAAGCATTTGTCAGTTGCGTCTTGTTCCGTGTTCACAACAATTCAGTCTTTTCAACGTAAAAGTCTTCGCTACTGACTGACACACTCATAAAGACAGTCTTTGCTGCCATCTAATGGCGTAATAATGTAACTTCTGTTGCTGTTCACGGTCAGGGACTATTTTTTCCGGTGGAAGGAAGGCTTTTAGTGACAGTTTATTTCATGAAATTTGCATTGATACATATTTTTGGCTTTAATATTTGTATTGTGTGGTAACCCTGTTATAAAACCAATAAGGTACTCGAGGCTAGCGCTGTATCGTGAATAAGTCACGGCTGAAAGGGTTGCAGGCACTTCGCTTCGTGTTGTGCCTAACAACGCCCTTCAGCCATGACTTATTCACAATACAGCACAGCCTCTCGTACCTTATTGCTTACATGTATCATGTAATATATACATTTTTTGTTCGGCCAATGAAAATGATGGCAGGGCTACTGATTTCTAAAACAGTTCTAACTATATCTATCTGTGGGCCAACTCTATCCACAATCAACTTAAATTAACTTTGTCTTCATTAACAGGCAACCAGAACTCTCTGTGAACAATGTTATTGCAATCACACAGTCCTTGAACGGTTCAAAGGCCTTTAAAATTAAACTTAGACAGGCAGTAGACGATAAATGTGACAGGAACTAAATAAGAGCATCTCCTCATCAGCTGTCTGCCTCCTACAAACCTGCTACTTTTATTAGAGGCTCACCAAAAATAACACTCCCACCGCTCTGCCTCTGACACCTCCACATTCTCTCCAGCTTTATCAATCCTCTCAGACACAAAGGCTCCTGCTGAGCCCTGCGGCCTATCACCTACACAAAACTTACACAGCTGGAGGACAGCTGGACAGTAACACTAAATGATAAAGAAAGACATGGAACACTGCACTAAGGGCACTGTGTTTAATGAGTGAGGTCTGGGATATATATAAAAAAACATGTCCTGATTTTGCAGAGTTAGACACGTTCCTGGATCAACATATTTTGTTGATCCTGGAACAACATTCCTGTCTGAAAATTTAGTCCTAACCATACCCCTACCCCGAAACCTACAGCCATAAGTTATCCCTAAAATCAGAGGGAAATGATATTGATACTACTGATTTAGAAGCACCAAACACTGATTGTAAGCCTAAAATTGACATAAACTATAAACTTGACCCTCAAATCTGATTGCCGTTGATCCAGGAACATATTGTTGGCGAAATCAGGTTCTGCATATATGCAAATGAGACTGTGACTCTTATCAGTATGTACAAAGAAATATACAAAATCCCTTTAATTGGATCTTAACCTTACTGTGGCTTCTTTAAAAGGCATGATGAATCAAATATTCCTTGGTATTTTAAAATTAAAGTTTAATCCAACTCAAACCTTCCTTCCAAGTACAAAAAGCTCATTTATTAAAACTAAACTGCAAAAATAACTTCTGAACTGCTGAAACTTTCTGATGTCAGACGTTTTACTTGCCTATTAGGTGATGAGAAACTTGACTCTCCGACAATGAAGTAATAAGAAGAAAGCTGGATAGTTGCTATTGTAACAGATTTAGATTTAACAACAGAAGAAGGAAAGAAATGTTGGAAAAATTAGGAAGTAAAATGTGTAGGAAGTTAAAACGTGTGTTGAAACAGGGTTCCCAACTTTATAATTGGCAAATTATTAAATATTTTTATTCAAATAGCTAATAAAACTATTAGCCTACTAAACAGTTGAATTTATCTAATTGTACTATCAATAAACCATATTTATAAGATCATGTCAATGTTCTATTTTGCTAGAATTTTTCTTCATTCACTTTAATTTGTTATTTCTAATCACAATCCCACTGAAAGTCATTCAAATAATGGCAAACTCTTGGTAGCGATTGCGAAGCCCTGGATTAGAGAAAGAAAAGGTTGAGAAAAAGGAATGTGAAGGTCAGTATACTCAAGTGAGCAGATTTAGTGTCTCATATCCAAAAATTCATCAAAGAACAATCAAGGATGCATATATCTGGTTAACGCTATTCTTAAAGATGAGAGAACCTAGTTAATTCAATGAGTGAAGAACTGTCACTCATTAATATAATAAACATGGCCTCTTTGTAACCTGCTGACCTCTTGTTTCCCTTTTAGTATGCCCGTAAATTTGTTTCAATTTAAACTAGACAGAGCAAATAAGCTAATTGGGTGCCGGAGGGGGGTAATAACATAGTCTGGAGACCTTTTGCTTTGAGAAACAGCCTCCCTTCATGACTCAGTTTTAGTGTGGAGCATCACAAGTCAACTAACCAGAGTCTACTGAGACATTCATAGAGTAGACTTCAATTATATAAACAGGTGCAAATGATTCATGGGTCTTGAGTGGGGTCAGGCGCAAAGACATTTGGTGAATGTTTAAACTTGGCAATACATGCAATACATACTGTAGGTGTAGGAAACACTTGCATATCAATATATGGAAAAAATTAAGCGAGCTTTTCAAATGGCAAAGTTTATAGTAATAATCTCTGGAAAAAACAGCTCTCTCAAAAGGGGTAACGTATAGAGAAAGCAGAGGCAAAACAATTCATTTTGCATTTAACATCTGAACAAAACATATTTACATACATTGTAAACTACATTGTAAACATACATTGTACATAAACTAGCCTACTAATAATGCATGAAGATAAAATATAAGGTATTACGAATAATATTTAAATTATTGACAGTCTTGCTCTAATAACAGTACAAAACCACAACAGCATATAATGAAGAATATGATTCGCTAATTCAAGCTACACTTACCATAGATGAACAGTAAGAGAAGCGCGCGCATGGTGCGCTTTATGATGAGCTCCCTTCAACTGCCGCGCGCCTCTAAAATATGAAAATCACTAATCAGCTGTCACGCAACTTCACCTTATATATATAAAATTACCGGACAAAGTGTACTTTCACATAAAACCTTTAGTAATATCAGAAATAAAACACAAACGTACGCATTTCTTTAACAATGTTGGAAGCGAGTACTCACATGTTTACTCTGATGTTGTCGATGGTCAAGCTGTTCTTTAAGCCAATGAGACTTTAAGAGATATCAGAGTCAGACGGACTTTCTGAAGTCCTGTTACAGTTGTGGAAATGACTGATGGAAAACATGCGCTGGAGTCCCGTGAATCGTAGAGCTCTACAGTCCTCAGGGAAAGTTCTTTAGAAAAACAATATTCCACTACTTGCTTTCCGGAGCACCCTGTACATGAACGCGCGTAGTCGAACAGGAATGCGCGCGCTCCTCAAAACCGAATCAAAAGGACTCTCATAATAAACGGTAATAGTAGTAAAACACAATTAAAGCTTACACACTACTGTATTCATTTTTTTTTAACATGTAACATGTAAGTTAGATATTAATGCAAATAACACTTGAAAGACCTCCATGTTAAACATTGTCTGGTTATGTGAATACAGCTCACAGAATGATTTTATTAGTAACTTATTTCAACCAGTCATATTCAAGCTAGACCTAGAGACCCCCAGTAACAGGATATAGCCTAAGCTTACTGATTTGACTTATTAAACATACTTTTCTTATTAAATGTATAGGAATATCAGGAGAAGACAGTCAAGATGAATGAAAAATATAGTGTGAAACAAATATGTGATTCAGTGGTATGATATGAATTAAAGCTCAGGATCAACTAAAGCCACTGATCCAAACACAGACAGGATTACTCACAGAAATGAACATGCCCTGCCTAACAGAGAGGATGACACAAAGATAAACAAGTTAATGGGCATAACTTTAAAAGATCAGTATATAACGCGGAAACAAACCTGAAATTTAGAAATATGGATTAGAATCATAAACATATTTCATTGTAATATGTCCCACAGTCTATTGCATGTTTTCTACAATCTCTATCGCCCCCTCCTGTAGATCAGATGTAATTCATAAAATAACTGTCTGTTTCTTCATATAAATAAAACAAAACAACTTTTAAATTCCATACCAAAGCTTTAATGTGTTCATATATGTTTTATACACAATATAAAAAATATGATATGGCATTAGGCACTTCATTGTGTCTACATACACCACTGTTCAAAAGATTGGAGTCGGTAAGAGTTTATAAAAATGATTTTGAAAGAAGACATGCTTACCATAGCTAATTTGTTTGATCAAAAATACAGAAAAAACAGTAATATTGTGAAATTATAATATCAACTTAAAAGAACTGTTTTCTTTTTTACTATATTTTATCCGGTACTGAAAAGAAACATATCTTATTATAATCAATGCTGAAATAAATGCTTAATATTTTTGTGAAAACAAACATTTTTTTTAGGATTCATTGATGAATAGAAAGTTCAAAAGAACAACATTTATTTGAAATGGAATTTTTTTGTAATAATTATTAATGTCTTTACTGTCACTTTTGATCATTTTTTGCACGCTTGATGAATAAAAGTATTCTTTCAAAAAAAACAAAATAAAAAAAAAAACTTACTGACCCCAAACTTTTGAAAAATACTAGGTTACACAACAGTTTATTTAATACAATGGTTCTCAAACTGTGGTCTGATTTGTTGATTGGCTTATAAAAAAAAAAAATGTAAATAAAGAATTATCAAAAAATATAACTGGCAAAAAGCACCAACACACACACAAAAAAGGAATTAACTGATAGCGTTAAAGAGTTAGTTCACCCAAAAATGAAAATAATGTCATTAATTACTCATCCTCATGTCGTTCTACACCCGTAAGACCTTCATTCATCTTTAGAACACAAATTAAGATATTTTGATGAAATCCGATGGCTCAGTAAGGCCTGCATTCACAGCAATGGTACTTCCTTTCTCAAGATCTATAAAGGTACTAAAAACATATTTAAAACAGTTCATGTGAGTACAGTGGTTCGACTTAAATATTATAACCAACGAGAATATTTTTTGTGTGGCAAAAAAAATCAAAGTAACGACTTTTTAACAATATCTATTTCAAAACACTGCTTCATGAAGCTTCTGAGCTTTACGAATCAGTCGAATCGAATCAGTGATTCGGATCGCGTATCAAACCGCCAAACTGCTGAAATCACGTGACTTTGGCGCAACGAACCACTGATTCGATTCGTAAAGCTCCGAAGCTTCATGAAGCAGTGTTTTGAAATATTGTTAAAAAATCGTTATTTTGTTTTTTTTGGCGCACAAAAAAATATTCTTGTCACTTTATAATATTAAAGTTGAACCACTATACTCACATGAACTGATTTAAATATGTTTTTAGTAGCTTTATGGATCTTGAGAGAGGAAGCACCATTGCTGTGAATGCAGGCCTCACTGAGCCATCGGATTTCATCAAAAGATCTTAATTTGTGTTCCGAAGATGAACAAAGGTCTTACGGGTGTGGAACAACATGAGGGTGAGTAATAAATGACATTATCTTCATTTTTGGGTGAACTAACCCTTTAACATTAAATGTGTTTGGATTGTGAATGGATTGGTGACTCAAGGACATCAAACGAGACTTGGCATATTAGGTGATCTGCAATTAGTTTTTCTGCCCTGCACCTGAAAGAGTTTGAGAAACCACGGATTCAGTAGTGAAGTTGCTGAATCTCATTGAAATAGCAATTTTGGTTGTAATGGAACAATATGTGAATCACACAGAGGGTAACAGAGGATAAACTGATTTCAGATTTCATGATTTTGTCATTTATTTACAGATCCTACTGACAGTTGTTGTAGGCCATGACTTTTGATCGGATAAATTCTCTGACATCTGTAACGTTTTTCTCCAGATCTGCCAGTTCATCTCGCTGCTGCTGCATTTTCTTCTCGTTCTTGTTTAACCTTTTCTCCAATTCTTCAGAGGGAAACAGAAAAAGAGAAGATGAGAAAAGAGCCAAATACAGACTAACATAGTCAGATAACTCAAAATTGAGTTTAATAGCAAAATGACAGTATAAATAACACATACTATAAATGCTTAAAGGGTTAGTTCACCCAAAAATGAAAATTATCCCATAATTTTCTCACCCTCAAGCCATCCTAGGTGTATATGACTTTCTTCTTTCAGGCAAACACAAACGGAGTTATATTAAAAAACATCCTGGCTCTTCCACGTTTATAATGGCAGTGAATAGTAGCCGAGATTTTGGAGCCCAAAAAAAGCACATCCATCCATCATAAAAGTAATCCATATGGCTCCAGGGGGTTAATAAAGTCCTTCTGAAGCGAAGCAATGGGTTTTTGTAAGGAAAAATACTTGTAATTATAACTTTATAAACTGTCACTTGCTTCCGGTAACGATCGCCTCTTGTGGTTCAAACAAATAGGGCTGGGCAACAAACTCAATCTCAAATTCTCGTTTTAGAATTCTAATTCGTGACCGGTTTTTTTTTTTTGCTCTATCCTCTGTGCTTCAGCGTTCGCCAATGCATCACTCGGGTCAGAGGTCACTCTTACGCCGGAACTCGACTCGGAAGCCAGTGATTCTAGTTATCTAAGTTATAAATATGGATATTTTGCTTACAAAAACGCATCACTTCACTTCAGAAGGCCTTTATTAACCCTCTGGAGCTGTACTGATTATTTTTATGATGGATGGATGCACTTTTTTGGGCTTTAAAATCTCGAGCAACATTCACTCCCATTATAAAGCTTGGAAGAGCCTGGATATTTTTTAATATAATTCCGATTGTGTTTGGCTGAAAGAAGAAAGTCATACACACCTAGGATGGCTTGAGGGTGAGTAAATCATGAGATAAATTTAATTTTTGGGTGAACTAACCCTTTAATGATAATACCCTTGGCTCATAGGTTCAATTTAGCTGTCATAAAATTTCAGTGCTTTACTTTAGTAAATGTTAAATGCAGTTGGACACGTACTTCTGAGGTTGTTCATGCCTGTGATGGTCTTGTTCAGCAGTTCCTCTGCTTCTTTCTTCATCTCTATGGCTCTCTGGTTAACATTACCTTCTCCCCCCACTGAGTCTACTTTCTCTTTCAGCTCCTTGTACAGATTCTCAGCATTTGTCAGTTCCTGGTAAACACAAACATGCACATACAAATAACATTAATTTTAATGTCAGAAGCATTATCTGAAGAGCTACAGCCAGATGTTCACACATATACAAAGACCTCTTGAAGTCCAGCAGCCTCTTGAGTTGCATTGTCCGACTGGGCTTTGGCATCTTTTGCCATCTCCCTGTTCTGCTCCGTTTTATTCTTCAATAAATCCACTCCATGCGACAAATTGGCCAATCGCATCATCACATCCATGAGGTTGTTGTCTAAAATTAAGAGTTTGTCGTCAACCTGCTCAAGAGAGGGACAGAAAGGAGATTAGATCAGATCATACACTACTGTTCAAAAGTTTGGGTTCAATAAGATTAAAAAAAGGAATTAATACTTTTATTCAGTGAGGACACATTAAACTGATCAAAAATAAATTTTTCTTGAGCAGCAAGTTGGCATATCAGAATGATTTCTGAAAGATCATGTGACACTGAAGTCTGGAGTAATGACTACTGAAAATTCAGCTTTACCATCACAGGAATAAATTCCTGTTTACTGTATTTTTGATCAAATAAATGCAGCCTAGTTGAGCATTAGAAACTTCTTTCAAAAACATTAAATAAAATTTTTACAAACGCCAAATTTCTGAATGGAAGTGTAAGTATATAAGCATATTTAGTTTTTACTTTTTATGAATGAAGGCCAGTATTCACTGATACTAATACTGCTACTGATGTCTCGATGAAATTGATTTTTCCCCCAATTTTAAACATTATAATTTATAGCCATTCAACATTACAGTGTAATTGAAAGCTATATCATTTTTACATTTATTAGGCTTCAAAAATAAAACAGCTTTTAATTTAAGTGAACTTAGAACAATCCTCACATAAACCCATAATAAATGTCATATTTACCTGTGCCCTTCCTACCTGTCTAACAGATAGGAAAAATACAGAAATTGAATAAAGTTACCAAACAGTCTGCACTGCATAATTTATAGCCTAAATTAAATATAGATTAATCATTATTAAAGCTACAAAAGTTCTTTAGTCAAGAGCAGTGAGTAATTTTCTGTTACCTTTGTTCTTTCAATGACGGCATTAGTGGTTACTGTCACTTTAAGAGCTGCCGCTGCTGCACATGACGCGGATCTCACACGCATCCCACTTTCACACAGCTCTTTACTTTCGTTTAAGACTTTATTTAACTCATTCAAGGCTGCTCTTATGAGGATACTCGACAAAACGGATATTTTTGGCATTATTGTGCGTGTTACTGTTCGTTCAAGCGTGACAGAGAACTTGATTCTGGCGCGCCGTCCATGCGCACGATTCTGGCGCACGTCTTTCTGTGCATCGTGTGTGAGGACATTCACAGACACAGATTCTTTTGGCGTGCTTAAATGGTATAAAAGCATTTGCACGAATAAGAGCGTGATCATATATTGTAATACTAGCCAAAGGATGACAGAAAAAACGGATGCTGCGTTAATTGCATTAATATTTTTAATGCGTTAAACTGGAAAAAAATTAATCGCATGCATTAACACTTTAACATAGACAGCACTAATATATATATATATATATATATATATATATATATATATATATGGAGAAAAATATCAGGTTTACCATGTTAGTGATGTTCTGGGCATTCTTGAGGTTTTCCTGGGCTGTGGTCATTTCCTCCTTAGCTTTCTTTATAGCACTTTGAGAGGTTTCAATTGCTTCTTTAGTTTTATTGATATTATTGCTCACTCCTTCAGCTTGTGACCTGTACAAACACAAAAATCACACAAATAAATGATCATTTACTGTATACAGATTTGTGTGTAAAACAGTGAACAACATTCCCTGACTTACTTTGCGTCTTGTGCTCTTTTAAGCAGATCCTTGACCTTGGCCAGTTGCTCTGAGGTGTGGTTGAACAGCGCCTCCACGTTGGTAAGGTTGGTGATGCTTTCTTTGATTTGCTCGACTATGTTGACCATTACGGTCCTGTTGACTGGCAAGGAGATCGCCAAAACCTGCTGGGCCACTTTTTCAATGCTTTCTGGATCTGCTCCCTCCTCTGAATAAAATATGAGTTTTACCATTAAAAAGGTTTTCAAATAAGGGCTAATTAGGCATTTATCATAATTAAACATTTTAAAATGACAGTTTATGCAAAAATGTAAACTTATTCACCTTCATGTTGTTTAAAATTTGAATGATTTTGGGCTGTTCCTCAGACAAAGCTATCTTATTAGAAGTGTTGGATACTTATTGTTACATTGCACTACCATTCAAACGTTTGAGATCTATAAGTCTTTTTTTTTTTTTTTTTTAAGAAATTAATAATTTAAGCAAGGACTGATCAAAAGTGATAGTAAAAACATTTATAATGTTATTATAATAAAATATTTCTATTTCAAATAAATACTGTTCTTTTGAATTTTCTATTCATCAAATAATCCTGAAAAAAAAGTATTACAATTTCCACAAAAATATTAAGCAGCACCACTGTTTTCAACATTTATAATAATAACGAATGTTTCTTGTGCAGAAAATCAGCATATTAGAATGATTTCTGAAGGATCATGTGACACTGAAGACTGGAGTAATGATGCTGAAAATTCAGCTGTGCCATCACAACAACAACAACAAAAAAAATTACATATAAGATATAATATAATAGAAATTGGGTATTTTAAATTTTAGTAATATTTCACAATATTTTTTTTTTATCAAATAAATGCAGCTTTGGTGAGCATAAGAGACTTTAACAAAAAAATATTTTAAAAAATCGTACAGACTGCATAATTTTGAAAGGTAGTATATTATGGTTCTTTTTTTTTTCTTTTTTTTTTAGAAATTCTGCAAAATATATCCTTTAATCTTCCAAAAAACATCTGAATTTCAAACAACATGAGGGTGAGTCATTTTAATTCCCCCCCCTTTAATGCCACTGCATTTCACAACACATCAACAATATTGAAGCATAATCACACGATCACTGACCATTCAAAAAATCTCTAATCTTCTGAATGAAGTCTCTGAGTAACTTGTTGGAATTCTCAAAGAGATCTTTCTTGCTCTGGGCTTTATTGAGAGTGTTGTTCGCTTGTTTTTTCACAGTCTGGGTGAGTGTAGCAATGTCTCGAAGCTGAGATGTAAGCAGAGATTATTTCAGGTTTTTTTCTTAACACACACATACTGCACATGCTCAAACAGACAGCCGTTTACCTTTTTAGCCATGGTTTGTAACTCATTGCTGGCAGCGGTCAGGCTCTTATGAACATCATCAGCGTGATCCAGAGCCGTCACTGAGGCACCAACAGTTCCATTACATCCTTTCCCTCCACACTTCAGCACACCGTCACGGTCACGACAACCAGCTCCTCCACAAGGCTATCTGGACAGCTACTATTTGCACTAGCATTTCCATGGCCACCACATACCTTAAGGTATAATAGAAACAAGGATGTGTCACTGATCTAGCTAATAATTCTCCGCCGTTCAGGTCTCAAGCCCAAAGTTTTACCCAAAGTCTCTACCTTGTTGCTGAGATGATGGACCTTTCGGTCTATCTCGTGAGCTTTATCCTCCAGTTCAGACAAAGACCTATTGTTGGCGGCAAGTGTACGGAGGAAGCTGTCCTTTCTCTCTTTCAGCAGGGCTTCAGTACGGTTACGTGTGTCTTGAGACTGTTCCACGGGACTCTGAGGTCCGTATACGGAGGCATTACATCGCTGCTCTGAATTCAGTGAACTCTGGTAGTACTTGCGCACATTTTCAAATTGCTCTGTATAAGAAAAATGACAAAAGACATCAACATAGGTTAAATGTTTTTAACAAAATGATGAGGACTGAAAATGTGGTCTGATTAAGAGCAGGCCCTGGTGTAATCTATATAGTTTTTCTGCACATTTTTCTGGGCAAAATCTATGGAAAGGACTTAAACATTGGCAGTTTGACACACGCTCCGAACCACTGATTCGAAACAAAAGATTCGTAAAGCTTCAAAGCTTCATGAAGCAGTGTTCTCGTCGCCTTCATAACATTAAGGTTGAACCACTGTAGTCACATGAACCGTTTTAAATATGTCTTTAGTAGCTTTCTGGGCATCGAAAGTGTTAATTGTCTTGCTGGCAATGGAGGCCTCACTGAGCCATCGGATTTTATCAAAAATATCTTAATTTGTGTTCCGAAGATGAACGAAGGTCTTACGGGTGTGGAATGATATGAGGGTGAGTAATTAATGACAGAATTTTCATTTTTGGGTGAACTAACCCTTTAATATTATCCAAAACTGACATTAACAGAAAAAAGTAATTTCAGGTAAAAAGAGATTTTGCTGAAAAGACTACAAAGCCAAATAATGCATTCTTTGGGATGAAATAATTTTCATTGGTCAGTTTTGATTTCATGTGTTTAATCACATAATACTTGCTAAGAAACACTAATTTACCTGCCAATCCAGCAGTGAGGTAGTTCTCCAGCCCTCTGCGCAATTGGTGAAGAGTATTGTTCAAGTCTTTCAGTTCTTTCTCCAGTGCAGTTAGGTTTTGTTTCAGAGCGTTGTCAAGGTCTGCCGTTACATTCAGCTCCCGAATCACACCCATCAGACGCCCATCAGTCAAAGCTATCTCTGCTCTGAAATTATGTTAATTTAAAATGGAGAAAAATTCTAATTACCTTCATTTAACATGCAAGCAAAATACAAAATAACACTCACCATGTGGCAAATGTGACTAAAAGTTATGTTTGGCGAATAAAATAAAACCCGTAAGACTTTAGTTCATCTTCAGAACACAAATTAAGATATTTTTGATGAAATCCGAGAGCTTTCTGACGTTCTTAAAGACAGCAACGTCATAATAACCAGTTTCAAGGCCCAGAAAGGTAGTAAAGACATTGTTAAACTAGTCCATGTGACTACAGTGGTTCAACCTTAATGTTATGAAGTCTCCAACGCTGTTCACATTATAAACACAGTGCAGCACTTCCGGGTTCTATGTCAGAACGCCGGCTGATTATTGGCCGACGCTGTACATGTGAGCAGCACGACGCATGTGTGTGATGCTGACGCAGGAGCTGGCCAATAATGAGTCAGCATTCTGACATAGAACATGGAAGCTCTGCACTGTGTTTACAATGTGAACAGCGTTGGAGACTTACAGGGAAGAGAAGAAATTGTTGAATAAAGTCATTATTTTTGTTTTGTGCACAAAAAGTATTCTCGCCGCTTCATAACATTAAGGTTGAACCACTGCAGTCATGTGGACTATTTTAACGATGTCTTTTAATATCTTTCTGGGCCATGAAATTGGTTATTATGACGTTGCTGTCTATAAGGAGGTTAGAAAGCTCTCGGATTTCATCAAAAATATCTTAATTTGTGTTCCGAAGATGAACAAAGGTCTTACGGGTTTGGAATGACATGAGGGTGAGTAATTAATGACAGAAATTTCATTTTTGGGTGAAATAACCCTTTAATAAAGTGTAATGACATTTACAGTGCCGACCCACTGTGTGCAGGCTTTACCTCAAGTCATCAATAGCCTGGCTGATTAAGTTATAGATTCCCTCTTGGTCTCCATCTTTGATCAGGTCTTGAACCTGTGCCAGCTTCTTCTCCAGTTCACGGATGCGGCTGTCACTGACTCCGGGCACCTCACCCTTCTCCAGAATCATGGCAATGACATCCTTGATGTGGGTCAGATCTCGGTTGACTTGGCAGATGGCATCATCCCAGAGCTGGAAGCAGGGATGGCAGCGAACGCACTTGGGGAAGTTTCCGGTAAAGCCACGGGCACACTCATCGCAGTGACGGCCTGAAGCTCCCTCCTTACACTCACATGCGCCTGTTGCGCGGTCACACTGAGCCGTCTCGGACCCCAAAGGGTGGCAGTTACACTCTGATCAGAGGGAGATAAAGCACTAATGATCTGACACAGAGAGGAAAAGGAGTTTGATGTACTATATTTGTGCAATACTCACCTTCACACTTTACTCTGGGATCACCCCAGTGGAACATCTCACACTCATTGCACTGCCGTCCTCCAAAACCTGGCTGACAATGACACTGGCCACTGAACTTCAGGTACGAAGAGAGACAGAAGAAAAGAAAGAGGAGTGATTAACAGTAAATTTGGCCATTGAAACTATTTGCAAAAATCATTAAGCCCTGAAAACATACTCAAATCCAAGTCCTCTTCAGTGAAAAAAATTTATTAAAAAATTAAATAAATTAAATAGTCAAAAATAAATAAAGCAACATCTTAAGCATTTAAATTGAAAGAAAACTAAAATAATTATATCATTTAAATTAAATTTAAATGTATGATTAAATAATTTAATCATAATTTATATCTAAAATATCTACTACAACTTCTTAAGGTAGTGAATTGATATTGTACCCACTTTCTATTTTTTTTTTATTTAATTTTATATTTTATATGTAACTGTATCTTTAATTTTGCAAAGATAAAAAATAATTCAATAGTTTGGTGTCTCTTATGCTCACCAATTAAAAACATTAATAGTGAAATATTATTACAAATTAAAAAAAAACTGTTTTACATTTGAATATATTTAAAATGTAATTCATTCCTGTGATGCAAAGCTGAATTTTCAGCATCATTACTCCAGTCATCAGTGTCACATGATCCTTCAGAAATCACTCTAATATGCTGATTTGGTGCTCAAGAAACATTTATTATTTTTATCAATGGTGAAAACAGTTTTGACAAATTTAATGTCTCCTTGCTGAACAAAAGAAAGTTTAATTTCTTAAAAATATCTCATGCAAAACTTGTGAATGGAAGTGTATATTGTAAATAATTAATGCTGTCACTTCGATTAATCGTGATTAATCGCATCTAGCACAAGTTTGTGTTTACATAATACTGTATATGTGTGTGTGTATATATATGTATATATATATATATATCATGTAAACAAACTTTTATGTTAGATGCGATTAATCGATTTGACATCCCTATAAATAGTATATTAATAATTAGGTTTAGCCTTAGTATAATGATAAAATAGAAATCATTTAATACACTTTGTATTTTTTAAAGTTTTATGCTGCCATTTCACGCTTGTCTCTTTCAAAAAGAGGTTTTAATCTTGAGAGACGAACCTTGATAAAATAAAGGTTTGATTAGAAAGATATGAATATGAAGAAACCAGGTCATACCATATTGCAATGGGTGCTGAGGGCATTTGGCTGGACGCATCCACAGGGTTCACATCCACAGTCCGAGCCGAAGTTCCAGTGGTTGGGGGCGCAATTGTCACATTTGTGGCCGATGATGTTTGGTTTGCAGGGGCAATCTCCAGTCTGCTTATTACAGTGACATACTCCATTATTACAGTAGCCCTGTAAAGTGCCAGCAGTTACACAAGTACAGCCTGCAGGATGAGACAGAGTGCAGAATTAGATTTAAATGCATGGATTTATTCACATTTTATGTCACTGTACTTACGTCTACAGTCCTGGGCGAGCGCATTTCCATAATAACCCAATTTACACTCAGAGCAAGAGTGGCCGTCAGTGTTATACAGGCACTTGAGGCACTGGCCGGTTCGTGGGTCACATGACTCTGGGTCCTGGGGGTCAACGTTCCCGTTGCACTGGCACGGCCTGCACGTCCCGCCAGGCTGCTCAGGATCACCATAGTAACCAGGAGCGCAGCGATCACAGCGAGGACCTGAGACAGGACACTGTCAGTAAACCTATTAAATGAGAATCAAAAACTATTGATTTACTGACTGTATTTTACCTGCATATCCTTCACCACACTGGCAGAGGATCTGGTTAGAGGCATAGTCTGCGTGACAGGAAGCTCCGTTGGAATGTCCGCTGTCAGGGTTTCCTGGACACGGACAGGGGCGACAGTGCTCGCCAGAACCCAACACTGGGTTACCATAGAACCCGTTTACACACCTAAAGAAAGGATAGAATAATCAATATAATTGCTGTAGAGAACAACATTTTATTCATTTTATTTCTAATTACTTTGTCTAGCTACATTTTTTAATGTATTTGCTTTTGTACTTGAAATATAGTTTGTAACTGCCTCATCCTACTTTGCAAAGCATGCATTACATTGTGACTTAAATCAGTGACCCAAATGTAATTCGTCACACTGATTTGGTCTCACTGATGTAGTCAGTCTCTCACCTGTCACACAGCTGTCCAGCTGTGTAGTCTCTGCACTCATAGCAGGCACCTGTTTCAGGGTCACAGCTCTCTGCATGGCCATTACATTGGCACTGCCTACAGTTGGGGAATCCCCACTGACCTGGTTGGCAGTCTGAGCACTGACGGCCAATCACCCCATGCCGGCACGGACACTGACCCGTCACAGGGTCACACTGATGCCCTACAGAGCCCTGAGAGTGGCAGTCACATTCTGTTGCAGACAGAGAAAGAGAAGTGCGAGACAATGAAAAACGTGTCAAGTTTAATTTAATTTGATTCTTAAAATAACATTTGTGAAAGAAAAGTTACAATATAAAGTGTACATCAAAGTTGGTCCTATCAAAAGTGTAATAAAAATATTTTTATACAACAGTTCTTTCTGGTTCTCGAATCTGATTGGCTGAGAGGTCTTTCCAGCCATGCGATATTCTACCAATCTCGCCACGGGAACCGATTCACCGTTGTATCACTCCGCTGTCAGCCTTCTCACAGCGAGTGTTGTGGCGGACAAGCAAACCCAACATATTTGTATAGAGACTACGGTTATTTTGTAATGGAATTTTTTTTACAAGAGTTTCTTAGGTGAGAATGTAGTTGTGATTTATATGTAAACATAGTGCCTATTTGGAAATTTGTTTAGACGCTTTCAGAGATGCGAGCTCCAGGCCGTCAGCGACCGTTCAACGCTCATGTACCCGCAGAGAACAGCTTCATCTCATCCAGTCCTTTGGGAATTTGCCGCTGGCTTTTAGTGTTTAAACGTGAGGTATAATTCGTTTTGGGTATATCAAACGGGCAATCTTTGGTCTTATTAATCTATTACTTGTTCCAGAGCTAATAGATTTGGGTTAAGGGCTTTATTAAGTTTCATAACTTTATATTTACATTGAAATTAAATCCTGCACTAACTAGAGCACTGCTTTTGTACGTTTGACTACAGTTTGGACTGTTTGCTTGTGTTTATTTCCTATTTTACTTCTTATACTGTTATAATGGCTATTGTTGTTAATTTAAATATTGTTGTTTAATAAATAATATTTTATATAAATAACATGCCATATTTTTTGGTATTGAGAAAGAGTCTGTTAGTGATTTTGACTTCAGTGAAAGTTACATTAATACGCAATGAGATGGCAGCAAAGACTGTCTTTATTGAAACAGACTGAAACAAGGAACCAAGGATGTTGTTTTTACTTCAAACATCTTACGAGACGCAACTGACAAATGCATTGACCAGCGCTGCCATGGGAATGTCTTAAATGTTAAAAAACAAAGGTATCGCTTTTCTCAGCGGACATTCAAACTGATTTAGTGATTATGAGTATAAGATTGAAGAATATCAGCTAGATGCAGGTAATGCACTTGCTTAGTCGATCTCTCTCATAATACTCTACATATTACAATGAGTTTCAATGGAGGGACTCGACATTCCTTGGTTACTAGTTCTAAAGTGTCATTTTAGAATTATTAACAGAGGCTTGGGATCAACTGTTAAACTGTCAACTTGAGATTTGAATCCATGGCAGAAAGAAGTACTTCCTCACAAAAGAGGGATTTTAAAGACCTCTGTTGTTGTTCTTATTTATTTACACACTTGTGCCGTCGAACTGTTGTATAAATGCAATATCACACTCGTAGCCATGCGATATGGCTGTATATCAGCATGCTGTGATTACCTACGGCCGAAGCACAGCCGTGCTGATATACAGCCATATCGCACGGCTACTCGTGTAATATTGCTCATATATTAATTCAAATAATCAATTAAAATGCTTATTCTCCTCAAAGACTCTGACAATAAAAAGTATCTCACCAGTGCAGCCATAAGGCCCAAATCCATACGTCCCCGGTGCACACTGATCACACTGACGGCCAATAACATTGGGTTTACAGTGACATTGACCTCCGACTTTGTCACACTCTGCACTCAGTGAACCCTGAGGGTCACACTGACATGCTGCAGAAAGATCACTTTTTAGGAAGCCATTCATAAGAATCTAAACAACAGTATGAGATTTATCTGAAGGAAAAAGGAATGGATGTGTTATAATGTGACTTGTTTTGACAGGACACTGAGGAAGGACATTTATCCTTTGACCCCATCACAGTGACTCACCCAGGGCTCCATTGTGCATGATAGCAGAGATGCTGCAGATGAGTGTAGTGCACAGCTCGGCCAGCGCAGGCATCGGCAGGGTCGTGAAGGAATCCAAACACATGTACACCTCCATCTCCTGCCGTCGACGCTCGTCTGGGGCGTCATCACCCTGGAAACCAGGAAGCTCTTCATACCTGGGTATCAGCACGAGCTGTGAGGAGAGAGAGATAAAATAAGCATTTTTCACTCACCAGCAGGGGGCAGAGCTTGTATTATCTGTGGTTAGGAAATTGCACCACAAGTATTCCTTGTTTAAAGCATTTAATAACATATGTGTATAAATGACTGATAATGGTAAATGAGAGAGATTCTTACTGAGTCTATCAGGATGAAGGCGGTGAGATGTCGGTGAGACACGCCATGGCGCTGGAAACGGATGGACACAACATACCGGTTGTTTGGCTCAAAGCAGAAGGGCCTCGGCATTTCAATGTACCTGTCAAAAATTATATGCCATCACTAACAATATTCGTAAACAGTCTATTAATGCAGATTTCTACAAAATATTTAAACATTAAATTACCAAGACAGACAAGTCTAAGCATATATAACGGCATCCAAAAAATCAGATGGATCTAATGAAAATCTTACATTTTATGTCTAATTTAAGCTTGTAAAAAAGTTTTAGTTCTAAAAAATAAATAAACGTTATCACATAAATTGACACTGTGATTATTTCAATATACCATAATCATACAGTAATCATACATACAATTTGTATAAAAACACAGAAAAACAGTAATAGCATTACAATTGAAAATAAACCTTTAGTATTTTAAAATATTTTAAAATGTAATTTAATCTAAAGCTGAATTTATCATGATTACTCCAGTCTTCTCAGTCACATGATCCTTCAGAATTCATGATTCTAATATTTTCTTTATATTCTTTAATGAATATAAAGTTCAAAATAACAGAATCTATTTGAAATAGAAATCTTCTGTAGCGTTATAAATGTGTTTAATTTTGATACATTTAATACATACTTGCTAAATAAAGTATTTCTTAAAAAATATCAGTAGTGCATATGTGTGACCCTTGACCACAAAACCAGTCATAAGTCACACGGGTATATTTGTAGCAATAGCCAACAATACATTGTATGGGTCAAAATTATCGATTTTTCTTTTATGCCAAAAATCATTAGGATATTAAGTAAAGATCATGTTCCATGAAGATATTTTATAAATTTCCTACTGTAAATATATAAAAAATGTATTTTTGTGAGTGCATATGTGTTGCTAAGACTTCATTTGGACAACTTTAAAGGTGATTTTCTCAATATTTTGATTGTTTTGCACCCTCAGATTCCAGATTTTCAAATAGTTGTATCTCGGCCAAATATTGTCCTATCCTAGCTTATTTATTCAGCTTTCAGATGATGTATACATCATAATTTTAAAAAAATTGACCCTTATGACTGGTTTTGTGGTCCAGGGTCAAATATATCACAGAAATATGCATGCACTATGTGAGATGTGATTATTATTTATATTTATAAACTATTATTATACTAAACCAGCTTTAATAGGGTGGAGCATGTGGCTCTGACCCTGACAGTTAGTACATACAGCTGCTTCCTTTACCTACATTAACAACATTCATTCAAATCTCTTTCAAGCACCAGACAGCCACCCTTATTTAGTTACCTACAGTTAGACAGCAGCTCCACCAACCTGATAATGTCTGTGAAGTCTTATCTCCTGCCTGGGGTTTATTTCCCCATGGAAAGGCTTAAACCAGTAACATATCCAGATTGAACTTCCTGAACTCACCTGACTGCCTCTCTGCTTTCTTTTTCTTGTTTCCCTCACTTTCTCACTCAGCCAATATCTTATTTTTTAATTCTTTCAGTGTTTGCTCAAGAGGATATGCAGCTTTTGACAGAGTCTAATTTGCTCCTGCATTGCCTGAGCCTTGGGACAAGGCCAGAAATCAGATTAGAGTCAGATTACAATGGCACCCAAAAACTCAGCCATGCAGGAAAATGATCAAAACAAGCAGTGGAACTAGATTTCCCATGAAGAGGAGATGGGCAAATCAAAAGGTTTACAAGGTTTAAAATAGTAGTACATAAGTCTACACTTGCAAAAACTATGCATTAAGTGCTTACAAAGAAATATGAATGTGTACTTGCATCCAAAACAAGACAAACACAATGATATTACCTCCTGTGGTGGGTCATTGTGACTGTGTACATCTGCTCTGTGGGCAGCATGTTTCCACAGCGAGACTTGTGGGTAAATTCAGGGATGTCAAGCTCACTACAGCCTCCCAGTCCTCTGTGGACTGCATGCAAACAAAAATATGATTATTAATAGCATTCATTTTAAACCAAATATGAGATTTGTGATATTTATTACAGAGATAGTCCACCCAAAAAAATGAAAATTCATCTGTCATCAATCATTGGTTCACATTGACTTTCACTGTATGGACAAAAAATATAATGGAAGTAAATGGGAACCAAAACAGTTTAGTTACCAATATTCTTCAAAATATGTTCTTTTACATTCACTATTAGAAAGAAAGTCATACAAGTTTGGAACAACATCAGGGTGAGTAAATGATGACAGAATATTTGTTTTTGAGTGGACTATCCCTTTAAGTAATTATTAAAGACACTGAAGCAGATTAAACTACTATCTGTGTTTCTGGAACATGGTAGCTGGATTTTAGTTGGTCTAAACTGGAGCAAGATGGTCATTCGTTGCAGATGGTATGACCAGGTCGTTGTTGTTTTTTGGTTAAAGATAATCTACCAGCTAGTAATCAGCTACCATGTTCTGAAACAATCACGTTTCAGACCACAAACCTCTGGCTCGTATCGGATTATGATGTCATATTCCATGGCATAAGGGATGTTGCTAATGGTAAACTTTAGTCCAGCTCCATCTTTAACCCGAGCGAAGCCCGGCCCGGTCCATGTGACCATCTGACCCGGCTGTCTCTCTCTGTGCACAATGCTCACGCTGGGCTGAAAACAGACACAGATTTATATTAATTCAGATACAACAGTGAAGTTTAATATATATAGCAGCTGATGAATGTAGAGGTGCAGTTATCTGAAGGGAAACTCACCGTTTGTTGCAACTGTCGGATACGTCTCAGTGCTGCCCTCTGCTGCTGGGCGATGCGACGGTGACGGCGGTGTCTTCTCAGCTGATTGTTGAGATGCTGCACACAGTCGGTCTCAGCCTGAGGCCTCGGGTTGCCCTAAACAACAAGCACACAAGCTATATTGTGCTCACCTTAATATTCAAGATATAACATTTATTTATACTGGATAACATGAATTGGAGAGTATGACTACAGTATGTCCAGAATGGCATATCACCATATTCTCATACTAATCTTCTAGTATGCAGTATGTATACTATTGTTCCAATATGCATTATTTATACTGTGCACACAGTAAGCACATTTCCAAATGTGCAGTATATGACCAGAGCGTATCGCATGGGATATTATATGTGCTCAACTTGACCTTCCATTTTGAAAGTTATGATTGCACCAGAAATGACAACAAACATGATTTTTAACATCTTTTGTGACTTATTACTTAATCAGGCATTCTAAAGTTGACATTTTTATACAAAATTGGATTTAAAATGTCATAATGAAAGACACTAACTGAAGTAAACATGCATACTGAGGTCATGTGACAATAAGGACACTACTGTTATACAGTACAGTGTACTTCAATTTCAAGTAGTATACAGTATATCATATACTACTGTTCTAAAATTTGAGGTCAGTATGACTTTTTTTTAAAAGAAATTTATACTTTTATTCAGCAAGGAAAAATTAAATTGATCAAAAACAGTGTTGGGGAAAGTCACTTTTAAAAGTAATGCATTACAACATTGCGTTACTCCCTAAAAAAGTAACTAATTCCCTTGCTTAGTTACTTTTTATGGAAGGTTAATGCGTTTCATCACTTTTTGGTTACTTTTTCTCCTCGCCTCGCCTGGTCTTGCTTGTTTGTTTTTTTTAATAACCAAAAAAAGTTCTATTTTTGGCAAATGTAAAGGCCCTTTCACACCAAAAGTGTAATTAATAAGCCTCAGGTTGAAGGAAAAGCATATTTATGCCAGTACAGTAGAGGGCGCAGCTCAAACAAACCTTTCAGCTGTGCTGCCATTCTGGATCAAAGAAGAATAGGATGCAGGAGAAGAAAGTTTAACACTCTTACTTCAGCAGATTTGCATAATATTCTGAGTTTGCATTTCACTGTTTTTATTCATTTTGAAAAATATTAAATCTGTTTTTGTGCAAGTGAGATGAGTAAATGCATGTTCACATTAGCCTAGAACTACAATAACCATCACAGCGCACACAACGCCTCTGCATTTACTCACAATTCCTCTAAACATGGGATCAGGAGAGCTGTCAGTCAAGAAATGGGACAACAAAGTAACTTGAGTTACTTATTTTTAAAAGTAATGTGTAACTTTACTAGTTACTTGAAAAAGTAATCTAATTATGTAACTTGCGTACTTGTAATGCGTTACCCCAAAGACAAAATGCATGACAAAAACATTTGAACAATGTCCTTTCAAGCTTGACACTATTTCTGAAAGAAGCGAGTGAGGTGGCAGGCAGTGAAAGTGTGAACTGTAATGATGATGGTGGAGAGAGTGAGAGATTGTGTGAACCAGACAGTGCTGGTGTGCGTTTATATGTGTGGTGGGCATTAATAACTCGCTCTGACAGCTGGCATCTCTTCTGCTCTCTGATCTTATTCTGGGTCACTTCAGCTGTGGACCCGTGAGCAATCTGCACTTCGTATGCGTGTTTGTTTGTGTTTGCTAAAGTGTGTCTACACAACCAGCACTGTCTGTCTGAGTTCCTGCGGAGGGTTCGGTGCCACTTCAAACCATCCTGGAAAGACCTCACTTAAAGGAACACTCCACTTTTTTTGAAAATAGGCTCATTTTCCAACTCCCCTAGAGTTAAACACTTGAGTTTTACCGTTTTCGAATCCATTCAGCCGATCTCCGGGTCTGGCGGTACCACTTTTAGCATAGCTTAGCATAGTTCATTGAATCTGATTAGACCGTTAGCATCTCGCTCAAAAATGACCAAAGAGTTTCGATATTTTTCCTATTTAAAACTTGACTCTTCTGTAGTTACATTGTGTACTAAGACCGACGGAAAATGAAAAGTTGCGATTTTCTAGGCCGATATGGCTAGGAACTATACTCTCATTCCGGCGTAATAATCAAGGAACTTTGCTGCCATACCATGGGTGCAGCAGGCGCAATGATATTACACAACGTCTCTCACAAATGTCTCCATGGTTGCAAGGCACGCTCCCTGTGCAAGCAGGGGGTCACAGGCGCTGCGTAATATCATTGCGCCTGCTGCAGCCATGGTACGGCAGCGAAGTTCCTTGATTATTACGCCGGAATGAGAGTATAGTTCCTAGCCATATCGGCATGGAAAATCACAACTTTTCATTTTCCGTCGGTCTTAGTGCACGATGTAACTACAGAAGAGTCAAGTTTTTAAATAGGAAAAATATCAAAACTCTTTGGTCATTTTTGAGTGAGATGCTAACGGTCTAATCAGATTCAATGAACTATGCTAAGCTATGCTAAAAGTGGTACCGCCAGACCCAGAGATCGTCTGAATGGATTTGAAAACAGTAAAACTCAAGTGTTTAACTCTAGGGGAGTTGGAAAATGAGCCTATTTTCAAAAAAAGTGGAGTGTTCCTTTAATTATGATAGATGAATGCTTAAAAAAATAATGATTTATTTTAACTGGAAAATTGGAAGACAATATTTTTTTGCACTGCATTTTTAACCAAAGCTATCACCAAATCTACTGTGACTCAGAAGATATGATGCTATCAGATAGGTATGCGGCTCTGAGTGTTTTGTGTCACACAGGGCAGTGGAAATAAAGATACCTCAAGGTTCAAAGGAGACGGTTTTACATTTAACATATTACATCAACATTTAGTTATGATAGGGGTTGAAAGATCCAACTGAACCCAAAAATCAAGGAATTCTGTCACAGACATACACATATTACTCTTCCCATGGCCCATTGATACCAGCATCGCCCCCAAGAGAAGAACAGACACCTATTCATAACAGTAGGAAGATTTATAGCAATACCCTTATAATATGGCATGAACTTTAAGAGTTTAGTCTGCCAAAAGGAAAAACAATACAAAGTGAAAATGCCAATATTAGGTGCTGATATGATCTCTGTGCAGTTGAGCGTTACTCACAGGAAGAGCGGGATCATCAGGGGAGTGACCTATAGCTCCTTCTGCTTCATATTTGTAATAATCCAGAGAAGCACAGAAAAACGCAGGCTGCACTTCAGAACACTGCCGACCAATCAGATGAGGCCGACAGTCACACTGACCGTTGTCCATCATGCATCTAAAGGTGAAAGGGAAAAGAGTTTAGGCACATTTGTCATAGATATCTTCAAATCAAGGGACACCTTGCAGTTTTGGCACTTCCGTTTAGTTCAATTCTTTAGTTCAGTACCTATCCTAATCAAATGCCAGAACAATGTAGGGCTTTAATCTTATTATATCAAAACTACACCCAGATACCAGACACTTCCTTATTGCTAATACAGGGTAAATATACTCATTTAAAAGCAATAACTGACATCAGTGACTCACCTGCTGCTGGTTGCTCCACCAAAGTCACAGTTGCAGGGTCTGCAACCAGTCAAATCATTACTGAGTCCCCAGTATTCAGGCTGTACACAAACAAAAATACATACAGGCATTTTCTGAAGGTTGAATTTTTAAAAAAATTAAATAAAAATGAATGTGATTGTCATTGGTTATTATTAAGGAGAGAGAGATAGAGCATGTACCAGGCACTGGTTGCAGTAGCGGCCAGTTACGTATCTTTTGCAGGAGCAGTCCCCACTGATCTGATCACACGGGGCTCCCAGCATGGTGATGCCACGGGGGTCACAGTTACATGCTGCCAACGACATACACGTACATGGAACACGTAAGTGTCACATACAGAGTGTCATAAGTGTCACATACATACATAAAGGTATTTTCACACTTAAAGGTAGGGTAGGTAATTTTTTTCAAAAACACTTTTTGTTATACTGGTTGAAACTCTCTTCACATCCTGATAGCAATCAATTATAGAAGTGGTCTAAATAATAAAAAAAAATGTACATATATCTTCTGTGGAAGTCTCATGACCAAAAAATGTTCATCCAATCACTGCATTCGGTTCGAACGCAATGATACGATGTCCTGTCAACATACAGTATGTATTTCCATACCTCCGCATACCCTGCTAGCGTTTGCTGTGTTCACGCCATAACTACTGTAATTAAGAGATGATAACCCATGATGTTCACGTCTTCAGGATTTATGTTTCAATGGCAACACTATCCACGCTGAGATAAATCTGCATGAGGCACAAGTCAAGTGCTCTTAAAGTTGTTGTTTACATTCATTATTATTGTAGTGTCATGTGCTTTGAGACATTAGGTAATTTAACCCCACCTCTCATAACGCTTCGCAGACTCTGCTCTGGCTGTGCGCGTTCATGTGTTTTGGAGGAGGCGTGGCTTTGGAGACGCTCTAAAGGGAGGGTGGGAGCTAACGCTTTCAAAGCTAGCTTGCTATCGCTAGCCTCTCTGAAATTGCCTACGCTACCTTTAAGCATACAAAATGTATGAATGTTTTTCCATTAAACCAAGCAGAATTTATTTTTAAGGAATATGACACAAACATACATTTAAGAGAAAAAAGTTAGTTTTCAAATTATAAAATAGCTCAAAAGTGACAGTAAAGACATTTAAAATGTTACAAAACATTTCAAATAAATGTTCTTTCAAACTTTCTATACATCAAAGAATATTGAAAAAAGTATCATGGTTTACACAAATACAAACATATTAAGCAGCGCAATATTTATAATAAGAAATAATGTTTTTTGAGCAGCAAATCAGCATATTAGAATGATTTCTGTAGGATCATGTGACACTGAAGACTGGAGTAATGGTTGCATAAGCGACTTCTTTCAGAAACATTACAAAAATTTTACCAACCCCAAACTTTTGAACAGTAGTGTATATGGTTTAAAATTTGGACATTTTCTTGTTGTCACATGTTAGTTGAATATTTCATTAAGGAGACTTCAAACATCCACTAAACACTTACGCTGGCATCCCAGTGGGTTGTCAAGACTGAGTCCATAGTGTCCCTCTTTGCAGTAGTCGCAGCGCTGACCTCTGACGTTCTGCTTACAGCGACACTGACCGCCAATCATACGCAGATCCAGATCAGTATGACTGTCACAAACTCCTCCCTCTACAGAGCCCACGGGGTCACAGTCACAGGCTGCACACACACAGGAAACAACATGAACAACAGGTAGGAGAAAACCATGAAAACCAAAAAAAAAAGTCCCATGGAAAGGCTTTTTCTCAGAAGATTATCATAAACAACTTACGGACACATGCAGTCGGGTCTCTGATGTCTCTAGATGGATCCTGATAGTAAAAAGGTTTACAGGTCTCACAGTTGCGGCCCATGGTGTTGTGAAGACAGTTGTCACACACGCCTCCACTGACGTTCCCCGTAGCCAGATACACCGCCATGTCAAAATGACACTGATTGGAGTGACCGTTACAGTTGCATTCTGGGAAAAAGTCACATATTAAGATTTTTTTTTTTTTTACATTTGTATTAAGATAAGTAGATTTTCTTCTTGCGTGTGTATCTTACCCCTGCAGGTATGTGAGTTATCAGTCTCGGCGGGCCTCCAGGGTGCATCATGGTAGAAATCTCTGCAGTGCTCGCAGTTTAATCCCACAGTGTTGTGATTACACACACAGCGTCCATGAATCTGCCCAATCAAAAGTATAGGATATATTAAATACTGTGCTTCATTCACAATCCATCAATGCAAGAATAATAAATTAGTCAAAACTACAAATCAAATCTGACTGAAACCCACCATGCCTGAATCCCTGGTGGTCACTCCAGGTACTGGTGCGCACTCCGACGCATGACCGTAGCAGAAGCAGCTCCCACGCACAACCAGCTCATACAAAGCGTAGTAATATTTCTGCAGCACGTCAGGACGGCGGTCAAGCAGGTTATCGCCCAGAGTGTGCAGTTTAGTGAAGTTTATCCGTAAGTTAGTGATCCGCAACAAATCTGAGGGGAGATTGTGCAGCTGTTTTACTTGCAGTACAGTGAACAGGGTCCAAACTGAACACTCACTACAGTAAATGTGAGTTATTTACTTGCTAAAGCCAATTTTACTCTCAAGTTAACCATTAATAATCCCGTTGCAATAGAGTAATAAGATAATGTACATCCAGCCAGTTTTTAATAGCAAAGTAAAACTCGAAAAGGTGATCAGGACAAAGCGGAGGGGTCTTGTATAACCCTGAAGGGGGTTATTTTGCTATAACATCCGACTGGATGTACATTATTCTGCTTATTACACGGCTACTTGTCAAAAAAATAAATACGTTTATTACACTTTATTATGAGACGTTGTTACAGTATAATTAAACAAAAAAGTACTGTGTAATATTATTTAACTACATGTATGTACTATAGGTTTAAGGTTAGGGTTAGTTACTTGTAATTATGCATAATTTACTATTATTACTATAGTAACTACACGTAAAGTATATCTACACGTTAAAATAAAGTGTTACTGTAAATAACAAGATGCGAAATATTGATTTGAGTATTAGCTCATTAAACGCAAAGCTTCTGTTAAGAAAAACAATTGCTAGCAAGCAGCTTTGAGTCTGGACGAACGATCAAGTTCAAAAAAGACGGACATTTAAGGGATAATATAAAGTCGTACCACTTATTACACAGCTTTTTAATCACATAAAAAATGATGAGGACATGAAATACTGATTTGAGAAGAAACCTTTTTAAAATCTTACCTGTTTATTATCTTATAATCCATTACAGTGTACAAAACAATCATTCTAACAACAAGACAAACACTTCAACAATATTATCGTAGGCCAGCTATTAATACTGAAGTCCTCTGGTTTAATTTGACAGTAAATACAGTATAGTCGATAACTGAGGTGCAAGACAGCACAATGGTCATAATCAGGGAATAACTGACTTCAGAATGTCGTAACTGACAAGTATTTCAGAGAGCCGTGTAATAATAAAAAATAATCCACAAAAAGGTTACATGGTAAAAAAATGGTTATACTGTACTGCACTAACCCTGAATGTCAAGACCGTATGGGTCTTTGACATGGATCGCAGGATCCAGCACTTTGTAGATGACCTAAAATAAAAATAATACAATCACATAGTGGGAACGCTGCATCCAAAAGTAACAATAAATCACAGACCATCTTAAAATACCACACACTCACCTCTCCCTCAGTGGACGGTTCAATGTCAGAGTATCGCTCCTCACAGATGACCTCATCAATAAACCGCAGAGAGTGGGCAGGAACCCTGGGGAAAGTCTTGGTGCAGTTGTGGGCGAAGTAGCGATATGGCCTCCATGTACGGCCAAAATCAGAAGAACGCTCAATCATCATAGCAGCAGGCCTAAACGTCTGTGGAGATGCAGACAGTTTTATTCACTTTCATTGATTACACTTTTACTGAATTAAATTGCTGATGTAAAAGTTGAAACTTGAGGTGATACTCTTGATCTCCATTTATATACACACCTTAAACTTCATGATGAGATGAGTAAAGTGGAACTCGGCCTCAAGATTTAGTCGAATACTGACATTCTCCTCTCCTGCACACAAATGTACAAAAGAAAACCAAAGTCATAATCTACAAGTATTCAATTGAACTCATGAACTTCATAACCTTTAGGTAGTAGAATTACTTTATATGTCATAAATTATCTTTGTATTAATTTAGTGGGATCCACAAACCTGAGATTACTAGTGAAAACGTTTCCCTTCTATGTTTTAGATGTTTTCCCCCAAGTTAAATATACAGTATACACTAACTAACATAAATGCATATTAATAATAATTAATTTGAATATAACAACAACATATATTTATTAATACATATTATTATTATTATTATTATGTATTAAATAATTAGATAAAAATGTAAAATAGAAACAACAAAAACAAAATAAATAAACACATGAACAAACAAACAAATAAATATATAAATCTTACAAATTATTGAGTGAAAAGCTTATTCAAAAAATGTACACGAGTTTCATAATTTTAGATAGTTGAAGTATTTTATGTCATAAATGTTCTTTTTTAATTTGGTGGGATCCACAAACCAAAGACCACGAGTAAATATTTTTCCATTTTAAAATTCAATATATAATACACATTAATTAAGATTAATGTATACTAATAATAATTCATTTGAATAATAATAATAATTTCAACAACAACACTATTATTATCAAGCATTGAATCAGAAGAAAGTAAAATAGAAGCAAATAAATAAATAACTAGATAATATTTTTTATTTCCAAATCTTAAAGGGGACCTATTATGCCCCTTTTTACAAAAAGTAATACAAGTCTCTGGTGTCCCCAGAATGTGTCTGAAGTTTCTACTCAAAATACCCCACAGATCATTTATTATACCATGTTGTTAATCCCCATTTTTGAGCGTAAGGAAAAACATGCTGTTTTCACGCATGTATCTTTAAATGCAAATGAGCTGCTGCTCCCCACCCCTCCTTCCAAAAAAGGGCAGAGCCTACAGCTCATGCCTTGGATTCTCTGCCAAAAACTAACAAAACATCTGTTTGGTTTTGATCTCTATCACGGTCACGCGCCTGTGACATAATTGCAGTTTTTTATCATCATAAAAGTTTATTATCTGCATGCGTTTTAAAGCCATATCAGTCTAAACTTCTGAAATATGGTTTTCTGAGCGTACACTTCTGAAGCACCCACACAGAAAGCTGGCTGTCAGACAGCACATCCCGTGAGTATTAAACTAAGTTCTCTTTCACGTGTTATTGCACTTAAACTGTCAAATACATACAAGGTTATGTCAAAAACACACAAAGTTCACATTATGTCTGTGAACATAAAGAAATCGCATGTGTATATTAGATCTGTGTATTAAAGTGACAGCAGCATAATATACAGTACCTGCTGCTATATATGCTGTTAATATGAATCAAATAACAAAAGAAAAGCAAAATCATTCACTGCTCTTGATTGATTAACTTAGTAGCTTTAATAAGAATGAATTTCTTACTTGAATGGTACTGTTAAATGCTCTAGTGAGCAGATAAACTTTGCGGACTGTGTACAGCTCACTCAGGGTGGGGTCTATGCTAATAGGGCAGAGTACGTCAGCAGTTGTGGGCGGAGCCTAAGCATTTGTGATGTCACAAAAAGCTACAATCTACAAACGGCTTGTTCTGAGACAATGCTTATGATTTATGGGAATTAAAAAAAGAGGAGTGGGTGGATTTTTACCATTATAGGTTGGTTGTGTACACACACTGCCGCGCACATTTATGTTCAAACACTTTTAAAGGGTTAGTTCACCCAAAAATGAAAATAATGTCATTTATTACTCACCCTCATGTCGTTCTACACCCGTAAGGCCTTCATTCATCTTCGGAACACAAATTAAGATATTTTTGCTGAAATCCGATGGCTCAGTGATGCCTGCAGTGCCAGCAATGACACTTCCTCTCTCAAGATCCATAAAGGTACTAAAAACATATTTAAAACAATTCATGCGAGTTCAGTAGTTCTACCTTAAAAAACAAAATAATGACTTTTCAACAAGATAGTGATGGGCCGATTTCAAAACACTGCTTCGGAGCTTTACGAATTGAATCAGTGACTCGGATCTCCTATCAAACGGCTAAACTGCTGAAATCACGTGACTTTGGCGCTCCGAGTCACTGATTCGATTCGTAAAGCTCCGAAGCAGTGTTTTGAAATCGGCCCATCACTATATTGTTGAAAAGTCGTTATTCTGTTTTTTTGGCACACAAAAAGTATTCTCGTCACTTTATAATATTAAGGTAGAACCACTGAACTCACATGAACTGATTTAAATATGTTTTTAGTACCTTTATGGATCTTGAGAGAGGAAATGTCATTGCTGTGAATACAGGCCTCACTGAGCCATCGGATTTCATCAAAATATCCTAATTTGTGTTCCGAAGATGAATGAAGGTCTTACAGGTGTGGAAAAAATGACATTATTTTCATTTTTGGGTGAACTAACCCTTTAACTAACCTAACCTAACCCTTTAAATATTTAAGTTTAAGCGGGGAAACATTATGCGGTCTCAGGCTTTTGGTCTCAAAAAACACATTCACCCACCATTTACAGATTGCCACCAGGTGAGTTCTCCTCTGCTGTCTCTCTGGTAGATGACGTTCTCCACCCCGTGGCTGTTTCTGCGATAATCGGCATCGTATGGCTCCTGAGAGTTACACATAAAGCACTTATCTGAATCCTGTCACGAGACATAGAGAAAGAAAGAAAGAAAGAGTGAGAAGAAAAACAACACACATTTTGCAAAAACACTTAGCACCATCAGTGCAGTCTGACAGGAGCCTTTCCACACCTTTTTTTTTTAAGGTAGTTTCATTTGTAACAACATACTGTAAACCCACAAGGCTGGCGGCTTAGGTAGCTGCCAAGACATAAAAAAAAAAAAAAAAAAAAAATTCTGGGTCATAGCCTGAGCAAAATGTTCCATCAGAACAGGGGGGGCAAGTTCCATGCCAACCTGGAAGCGGAGGAAGGGAAGGAAATGGGCCTCCTGGATTCAGTTGAGAACATGAGAGTTAGCGTGGATGAACGCCAGAACACTTTGTCTAAGCTGAGTAGTTGTCATGGGCAACAAAACCTCCAGCAGTGGCCTGGCTAAAACGAGTGAGACACGTGTATTTCTTCAGCACCTTTTAAAAGGTCACAACAATGACCAGGAGAACCTCAGTATCTATTTCAGATTCATAAGCTCTGCATGAGACGGATATCAGCACTTTTACAATATTGTGCTTACCACACACTAGACACATGCTTACTGGGGTAGTTTTGAGTGTGAGCTGCCAACAATAGGATTAGCAGTGATCAACCGGATTATGAACTACAGGAATGCTATGCTGGGGCCCTGAAAAAAACACATTGTTAATTCTCCAGCATGACTTAACAGCTTTGTGGATTCACACAGTTTAAGTGTATGAACTGAAATAGGGGTTAATAGAGATAATGTAAGACACTCTGATCTATTTATCTACCTATCTATTTTTAATGTAATGCAAGGGAATAATCATATCTGCAGGTCTTTGGCATCAAAAAGTTTGAAAACCCTTGGTCTACAGGATGATAGCTGAAAAAGGTATACATTTTGTAATGTAATTAAGAAGACCATGGTAAAATTCACGGATTAAGTTAGTATCACAATTACTATTGTGATTTTTAAATAATAACAGAGCAGTCAATTAAAACTATTTGACACTCATGATGGATAAATCACAACACAAACGGAAATGTGGGGAAGTAAAATAAAATAAATTGACAGAGCGCTGACAGGTAACACCTGCGCTGAGGAAAAAAGGGTGTAACTCCCAGTCTAGAATGTGTGGAGCCTCCAGGCAGTTAAACAGTTTCTGTCAATTTTATGCAGCCAAAACACTTTAATGAGGGGTGAAATACATAGAACCTAAAAGAACATTTTAAATAGACATTCATAGAACATTAAACAGTCAATGAAAATGCATTTTATGAGGGCAGAAAAGAGTTTTTTATAGACATCTAAAGGAAAAGGGAGGAGTAGTGTTTCAGGATAAAAGAGGGAAAGCAAACAGAGGTAGATGTAAGAAATGAATACAAGATCTTTTAAATCACACACGTATCGAACAGAAAAGCCTTAGGCTGCAGATTTTACTGCTGTAAAAAAAAAAGGTGTGGCATAGTGAGCAATACACGTGCAAAAGTCCAACGTGTGCAACATTCTGTAATCTAACAAGCGTGTGTCTGTGGGGGTAAGCTTTGCCTACATTTTGAAGATCATGAATGTCCCTATACTAGGATAGTAAAAAATGAAATCACCAATATTGTGGTGACTAGACATCGAGGAAATTGGCTTAATAAACAATGTTTTTGGGTGAACTACCTAAAATCCCTGTCATGGCAGAAAAACAATATGATTAGCTAAACTCAATAACAATGATATATTCATGAATGGAAAATGTGCGTAAATTTACCTAAAAAAAAAACTTCTAAAGGGGCCCGGTGCACATGCACATCTATCTTCATATGACAAATAATTTCCGTCAACACAAACTGCAGGGCAAGGCCATACATGCAGGTGTAGAGAGCATGGTTTACACAACATGTGCAGTGTTGGAAAGATACTTTTAAAAGTAATGCATTACAATATTGCGTTACTCCCTAAAAAAGTAACTAATTGCATTACTCAGTTATTTTTTAGGAAAAGTAATGCGTTACATTACTTTTGCATTACTTTTTCTCACCTGGGCTGGGCTTGCTTGTTTGTTTTTTAATAACAACAAAAAAAGTTCTATTTTTGGCAAATGTTAGGGCCCTTTCACACCAAAAGTGAAATGAATAGGAAAAGCATATTTACGCCTGTACAGTAGAGGGCGCAGCTCAAACAAACCTTTCAGCTGTGCTGCCATTCTGGATTAAAGAAGAATAGGATACAGGAGAAGGAAGTTCAACACTCTTATTTCTAAATCTAATCTAAGTAATTTTTGCTTATTATTATGGTTAAATTGGATCACTGATGGTCAGCAACAAAGACATTGGTTAATAAAGTGAGATTAAATACATAAAGTATATTTGTTTAATTTAATATATTTAATTATTACAGGTTTGCGTAAAATTCTGAGTTTGCATTTCACTGTTTTTATTCATTTTGAGGAATAATAAATGTTTTCGTGCAAGTGAGATGAGTAAATGCATGTTCACGTGTTCATTTAGAACTACAATAACTATCATGTTTACACAGCGCATACAACACTTCCGCACTTTATTTCTCTCAACATGGGGACAGAAGAGCTGTCAGTCAATAAATGTGAAAAAGTAACTTGCGTTACTTATTTGAAAAAGTAACTTAGACATTTTGTTGTAAATTGAAAAAGTAATGTGTTACTTTACTATTTACTTGAAAAAGAAATCTGATTACGTAACTCAAGTTACTTGTAATGCGTTACCCCCAACATTGTTTATGTGTTTATATGAAAAAGAAGGAATGGTTCCAAAATAATGTTGGGTTTACCTGCAAATGACTGACAATGCAGTACAACTCAGGCCCATCCAGGCCACAGGTGGAGGTTGCGGTCAGATTAATAGCTCTGCCAATCAGAAGGTTCCCTGTTGCTGGGTAACAGCTCCCGTCCATGCAGCCATGTGGGGCTGAGGGGAGCTCCTGAGCCACAACTGGAAGAACTGGAGAGTACACAAACAGGAAGAGGAGGTCATTAACTTTACAGTGTATTCCATTTCACAGGGTTCCTAAACATTATTCAAGGGATATCTGTACACCTTTCCGTTCACTTGGCTTTTTTAGGGGTTGATGCGCATAGTGCTGAAACCCTATCGTAATTTTTAGAATTTCCAAGGATCAGCATTATCTTGTAAAAGTGATCGGGCAGACCAAACCATAAGTAGTAGAGACTTGAAACTTTGAGGGATGGTAGTAACCCATCCTGTCTACAATGTCACCAAGGCTCGCCCCAACCGCCCTGATGGTGGTGCTACAGCAGTCAAAAGTACATAATGACCCATAACTCCTAAACCATTGGTCAGAAAAACCTATTTTTCGCCCGATCTGATCCAAACCAGTGCAGAAAGGTTCTCTGGAGTCTGACTGTCAATAGTTATGAAAAAAGTTTTGATTCACGTCTGTGATGGGACGCCAAAATGTTACGGCTATCCCTCTTGAATGGAATGAGATAATTTCACCAAACTTGGGACACTTATGTACGGGCTCGGTCTGTGTTCGCGTGAAAAAGGACGCGGCGACTGGCCACTTGGTGGCTCTATAAAATAAAAAAAATAAAAAAAACGGCTATAGCTATGCATCAGTCCGATTGTCTTGAAAACTGGCATGCGCCGTCTTTGTCCAAGGTCCAGCGATTGTCTAAGAGGACATTTGCGCATCCTGAAAAACTCAAAAACTTGGCTCAGTCTCGATCACTGTTAAAAAGGTTTACACCATATATTTCCTTAGTAAATTGCCTGTTTTGGCTGTTTTCCATCTATGATATAGGTGGTTACAGGCTTGCTAAATAAAACATAATATTTTTTTACGCATATGCTTAAATGCCTTCAAGCGCTTGAACCTCGAAACTTGCTGCTCGTAGCTATAGTCCTGCGTTGTCAATAATAGACAGCTAAGTTGAGCAGAATGCGGTTTCAGGTATGATGACATAATATATACAGAATAATAGACATATAAATGTCAAATAAATTGCACTAAGTAACATTAATATAATAATTTGAACAATAATTAATTTTAACAAAAACAACAATAAATGAATGAATAAATGAATGAATGAACAAATAAACAAATTAATAAATGAACAAACAAATGAATAAATAAATATGTTGTTATATGTAATATGAAAACATATTTGAAGGGCTGCATCTCATGTAGGTTTATTTTAGTCAAACTGCGATGCACAATGACTTATGGGTAAATTTCCCTTTCCACTTCCTGTGAAATGATTTCTGATATACAGTATCTCACAAAAGTGAGTACATGCACCCATCACATTTCAGAAACCATTTGAGTATATCTTCTCAAGGGACAATACTATAGAAATGAAACTTGGATATATTTTAGAGTAGTCAATGTGCTGCTTATATAGCAATATAGATTTACTGTCCTCTGAAAATAACTCAACATACAGCCATTATTGTCAAAATAGCTGGCAACAAAAGTGAGTACACCCTAAGTGATAACAGTTGTATGTTGTTTAACCATGCAAAGCCACGTGTCCTATTAAAATGTCCTATTAAAACATGAACTTGACAGGACCATACAAATGTGTGGATCTTGTATTAGAGCAGTTCAAATTTGGTGCTTTGAGTACAAATCACTAGATGTTCAACATGGCACCTCATGGCAAAGAACTCTCTGAGGATTTGAGAATTAGAATTGTTGCTCTCCACAAATATGGCCTAGGGTATAAGAAGATCGGTAACACCATGAAACTGAGTTACAGCACAGTGGCCAGGGTCATAGAGAGGTTTTCCAAGACGGGTTCCACTCGGAACAGGCCAAAGAAGTTGAATCAAAGAAGTTGAGACCTTGTGTTGTGCGTCAGGTGCAGAAGCTGGCTTCAAAAAACAGATGCATGAGTGCTGCCAGCAATGCTTTAGAGGTTGCAGAAGCGGAAGGTCAGCTTGTCAGTGCTCAGACCATACGCTGCACACTGCAACAAGTCGGTCTGCATGGCCGTCGTCCCAGAAGGAAGCCTCTTCTGAAGCTGGCTCACAAGAAAGCCCGCACAGTTTGCTGAAGACAACCTGCATAAATTACTGGAACCATGTCCTGTGATCTGATGAGACTAAGATAAACTTGTTTGGCTCAGATGGTGTCCAGCATGTGTGGTGACACCCTGGTGAGGAGTACCAACAAAATTCTGTCTTGCCTACAGTCAAGCATGGTGGTGGTAGCATCATGGTCTGGGGCTGCAGGTACTGGGGATCTGCGCTTCATTGAGGGAAACATGGATTCCAACATGTACTGCGGCATTCTGAAGCAGAACATGATGCAGAAATTTCAGAAACTGGGCCGAACGGCATGATAATGACCCCAAACACATCGCCAAGATGACAACTGCCTTGCTGAGGAAGCTGAAGGTGAAGGTGATGGAGTGGCCAAGTATGTCTCCAGACCTGAACCCTATTGAGCACCTGTGGGGCATCCTCAAGTGGAAGGTGGAGAAGCGCCATGTGTCTAACATCCAGCAGCTCTGTGATGTCATTATGGAGAAGTGGAAGTGGATCCCAGCAACAACCTGTGCAGCTCTGGTGAATTCCATGCCCAGGAGGATTAAAGCAGTGCTAAATAACAATGGTGCTCACACAAAATATTTACACTTTGGACACAGTTTCGACATGTTTACTTAGGGTGTACTCACTTTTGTTGCCAGTTATTTAGACAATAATGGCTGTATGTTGAGTTATCTTCAGAGGACTGAAAATAATCTGTACTGCTATACAAGCAGCACATTGTCTACTCTAAAGTATATCCGATTTTCATTTCTGTAGTATTGTCCCTTGAGAACATATAATAAAATGGTTGCTGAAATGTGAGGGGTGTACTCACTTTTGTGAGATACTGTACATGTTCCCCACACTGTTTGCAGTGCCTTTTGGACATAGTCACATAAACACTCCCTACAATTACAAATCTCACTTAAGATGACCAAATATCCTATGACTGGAATGACTGGAATGTACCTATTCTATTTCTGGTGAATGGGTGAATGCAGCTGAAACACATCAAGATAATGTAAAACAACCTTTGCATTAGTTTACACTACACTTTCTTTCCAAAACACCACACGACAGCCAATGATTGGATATTATCATGGCATACAACCAACACGGCTTCTGTTTGATGACCTCATGGTCCCACCCAGGCGGCAGTATCAAAGACTGAGGGGGTTTAGTTTCTCATTGAGTCAGGAAAATAACTGGCTTTGTTCCACATGGTTACCTCTGCAAAGGGCTCAAAATGCATTGTGTTTGCCTTTCAAAATCCACAGTTCATTATAAGGTTATCTGACATTGTCAAATCCAGATGTGTGGGAGGTCTTACATGGATTTTGAACATTCACCTCTAATTTTGTGGAACTATCATTAAGGAAGACTAGCACGTAACCGCACTAATACTGCAGAGGTCAAGGATTTCGCAGTTGGAGAATGGCAGTAACCACGCGACCGATCAATGTGTATGACCTCTTTATCATTGAGAGGCTCTTGGAAAGGCAGGTCAATCTTTGGGCCCCACTGTGCTACCATTTTTCACACATCACTGACCCGGAATAATAATGCCATCATCTCAACACAGAATAATGAGAGAATGAGTGAGAGTAAATGAAGCAACAAGAGTGGACATAGTGAAGGCAGATAGAGTGGACGTCAGATCGTGTATGTGTGATGGGAAAAGACATTCAGAAAAACAAGATTCTGCTTTAAAACATAATGTGATGAAGCACATTATGCAGCAAGAGGGATATATTACATTAAATTAGATTTTTAATTTTGTCATGTTTATTTTCGTTGTTTTTATATTTATAATAAATTGCTTTAGCCGTCATCTAACACTCAAAGTAATTCTTTAAAAACACTAATAATTTAATAATACTGTGATGATGCTGTGATGCCTAAATTTGAGTGTAGCATTTAAAATGATTGTTTTTTATTTATTTAGACAAAACAGGGTAAAATTATAATATAAATGTATCAGTTTTCAGACATAACATGAAAATAATTATTATCTTATAAGTAACCGGCAGAATATTTGTGCATCTCTAGTAATTATTCTAATAAATTAACAGAAATTTATAATTTGACTTCTATAATACACATAGGCCTGGTTTCACAGACAGGGCTTAGATTAAGCCAGGATTAAGCCTTAGTTCAATTAGGACATTTAAGTAGCTTTTATAAACATGCCTTAGAAAAAAAAAAACATTACTGGTGTGAATCTTGAGACAAAAAAAAAAAAAAAATCATATTTTAGGATATGTCAGTGCAAGTTCCTTTCAGTTAAAACAGCTCAAAAATGCATTTTAGTCTAGACTTAAGCCTCGTCTGTGAAACTGTGGAATAGTATATTAAAGCTGCAGTCTGTAAGTTTTGCCTCTTTGTCGCCATCTCTGTTTGAAACCTGCAATTGCAGTTATTTGTGGAATTATCATCTTTACGTGGGTTGTGCCTTGGCACGACTCCTCAGCGCGGATGAATCTAATGTTTGTTGTCAGTCACCGCATCAGTGTGGATATTGTATGTAGGAATCACAGATTGTAGTCTTGAAGTATGACCAAAGTATACATTTTCACCGGAAAATGTCATCTGAACAAGTAAGTAACATGTCTGCCACTTTTGTTCTGACCAACTGAGGGAAAAAAGCATTACAATAAATCGCGCTGCCAATGGTGATTAAATCTAACGATTGCTTAGCTCGGATCATGTCAAACCATGCAAATTATTATTATTGTTATACTTTGTCCTCAAACTGTTAATGTTAACAACATCAGCATTGCATGACTGTGTATTTAGTGTGTATTAGCGTTACCTGTAGATTTCAATTTCTATACAGTCTAATCTCTAATGTTAATTTGTCATACCATACAATCCTCTATCCAAATGATACGTTTCATTATTGCAGCTGCTGTGAGAAAAGGCTATAAATGATCCACCTCACATGCGATATAGCCTAGTTAGCTGGGACTCGTTCTTTATGTAAACAGATGTGACGCAATGACGCAAAGACAAACAGCGACATGCTTGAATTTCCCGCAAAAACCCATCAGTACCACTTGAATTATAAAACATTATAACAAGCTTAGCTTTGTGAATCGGGCTAAGGTAAGGAGAGTTTTGAACACGGGCTGGTTATGTACTTCCTCAATAATTGTATTGTATAATACAATAATAATTGTATTACTGTAATAAATATTTTTAACCAAAAAAAAAATTACAGACAGCAGCTTTAAGTCAAGTCAAATTTATTTGCATAACACTTTCACAATACACACTGTTTCAAAACAGTTTTACAGAAAATTATGACGTTATTGTTAGTATTTTAGTATCTTCATGCCTTATAGTTGCATTTAGCATATTAGAGCTGGGCGATAATATAGTTTATATTTTGCAACAATATAAACAAGCAGTTGAGATTTGCTACTGTATATAGTACATATCACTTCAGGTGAGTATACTGTATATATGCAGGTTGGATATACTATTTATCCAACTTTTAATATATTGTATATATAGTAAATCATTCAATTACTCAACACTGTTCTTTGCACAAGAGTGTAGATAAGCATAAAAAGTTCATAACAATATTGAAATACAGTCCCTTCTCAAGTGAAAAATGAAAACAAGTGCCATAAATTCCATTTGATTGCATCAAGGTGCTAAACTAAAGTCTGGTGTGTGAGGGCACTGAAAGGTTTTATGGTTAGCTTACATACTGTAAAAAAAATCCACCTAATGGAGGAATAAAAGACTCCAAAAGGAGTTTTTTGCCTTATGAGACCTGATGCTGCATCCCTCATAACAGATTCCCTGAGGAAAAGGATGCATTTAACACTTTTTCTTCACGACTTCTCATGTTCTGACTAGCAAGGGTGAAAATGTGACTGTGAGTGTGTGTTTGGGGAGGGGTAGGCAAGAATAGGGTTTTTTTTTTGCATGGTCTGTTATTGAGTCTACACGCATTCTTTTCTCTTCTTCAAAGTGTCAAAGCAAATGTGAAAAAGACTGATAGAGAAAGAGAGAAAAAAATGGATGAAAATACAAACAGTGTATTATACAAGTCTTGCAGTAGACTAATTAAGTAAGCAATAAGGTACTCAAAGCTGTGCTGTATCATGAATAAGTCACGGCTGAAGGGCGTTGTTAGGCACGACGCAAAGCAGAGTCTCGAGTACCTTATTGCTTTTATAAAACTGTTACCACACAATACAAATATTAAAGCCAAAAATATGTATCAATGCAACTTTCATGAAGTAAACTTTCACTAAAGCCTTCCTTCCACCGGAAAAAATAGTCCCTGAACAGCAACAGATGTTACATTATTACGCCATTAGATGGCGGCAAAGTCTGCCTTTATGAGTGTGTCAGTCAGTAGCGAAGACTTTTTTACATTGAAAAGACTGAATTGTTGTGAACAAGGAACAAGACGCAACTGACAAATGCTTTGACTAGCACTGTCAGTCACGGGAAAGTCCCTTACCTGTTAAAAGGACAGGATAATACATCGGACATTTAAACAGATTTTTTTTATTATGAACATAGGACTGACCTGAAGGAAAATGCTAAAACTGAATGCAGGTAATAAACTCGCTCACTCAATCTCTTTCTCATAATACTCTTCTACATAATACAGTAAGCTTCAATGAACAATATCAATTGAGAACATACAGTTTACGTTGCTAAGAGTGGTTGCTAAGGGTGTTGTGTAGTGATACACAGAACCGTTGGGTGAAGCGGTCATAGCCATGTTTTATCATGAATAAAACACAGCTATTGACCAATCAGAATCAAGGACAGGAACTAACCATTTTATAACTATAATTAAAGGATCAGTTCACTTTCATATAAAATTTTCCTGATAACTTACTCACCCCCATGTCATCCAAGATGTTCATGTCTTTCTTTCTTCAGTCAAAAAGAAATTAAGGTTTTTGATGAAAACATTCCAGGATTATTCTCCTTATAGTGGACTTCAATGGTCTCCAAAAGGTTTCAGTGCAGCTTCAAAGGGCTTTAAACGATACCAGACGAGGAATAAGGGTCTTATCTAGCAAAACGATCGGTCATTTTCTAAAAAAATGTAAATGTATATGCTTTATATAAACAAATGATCGCCTTCCAATTGCTTCCGCCTAAACCGTACTTTCGTATTCTTCAAAAAGCTTACGCTGTATGTCCTACGCCTTCCCTATTCTACTTACGGAAACTGAAACTTTAATTTTGACCTTCAACCGTTTGGAGTCCACTGAAGTCCATTATAAGGAGAATAATCCTGGAATGTTTTCATCAAAAACCTTAATTTCTTTTCGACTGAAGAAAGAAAGACATGGACATCTTGGATGACATGGGGGTGAGTAAATTATCAGGAAAATTTTATATGAAAGTGAACTAATCCTTTAAAGACATCTAAAACAAATACTGGTGTTATCTAATAGTTTGAGGCCATTTAAAAAAAATAAAAGCAGTCCAGTTTGTACTCACAAACGAATTTCAAGCTTATTAAAATAAAATTATATTTAAACATCTGCTCTTTTAGGTTGAGGCAGGTAAATGGTTGCTTGTCCCTGCATTTTCTAACACACCCACAAACTGCATAAGCTAACACACACCCTCTTTCCAACATGCCACATTTACAGCACGCAGAGATACAAGCTACAAGCAGTTCCAGCATACAAGCAGTTCCAGAGGCAGATGTGCATCTGCATATTGAAGACAGTACAGGAATGCCAAGCCAGGAAAATGTCATTCATTAAGAGAAAAATTCCAGGTGTAAAAGTATCTTACAAAATGCCCATCTGTAGCTAAGGAATGGCATTCCACGAGTCGACGACAAGCTGCCACATGTGCTGCGCTGCATGTCGCAAGGAAGCTGAGACCACCGCAGAAGTGACTGATGTATCTGCCATCAGCTATAAGCATTATGACTGTTCTCATGGGACCTAAGAGGCACAACATGTTGGTACCATTGCGGTAATCGGTTGATATAAGATTTTTTTAAATTTATCGTTTGTGTATCAAGTTAGTATTAGATATTTATTTGTGCATGCTCATTTCCTCTATTTTTACATTTAGATCACCTTTGCTATCATCGAACGCTCACTTAAAAGTTAATCTTTAAAAATATAAATAATTGAATAACTCTAATGTTAAATGTAGTCCTTAGCAAATCTCAAAATGAATATCCATTTTTCATACTGTACATTTTAATGTTGTAATGCCTAAATTCACTTGTAGCATTAAAATGACGGATTTTAGTTTGTGTTTTATTTTTTAATCTTTTCAGACAAAATTGAGCAGAAATTTAATAGCCATTTATTGGTTACCATCCATAGCATGAAAATAATTATCAGATTATTGCAGCTAGTGTACCTCATATTCATAAGTTTGGCAGCCAATCATTTCTTACTATATTACTTGCTTACTAAATAAATTGGCTAACTAGAGCATTGGCTACTTAAGTACCACTGAGGGCAGAGGTCAGAATATGGAAATAAACATGGAACTGATCTTTTCTTCCCTATTATGATATATCTGAGTGTAATGGTTTCTCGAACAAGAAAAAATGTAGGATAGGACTTGATTTTGTCCTTGGGAATTGATTGGATCATTGGTTCATTGTAGTTTCTATTGTGATCTCATACGATTGACAGTTTGTCCCTCCCTCGCACCAGTAATAATAAAAATAATATTGTTTATTTTATATAGCGCCTTTCTACCAACTCAATGACGCTTTACAATAGAGCAATGGAAATGTAGAACAATAAAGTAGGATAGAAAAGAAATTGGAAAAGTACAAAATATAGCAAAATACAACAAAATACATAGTGCAGCTATACAAAATAAAACAAGAAGTGCCCATTTTGATTTTACTGTGTGAAATGTTTAAGAATAGGTGGGCTAACATAGACAATGCACTGTCAAATCCTGAACTGGAATGTGAAAAATCAGATAGTGAACCTACAGGCACAGACAAAGCAAGGCAGTCATTGTTGTTTGAAGTCAAGCAAATCACAATCTTGACAGATCATAACGAGAACGTTCCTCCTAAGATAGTACTGATAAAACTGATTATGGTACAATAAAGCGCTTATGAAGGCGAAGGTATAAGCAATGCACCCTAATGCTGGCAGACCTATAGATTTTGTCTACATGAAGTTTATTCCAAAACAGTTCACAAAGTACACATGCCCTAAGACACATAGAGACATTCCATTACAATGGCACATGCTCACACACCTTGATCATATTCCTTGTACAATCATTAACACACAGTCTCACTGACCCACATTGAGCAAAGAGAGTACAATGGGCACAGAGCCCACAGCTCCAGATAATGAACTTGTGCCAGGAAAAATTACTGTAAAACATGTTATCGGTGATGATCAGCATTTGAATTCATGGTAAACAGTGGACAAACTTATTAAGGGGTCCATCTTCTGTTATAAATTTATGAGTGTAACTTGCTCTAAATGGAACAAAGCAAACAAACCAACTTCCTGTTATTTAGCTTTTTATAGAGGCCTGTGACATGCCATCCACTTTTTTCAGTTTTTAAATCAAGTCATGTTTATTTTAAAATGCTATAAACCTTTTCACACACTTTGAGGTGAACAACCTTGGGTGTACGGCTGCACGATTTTGCAATTTATTGCTAATTGCAATTTAAAATGCAGGTCTGGATTGGTGAATCTGAATCTGAATCTTTCATACTGGGCATTTTCCGGTGGGCCGATGCACTTTGGGGCCAATACAAGTGTTTATATCGCGCACATGAAGCCGCCTCTCAAACAGCTTGCAAGTACCAAATTGAGTTCTTTTTTGTGGCTAATTGCACTTAAATGGTTAAATACACACAAAATTATGTCAAAATGCCTATCTTGGCTAGTATTCAGGAAAACACAGTGAGTTTTGGAATGTAAACAGTTGAGAAAGAAACCGCATGTTGTGAAACAGTATATTGGATCCGTGAATAAGCTCTTAAAGTGACAGCAGCCTAATATTCCTGCTGCTGTCTGTCATGTTAATCAAAGAACAAAAGACATAAAGGAAATCACTCACTGCTTTTGACTCAATAACTTTAATTGTAAGCATTAATCTGTATTTAATTTTTACAATGAAGCCTATCCAGTGTTATTTTACATTTGATTACTTTATTTAATTTCTGTAGTATTACTTACCTGAATACTACTATTAGACACACCTTAAAAACTTAAAGCCATGCTTATGTCATTTGTCTCTTTATTCAATTCTATTCTATTGAAATGCTATTGTCTACATTGTATAAAAATATCAAACTGCCATGTAATAGTCTAATATTAAACACTAAGAAAAGAGATCTTACAGAAAACTCAATGGAAATGAGTGAGTGAAGTTGACTCTACAGAGAAACCTTCATAAGAATCAACTGGAAGCTTGTTTAACACCCCTTCATCAAAACAGGCTTTCCAGCCACTACTTAAAATGTCTTTTAAAAAGCCACGTATAGAAATCACACACCTGAGACTGTTATCATTTCCACAACATTCCTCTCATGCTCTAAATTCTGGCTAAACCTTTAAACACAGCTTTCTGGTCCACAGAAACAAGGCATCAACATTCAAAAAAGGCAGATAACATCTTCACATCTTACATTTTCACACTTAACTTAACATCAGAGGGACTTTGCTAACGCAATTCATTCTAATGTCTGATGTTAGCATGTGTTGCTATCTAAGCTAATAATACTCAAACACAAGTTTTATTACCAATACTCTTCAGTACTGAAAAAATATATTTATAATCGACACTTAACATCTTGGATGAAGATTTTTTTTTATTTGGTGCAGTGTATTATGGGATTGCCAAATGATACATGTATTGCTACCTCAGAATTAAACTAAAATGAGGTACCTAGCATCTTTGGAAGATTTTTTTCACTTTTACATTTTACTTTTACATATTCATCATACTACATAAAACATGATTTTTAGTTCCTCATCAAAAATAGTATCTACTCAGACGGTATACAATTTCAGAAGCAACTCGGTTCTTGATCTGGGGTCACAGATGCACCATATAGTGCTACACACAAGGCTACAGCTCCAAAAAAAAAAGACTGCTGTTCAGAACAGCATTCGCATAGGGAGTGAACCTACAGTATGATGTCTAAACATGCCATCTGGGTAGGCAGCTCACTAGGGTTTGGAACAGAGCCAATGTTGCAGTGTTTTTCCATTTCCAGTCCATTTTTCCAGACATTTAATCTTTTAAGTGTAATACTTTCAACAGGGGATATGCATTTAGCCATCTAGCTAAATGACTAGTGATTGAGCATATAAGGATCCTGATAAAATAATAAATGATGCACTGATAATTGCGCTGTGCTACAATGAGAATAATGGGGCAAAATTAGTGTGTTGATCCCCCTTGCCCTCACATGCCAAAACTAATGGCCATCCTCAGCACTGTTCTCATTCCATCCTCAGTGAAGCACCCTCACTATTGAAATTCTGCTCCCCACTATTATTATCAACTTCTCTCTTGTTCAGCTCTCTCTTTTGATTCAATACATATAGCAGAGTGTGAAAATGACTGAAACCTGCATCCCACGCATGAGCACCAGGACTGCAAGTGTCAGAAGCATGTGTTCTAACTGTTAGCTGTTAGCCCATCAAACTACAGCTACCCTGATAAAGAAAAGCACTCACCTCACTTAACTTAAAAAAAAAAAAAAATTCCACAGGCGCAATGTGCAGCAGGCAAATAGCACTGAATCTATAATGAGTCTAATTAACATAAAAGGAAACGTGCCAATAGTTAAATACAGTGCAGCACTGCTTCAGGGCATTTAGCACCTGGTTCAACTGAATTGCAAAAGCTTTATAAATGGGTCAATGACGTGATGGGTCATTTTTTTGTCCAAAGGCCTTAATAATAATAAAAAACAAAGATATGACATCCAAAGTATGTAAGGTAGTACAACTAGATTTCTTTTATTGAATCCAAAAAGCTTTAATTATATTTTGCAACATATAAAGGTATTTTAAAGATTTTGAAGTGTCAAAAGTTCAATCGGTTTAACCGTCCAAAGGCCAATACAGCCACTTCATTTGTGATTAAAATATCTTAAAATGTAATAAATGTATATATTTTTTATTCTGGCATGATTTTATAACATCATATATCAACATAGTGAAAAATGGTATTAAAATTATGAATAGAGAAAGAATGTCCGGAAAAATGAATTTCATTGATGTCATTCGGAGTAACCAATATAAAGGGACCATTTTGGATCAAGTCATGCGATCAATATCATATGACAGGATGTGACATCATTCAGACACCTGCAAAGGACCACATGGTCATGAAGCAAAGTAACTAACTCTCTTTTAACTAATTGAAAAATTCATGTTTTCACTTGCTCATACACATGTCCTGAAACATCAGGTGATTCGGTTTAACCGCTATAAAACATGGAAAATGTTGTAATACTTTAAAAACTTGTACTAAATATAAAATGTTTGATTGTCCTTTTGCTAGCTAGCTAGATATCAGCCTGTTAGCATTGTTTGAAAATATTGTCATTTGGTATAACCAAAACTGTCATTCATTAAAACTAAAATTTTGGTTAAACCAAATTACTTTTCTGGTGACAAATTTTGTCCATCTTGTAAAAAATGACAAAAGCAGTGTTAATTGATTATAAAAAAAACACATAATCTCATTGTTAACACTTAACAAAATTAATTATATCTCCATTATGTTTTTTTATACTTTTAAAAACCTTATTTGTCAATGACCCAAATACATTTTCAGCATTTTTGCACTTTAAGTTGTGTGCAAGACAGTTAATGTCCAGAGACATGCAATGTAATGTCCAGAGACATGCATTTTCAGAATGGCATTTCACATACGAGACACTGCAAAAGATGCAAGACGCAAGCACAATAGTCAAACAAGTCTGTTTAGTGCAGTGGTTCCCAAACTTTTTAGAGTGGCATACCCCCAGAGGCATTTAACATCCTTCTGCGTACCCCCTCTCTTCCACTTAGACTGCAGTCACATCTTTTCCATTAAGGGACAATATTTGCCCCCTTACATTGATTTTCCAGTGCATTGTTTTTTACCTTTATGAATACCTTTATAAAATAAATAATGTTTTAAATAAAAAAATGTTCAATAGAGAAATATACAACAATGGTAAAAAATGATACTTTTAAATATTAAACTAAAACCACCAGTAGGTGACGGTAAGTCATTGACTTAATGAGTAAGTCATCGAGTCATTAATTCATTCAGTAATGAAGCAAGTGGCTGTATGGCAGTGTTGCCAGATTGGAAATGTCCAAGTATTGTACCAGAAACTCAAAAGATAATGTAATTTGATTTGAATGTCATGTATTTATGGCATTTTGCCTGTTAGAAATACATACTCGGTTTTAATGTTATTTTAGGGTTTGGTAGAAATAAATAAATGGTAAAGTTCAGCATTTTGTTCGCATACCCCCTCTGTCATCTTGTGTACCCCAGTTTTGGAACCACTGCTTTAGTGCATGTTTACATGGAAAAACAATGAAAAAGCAGTGGAATGCAAAAATGTATGTTCTGTGCAAAAGGCCCCCAAAGCAGCACATCAGTTTATGAACTTGCCCCATGTATCTGTTTGCATGGGTTTTTTTTTTTTTTTTTTTTGGTTGTTAAATATCGACAGAACTTTTCCTTGCCTTGTTTAGCAGAGTTTGCCGCAGGTGTACGGTTTCCTCTCCATAATGTATACCTTTCATTATGAAACACAAAGAAGCAAGGACACGCAAACACAATGCCTCTGATTGCTGCTCTTCAGAGAGTGAAAGGCCAGGCACTGATGCTAAAGAAGAGAGAGGGTAACAGGTTGGTCATGTTTTCGTTTGCTTAAGTCTAGATTGTTTTGTGTTGAAAAGGGCTCTCATGGGAGCTACTGTGAAAGACCTCCGGGGTGGGGGGCAGGTGGGAGTCTGTGTGTTTGAACTTCACTTTGTTTAAGAAGCTTATCCCCTGCTCACCTGACTGGAGAGTGAGACTTTGATAATGACATGGGATTGTATGTGTTGTCATCAGTCATTTTATGATCCCACCTTAAAGGAATAGTTCACCCAAAAATGAAAATTCTGTCATTTACTCACCCTCAAGTTGTTCCAAACCTGTATGTTTTTCTTTCTTCTACACAGAAGAACATATTTTGTAGAATGTTGGTAGCCACAGAATGATAGCCATTGACTTTCATAGTATTTTTTTTCTATACTATGGAAGTCAAAGGCTATTGTTTGGTTAAATGTTTGGTTACACACACATTCTTCAAAATAGCTTCTTCTGTGTTCAGCAGAAGAAAGAAAAACATACAGGTTTGGAACAACTTGAGGGTGAGTAAATGATAACAGAAGTTTCATTTTTGGGTGAACTATCCCTTTAAGCTGACGTCTGGAAGGTACGATATGTTAAAGGTATGACCACCATAGTCTAGTTTATGCAGAAATCTGTTCAATTCAATCTGTGACTTACCCAGAAGCAGAACACTGAAATAGCTTGCCATCTTCATGGGCTATCAAACAAACATGAGCAGCTGATTTCCAGGGGCCTGAAATACAAAGAAAAATAATAAAAAGATTGAAGTGGTTCAGCAGCTGACAACCAAAACGTAAATATCAGGTGCTAAAGCTATTCATACAGTACATTCACAAGACATATGATTCATAATTATGCATAAAATGTTTACATTATCTAAAATAATGCATCTGAATGTGAAACACGCATTCTTAGAATAAAATATAGCGATATGGTAGGATTGTTTTAGTATCCCCCCCCCCACCCCCCTTCAAAGCTTTGAAATTCAATGGTTCTCATTTTCACAATATTTAATTGTTAATTGGACACAAACAATTACTAATATGATTTAAAATGCCAATTAATGGTTCCATACTGTGTACTAAATTTAAGTATTTATTTGCATTAACTATACCAGAGGTTTTCAACCTTTTAGGAGAACTTGCCCACTTGCTATGGCTCCGTTGTATTTGTATATTTTAAATATATTCGCGTACTAGACATTTAACTAAACTAATATTAAAGATTTAAAGTGAAGTAAACATGAGGAGGTGAGAGTGAAGCTAGCTTTTGTCTGGTAGGACCATGAGTGTGAGCTCAAGAGAGGAGCGTCGGGCCCCCGACTGCAGGCTCTTCAGTGTGCTGGTGAGAGGAGAGGAGTGACAGGTCAGCTCCACCACACAATGCCACAGCCTCCGTTTCCCACACAGCTTCCACTCCATATTTCACTGCTACTAAATCCTCTCTCAACAACTAGAGAACAAACCGTTTCACTGATGTTATATCAGTCAATAAATACAATCCACACACAGAGCCACAAAAATAATTTAATGCTAACTTAAAACCTGCTATAAGAACTCAAGTAACTAAAAAACGATAATTTTATGATTTAAAACCCCTTAAAAATTCTAAAATAAAATAATTTACTGTCATATGGGACATTAAATCAAACCTCACAGTCCTTAAACCAGTCTAGACCATCCCAGGACACTAAGGTATGATGCCTCATAGATAAAGAGCACATGTCACACTGTCAAATCAAAGAAGAAGGACAAAAGACAGATAAAGTGAATAACAAAATGAAGACAGGATTTACAGAGTACAGAGTCAAAACTGGCTGGCAAGACAACAGATAAAGCCAGCATGACCTGCGCATCACCTGCATCTGTGTAGAACAACCAAAGCACGACAGAGCCTCTGATTCTTTATCTAAAGCCTTATATGTGAAATACAGGAAACATATAGTACTCACGTAGCCACACAAGTTGATAAAAATCCTCTGGACAGAGAAGAGCCTTTCTCAGAAAAGCTCCCTTGGAGGCACAGAAAGAGAACGGACTGGTTGTGTGTGTGAGACTTGGGATGTGTAAAAACGTGTGAATGTGTAAAGTTAAGCATAAAAAAAAGAAAAAAAAAAACCTTACAGGCACAACTGGCCTTTCTGGACAAAAACAGAAGGAACGGCTTAAGCCAATCAGAGTGGACGGAAAACGGTTCCCCCGCCCTCAGCGCAGCAATGGGGTGAATGGAGAGTGATTCTTATTCAAATGCAGCTGTCACTCTGAAAGCCACTGTTTGAAAGGGGGAGCCGGTCTCCAGGCTGACGGAATGCACTGAACCATTCTTTAGGGGGGCGTTGAGCTGGTTAAGGGGTACAGAGGGGAGGGCAGTGATGCTTTGGCTTTCTCTGACCACACACACCCTCTTCCCTTCCAATACAACATTCAGTCTGAACTCATTTAAGGAAAAACTTGAAAGAGATCTATGTATCTATCTATCTATCTATCTATAGGCCCAGTCGGACCAATAGCTAACATTTTTTACTTATGAAATAAATAAGTAAATAAATAAATAAACGGGCATGTAGATTTGCTTTGCTTGTTAATTCTGATCACTAACAAAGATGTCTTTCTTCTTTTAGCGCCATAAAAAAATTAAACATAATTATATACTATTACTTTTTCTTCTTGTGCCCCACTATAAAAATGAAAAATACAAAATCTTATAAAATGTCAGATTGTTTCCTTTTAACTTATGTAACTGCATGAAACACACTTTTGTTGGAAAGCAATAAAACGTTTTGCAGACTTTCAATTTTGACAAAACTTGACTTGTCAGCCGGTGTTATCTTGGTGACATGTTTAAATCAGTGTTTAAACAGTGGTCAATACGCTAAATTCTGTATCAAATGTTTACGTTAAAGGAGGAGTCTAATGCTATTTCATGCATTCTGACTTATTTACACTGTTAGAGTTGGATTCTCATGCTAAACATGGCCAAAGTTTCAAAAAACGAGAGTTTTTCTGTGCCAAAAATACTCTTCAGATTTCTCACAGACTTCAGTTTTTTTCAAGCTAGCCCTTTATTACGTAATTGTATGGCCACTTCTCCCGGAAGAGTGCGCGCACATTAACCAGAGCGAGAGAGCAAGAGCACGCCCGTGAAAGATTTGGCACTTTGTTTTTAGACTACGAAATCAACGATGTCACCAAAGAAGTGTGTTTTTGGTTGTTAGGGAAAGATAACCTTGCTTCCCAAAGAACCCAGCATTAAGTTGAGCTGAGAGATTTGTGCTCACGCATCACATTGATGTGCTCTCGATGTTTGTCATTAAAATAGAAACCGCCTTAAATTAACTATCAAAATAAGGATAAAGTCGTGTCTGATAGATGCAATCAATTTTTTATTGGTTAAAATGAATGGAGAATATCTCGTGTTTTTCCGTGGCTGCTCAAGCCCTCAGGATCGCGCTTATGGTTTCATAAACAAGGCCCAGGTCTACGCTGGATTTACAGATTGTTGGAGCGCTCAAGCGATAATGATCCCGGTCATGAGAACTGCAGGTAGTAGGTAAAACTCATCAATAGGCACCTAAGTGCATATAATGTAAACAACACGAACGTAGTGAATTCATAAATTCATTATTCATCATTCACTATACGCTATATTCATTATAGTGATTCAAAAGTTATCCAGGGATAATGCGATGGTGTATTGTGTGTGTTTAAATACATTTGTTTAGCTGACCATCGATAGCTTGCAGACGATCGCTACACAAAAGCTGCGCGTACTCGTCACTCTTTAGCTTCGCCCATGGCACGCCTCCAGGAGCTTGGCTGTTTTCGGAAAGACTTGGTACAGCGTATCTGTCTTAATCTGATAAAACTAAAGACTCTTCTGAGATAAGAAGGATGCACTACTACTCTATAGGTACTAAGATTAACATGAGATTGGCAGAAACTGTGTGTGTTATGTACCTTTTAACCAACACAAATGAAATTTACAGAGATCAATATTAATGTATAACATATTAAGACACTCCTTACACATTCGCACAGTAAGTAAAGAGACTAAACTGGCACTGGTCTTCAATGTTCAATAGGCCACCAGCATATCTGAGATAGCAACTTACTCTATCATGTAGGCCGCACACAGCTTTTAAGACAGCAGCTAAATGACTTCATCTGCAAACATGAGCAGAGTGAAGGCCAACCTGACCACATGAAGACAAAGACTACAAATCTGCACTCACTGCGGATGAGTGACTCATGAACAAGTGATGATGGGTGTGAAATACGGTAAACCATCTATTCCCCGAGATAGGTCAGAGTTGAATGCCACCTCACCATCTCAAGTGAAGTAGGCTAAATAATTCAATACCAACATTACCTGAATGAACTGACTGTTTTTCTCACTCCTTATCATATCAGAAAATATAGATATATGCTGCTGAGGGCTCTTATGTCAGATAAAAGCCCTCAGCAAACGTGAGACTGAACAAGGCAGGTATAACATACTTCTGATATCTCAGTCTATGAGTTCTACTGTCTGCTGGTGGGTTTCAGAGAGATTTACCCTGGGAGTAGATAAATCATCTAAGCTAAATATTTAAAACCGAGGAGTCATGACATGTTACAGCAGAAGTAAATCAATTATTGAGTTGAGCTGTGTAACTAATGGGCTAATTTGACAGAACTGATTTACAATGTAACGTCTACCTCTTGAGATCAAACTGAAAGTCAGGTTTTTTCATTTTTTCAAGAAATCAAGTTTTTAATGTTTTTCATGTGTCTATCTGGTGTTTTTAACATGCTTTAAGACAAACAATGTGCAAATTCTTACGTCAACACCATTGCTGAGTATTTTCTCTTTAAAACTGCAGTAAACCAAAGACAGTCTCAAATCCGCCGTTTGAAATCGGTGGTGTTTCTAACGTCATAAACTACCTTGTAACCAATCACGTCAACGTGCCGGCGGGCTTTAGCATATCAATGACCGAACAAGGGAGTCTCAAAAGAAGGTTATGCCGATATATTTTTCTGTTGATATGAAAAATCGGGTAGATTTAGCAATATGGCGGGTGTATGATGCATATTACGATGTTATGATGAAATATATGTCTTTCTCCACTGACGTTCTGAGTTGTTCAAAGCGTTTCTAAGGATACTGATTGTTAGAAGGAAGCTGTCTGACTCGTGAATGTGAACATGGTTTGTGTATCATTAGCAACACATTATTAGCTGTTTGATAACGTAGTCAAGCAAAACTCTAATAATATTAATTACCATTATGTGTCCGACGTTGTAAAAAGCGCTACCATTGTGCAGCATGTCTTAGCTCGTGCGAGTGGGTGGAGGCGGGGCTAATTAGCATATTCATAGATCCGTGTATATTAAATGAGGCAAGGGTGTAGAGTTACATTCAAGCTATTATAAGGCATTAAGAATTGTTTTTCAAAGGAAAAAAAATGTTTAAATATGTAATTTTGGTGTTCAAAGATGAGTTTTAAGGGATAAAATTGACTACAGGGGGACTTTAAGAACACAGTGACATTCAAAACAAAACACAAAAACAATTTTCAACACTTTGTGGATGTGGTAATACATAAAACAAAAAATATGACCGCAACCATCATATTCAGTATCACACACAAAGTTTAATTTACTTTTCTTTGCTCAACTCGTATAGAAAAACACCTACGCTAACTGAACATGTGCCGCTTGCAATGTCAGCTGCAGGACAGGTTATTCATTTGAAAACAATTAAAATGACTAAATATATAAAAAGTCTGCAAGATACTTTAGAACCAGCCTCGTTCAAAAGAGCTGACAAAGATATACTACATACATATTATATGTACATACTATATGCACACTTACTAGGGACATGAAATCGTAGATCTATCTGATTTGACTGCTTTCCATGGCATTTACATTTGCTATGTCTGGCTGTGTCAACCCATATAGGCATCACTAAAGATATTTGAGTTGAATCCTGTTGCATTGTGGGAGAGTTGCAAATTGGCTCAACGAATGATGTGAGTTTGAGATGGGACAATTGGTTTGCGTAACCAACATTAACAGCGGAATCCATTGCAATCTTCAAAAAAAAAAAAAAAAAAAAAAAAAAAAAACTGGGAGGACAAATCTGTTCAATACACCTCCTCTAATAATAATATTACCACACCGTTAGGATGAACATAAAAAACATGACTGCGGTTAACATGGGAGACATGTATAGACAAAGTCAAAACATGAGCGTGCTTAGTTCCTCACATTAGGCTCTACAAGATTACACAATGTCTTTCTGATTGTGCTCAACTGTATAAAACAAGTTAACATGGTACACATGTGATCTGCACTGTATTACCACAAGACTACTTTACAGCAGGCTGAGATGAAATCAGCTCAAAAGACCTTGAGCTTTGGCCTTGTGGTTCACAATCTTCAAAAATTAAAATAATCCATAAGAGCATGCCTGCTTTACATATGTAATCACACTGCTGTAAGGAGGATATTGAATCTTAATGCAGAACAGCAGGCTCTGGCTCCTGTACCTGGTTTTTAAGACCATTTATTAAGGTTAATCTCCAACCATACAACCTGAGTGCTCTCACGTGAGCTCACTCCCTCTGGCTTTTCTGGAGAAAGACCAAACAGTAGCCAAATGTAAACTTAAAACCTGTGCTCACCTTTAGATTCAGTCACAGAGCTACTGCACTTTTAAGTGGTCAGTGACTATCCGAATCAACAATCAATTAATTCGCTAATAATTTGGTTGATTATGCTAATCGAATCTGTTACAACAGTTTGGATCCAGCCTTTGCAATGCTTTCAGACGACAACATAGCATAGTTTCTTTCATTGCATGCGTGTAGGATGATGAGAAATCTGAGGCCTTTTCTGAGGAGATATTGTATGTGCATGATCAAAGAACCAACTACATGTTAAAGAATTACTTATGTTGAACTGGATGATCACCTTTGAACTTCCAGGGAATGAGAGACTGAGAAAAAGACCAGGGCCCGTATGTATTAAACTTCTCAGAAATGCTCTTAAGAATAGTCTTAAGTTTTGACTTAATTGTCAAAAAATTCTTAGTAAAGAGTAGGACTTTTCAAAGAGTAGGAGACTTTTATAAAGAAGCTAAAAGCAACTTTTAGTAAAGTATAAGACTGATTCTTAAGTGCTGACTGAATTGGAGTTCCATCAATGGCTCCTACAATTCCAGGGAAGCCCACTATCAACATAAAAGTGGCTTGCTTTTGCCGCAATGTTTTAATGGGCAGTTGGAAAGTCGATGAACTGCCATAGAGTAGTGGCCAAATGTGATATCCAGCCATATGAAAATTGACATCTTCAATCTTAATTCAAATATTTTTAAAAATGTGTTAAAAGATGTAAGCATATCATGTAGCTGTGCTTGGAGATTGTTTCATGTGTGATAGTGAATTGAAATTTCAAATTATTTTAAATTATTTCAAATTATTTTTGGCCAGGCTGTCATACAAGGAAATTATGAACACATGCAAAAACAAGAGGACCAATGAAATATTAAAAACTGATTATGTTGTAGTCAATGTCATATTTTAAAACATTTAAATAATATAAACATAAAAATAAAAATATTTTTCTCATATTTTGATGGTTTAAGCAAAATTGTAGGGTCATTTAAAAAAAAAAAAACCCTTTGCACATCAATTTTGTCTACTATGTTTGGTGTGGTAAGTTTAGCATTAGTACTATTTAAGAGCCTGCTTACTGTGGACTGATGGGTTCAAGTCATCACCAGTGCACCACTGCATTTTTACAGTTACCAAAAAAGGTCACTACTATTTCATTTCTACAGTCAGAGCATTGATTTGGGAGAAGTTGTTACATTTAAAGTTATAAAAAGTTTATTCAAAGTCATTAAATGTATTAAAATGCATTAAACATATTAATTATTAAGTAATATTTATTACATTTATTTAAAGTTATTACATTTCTTATTAGGTCAGTTACAAAAAGAATTGTCAATCAAGTTTATATCGTTTTATCAACTCCATGTCATCATATAACTCCAATACATCATATCTTCAATGGAAAGCGTGTGTCTCCTCTTCTTTGCTGTCGTCTTGTTACTCCTAACTAGGTTGGAGACCTCTGCAGCTCTCCTAAATAATTTAGGAGCTGAGACCTAGTCTTGACACTTAGGAACCTTTATGAATCATACTTATTCTTAAGTCTGGGAATAAGAGTAAAATTACGTCATTCTTAGAATTCTGACAAACTTAAGACTAAAATTTTACTCTGAGCAGCTTTATACACAAGGGCCCAGGTCTTCCTGAGAGGGTCATTCCAGAATGTTCCGTAGAGTGACGAGTGATGTTCCGGAACTGTACAATTCCCTACATTCCTCACAGAATGCCAGAGAGCACTAGATTAGTCCCCACACGGGATGAGACGATTCACCACGGACCTGACACATTTCATATCAAGATGTAAGATTTATGAAGTCATATTTCCATGACACAACATGCCTGATTGATGATGGGTTAGTTGAAACAATAACACTTCAGTTTGGGGACAAATTCTCACTATTAACTAGTTGCTTATTAGCTTGCATATTATTAATATTGGCTGTTTATTAGTACTTATAAAGAACATTTTAATGTCTTATTCTGCATGACCATATTCTACATCCCTTAATCCTACCCCATAGCTAAACTTAACCCTACAACAACTACCTTACTAACTATTTATAAGCAGTAAATTAGGAGTTTATTAAGGCAAAAGTTGTAGTTAATAGTGAATATGAGTTCCCCAAACTAAAGTGTGACCATTGAAACCAATACACGATTCTCAATATTTTGTCTTCACTACAAAATGCTATGCAAAAGATGGTAATGGCTATACATTAATATATTCCCTATGCTTGTAATGTCATTGCGGCTCATAGCAATTCACTATAAAAACATCAAAGCACACCAGCAAGAAATCATACAGGCTTTAATTCTGTGTATACTTGCCAATTATTATGTCTTATACGCAGAACTTCAGGCTCATCATCATTTCATCATGTCTGTCAGTAAAGAATACCTCATCTGACTGATGAGACTGCTCATCTGCTGCTTCAAAAACCTGAAAATCTCAAGCAATCAAAGGACTGACGTTTTAAATAAGGCTCCAGAGAGAATGAGCGGCCAGCTGAGCTATCGTGAGAGACGCCAAATATGTTTTGACAGCTTTCCTTCAGCTGTGAGTAATTATTGCGGAGGCTTCAGACATAATCTAGCATTTCCAAAACATGTATTTAAACTAATCTCAAGAGTATCTGTGTTTGGGAGGGAGGATTTGCAGGTGGCATTGCTATCTATTAGGCACAACTAGGTCTTTAATAACTGCAGGAAGTTATCCGTTAACATTCATATTCATTTCAATTGCTTGACCTGTAGTTACCAGCATCTACCAGCTAAAAGGGCCTGAAGATCCCTCTTAGAGGTCTAGGACTCGTGGAACTCTTTGAACTTCACTGTCACCCATAGCAATGAGGCTAAAGGGCAAGAGAGCCGATTAAAGCTATACTCAGAAAAAGGGATAGCTTCCCATGCTTTGTGACTCTGCGCCTTGATTTGCCCTTTGTCCGACTGTCAGCTTAGACCCCTTAAGATTCATTAAAACACATGTTTATAAAGATTATGGTATTAATTCAAAAATGATGCCTGTCTAATAAATTCTATAATCGCCATCAGAGCATGCATGCACATTTGACAGCGCTGACAAATGAAATGTGAAACACTTCTACAGCTGCAAAAGAAAAAAAACATGCAGATCTTCGGGAATGTAGGAGAGTGTAAATAATCAGGCTTTACTGATACAGACAAGTCACTTCAAGGTCAATACCATACTGATGTGTCTGATATCTCAGTGGTTTCTAAACTTTTACAATGAAAATGAAAGAATCACATTGTCGACATGTGTGACATTGCACTCATTTACTCCAATTTATACTGCTGACTTCACAAGCAACAAACACATTCTGTGAAAAGATTGAACTGAACACTTGGAAAGTTAAAGAGATAGTTCAACCAAAAAGGAATATTCTGTCATCATTTCCAAACCAGTTTCTTTCTTTTGCAAAACACAAAAGAAGAAATTATGAATGTTGGTAACCAAACTGTTTTGGTGACTTCCATTATAAGGACAAAAAAATTACAAATAAATAAACACTGAGACATTTCTTAATATCTTCTTTTATGTTCCACAGAAGAAGAAAAAAACTCATACAGGTTTGGAAACGACACAAGGGCAAGTAAATTGTGACAGAATTTTCATTTTTGAGTGAACTATCCCTTTAAGGAAGCCCTAGAAGAAAGTGATTTGAGCTCTTCTTACATTCAGAAGATTTCACCCTTTTCCCAAGAGTGCAAAGGTAGGATTCAGTTTACGGTTAAACTCTCATGTTAAGGTTAATATAATCAATGACATGCCCTCTGATACTTTATGAATTATTTCTAATCTTATGGGAACCAATTAGAAACCAAAATTCAACTTGACTACATGCATCAGATTTCCACATTTGGGGTCTTAGAGACTCCAGACATGATTAAATGCTTTGTAGTTGGTATATTGTAGATGTTTGTAGCTGATGTACACTCTAAAAAAAGTGCTATATAGCACTAAAAGTGGTTCTTGGCTCGTAATCATAGGGGAACCACTTTTGGTGCTATGTAGCACCATATCTTTAAAGGTGCTCTACAGCATCTTTGTCAAATGGTGCTATGTAGAACAAATAAGAGGTGCCATATTGCATTTTATTTCTTCAACAAAAACAGTGGTTCTTTTTCTCGTAAAGAACCTTTAAAGGGGCTTAACAGGTTCTTTGTACAGCAGTGGTGCTATATAGCACCTTAACCACCTCAAAGAACCACTGAAGAACTGCTGAAGAACCATACAGGGGCTAAACAGGTTCTGTATATGGTAGCGATGCTATATAGCACCTCAGTCATCCCAAAGAACCGCTGAAGAACCAAGATTAGGTGCTATACAGCACATAAAGGGGTTCCCCTATGATTACGAGCCAAAGAACCACTTTTAGTACTATATAGCACCATTTTTTAGAGTGTACACACTGTACTTTTTAATTCATGTAGTAGTCCAATCCTTAATATTTGAATTAACTTTATTGCATCTTTCTGCAATGTGTTTTTGAAAATGTCAACAGACCACAAGGTCTGGTCAAATCCCTTTTTATAGCTACTGCAATTGAAATGATTCTCATGACAGACAGACCCCTATCTACAATCCCACATGACAAATGATTTATCTCTCTTCTGTCTGAGTATGCTTTCCGTTTCAATTCAAGGATAAACAGTTTTCGAAACGAGTCTGTAGGCTATACTTCAGTCAGAGAGCTGAAGACGCTGCCTGCGACCCGTCTTTTCTTTCGCAGTAATCGCATAACGCTACATAAATAAGTTCTCTCACAGGACATGAAACACATTTATTAGTAAAACCAAAGAAACAGAAAATGTGCAGCAATACACTTGAAATGAAAATTTCAAATACACGGTTTCGACATACTAAGAGTTTGACTGCAACTTTTTAAAATAAGATTAGGCTATAAACTGTAAAAGTGTCTGTAAATTAATCATAGTAAAGTTAGACAGTATCGCTAGCTTTAACTCTTACCTGTGGATTGACTCTCATAAGCAGAAGCGCTCCTTTCGCGAGCTGCGCGTCCACCTGTTCACATGCACAGTTCACTGCTGAAGGAGGAGTCCACGCGGGTTTTCCCTCTCACAGTATTATAAACAGGTAAGAGTGTTTGTATGGCTACGTCATGGTTTGTGTTTTAAATAGTCCTCAAATGACAAGTTTAACGTACACACCCAGTAACTTAAGAGGTGCGTATGGTGGTCTGAAATAAGGTGGCAAAGTTTCCTTTCTTCATTTGTTATTTTATAAGCACGTTCATGTTATGTTATAGCTGTAACTATTTGATATTTAAGCGGTTTCCAGGTTTAAGTCTTATAGGACAACGTTGTTACTTACACTATCAACAAGAAAACGCTATTTTTTATTAAAACCAAATTGTACCAGTTGCGTTTTTAAAAATGTAATACCACAACCTGGAATTCGGCTAATACCCCGCAACTTTATTGAGATCATGGCAGGCACGGAGATGACGCATTTATTATTATTATTCACTGTTCATTTTATGTTTCATGTCATTTCAGTGACTTGTCACCTGTATTTGTTAGCAGGTATCCCTGCTGCACAGTAGTGACTGTTGCTAGAATGATTTATGCAATCACATTGTTTGTCAACTTAATAATCATGTATTTGTGCTGTAGTTTTTTTGTGATGTAGATGCTATGTGTGTGCGCGTTCTGGTAACATTTAGCCTGCACATTGAAAAAAATTAATAAAAGATCATTTGAAGTCTGATCTTTGCACATACTTGTCTCAGTTATGATAGTTACAGCAGCTTTGAGTTACTTCACTCTGTGTTTATTGCAAACCTTCCCATCTGAGATGAAACACATTCAGTTTTCATTGTAGCCTAAGGCAGGTTATGACTAGAGACATACATATGAGGCAACTTCGATTAGATGATGGAAAAACTATTCTAAACTAATGCTTCAGTATGATTGCAGAGTATCCAAACATTACAAATCCAGGGCCTTCTTCCTGTAGGCTAAACAAAGAAAAATCTGTCAAAATTGTATATTCAGATCTTTATACTTATAAATATGCCAACACAACATAGTAGTAAAAATGGAAGGTTGCAATGGTCATGCTGAATTGTTGGTTGTTTTCTAATTAAGGGGTTAGGCATGTAGTCTAGTAGTATTCAACAATGTTTTCTCTATAATTTTAGGGTTTCAGAATCTGAAGCATGGGTTTCAGCTGGTGGGTTGCGTCCCAAAGTGATAGATTCACAAGGGAAAAGCTTACTTTTCTTTTGTTGTCCCATTAGAGATGCTATGTGCAACAAAAAAGAATTATTTCAGCACTGAGACTAAAAGACAAATTTACAATTTGCTGCCCCCCTATGGTAGTGATGGGCAAGTACAAAGCCTAACTGCAGTGCACCACATTAACTGGCTCATTTACTGTATCAAGCCTGTGCAAGTCTCTAATGGGACAATAGAACAGTAAGTTCTGGAAAAGGCTGTAAATTAGTTAGTAAAGTTTGTCTGTGTCCAAAATTGAGCATATCCCTGCTTTCCATAGTCCAATATGTGCTTATTTGGTTGATTCAGCATTATGGTCAAAAATCAATTCAGTCCATTATTTATCCCATAGTCAAAAAGAGGATTGTGTTGTAGAAGGAGGGCAGAGATGTCCTGGTTATGCTGAGCACAGCGGAACATGTATTTCACCCCTGCTAGGTGCATCAGATGGTCCTTTTTCATTAGTGTCTTCCAGTCTGTCACCCTTCTCGCAATCTGTTGAAGAAGAGCAAAGTATAACATTGCTGATTGTCACTTAGTAAAGGCACATTTTGAGATTTCAGAGTTGACTGAGTTAGTTGGCTGTAAGAGAAACTGACCTGATTAGTGATCACCATTGAGGGTTCAGTGTTTGATTCTTGCAGTATCTGTGCAGTGCGTTGTCGCAGAGCATCCCACAGGGCAACAGCACTCATGTGATCTAATAACAGAGACCACACTTAATAATCTTAAATATTTCTTATTCATTTTATGTCATGACTTTTCTATCAATTCTTTTTTTCCAGTTTTTACAACAACAAAAAAAAAATATTTACTACCATTCAAAAGTTTGAGGTCCGTAAGATTCATTGTTGTTGTTGTTTGAGAGAAATTAATACTGTAATTTTTAGTGTAATCATAATCAAGTTTGCAAAATGATTATCTTATTGCACATGTAATAATACCCAATAAATTCACTTCTCATACAGTTATACATCTGTAGAAACAAAAAATGTCAATACCTTTCATGTCGTCTTTTAGCTGGGAAAACCAAGGGGGTATTTCCTTTGAGCAAGAGGAAGGGCTGAGGAAATACTCTGCAGTCGATTCATCAAACAAACTAAAAGACAGATTGCCAGCTGATCAAATAGTTCAAACTGTCAGTTACATCATCTGAAACTGTGCTTCTTCAACTCGCACTGTATACCAAGAACAGCCATTACTGAGGCCCACCATTACCCAAAACCACATACCTGATGAGGTATTGCTTGCATTTTAGATGGCAGTCATCCTGGATCAGCTCATTTTCCAGCATCATGTTTTGTTCCGTCATTCTAAAGGCATTTTTACAGCACAACTGTGAGCAGACAGAGAATGTTACTTCTTGACAAAGGAAGTCAAATACTCTACCTGCCCTGTCTTCTGTAAAATTGAAAATATGTAAGAAAAGATCTTATAGACCAAAACTTTTGCAGCACAAATGCAAATACAGCAAAAATAGACATATATTCTCACCTGTATTCATCCGGTCTTCATCTGTGATTTTCCCCCTGTACTCTTAGAAACACTGGGAGTGACATCCAGCTGACTGATTCCAGATCAGACTGAGACAGATCTCGGTAGGGCCGTGCCACTCAGTTCAGGCAGCGGGTTGGTTGTGACATCCATGGAGATCCGGTAACCCAGGTGACAGAAAGCACCTGATTCCTCTAAGGAATGAGGACAAATAGAGTCCCATCCCTTCTGACACTTGCTTCTGCTGTCCAGGGATTGTGGGATAGTATGCGTTGGCCCAGAAGTGATGTGTGCATGTGTGTTTAATGATTGACTCCAGAGCTGCGGGTCCAAACATGTCCTGTTAATCCTAAAGCTGATGAATAAAAAGAGGGAAACTGATGAGGCAAAGTAATGTTAAAGGATGAAAGACAAATTCTGTCCAAATGGACAGTCCATATAGATTTTAAACACTAATGACTTCTGTACACATAAAAAAAAAAGCATGCTGATAATCATAAAATCATCTGCTGTATGGTAGTTGCCTAGTTATAGATTTCAGTTGCCTCTGTTATAATTTAATGAAACATCGTAATGGAAAAACACAAAACCTTAAACACACCAAAAATAGGGCTGAGACTATGTATCTAATATCAGAATGGATATGAACAATCAGAAATTCGATTCTGAGCTCTTGTCTTAAAGGGTTAGTTCACCCAAAAATGAAATTTATGTAATTAATTACTGACCCTCATGTCTTTCCAAACCCGTAAGACCTTCGTTCATCTTCGGAACACAAATTAAGATATTTTTGATGAAATCCAAGGTTGTTGTTTTTTATCCCCCATAGAAAGCAACGTAATTACCGTCATTCAAGGTCCAGAAAAGTAGTAAAGACATTGTTAAAACAGTTCATGTGACTGCAGTGGTTCAACCTTAATGTTATTAAGCGATGAGAATACTTTTTGTGTGCAAAAACAAAACAAAAATAACGACTTTATTCAACTATTTCTTCTCTACTCTGTCAGTCTCATATGCAGTTGACACAGTGAATGCAGTGCAGCGCTTCTGTGTTTACCTCCGAACGCTGGCTCAGTATTGGCCGACTCTGCTCATGTGAGCAGCACGGCGCCTGCGTGTGATGCTGATGCAGGAGCCGGCCAATAATGAGTCGGCGTTCGGGCATAAACACGGAAGCGCTGAACTGCATTCACTGTGTCAACTGTCTTTAATACCTTTCTGGATGTTGAATGATGGAAATTACGATGCTTTCTATTGGGAATTAAAAAGAAAAACCTTGGATTTCATCAAAAATATCTTAATTTGTGTTCCAAAGATGAACGAAGGTCTTACGGGTTTGGGACGACATGAGGGTGAGTACTTAATGACAGAAATTTCATTTTTGGGTGAACTAACCCTTTAATTACTCACCCTCATGTTGCTCCAAACCTGTAAGACCTTCGTTCATCTTTGGAACACAAATTAAGATATTTTTGATGAAATCCGTGAGCTTTTTGGCCTCCGATAGACTGCAACACAATGACCAATTTCAAGGCCCAGAAAGGTAGTAAAAGACAGTTAAAATAGTCCATGTGACTGCAGTGGTTCAACCTTAATGTTATGAAGTGACGAGAATGCTTTTTGTGCACAAAAAATAAACAAAAATAACAATTTTATTTATCAATTTCTTCTCTCCCATGTCAGTCTCCTACACTGTTGACGTTGTAACCACAGTGCAGCGCTTCCGTAATCTACGTCAGAACGCCGACTCATTATTGGCCAGCTCCTGCGTTAGCATCACACACATGCATCGTGGTGCTCAGGTGAACAGCATCGGCTAATACTGAGCTGGTGTTCGGACGTAAACACGTAAGCGCTGCACTGCGTTCACTATGTCAACTACATAGGAGTCTGACATGGAAGAGAAGAGATTGTTGAATAAAGTCGTTATTTTTGTTTTGTTTTTGCGCACAAAAAGTATTCTCGTCGCTTCATAAAATTAAGGTTGAACCACTGCAGTCACATGGACTATTTTAACAATGTCTTTAGTACCTTTCTGGGCCTTGAAAGTGGTAATTAAATTGCTGTCTATTGAGGAGTCAGAGAGCTCTCGGATTTCATCAAAAATATCTTAATTTGTGTTCCGAAGATGAACGAAGGTCTTACGGGTTTGGAAAGACATGAGGGTGAGTAATTAATGACAGAATTTTGTGAGGTGCATATACATGGTTTGTTTTCCATGTCAAAATACTTTTGAATCAATGTACTGAAATAAATTCTCAATCGGAATAATTGTCTTTTAATTAATCAACATCAATGATAAGGAGCTGGAAATAATGCACACATTATGTTAATATGGCAATTTCTCTGCTAGAATACATATTCAATACGGTAATTAGAATGTTATTGTGTTAGAATATGTTAATGTTAGATTATAAATTTACTATGAGAGCATTGTTTTCCCTGCATTTTAATCATCTGTTATTTTTTTCCACTTGAGCCCTGGTTAATTTCCGATCTACAGTGGTTTATAAGTTTACAACATTTAACTTTCCACCCCAACCATTTCCTGCCTTTTCACTGGCTACAAAGTGGTCTTTGGTGTGCTCATATGAAGGGGACGCCATACCTTTCAGCACGACCGATTTCAAATGGTGCTAGAAAACCCCAGTCAACTCTGAACACCAGAGGAAATCAGTCATGCTACAAAAGGTAGAAGCATAGCAGAGGACTGTTTTTGTGTGGCACCAATAAACAAGCTTTTAAATAAATAGCGCAAATGCATTTAAAGATGAAAAACAAATCGAATTCCAATATCACTCAGTTGAAACACATGTCTTCTAGTCTTCTTCTAGTCTTCTTCTAGTCTCATATACTCATATTGATTTATGAATTGCTTCCAGAGGACCTTTCCATAGATTGCATGCACATTGTTTTTGGTGGTTCATGTGTCTCTGTGGTAATTGGAGGGCCCCTCTGAAGGACGCTGTAGCATGTCATAGCAGCTTAGCCATGGACCATCAGTGCTGAAAAGAGGATACCTCCCAGAATCAGCATGGCAGCGGATCTGTGTGAGACGTGGGAATAACCAGCACAAACACACACACACACATTTGTCATTTTAATTGCTAGCTTTAATTGCTTTTAAATTCATACACTTTTATATATTTCACATCCTTTTGATACATAAAATTGAAATAACATCCTTCAGTCACTCAATTTTAAATGAATAGAAACTTAAAGGGACCATTCACCCTACTTACCCTCATTTCTGTTTAAAATATCCTTTTTTTTATTGATCTTATTAAGTATTCTGATTTTTTGAGATAGTGAATTGGTGGGTTTTTGTTAAATGTGAGCCAAAATCATCACAATTAAAAGAACCAAAGACTTAAAGTACTTCAGTCTGTGTGCACTGAATTTATTTAATACACGAGTTCCACAATTTGAGTTGAATTACTGAAATAAATGAACTTTTCCACGACATTCTAATTTATTGAGATGCATCAAGTCTTCTGGTGCCATACAATAGCTTTGAGAATTCAATTGAAATTTAAAGGTGCAATAAGTGATTCTCTACAGAAACATTTTTTGTTATATTGGTTGAAAGTCTCCTCATATCCTGATAGCAATCACTATTTCATTGAGTTTCATTGAATTATTATATTCGGTCCGAATGAAATAATGTCCTTCCTGCTTGTCAACGTATGTTTTTACATACACCCTGTTTGCGCAGACATCATACGTCATCAGCGCGTTTAATGCTATGCAGAGTTTATACAGACAGACGTCAGTCACGGAGCAGCGCAAACAAACAGCAGCCACCTTTTACAGTTCTTACCAAATCAAAACAACGAGCTTATGCTGCGTTCACGCCATAACTACCTTAATTAATAGATGGTAACCCGGTGACGTTCTAAACAGAGCTTTTCAGTCAGACTCGGAATTATGTGTTTCCATGTCAACGGTATCAACACCGAAATGAATCTGCAGCAGTCAGGTACAAGCTCTCTAAGTTGTTTACATTCATTATTATTGTAATGTTATGTGCTTTGAGACATGAGCTAGTTTAACGCCATCTCTTGTGATGCTTTGCCGAGAGCAGCCGTGTGTGTGTTCATGTGTTTTTGAGGAGGCGTGGCTTTGGATGATGAGTTGCAGGGAGGGTGGGATTGTATGCTTTCAATGCTAGCAAGCTAACGTTAGCATTTCCCAGATCACCTACTGCACCTTTAAGTCATTATTCACCAAAAATATTCTTATCTCTTGCAGCTGAGAGCAGCTCTCAAATCAAATATGGTTCAGTTTTTAATGGTGATGCTTTATGTTATTGATGTCCAGCCTGCGCCATAACAGCCATATTTGATTTGAGATTACCTGTGATGTAGCTTCAGCTACTAACTCTAAAGTCTTTAATATTAGTTAAAGACTTTAAAGGTGAATAATGGCTTAATTTTAAAGCCCTTAATATAAAAATTAAGTCTTTGATATCACTCTTTTTGTATGTTTCCATAATTTGCAATGTGTGCACATCTGTTATACATCTCAAAAATGTGTTTTAGGGTTTCATGATCCTTTAAGTTCAGCCCCTATGGCCAGTGAGCATTTCTGTCAGTTTTAGTTGAATGTAGTTAGCCACACCTGTACTTAACCAGACAGATTTGAAAAGAAAAGACGGATTTGTTTAAAGACACACCTGTGGTGTGTATACAAATCTCTACATGTTTGCAGTCATTAAAAATCACACAAAATCAACTCCAGTCCAATCTTTAATATTTACACCAGAAATCAATTGACACGTGATATATTGACTTTTGGGGGAAAGTAGTACATTTCCAAAGATACAGTGCTATTGTGAACAGAAATGTCACAGACTGATGTGATCATAAGTGAGTAGTCGATACTACTACTATAAGTATAAGATGCTAGCAGATGTTGCAGCTGTTTTTTTATTATTATTATTATTATTATTAATGCACTACAGTTTTTAAAGCAAGTACTCCACATAGGTACAGGGTAAGTAGTGTAAGTTTTTCTTACCTTGCTTTAGTATTTGTACTTAGGGGAAACATAAAATAAAACAGCATATATTATAATGATTTCTGCATGTCCCCGAAGGTATCTGATCATGAAGATTCTGATAAATATACTGTAAAACTATAATGCATTTGAAGCATTTGAAGACATGGTGATTACCGTTTTCTGAGCCACTTTAAATTAAGTGTCTTTAACTATTATGAACTAACATTTAAATTAATAATTTTAAGTTTTTACATTATACTTATATTTAAAATACCTACATTCAAATACAGGTATAATTAATGGCTGCGGCTATTTGCACTAAATGCAAATAGCAATAGATGCTATTTACACTAAGTTAAAATAGCAATATATTCTAATTACACTAAGTGACAATAGCAGCATTTTCTTAACGATATGCTATTTACACGATGAAAATAGCGATAGATTCTATTTACGCCATGTAAAATTATCAGTTCTTTGCGATAAGAGTAAAGATGCTATCTATACTTTATATTGGCAGATACTATTTGCACCTCACTATTTTTGTACTTTAACAGAATGCAATAATACCATAGAGTGTAAATGATTATATTTATTAAAATTATTAAATGGACGCTGCCTTATTGGGAGAATAAAAACCCTCCCTACACCTAACCCTACCCAATAAACACTTTTAATATTATCAAACACTCGTTTGCAGTTTATTTCCACTTTCAGAACATTATTTTAATTTTTATTGAAAATAAATGCAAACTCGGCAAAAGGCGGATTCGGACCCGCGTCGATCGCGTTAAAAGCCAGGTCTGCGAGCCTTATTCGCTACTGCTGCACCACTGAAGATTTTTTAAAACAACCAGACATTGGTGGGCGGAGCTAGTGTAAATAGCGTTTGCCAACAAGGGACACTATTTGCACTTAGTGTAAATAGACACTCTGATAATTACATTTATAATTACACAGTTGACCCTTCCCTTACCCCTTAACCCTAACCATACCACCAAACCTGTGCCTAACCTTACCCATATCCCACCTCAATAGCAGCAAAAGTGTCTTGCAATTCAATATGAACACAATAGGTGCTTTGTACCTAGCATTTTATTCATATACTTTAAGTACATACTAGTTATAGACACCTAATATAAAGTGTGACCATGTTTTCTTTGGGTAGAAACTTGGAATTTATTTAATTTTTAATGATTTTTCTCTCATCCAGTATAATAGTGTTACAGTGTCACACTAATCACCTTTTACGCTATTATCCTGCAATGCAGAACAACCTGGCTATTTTCTTTACAGTAATTTGTTGCGTTATCATTGAAAATGCCTTTGCATTGATTTGATAACTAGAAAACTGTTAAATTTCACACAATCCTCACGTTTTTTATGATGAGGGAAGATTGGGGGCTCGTCTGTCTGGTCCGTCTAACGTGAACTAGGTCAGTGCTCTTTTTTTTGTGCTGGATACCATTGCTTCTTGTCTGTGTCCTCCACGTGCACTCAGTAACCAAGACTCAAACGGATATGAACTGACTTGCCCACTGGCACACCCTTATCAGTAATTACTGGGGCTTCTCAATTATAAAAAGCAGGCTGGATCAAACATGGCCTTTTTTTGAGGGCGTGACCTCAAGGAGAGCACATGGTGATGGGATATGACTACAAATCCATGTGGGTTTTAAAAGCAGGGTGTCATGCAGAGGATTTAGTGTAAAGAAATGCAGCAGTTTCGAATATGTATTACTGTAATTGAACCGAAAGTCCTATAGGGTATCAAGTGTAAAGCATATTATTTGAGTCACAATATTTATAGATAATTGCAACCAATAAATATTAGCTTAAGTTCACGAGAACCATATTTTATTTAACATACTTAAATAATGTTATTATTATTATTATGTATCGTAAATAGGAATAAATATAGTTTCTTATAACTTAACAGAATGAATATATTTTTCATATATGTAACACTCATCTGGTCTGATGTAAGACGTTGGATCAGCAGCTGAAAGTCAATGTATTTGATATATATATTCATCAACTTTCAAGCTATTGTGAATAGTCTTACCTTTAGATAAAGTGCAGTAAAAGAGATTCAAAATTCTTGTAGATCTCTTATAGTGAAGAATGGACAGTCCCAAGAAAGGTACCCAGCCAGTGTGTGGGGTGACCATGTGCTCATCATTCTTCAGCAGCACAGTGATGCCGTCTTGGCGTGTGTGTGTGTTTGTGTGCGAGTGAGTAAGAAAGAAGAAGCGAGGAAGAGTGAAATAAATGAAACAATGAATTCGGTGCTGTTTTAAAGACAAACGTGGCTAAAAATGAGAAACGAGAAAAAAAAAGAAAAAAAAAACCTTGACGATTAAAAACAAAGGAAAAGACTGAATGAAGAACAGCATGATGTGAGGATGCAGTGGATGAGAGATGAGAAGCTAAGAGAAGCATGGAGGCTTGTCTGTCTGGAAACAGTCTCTCAGACAGACTTGACAGCCCCCCGCCCATGCCCCCCAAACTGCTGGCTTTGAAAACACCCCTACACCCACCAAACACCCCTCCCCTCTCTCCCTACCCTCACCAACAGCCATGGCAACTCCCCAACACGGCCTTTGTGAGATTTTCGCATTTTTATGTTGCACTTTTAATACTGTTAATGAACTAAAACTGTTTTATCTCAGAGTCTTTTGTTAACAAGCAACGTGTTTTTAGATCTGTTGTCTCATGACCCAGTGCATGTGAGGTGAATATGGGCCAGGGTGCCCTCTAAAGGCAACCACTGTAAATAGCAGAATGGTACTCATGTGAGAGCATGTGATTATGCTGTATACCTGCACAGCCTCATTTTTTGGTGTGTCATTCTTATACTGTCATGATACACTGATGGTCTTTCTAACAGTCAAATTTATCTTGTGATTTGTGACAGGTTCTTTGATGATTGTTGAATAGAAAAAAATAACATGTATAGTAGCAAATTTATTGTTTATATTGAACACAATTTTTTTCTCCATGTAATTTGCATGATAAAATGTAAAAATTTAAAAGGATAGTTCACTCAAAATTCACCCTCACATCGTTCCAAACTAGTGTTGTCAAAAGTACCGACCGTGATACCAGGTCAGTGCTGAAATTTTAAAAATGTGATGCTTTGAGCCCTGTTGAGTGGTTTCGTAAACACCTCTGATTGGCCATTGTGTTCACGTGCTCATCAGATATGTCTCTGATTGGCCACAATGATCAACACTTCAAAAACATGTTGTAAATAGATGCTCTTCACTGAGCGCTTACAGAGATATATGCGGGAGCATTTGAAAACACACAGAAGTGTCTGAATTTAAAAGCGATTTGAAAGCGGGAGCTCCCACAGACATATCTGATGAGCACGTGAACACAAAGGCCAATCAGAGGTGATCACAAAACCGCTCAACAGCGCTCAAAACATCACATTTTTAAAATTTCAGTACCGACTTGGTATCGCAGTCGGTACTTTTGACAACACTATTCCAAACCCTGATGAATTTCTTCCTTCCATGGAAAAGCAAGAAAATATTTAGTCTGCCATACACCATTCATGTGCGAAATCGGAATTTGTGCATTTAAGTTGCATAAATGTATGGAAGCCCGTTTCCGCCACTAAATAAAAAAATAAAAACAATAATTGCGACTTTTTATCTCAGAATTCTGACTTTTTATCTCGCAATTGCGAGTTTATATCTCACAATTCTGACTTTTTTTCTCACAATTCTGACTTTTTTTCTCACAATTGTGAGTTATACAGTCCGAATTGCGAGTTATAAACTCGCAATTGAGTGATATGAAGTCACAATTCTGAGATATAAACTCGCAATTGCGTGATATAAAGTCAGAATTGCAAGAAAAAGTCAGAATTGTGACTTTATATCATGCAATTGCGAATTTATATCTCAGAATTCTGACTTCATAACTCACAGCTGTGAGAAAAAAAGTCAGAATTGTGAGAAAAAAAGTCAGAATTGTGACTTTATATCATGCAATTGCAAGTTTATATCTCAGAATTCTGACTTTATATCACGCAATTTGAGAAAAAAAGTCAGAATTCTGAGTTTAAAAAAACAGGCTTCCATATAAATGAGATTTGACCTACAGCAGAGGGAAAGATTTTCAGTAAGTAACAACTTAAATTTCTGTCTATTCTTTACATATAGCACCAAAAGACTTGTAATATAGTGCAGGATTCATATGGACCAATGGTACTTGTTTTTTTGTCACCCCCTGGACACCATTCACTTTCATGTATGGAAAGAGCAGCATGAACATCCTGACAAACATCTCCTCATGTTCAACATAGAAAATAAAATCAACAAAATCAACTTTGGAAGATCATGAAGGTGAGTAAATGACATAATCTTCATTTTTGGGTGAACTGTGCCTTTAAGTTGAATTGTAGCATGCAGGTACATTACCTGTACCTGTACATTATCTGTCAGAAAGGTACATAGTTTCCTCATGTTTTCTATTTAATGCCCGCCATCAGGTGAAACCACCAGTTAGCCTGCACAGTCCAACCTTTCTGCTCGCAAAGTGCAATCTGCTGCAGGAAGTGATTCCGAGCCTCTTCCTCCCCTTGGTCCTGCTGCAGTGCAGTACGTAGGTAGCGCATGTCCTGTGACGTGCTGAGCTCAGGAATTCCCGTGAGGAGCATTAGAGAGAAGAGCGTGACAAGAAGGCGAGACTGAGACCGGAGGGACAGATAGGCATTGATACAGGTGTCCTAGAGAGAGAACAGATAGGCTGTAGCATTTTGTTGACTTGAGCTTAATAACACTGTAACACTGAGAAGATTTTGACAGTGCAGAAGAGCATACCATAAATCTCTTGAAGTAGAGGCTGGGACGGCCTTTCACCCTGCCCATAACATACAGGAAGTCAGGGGTGAGGACAAAGGGCACCCTTTCTCTGTTCACCCCCATGAAGCTCTTAGTGTTGCCCAAGATATGGCCAAAATCAATGTGGAACAAGTTGCCTGAGAAGAACAGAAGATTTAATATTAGTTAGATTCTCAGTATACACATTCATTAGTAAAACACTTGTATGTCTATTTATGCCCATATTCTGTGCTATTGAAACCTCTACAAATCTTTTCATAATACTCTGGGCATTTTGGATGGATGGTAGATGTCAAATATCTGGCATTAATCGTATTTTAGTAACCAGCTGTAACGACTAAAGTATTCCATAGATCATTTTCTTGTAATATGTTTGTCTGCATTGTTTACTGGTTTTGCAGATTTTTAAAAAATTCCCTAACGTAAAATGGCTTTTTTTTCAATGTCAGAAGCAAAGGACAAAATTAACTTGTTCTTTTACCTTGTTCAGTGATCATAATGTTGTCGTTGTGGCGGTCACCTATACCCAGCACATATGTGGCCACACAGTAGCCCGCACATGAGTTCACAAACTTCTCCATTGCTTGAAAGTGCTGTTGCACCAAAGTTCAAGACATAACGAAGAGAATTATCAGATACCTGCTTATCAGACTGTAGAGACATCTCAGATCTAATGGAAGGTAGCTGACTGAGAGAGGGCAGCTCACATGAAATAGTATTATACACTATATCTGCTTACTTTTTCCTGGAATGGGCATTTCCTCTGAAGCCAGTCATACAAGGCATTGTTTTTGAAAGCTCCCGCCATACCTCCCTGACTCTTCTGAACTGAGGCAATAGTGATCGCATTTCGCACAATCTCAATCATTCCTGTGTCAAAGACAGATACAGCTAAGTGTCAACAGTCACTTGATCAGTTTGTTGGTCATTAGACTTTTTTTTGTACCACGCAATTCTACACAATCAAGTATCCCTGAGTACTGTGTCAAAATTATTATTTTTTAAAATATATTTTTGCTTTGCATTTCTGTCAATTTGTTAAATGTTTTAAATGCTCTCACTGCGGAATTTACTGCTGTTAAAAGAATAAGAGTAAGACTAGTCATTACCTATGTTATATCCTGTTGAAATGCATCCATAAGGCACCAGGTTCAAGTCTAAACCTTTTTCTTGCCAAATTGAGTCCATGACCACTAGAGTCTGAAAAACAAGATTAAAAACCCTTACATTTCTTAATAAATTAAGTTTTATAGTTGTTAGTGAAAATCGATCTGTTATGAAAATGGTTTTTGAATTTGAATTGTTTTCATTTACCTGGATGATAAGCATGTCCTGTCGGAGGTCATCTCCATGCTTAAAGATGATGCCGACAGGAGGAGAGGCTGGAGCTTCTGACTGTACGCAGGAGAACTCAAGCCAGAGTGGCTTTTTCTTAGAGGCCATGATCTTACAGTCTTTCAGCTGTGTGAGGGAAAGTTTGAGTTAAAGGGTTTACCTAAAAAGCAGTTTACCCAAAAATGAAAATTTTGTCATTTACTCACCTTCATGTCCTTTCAAACCTATATGACTTTCTTTCTTTCTCTGACAAACACAATTAAAGACATTTTGAATAATGTGTCAAATGGATTTATCCATACAATAAAAGTATTTGGACATCCAATACACTGGGACATTTTTCAAAATATCTTATTGTGTCATATATGTTTGGAACAGCATGAGGGTGAATAAATAATTAGAGATTTTTTCTTTTATGGTATACTATGTATTTAATACATAGTATTAAATTCTGTATTCATATCTGTTTATGAAGGCCTAAAAACAGTTTATGTTGGGAACAAGTTCTAGTTGGGTTGGGAGTAAATCAATCCCCCAACATAGAAAAGCTTATGTTTGCGATAAGTTTGAAAACAATTAAATATTCAAGCATATACTGGAAACCATAAATATGATCAACTCACTATGATGCTTCCTGCTCTGACACGGGGATCAAAAGGCACCAGGAAGTCGGAGGGTAAACAGCAGTCCTCCAATAACTCCTGCAGCTTCTGAGGAGCTGACACACATACATGATGATGAAGACGTATGTATAAAACACAAGTAGTACTGAGGGCACAGTTGTTTGAAATTTACCTGTTGATGGAAGGTCTGTCTTTTCTGGGTAGAGCACCTTAACTGCTAGAGCCACATCGTGCAGGCATTTGACGACTTGTACTTGATGCTGGAATTCAGTCAGCATTGCCTCTCCACAGCCCAACAAGTATGCCTCCAGGATAACTGCCATACGCTGGCGGAAAAATGGACACCCTGCCACCTCACTCCGCAAATACCAGAAAAAGAAGTGTCCGATCCGTCTGCTCTGTGTTCCAGGAAATGGCAACAGTACATGGAGTTAACCTTTTTCAGGTGAAATGTTGTTTTTGGTGAAAATTATAGAGATGTGAAACATTGTCTAATGAAGCATGCATTGCATAGCTAGAAACATATGACTCACCCTTAGTGCTCTTTTGAGAAGGAATCTTGCCAGACAGCTATCATGATATGGCTCGACTTTAAGGGTCTACAGAAATAGCATGCTTTATTGGAAATCACAAATTGGAGAAAATTCCAAGAAATAGCTCTTAGAAGGCTCATTACTTTGATACTGGTGTTATTGTATAGGTCAGTATACTTTTAGAGCAATTTACCTGAACCAGCTGCAGCAGGTACTTAAGTACCTCATCATTGGATAGGATCTCTAATCTTTGAACTGCCAGTCTTCTGACCTTTGTGTCTGCAAAATCCACACTCAGGAGCTCAAGGGCCACAAACAGCTCTATGTCCTCTGGATCCCAGTGACTCAACAGCCAGTAGACATCCTGGACCGCAGCTGGCATCATCCAGTCGACCTTGCGCAGAAACTGGGGTAAATTTGAGGCATAGTGGACACTTTCTTCTTTGAGTCTCCTGAGGGTGAAGGGTGTTGTTGCAGGAGCCTCATTGGATGGGGAGGAGAGTCTGGATTCTCCTGAAAGGTCCAGTGTAGAAGGGCTTGAGATAGGAGATGTACCACTAAAAGAGGAGCTCTTACCATGCGGCAGGACAACAGGAAAGCTGTAGCGATCCAGCATGAAGGTAATTGCCATTGATTTAGCTACATCAGGGTTAGTGGCGGTAGACAGCTTTTCTGCTTCATAAGTGAATGGCTCCTCGTCCCATTCTGGGAAAGCCCACATGTGCAGAGTGTGTGGACCTTGGCTAAGAAGGGATCTGTGGTCAATCAGCTGGAGGTTTACAAAGTATAGTACTTGCCCTTTTCCCTTCTGGTAATCTGGTACTTTAGAGGAGTTTGACTTTGTGTCCTTGGTTGACGTGCCTTCTGTGGTACCGGCATTAATTGTGAGGCCTAATTTCGCTCCGTGAGGGATATCCCTGATCAGAATGTCAAATTCCAACCAGGTGTTCCACAGCACTTCATCTGTAAACTCTTTTGGAGTTGAACAAACTGATGACACAATCTTTCTACCATATATTATGATGGCTTCCACATGAACAAATGGAGGTACCTTACTTGGTAGTTCTGGGATGTCAAACCCTAAGAGTTTAACCCTGAATTTTCTCTCACAGTCCCACAGAGAAATCATCACAATGTCCTCTACTTCCTTCCCTTTAAGGGAAAGTTCCTCATGGGAGATTGAGAGACCAGTGAGACTGTCCACCAGCGGCCAGTACTCTCTGCTTACTGTGTTATCTGGAAGGGATGAGATGGCAACCACTGAGAGATGAAGCTCCAGTGAGTTTTTAAGGCAGTGCCCGACCCACAAGTAGTCTGAGAGCTTAAAGTTTCCACTCAAGAATTCCTCTCTGCCACACACCTTGAGGACATGATCAACAGACCATCCTTCGAATGACAGGTCCCCCTTTGGCAATGATTCCCAGAAGATCTTGAGGAGATCCCTGGGGGTGTGTGTCAAGTCAGCATTAATGGAAATATTTGATCTATTATAATAAAGACTCACTGAGAGTTTCCGCTGAAGGTGACCTTGCTGGTCATTTAGGAGCACTGTGGATGTTGTCCATGGTTCAGTGACATAAGCTATAGGATCCCGGTTTTTCAGTTCTTCCCTTCGCGGTGTGGCAAACTTTCTTCGGGTATAGCCTAGCTCACTTAAACGATTAGTGTCTGAGGAGTCCAAATCATAGCCGATTAGTTCGTTCAGAATGCTCTGGAAGCGAATTCTCTCCTCAGAGGTAGTTTTCTGAGCCAACACAGTGACACAGACAGTCTGAAGACCATCAGTACCCTGAAACCAGGGTGCGTCCAAAGTTCGTAATACCTGAAAGTCATCATAAATTTCATACCACTCCTCCTCCTTCTGGTACAACAGACTGTATCGTTCTGGGTCCAGAAGTGCAAATGGCTCTGAAAGTCTATTATTCTCTTGTGCTAGCATACACAGGCGCACACGAAGCTGATGGACGCTGCATTGCCCTGGGAGTTTGATCTGAACGGGCTCCTGCCTGTCCAGTGACTGGAATCCTTCCCTGGCCGGTAACTTACAAATAAATACAAGGCTGTTATCAGAGCAAGGTTCCTGTTGCTGGTGTGCATCCCATTTGTTCTCCATGGATGCTGGAACGGAATAGAGTTAACATGAGCACATTCAGCTATAACTACTTTTATTTTAATATGAAGGTTAGTCTAAAACAGAGAATGTCTTGTGCTTTTTGTGGTACAGAAATGAATCATAGAATCAACTAGAAAGAAAAATCAACTAGTATCCAAGTTGAGCCATTTGTTTTAAAGAAAATGGTGAAATGGTGCTTGCACTTTTTAAACTCTATAGGTGCGTTCCATTCGACCGTAAGTGGACTGCGAAGTGGACTTCACAGGGTATTTCGCCATCTTAAGTGAGATTCCAATCCGAAGGGAGTGAACATGTTCAGTTTGAAGGGCACTGCGAACTGCATAGGGAATAAGGGCACATCGATACATCACTTCACAGGAAGTAGAGAGGTAAAATCACCCAACTGTCATTGCGCACCGCGTCACCAGTCAGAACTACGATGGAGATGGATGTTGAAAGAGTTTTTAAACGGCTCTGCGATGGAGGAATTTACGTATGCGTTTTGAGTATTTATAAATGTTGTTATTATTATACAACGAAAGTATGAATGGTTATGATGATGAGTGTTACATTTGCATATTTTATTGTATGAATAGGCATGACAAAGTAAAAGTGTTGAAAAGCAGCTGAGGCTGTCATTTTTTTATTTTACTTTAATTACCTCAGGAGTTAACCAAATGAGAATTTATTTTGATATTGCATGACAGTTTACAGCTTCAAATCTGTTAAGAGTCAATTTTAAATTAGAAAGTAAATTATAATATCTATTTATTTATATCATAATCTGCGCGACACCGTTGTTGACTTTCCTTGATGACGTTTTCAGGGCGTTCCAACTGAGCGATTATTGTCAGCGAAGTCCACTTCAACTGATATACCGTGCTCAGGGAGTAGTGAGCAGTGAGCACTGCGTAGGGACCCTGTCGAATGGAACGCAGCTTATGTCATGAGGCTAAGGTGATTTGACTGAGCAAAGGCCAGGGCACTTTCTTAAATTGATTTTTAGTGTTTTGCTATGCAGTTACTATTTAAAATCATGGTGTAGTTGTTATCTTGGTGAGACTATTTTACATTCCAACAATGTTGCGGGTAAACACTGAGTGTTGCTTCCTCCTTGCATTTCCCCGTCTTTGTTAAACTAAAAAAAACATGGATAATTTTTCTTAAAAGCAAATGTTTAATGTAAAAACAAATGTGTGTGTGTGTGTGTGTATATATATATATATACAGTATGTAATGTATTATAAAAAATATTATGTAACAAAAAGGTAACAACACTATAGCTTTTCTTACTCTACTCTCTCCTACTATAATAATAATAATATTATACCAGTTGCAACTGTTTTCAAGTAAATACAGGTTAAGGAAGGTTTTGGGTTAACATGTCTACAAAGGTTTTGGAACAGACAAACTGGTTCTGTCAGCCAGAAGAATGTATCAGTCTTGAGCATTGTCACGCTGAGCTGTAGCCAAGTCAGAAGAAGCAACAGTCTTTTGTAAGTATCATACTGTATAAATAAAAAGTTTTTTAAAACATGTTTAAAATACCAACTAAATGTCAACTTATGTTGCATGATTATAATGAATCAGTAAAACTGCACTTACCTATTCAGCCTGTGGATTGTGTGCGAGTGTGTTAGGAACAGTTCAATTTCCCTTACTGTAATGCATCAGTGTGAAGTGACTGATTACACAACGACTCATCATTTCCTCATTCCTTTGTCTTTGTGCACCTGAGAGGAAGAAATTTTTAATCACTCCAGACTTGTTTTCTCTTGTTGGTTTCATTTAATTCACAATGAATTTCCCTTGACCAAATTTTATGTATAAATATTTATTTTTGACCTATTGGTGTATCCAAAATGGTCAATGTTTATGATAATGTCTTTATTCATATTATTTCTTTTATTAATTATTCTATATATAATATTTTTCTTTTACATTTCCTTAATCATTTATATATTTTCTGCTATATGCTCTGATATGTTTGAATATTTCCAAATGTAAGATTTTTGGTGTCTCTTCTGTGCTGTAAGATTGAGTGGGTGTATGTTCCGTTAGAATTACCTTTGTATCAAAATATGTCTGTTTCCATTTCTGCAGACATGAGATAATGCAAGATCTGCAAAATTCTCTTAACGGTGTCAAAACAACACCTTCTGTATCTATTTTCATCTACCTTTGACATTTGACTCTGACCTAGCCATTACACCAACTATGACATAATGGATAAGTCAATTTGACCTTTTCTTATTAGACCAAAACATAAGAGGAGAAAGTTTGCTCTTATTCTGCTTCTACTCTTTTTGCCTCTCTTTCTGCTTTTCCTTTCATTCTGCAAATATCTTCGTTCTTCCTTTTTCTGTAATCTGATCTTCACTCTTCATCTGTTAGATACAATACTCTGAACTATTATTTACTTGATTAATTTGTTTGTCTCCATAATTTTACATTTGTTCTTAATAAATTTATTATTCCTTATTATTGATTATTGATCTCTGACATAATCATTGCTGGGATGCCTGGATCTCAGTGCATCACCTATTACCATCTCTCTGTATTTAAACCAAAACTTTAATATTATATTAGTTTAAGAGTTATTCAAGGACTCTTATCATTAAGAAGGGGGCTTTAAACTGCATTTGAAGTGCTTGAACTGAACAATGACTCTGAAATTAAATACATGTTACTCTCAGGGAGCTCAACAATAATAGTAGCCTAATTGGTGAGCAAGACCAGTTGTCTATTACAAATTATTGATTTCCCTCAGAAAAATACAAAAGCTATTCTTTGGTCAAGGTCTCTCAAATGAAAATTTAATAAGCTACACACTTTTGTTCTTTTTCCTATTAAATGCACACTTCTGTAATGTATGCAGGAAGCATTCAGGAAAAAGAGAATGAATTTTTCACTTTGGTTTTCACACATTTGCCAGAATGATAATGGACTTTCAGTATATAAATGTTTCATCCTCATTTGATTTATTGCAATTTCCCTATCACTTATTTAGTCATTTAACAGACTCTTTGTCTGTTAATTTTTTGGTGGTTTTTAGCAGGTTTATTAGCCATCATGCAAAAATTGTACGTCTAACTGCTTAGAAAAGAAATGTCTAGCTTATTGGGCTGACTTGTTTTTTTTCATGGTGTAGAGATGTTTGCACATATTCTTCATGCAGTTCACCTTGAATAAATGTGTTTAAGGACCTCTTTAGTTACACAAGGCCTTGCCACCGAATGCTGAAAGAGTCTGTATATGGACAATTATCCATTTTATCACAAAATCCAAATCACAAAAGAAGCAGGGGGCCTAAGGCTTGTTAATGTGTCTGTACTATTTGTACAGCCATTAGTGTATAATGGATTTAGACACAATACCAAATAGTTTATTAAGCGCAGGATATCTCTATGGAGACACCATAGGTGCATTTCTGAACTGATGTATCTTAATAAGGGTATAAAGTTGCATCATAGTTTTATTACTTTGCAGCAAATGATTATAATTATAGTATTAAATTTAGCAAAAGTCTTTCATTTCTACTCAAATTTCAAGTGGAAACAATCAACAATATATAATTAAACAATTATAAACAATTATAAACAATTATATAATATAGCATAATTAAGCTTTTTACAGAGATGGCAACATTGAACTGGACTAAAGTAAAAAAAATTGTCAATAAATAAATACTATACATATACACAAATTCAAATAAATAAATTCATACATATAAATACACACAAATTCATATAAATAAATTAAAAAAAAATGAATATATTGTATTCATTTATGAAGTATTAATCTCTGACCCTGTGTCTGCCATTATACACATTTTTGCTTTGCCTAATTATATCTGCATTCTTGGCAGGTAACCATTAAAGGTGCAGTGTGTAAAATTTGGGAGGATCTATTGACAGAAATGCAATATAATATACATAACTATGTTTTCAGTGGTGCATAAAGACCTTACATAATGAACTGTTATGTTTTTATTACCTTAGAATGAGCCATTTCTATCTCATACACGTGGGTCCCCCTTCATGTCAAGTCGCCATTATGCGCCGGCATGTTTCTACAGTAACCCTAAACGGACAAACTGCTCTACAGATTGCATTTCGTCACTATGTTCGTTGATGTTTTTAGAGGCAGCTTGCATCCTCACTACGTTGAATACGCACAAAGTATTAGTAGTAGTCATTGTCTGGTTTATTAGAAGCAGAGATCATTCTTTGTTAAAAGTAAGAACAAGCCTCATTGCTTCACTGGCTAATGTACTCTCTGCTGCCTCAGACGGCGACATATTTGACGTGTTGGTAAGACGGCCACCGTAGCTTCTCCGTTAGTTGCAGTTCGCAACCTCACCGCTAGATGCCGCTAAAATTTACACATTGCACCTTTAAGAGTGTTAACATTGATGTCCTTTCAGATCGTTAGGGAATTATGAAGAGTGCGATCACGATTATAAGCATATTGTACCATGTCAAGGTTATATCTGCTCAAAGCTGTTTCAAATTTGTTATTTTGAAATTCACAGACTTTGAGCAGCTATTTAAATTCCTTTCTTGTAATAGTAAGCAATCAATGATATATTTGAAATATACAAAAATAGGTGATACTTTACAATAAGCCTCAATTTTTCAACATTTTCATTTTTGGTTAATGCTGAATATCTACTAACTTCCAAAAATGTATTTTTTTTAATTAATTTAATGTATTCATATATGAACCTGAATTAAGAATGAACAAATAAAAAAAATATCACAAACAGATTAATAAATAGCATTTTTGTTCATTGTTTGTTCCTGGTACCTAATACATCAAAATAATATTAACAAATTTAACCTAAATGTAAAGTCAAGTTTACTATGTTTTGCATTAAAAGCATTTTGCATCAAAGTTTTATATTGTGCGTTATTATAATCTCACAATAAACCTTGACAACAAGACCTACACATGACACACTCATCAATCTTCCTTCCATTCTGTTTCTTCAGAATTTTGCCAGGAGACTAAAAATTCCCTGAAACATCTCGCAGTAGAAGATAATCCCGGGCTCACTTAACGGTTCAGCCTCCTCCACCACAGCAGCCTAGGCAGGGCTTCCCTCACCTCCCTGTTGCGCAGACCGTAAATGAGTGGATTAATGCAAGGAGGCACCTGAAGCATCACCAGCAGCATGATGTGAAGGGTCCCCGCTGACTTCCAGTCTCCGGGATAATCCAGCGAGCGAATCATGGCCATGTTGCCTTCAAGTTCCCACAGAGCATCCGAGGCTATCTTCAGGAAGATGGGGAGCAGCTGAAGCAGCAGCATTGAGCAGTAGAACATCACGGTTTTGCGTGCCCTTATATTGACCTGCTGGAAAGGCTGAATGGCGTTGCGCGCCTCCTGATACATGCGCAGGTACGAGAACGTGTAGGAAAAGATGCAAAGCAGCGTCACCGTGAGTCCAACCACTTTGCGAAACACCGCAGCAGCCCGTGGAAAACCCAGGTGGGACTCCAAGGTGTCCGGCTCACAAAGGAGTCCTGTAATGGGTTTGCCCAGCAATGAGTTATCATGCCCTAAACTGAGCAAAGTTGTTATCATTGTCGATAAACACACTGAAATAAGCCACGTGAGCCCGACTATGAGGTGAAGGCGTGTGGTGGTTAGTATACTGAGGTAGTAGATGGACTGACACACGTACAGGTAGCGCTCCAGCGCCATGCAGGTGATAGTAAGCACAGTGCAGAAAACACAAACGGTGTTAATAAAGAACTGAGTGACACACCAAGCTCCGTACGGCAGCGTGGTCTTCTGCAGCAGGCAGTGTATCACTGTTGGACCTTGGGTGACAATGAGTAGAATGTCACTCACTATGAGGTTTTTCAGCAAGGCAAAGCGTGGCTCCCAGGATAAGTCTTCTGAACTACCCAGACTACACAGAGTGCACCCATTGATCAAAAGTGAGATAATGGTCATCACCACAAAGACACACACCAGTACCTGCACAGCTGTATCTGAAGGCAGGATGGATCTGAAGAGGCAGCGTCCCTGGTCCAACAGCTGGAGGGTGTCTAAAGTGATGTTGCGGGCATCCTGGTTTGGAGTCGGACACGCGCAGGCTGCAGCCCATAACATGATACCTGGTAAAGCACGTGTGAAACGCATCCGGACGAGGACGAGCGATTTTATGGCAGCTTTGGGATTTTGACAACTCTGTGGCTTGATGTTCGTGTTTGTTGCGACTGCACGCGATGCGTTTGCAGAACATATGAGCAGGTGAGTGACTTGAATAAAGGTGGAGCTTAAATTCATTCAAAGAGACATATCTCTCGTAAAAATAACCAGTAGAAAGAGTTCGCCTTGATTGCACTTATAAGTTAACCCGTTCAAACCCAGTTTTTTTTTTAAACCTGCAGAGGTGTATTAGAATGGATTGTACTAATTGTGAATTGTTCCTTTCTGACCTTAAAAATAATAATAGGCCTAAATATTGTAATGTTTTTATGTTATTCATTGTAATGCTGTGGGTGTTTGTATATAACAGCAAAATAGCTTTATCAAGACATATCAATTCAAATATCTCATAACTGTTGCATAAACCACTGATACATTTTCGAATGCATTTGTATAACGTTTTCAATAATGCATTGACATTACGAGACGTTTTCTAGTAGCTTGATGAGGCTATAAACCTTTCTTACACAAAAGTTATCGTGTCTCGAGAAGAGAAACCCACACTGACTGCAAATTACCAACCAAATAAAAACGCATAGTCTTTCCATGAGTGTTGTCGCGAGTCGCTCTCTCGCTGATATACCTTATGTTTTGGGGGTTAAACAGCCTACTTAAAATACAATTTATCATCTTTAAAAAAAAAATGCACAAGCTTTCGTGTCAAGTTGTTAACCCGCCTCGATGTGAGATCCACCAGTCAAAGAGGTTCCCTCATCTCAATCGATTTTTTTTTTTTTTTTGGTTGACTGGTTAAAATGAATCTCGTGTTTTTCCGTGGGTATTCGGCCATATTCGTGGGTGCGCACGACGAGATCGGCACCTAACAGTTTTCACCCATAGAGGTGAACAGTTTTTTAAAGTTTTTTTTTCTCCAAACCAAGAAGTCAGAAATGGCAAGTTGCTCCATTCCTTTTATACTAGGAGACTCTTGCAGGTAAAACAACAACAACAACAAAAAAAAAAACTAAATAAATAAATTGCTACATCTAAGGAGTCATATCATTGTTAAATTAAAGAATTGATTTTAGATTGGCAGGAAATTATGGTTAATCATCTGTCCACTAAATTGGACATCATGCATCACATTTCAGCTACAACTATTATACTATTACTGTGACTGTTGTTCTTGAAATTCTTCATCTGCAGTAACATTTTTGGCTGTAAATAAATGTATTTGTGTTATATTGTAATTCGCAGTTATGCTACATCAAAAAAGTAATCTGATTACATAATGCACATTACTTGTAAAGCATACTTGTAACATCAAAAAGTTATGATTACGTAATGCACATTCATTGTAAAGCGTTACTTGTAACATCAAAAAAGTAATCTGATTACATAATGCACATTACTTGTAATGCATTACTTGTGACATCAAAAAAGTAATCTGATTACATAATGCACATTACTTGTAAAGCGTACTTGTAACATCAAAAAGTTATGATTACGTAATGCACATTAATTGTAAAGCATTACTTGTAACATCAAAAAAGTTATCTGATTACGTAATGCACATTACTTGTAAAGCGTACTTGTAACATCAAAAAGTTATGATTACGTAATGCACATTAATTGTAAAGCATTACTTGTAACATCAAAAAAGTTATCTGATTACGTAATGCACATTACTTGTAATGCGTTACTTTACTTGTAACATCAAAACAGTAATCTGATTATGCAATGCACATTACTAGTAATGTGTTACTTTACTCATTACATCAAAAAAGTAATCTGATTACATAATGCACATTACTTGTAAAGCAAACTTGTAACATCAAAAAGTTATAATTACATAATGCACATTACTTGTAATGTGTTACTTTACTTGTAACATCAAAACAGTAATCTGATTAGGTAATGCACATTACTTGTAAAGCGTACTTGTAACATCAAAAAGTTATGATTACGTAATGCACATTAATTGTAAAGCACATTAATTGTAAAGCGTTAAATATGTAAAATATGTGTAAAAAAGTTAAAATCTTGTTTTTCATGCCCTGAGAGCAACAAAAACACATAGGAAAAAAATTCTGACTGTGGTTATAATTCATGCATGAAAGGGTTAACATGCCAGTACTTTTGACTTTATTTAAGAACAATGTCCACTTAACATCAAAGGTAGACTATTAAAATAAAACACAATTAAGATAAAGTAAAATTAAAAATAATATGTGCGCCGCCTACTAATGGCATTAATAGCTGCAAGCGTTGCACAGATGCAAGCGTTGGTCACATATGCCATCGTATTCCATTTCGTCTTCTTTTGTCTTTGGGTATGACTACTGAAGGAAGATTATAATCTTAATAGAAATAATTAAAAATAGACTAAACATGTGGTTGTGGAAGAATGCAGAAAGAGTTGTTTCAGCGTGAGGTAAGCGATTGTTTATTCCCTTGAGTTGTGATTGACAGGAGTAGATGATCATGCCCCTCCCAAACTTCATTAGAACTCCTTTTGTCTGCATGTAAAAAAAAAAAAAAAAAAAATCTGGTTCAAAGGATGTTGATCAAACATAATCATATAAGCTATTATTTACTGGCTTGTATTAGCATTCATTCGTGCAGTTGTAGAATCAGTGACCACTCTTGATAGATAACAGGGATTTAAGGACAGGACAAAAGAGCGAGGGTGTACGCTCTCTCCTTATTTAGTTTGCTACACTAGTTGTTCTCGAAGATTCAGCTGCTGTCCTTAAGAATGTCCAAGAATAGAGCGAAGAAAAAAGGAGGAGTGTTAGGCAGAGAGACAGGAATGAGAGGTTGACAGTTGCTGCTGTCATTTACCTCAGCTTAACTGTCTTGGAGAGCTTGGGGTGACATAAGGCACTCACAGAGAATAAATGCTTTTTAACTGAGCCCCCAGAGCTTACCTATGTGCTGCTCACACTTCTGCCTTATGGACTGGAGCGGGGGGCTAGATTAGAAACAGTGATCACAGTACACTCACTCTCCACTGAGTGATTTGTTAATTTATGTAAATCTATCCGTAATGAGTAAGCAGCTATTCTGATGCTTAAAGTCATCGTCATAAGTTAATGGAAAATATCTTTTACTTACAGTATAGAGGTTAGTGAGACTAAAAGCCTGAGGGAATTCCATTCATTCATTCATATGTGAACAGATGAATGTGGGAGTCATATTTTAATTGTTTTTGTTTGTTTGTTTTTGAAATGTTGACCTATATGTCAACAGATAAGTGTGGGAATGTCTGTGTTTCTATTTGTTAAAATCTATGTGAACAGTATTGTATTTTAATTTTACTTATTTATTTATTTAATTTTTTTTATTTGTTCATTTTATCTCACAACTTTGGCAACTACATTGACCACATCTGGCTCAAAATCAGCTGATGTCACAGAAGAGCACGTGTGTCTGATGCCTGACCCTCAAAATTAGTTATGAATATAGATAATAATAAGAAAATGCATGACTGTTAAATAATGGACAGCCTTCCATATAACCACTGGCTTTTTTTTTTTAGGAGGCATTGTTGCTGGATGAGCTCAATGAGACTTAACTTTATTTAGATAAGAAAAATTGTAGGCAATATGTGAACAGATGAATGTGGGAATCGTAATTATTTATTTAATTATTTTCCCTCACAGCTGTGGCAACTACACTGACCACATCTGGTTCTAAATCGGCTTTTTCTTTCTGATGTCACAGAAGAATGTGTCTGAAGCCTGAAGTTAACATTAGGTAATAATATATAATAATAATTATAATAATAATAATAAAAAGCTGCATGACTGTGAGATTGTAACGGTATGTGACCACAGGTAGAAGAAAGCAGGTTTCCAAAATACTCAAAAGGTTTAATAATAACTCAAAAGGTAGGCACATCCAAGACATAACAGTGACAGCACAAAGAGTGAACAAACCAAGGAGTGCTTTATACAGGAACTAATGAGATAATAAACAAGACACACCTGAAACAAGGACACTAATCAAATGAGCAACTAACTAAAAGCGGGAAACTGAACAAAGGGAGACATGTGACAGAAGAACATAGTGAAAAACAGACAGACATGTGAAAGAGATAATGGAAAACCTTCCTTCCAACAGGGTCACCGTAATTAAAATAAGTGGACTTTCACTGGAAATGAAGATGGCTTTCTTCCTGGAGGCATTGCTTCTGGATGAGCTCATTGTTGAGCTCAACCTTTATTTGGCTAATTAAGTCATTTTAACGAAAAGGTGGACTAGAAAAAATATTAAAAAGGAAGTAGTAGAAAGGTTTTAATTAATTATTTTAAAATCTCATACTACTTGTGTGTACTATCAGGTTGCTTTACTAGGTATCTCTCCAGTCATGCAATTTTGTCTGATATCCAAAAGCGAGGTTTCAGTTTGTGCCTTTAATTGAGACCATGACACGAGTCTACATTTGGCTATGACATCTTTACACATCATGACTTAGATTTTACTGTATTACAAGTTGAGTTACAAGTGTTTATAAGTGATAGTGTGTAGGTGTGTAATGTGGTCCAAGGCTTGTCCCTTGGAGTAGATATTTGCAAAGCCTATGAAACTCTAGCAGTCAGAGGATTATTAGGAGAAACCAGATAAGGCATGGAAGGGTAATGATGACGAGCCTGCCGAGTCTGACAAGGTCACTCCTTGTTCTGTCACACTGAAGAAAATATAAACATAAGTAGAGAGTAAAAGAGAGAGGGGGGAAAAGCAGTTGTCTCTTCATGAAGGAGAAAATGCAAGCAGAAAGGGACAGTTTACAGTAAAATTAAAAGTCTGTGATTACTCATTACTCATGTTAAATGACAATTTAAACTTTCGCACACAAAGCTATGGTATGAATTCGGAAGACCTGTATACAATGAATAAGTCATTGTTATGGACTTCTATGAAGCTTTAATGGTGCCGAATGAAGGTATTTTTAGAAGTTTGAAAGCTCCAGTCCCTTAAAAATGTTCCTTTTTGTATTCCACGGTAGAAAGTCGTACAGGTTTGGAGTATATGATGACAGAATTTTCATTTTTGGGTGAACTGTGTGCATTTGATGTAAGCTTTATCCCATGAGGCCATGAGATAAGAGTTGTGAATTACAGAAACAGCATATCACTGAATGAGTTGATGGCCTGTCTTAATCTTCAACATGTTTGACATAAACATTGATTTTGGATTGATTGATTTTTAGAGTTTACAACAAAAAATGCTGCTATAAGAGAAATCATTTTGTGACAGGTTGGATTCTGTTTACGAAATATCTCAATTTATATGCTGAGTGATTGGAACCAGATGCCAATAAAGAACCTTTATTGCCAATAAAGAACCTTTATTTTTCCAAATGAAGTTTACTGTTAAGTTGTCTTTAATGGTACAGGCATTGAATTCTATTGTAAAGATTCTTTGGTAGTACATCCGGATTTAATTCATAAACACAGCATCCGGAATCCTATACTGTCCTAGTAATAAGGCCTTCTACTGTACATTTTATAAAGAATTAACTTCACAACCCTTAATGTATGTTCTATGTAGTATAACTGAAATCAGGAATTCTTCTATAAAACAGCAATTTTTAGGTGAAAAAACAAAACAACAAAAAAACTTCCGAATTTCTGCGAAAGTAGTAGGTTTCAACTCAAATCAATAGCTGAAATAGTTGAAAAGTTTAGATTGTTGACTTGAAAAGTTGGAATTAATATTCATGTCCACATAAGGGTTTTTCACACTGCGCTTAACCCCGGGTTATCGTCGTTCTAAACACCGCTTTTAACCCGAGTAAAGGAACGTTTCACACTTGTAATTTAGAAGCAGGGTTAGCACCGCTTTTTACCCGGGGTTATAACCGCTTTTGCGGTGTTAACCCTGCATTACGATGCCAAACAGTCACGGAAACACTGCGCAGTGTATATAAACAGTAAATTCAGCGTTGAGAGGAAAAATATCAAATGCTGACAGAAAACACGACAATATGAGTGAAAAAGAGACCGTTTTATTCTTACCTTTATAGTCCGAAATGTTCATTCAACATAAACTCGATAGTACAGTCGGCAATTGGAAGATGCGCAATGCTAGAGCAGGTCGCCATGTAAACAGGTCGCGTGCTGCGTTTATCCAATCAATGACACTGACACAGCCAATATGCAAATAAGAACGTTAACCCAGGGTTTAGGAATGTGAAACGTCAGTTTATGAATAAACAGGATTAATTGTTAAATCCGGGGAAATTATGAGCGGCGTGAAACGTGAATCAGGATAACCTAGGATTCCGTTTAAAAAATGTACTGTAGAATTTACTGGCAAAAAAGTTGCCAATAAAATCCTGTAAAATAGTTGTTAATTGCTGTAAAATGGATTACAGTATAATACTGTTAAGCAATTTACAATATATTGTTGTTTGTGGAATACAGTATTTTTTTTTTTTTTTACAGGATTATAAAATTGAACTTGTAGTATACATTACAGTATTTTTTTTTTTTTTTTTTTACAGGATTATAAAATTGAACTTGTAGTATACATTACAGTATTTTTTTGTAATTGCACTAAATTACACTATTTACCTGGCAACTAAAGTTGCCAATAAAATCCTGTAAATGCTCCAAAAGGCAAGATGTTGCCGTAATCGTTATACTTTGAAAATACTATAAATACTTATTTTAACAGTAAACTGTACTCTATTATTTACCATTATATTGATGTAAATGCTTTAAAATAAACATTTAAAAAAATAATCAAACCAAGCTGTTGTAAGAAAAATATTTATTAAAATTAACAGCATTAAGAGTCCATTAGTCTTTTGAGAAGAGTACACACATGAGGGTTAACTATGTGGTTCCTCTTCTCTGAGGCCTTTCCACTTCTTTTGACTCCAACTTTTGTTGTGGCTGTCTTGGTACCAGTGGGTGGGTTGATTCCCACAAAACATCTGCACAAAAATAAGTCAGAAAAACACAAGCAGAAGCTTTAGGATCATGTGCAGACTTTAATGAAAACATACCACTTTACAATACAGGTGCATCTCAATAAATTAGAATGTCATGGAAAAGTTCATTTATTTCAGTAATTCAACTCAAATTGTGGAACTCGTATATTAAATAAATTCAATGCACACAGACTGAAGTACTTTAAGTCTTTGGTTCTTTTAATTCTGATGATTTTGGCCCACATTTAACAAAAACCCACAAAGTCACTATCTTAATAAAATAGAATACTTCATAAGATCAATAAAAAAAGGATATTTTAAACAGAAATGTCAGGCTTCTGAAAAGTATGTTCATTTCATATACAGTAAATGAACATACTTTCCAGAAGGCCAACAATTCACTAAAAATGTTTTTTTTTTATTGGTCTTATGAAGTATTCTAATTTGTTGAGATAGTGAATTGGTGGTTTTTGTTAAATGTGGGCCAAAATCATCAGAATTAAAAGAACCAAAGACTTAAAGTACTCCAGTCTGTGTGCACTGAATTTATTTAATACACAAGTTCCACAATTTGAGTTGAATTACTGAAATAAATTAACTTTTCCACGACATTCTAATTTATTGAGATGCACCTGTAAGCATTCGCTGCACTAATGTATTATAAAAGGGATAGTTCACCCAAAAATGAAAATTCTGTCATAATTTACTCTCCCTCAAGTTGTTCCAAACCTGGATGAGTTTCTTTCTTCTGTTGAACATTAAAGAAGATATTGTGAAGAATGTATAACCAAACAGCTTTGGTTACCCACATTTTTCAAAATATCTTATTTTATGTTAAACAGAAGAAAGAAATTCATATGGGTTTGGAAAAATGTTAAGATAAGTTAATGACATTATTTTTATTTTTGGATTAACTATTTCTTTAAGTAGTGTTAAAGGGTTAGTTCACCCAAAAATTTAATTACTTATTAATCTTTCATTAATTAACTACTGACCTTCATTCATATTCGGAACACAAATTAAGATGTTTTTGATGAAATCCAAGAGGTTTCTGAACCACACATAGGAAGCAATGTCATTCCAGCTTTCAAGGCCCAGAAAGGTAGTAAAGACATTGTTAAAATAGTCCAAGTGACTACAGTGGTTCAAACTTAATGTTATGAAGTGACAAGAACACTTTTTGTTCTGACGTAGAACCTGGAATCGCTGGACTGTTTACTACTAGAACAGCGTCAGAGACTGACACAGAAGCGAAGAAATTGTTGAATAAAGTTGTTATTTTGGGGAGGATTTGCGCACAAAAAGTATTCTCGTCACTTCATAACATTAAGGTTGAACCACTGTAGTCACAAGGACTATTATTACAATGTTTTTACTACCTTTCTGGGGTTTAAAAGTTGCAATGACGTTGCTGCCTATGTGTGGTTCAGAAACCTCTTGGATTTCATCAAAATTATCTTAATTTGTGTTCCAAAAATTAACGAAGGTCAGAAGTTAATTAATGACAGAAATTTCTTTTTTGGGTGAACTAACCCTTGAACATATACAAATTTATATTTAAGTAAATTGTTACCTTTGAACAAATTCAAGTGTGCAGGATGCCTCGTGCTGGTACGCCAGATTGACGTTGTAGTATGCAGTAAACAAAGCAGCAAATCCAGCCACAAAGTTGGGGTGTGGATTCACAACCACTTGACCCTCAATACTCAGCATCCACTGAGTTGCAGTGAGAATTTCACCTAAAATTAATAAATATAAGCGTCTTTATAAAAATGTATGCTAAAATACAACAGGCCAAGTTTATTAAGTAATTTAAAGATTTTGGAACATTGTACATTACCTAAGACAATAAGTCTAGGAGAGTCTGGAAGTGTAGATGTTTTTTCCACATCAGCTGCTGACACCTACAAGAAATTTAAAAAAAGGAAAAAATTGTAAATGTAATTCACCCAAAAATGAAAATTTGATGTTTATTAAGGGTGCTTATTTGACTTTGCTCGCCAGGGAGTAGGCTATTTTTAGAGCATTTGCAGTTTGGAAGACATGATATATTGACCGACGTGCTGGTGAGACAAAACTACATATTGTAATTACGTACGTGCAGTTACCTTTGCTGACGAAATACATTAGAAAATATATTATATTAACATCGTTGGATGCTGCGATTGTCTCATTTATTTCACCGGTTTGGAGCATGAGCGTTCAATTTAGTTATGACGCAGGTCTTTATTAAACACTGATTTTAAAACATGCTCCAAACTGGTGAAATAAATGAGACAATCGCAGCATCCAACGATGTTAATATAATATATTTTCTGATGTATTTCGTCAGCAAAGCTAACTGCACGTTCGTATTTACAATAGGCCTATGTAGTTTTGTCTCACCAGCACTTCGATCAATGTCATGTCTTCCAAACTGCAAATTCTCTAAAAATACTCTCTTGAGAGCAAATGCGAATAAAATTGTAACAAACTGCAGCATTCAACCATATTAGCATTATATTCACGATGGTTTTACCGTAGTTCAGCTTCGTCTCTCCACTGTTATGACGCGCCCCGCAATTCTCCACCTCGCCTGAAACAATACATTTAAAGTTAACGACACATTCCTTTACTAAATAAACATAACGTTTCGGCAAAAAAATAAATAAATATTGGAATCAAACACTTTTATATCCCACTAAATGTGCTGATAACACGCAGTTGTTAACTAAGTCGATACAATTCATTACATCTGACGTTATGAATTCTGTTTAAAATATGAATCACTAAAATGCATTAAATGTAATACATTTGATTTGAATGTTTATGGATGTAAATTTAAGTGAACTTACCAAAAATTGAGCTACAGTGAAAACACCTCTTACCTGTAAATTAATTTACAGTTGACAGGGAAAAATACTGTTAACAACTATAATACTCTTTTTGACCCATAATGCATTGCAAAATACAGTAATAACTTGTAAAATGGTAAAACAGCAAGTTTCTGTAGAATTTTGCTGTAAAAACTACAGCAATTTGTTACAGTGCGGGGTTTAGAATGACCCAGGGTTAACTATTTCACATGTGAAAAGCCCTATTTATTTATTTTGTGAGTAACTGTGTAATAAACTGATACAATGACTGACTTCCTGTACGTGCAACACATGCAAAGCCACACCTCATTGTCTTGTTGTGACTCACTGTTTCTTAATGTCAATGTGATGCAGATCCAAGTGAGCCAGTCAGCACCGACAGGGATACATAGCCAAGATGACTGATGGATGGACAGACTGACAGAGAAGGTGAAGAAATACAGGCATGTGGATAAGGGCGCAAATCCTACCCTGTGTGGAAGTGAGTATAGCCTACATCTGTTTCTGGAAGCTTATCCACTGCCTAAATAACCTTTCATTGCTTTCCTTTATTTTTATTTTTTTATTTTGGCAGGGAAATGTTATTGAGACCACTTGTCCATCCTTCAGCTAAATATGGGGCAATGGAGGGCATATAGAGGTGGCAATGGATTAGAAAGGGATGAAGAAGAAGGGTGGGGCTTTTTTTAAGGCTACACAGGCATTGGTTGACAAGTTCACTGTCTTGAGTTTCTTGTCCAATCCTGGCCATTTTCTAGAAAGGTGAGAATAATATAAGGTATTATTAGGGGAGTCTGAAGACATTTGTCCATCTGCGCACATTTAGGAGGAAGGCTGCTGGACAGAGGACCGTTACTGTTTTCAGATACACTTTGATCTCACTAACAAGCTGTCAGTATGGTAAGATATCTGGGAAGAAGTGGATATGGGCAAGATGATTCAGTTAATCAGTGATCTTTGTATGATCGCAAAAAATGGATGCATACTTATGACTGGACAATTTTCTAGAAGATCTAATGAAAAAGTGGATATGTGCAGGATTTACATTTTACAAGGAGTAATTTTTACTTGATCTAAACCTCTAACCCGTATACTTGCATCTTAATGACATCAAGTCATATTAAATAATAGTTGAAGAAACCAGTTTATAGATATTACACATAAAACACATTTTAGTGTAGAACTGTATGTCGCTATTGAGCCTTGAGTTTGAAGAGTTGTTTGGCTTGTTGTGTTTGCAGATATGTTTACATGTGCAAGTAATATTCATAGCAGTGCAGTAGTCATCTATATATTAGTGAACTATCACTACCGTTAAGTACTTAATGCGCATACTACAAGTGATTGACAGGTGATTTCTGTTCTTTGCCTGTCATCTTTGACAGTGTTTGGCCTTGTTTGTGGTCTGCGGATACATGTGGTAATCCACATCATTAAAGAGAAGGAACATATAGGGTTTGATTACAGTGCTGAGACTTTCATGGTGCTTTGACATTTTGCAATGTCATATCGTGGTTCCTCGTAATCATGTACATGTGGCTCTATAAGAGGGCTGTATATTCATGTTGGTGTTGAATAGCATTTTTACACACAACCGACGACCGGACAAGAGGGACAGCGAGTATTTGCTCCACGAGATAATATAGTTGTTTCTGGTTAGAGCTTTTGTGTCCTTCTCTACCCACCAATTAACAGACCAGACTCGCTAGAGAAGAAACAATGGTAAATATGTGTGGTGTTGGTTAATGACCCTTCGCCTTTGTAGGTATTTGTTAGACAGTTAGAGCTATATTTAAGCACTGTGTTCAGAGAGCGGAGCACAGCCTAACACTTTGACTTTCTCAGTTTATGTAAGTCCACATGGGGTTTAGAGTATTCATTTTTTTCCACATTAATTTCACACGTCTAGTACAATTATGTGGTTTTGATTCATTCAGTGTATACTTTTTTCTTTATTTACCCCGAAAGAATTGAAGTGAAATGTGACAACATGCCCCATAGGTAAGGCACATTGTAACATGTGAGGGGCATGTTGTAACATGACCATATGACAGTTAAAAATGTTAGCTGATCTAATGAAAATTATATACAAAATATACAAGAAAAACTAAAATAAAATTATTATATTTTTCAAATAAAATAATGAAAATAATGTCATTTATTACTCACCCTCATGCCATTCCACACCCGTAAGACCTTCGTTAATCTTCGGAACACAAATTAAGATATTTTTGTTGAAATCCGATGGCTCAGTGAGGCCTCCATAGCCAGCAATGATTTAAATCAGTTCATGTGAGTACAGTGGTTCAATATTAATATTATAAAGCGACGAGAATATTTTTGGTGCGCCAAAAAAAACAAATAATGACTTATATACTGATGGCCAATTTCAAAACACTGCTTCAGGAAGCTTCGGAGCGTTATGAATCAGCGTGTCGAATCATGATTCGGATCGCGTGTCAAACTGCCAAACTGCTGAAATCACGTGACTTTGGTGCTCCGAACCGCTGATTCGACACGCTGATTTTGGCACAATTTTTTCTCTATAGGCAACTAGTAAATTGGCTAGCATGTGTGTAAATGTTTAAACCATGTGTGTTACAACTAACCCCGCATCAGTTTGTGCCCTGCTCACTACTATGTTGTTTGGCAGATTTCTTGTAGTTCCATTTTCATGTCAAAGGTCTGTACATTTATCTTAAATGGTCCAGAATACATTTCATGGAATCTAGCATATGTTCCCAGTACAAGAACACATTAATGCCCCTTACAGCAATGTATTAGCCATAGAGCACATCTCACATATGGAAAAGTACTTTTTTATTATTTCTTTTTATTATTATTTTTTTTTTTTTTACATTGTCTTCTTTAGGGAGTTCTGAAACACTACAATTATATAATTTCCTAAAAAAGTATACAGTTAGATTCAATATTATGTTCATGGAATACAATATAAGCACTTGATCTGTCTCATTTTTTAAAAAAAAATTTGTATTACTGAAGTGTGACATGAGAGATCTTGTCATCATTAGGTAAATTAATCGATTTCATCCTCCTGTCACTTTCTCATTCTTTTCTGGCTGCAGAACCAATCTATGTAAATAATCATGTGATATGTATATATGTTACTTCATATATTTTATTCATTCATTGCATATCCATAACCCCATACTTGTCAATGTTTATTTATTTATTTTTACATGTTAAAAATCTCTAAGTTCTAAAAAGATCATTAAAAGAAATACAGTGGTTGGACAAAATAATGTGAACACCTGCGAAATGGGCGATATACCTTTATTAAGGTGTTTTACCAAAAATTTGCCTTTAATACAGCCTCATTAGAATTAATACAGCTTGTGTGAATAAAATCCAGTTGAATATCATCGATCAGAACATTTGTCAGTTGCTTCAGAGATGTTGAAGAAGGGAATCTTCTCTCCAAACCTGCCCACAGTAGTTCATTAATATTCAAGTCAGGTGATTAAGCTAACCAGGGCAGATGATGAAGTTCATCTTGGTGCTCCATCTGTCCAGGTTTTATAATCATAACACCATCTTATTCACATTTTAGCAGTGGTGTCTGAGATTACATTCACTGATGTAAGCTTTTTGAGGTTTTCTGTGATCAGTTTTTGTGGAAACATGGTCTTCAGGGTGAATATTGAGTCAGTATTGTTGTCACTTTTCTGCAGTTATTTTATGTTGTTTGGACACAATCCTTCTTAGTGTTCGACGATCCCGATCATTCACTTTCGGTTTTTGCCCCCTATTCTTTTTCGCTGATGAAGTCTTGCCATGCTTTTTGAACACAGTCTGAGTCATAAAGACTGTTGTTCTTAAAACACACAATTGGGCGGTTAGATGCTCTTGTTAAATGGGCCCATTTCACACATGTACTAAACACTGCTGAAATCCACTTACAGTATACTGCACTGATATACAAACAAGAGAATTTAAACAACAAAAAGATAATTGCAATGTTTGTTTTTTCACTGTAGCCTACACAAATGATATTAATCTCTATAATAATAGGTGTTCACATTATTTTGTCCAACCCCTGTAGATTATTAAATGTACCACCTTCAGGTTACCTAGAAAGTATTTGGACATTCAATCGTAAAAATGTATAAACGTGATTGCATCAAATAACAAAATATCAAACCAGTTGATTAATTTAGCTAATTATGATAAAAGCATGAGTTCATTTGTTTGATTTGTTAATTAATGTGTCATATAATTTATACTTTTTTTTTTTTTTTTTTTTAAACTGAACTGTTTAAAAGGAAGAGTTATTATATTGTTGTTCCTGTGTCTGTTCTTTATTTGTCATGGGTATTTCTGGAAATATATTTTCCACACTTAATCCAATACTAGAAACCACCTGTGAAGTTTCTCTAGTTCTAAATAATGAACAAAATCATTTTAAATTTTCAATCTGATGTATGAAAGCCCCATGAGGCTCTTAGTAAACCATAATCTCTCTTTCTGATTAGCCCACTGATGCACAGGCAGACGCCCGCTCTTTCCTGAGTGAGGAAATGATTGCTGGTGAGTGTGAAGATTTTGCCCATTGCATTTGATTCACGCTGCTTGCTTTTCTGAGGTGAATTGTTACATTAAAAAGTTCTGGTCACACAGCCTTTCACATTCTGTTTTGGATTCGTTCTTCTTTTTTCTTCTTCTTTTTTGTCATCTGAAACCAAAGAGTTCAAGGCTGCCTTCGACATGTTCGACACCGATGGTGGCGGTGATATCAGCACCAAGGAGTTGGGTACCGTCATGAGGATGTTGGGTCAGAACCCAACCAGAGAGGAGCTGGATGCTATCATTGAAGAAGTAGATGAAGATGGTAAGTCTGGTCACAACACAAAAATGGACTACATTGAATGTGAGTTTGATTGCAAAGATCTTGAACTTGGTTTGTGCCAACCACACTTCAGAAACCAAATACTCATGTTGTTCTCCTCTATGCATTCATTCTGTCCCATCACATCCAATTTTTGCATCCTCAGGCAGTGGCACTATTGACTTTGAGGAGTTCTTGGTCATGATGGTGCAGCAACTAAAAGAAGACCAAGCTGGCAAGTCCGAAGAGGAGCTATCTGAATGCTTCCGTGTCTTTGACAAGTATGTCACTTGATGTCCGCACCAAATGAAACAGAACAGCAGTGCGAGGAAAAGTCATTGGATTTGTCTTTCATGTCCACAGTAGGGAGGCATGCAAAATTGTTAGGGATAGTTCAACCATAAATGAACATTCTGTCACCGTTTCTGTCATCAAACCTGTATGACTTTCTTTCTTCTGTGGAACAGATATTTTGAAGAATGTTGGTATCCAAACAGTTTTGCTGCCCTTTATACAGACTATATGGTCTTAAAAGTTTTGCAGCCTATCCTCAAACTAACCACAGGCTCTAGTCTTCACCACAATGGTACCCTACAAAACTAACACAACAGAATCCCCTGTAAATCCCAACATAACACCCCATTAAACACTAACTTGTGTCTCTCTATTTTAATCTCGCAACTCAACTGAATCATATTAAGTTCACCTTACTACAATGAAATTTTGAGTTCACGCAACTTTTTTTCTATTAAGTACAATGGACTTTCATTATTATTTGAGTTAAAACAAACTCATTTCATTTAATTAATTTCACTGTTTGGTTTTACAGTGTAGTTTTTGGCATTATATATATGCACCTTGAAATCATTATTGAATATGAATCCAAAGAATAACCTGTGCTGCTTATTTTACGTAGTAAAAGGTACTAAATTTCTTTATCAGTAAAACTTCTTGTGCCAGCCGAGGATAATGATTGAATGCATGAAGCTTGGTAACAGATGAATGAGCTTGTTAATGGATGCCATTCTTCAGGTATTTCAGGATCTCCTTGATTCTGTGCAAATGCAAATCCATACAGTCCATTTTACGCTTTTAAGAAAAAAAAAATCTATAATTTTTTCAATCTTACTGGACAAGTTAATAACATATTGTTCATCTAGGTAGAAAGCAGTCAATTGTGATCACTGCAGTCTATCCAATCACTGTAATCTATAATAATAGCAAACTGCAACCACAGAGTCAAGACCACATGTGTCTGGAAAAAAGTCTGAAAGAGGGAAAAAAAGACATCATGCAGTTATATTATGCAGTTATTATTCTTCCTAAATGGGAGTCTATGGCAGCCCTATATTCCATACATAGGAAAATGATGAAATAGAGTACAATAATAGAGGTGGTCGTGAATAGTAATCTGACATACTTTGGGGTCTCTACAACGTACTTGTCCAAAAAATCAGGTTGGTGTCTATGGATTGGTGTCTATGGATTCCTTGGGTCATGCTGAATCCGTCGATGCCAATTTTGCCAGGATCGGACAAATAGCCTGTCCACCATTTGGAAGTGATATTTTTTAAATCCTTTGACATATTGGCACATAATTTGATTTGACATTTTTGCCAGCATTTCTTTAAGGTATCTGAAAAGTTTCACATTGAAAAGTTGTCTGAAATTCATTTTCTTGATGTTTTTATGTTCCTTTATTTATGACGATCTCATTTGTCATTTTTCAAAATGTTGCTGTATATGTAAAACAGTTTTTTTTTCTACTACTCCTCCTCTAAATTTTGCCCAACTTTGTCTAAAATCATCTCAGATGAACTTTGGACCGAGCCACACAGAAATGACTGATATTCACTACCATTTTCGAGAAACACCTTTCCAAAGTCGACCGTGCCTGTGTTTGTTGTCTTGTACAGTACTATGTTATCTTTGCATGCTGGTTGGTTAGCATGCTAACCATTGGTCATTCTTTCTAATGTCACTTTTTGACCATCAGGATGAACAAAGTTTACAGCTAAGTTAGCTTAGCATTTTAATAATTTAGAGTGCTTAGGACTGAGCTTGTTTGTTCATTCTCACATTGAAAGCTCTCCTCGAGATCAGCACAGATGTGTCCTCTATATACCTGACTGGAAGGTTCTGGGTTCAAATCCCATGTGGAACCACCTCAGACCACAAGAAGTTCTGAATGGGATGTATTCTGAGCTTAATAAAACAGGCTTTGGTTGAATATGGATTCATACTTACAATAAATTTATAATTAAGTTTTATTGTTTTTTTTTTTGTTTGTTTGTTTTTTGACAAATTTATATGGTTTAAAATGAAAATGTTCAACATTATATGTTTCCTTAATTATGTATGACACCATTACTTAAACACGCATGTAACCAGTCATCAGTTTAATGGAGAAACAAACACATCCTGACATCACAAGACAATAATGTAATTAAAATGTTATATATTTTTTTCAACAGAAACCAAGATGGTTGGATTGATCGTGAGGAGTTTGGGGAAATTTTGCGTGCCACTGGCGAGCCGTTGGCAGAGGAAGACATAGATGAACTCATGGCAGATGCAGACACAAACAAAGATGGAAAGATTGATTTTGATGGTAAAGCAAATCTTATTTATTCTATTTTTATGTGCTGCTCTCATGTGGCAAATAAAGGTTCCAAAAGTGTTTTTTCATAGCGATGGAATAGAAGAACCATGGATTCCCCAAAAGAACCTTTCATTTAACAGTTTTTTTCCCTTTAAATAACCTGAAGAACCTTTTCCATTATAAAGAACGTTTTGTGCAATGGAAAGGTTCTGTTGATGTTAAAGTTTCTTCATGGAACCATCAATGCCAATAAAGGACCTTTATTTCTTTATTTATTTTTAAAGTGTATTAATGCATATACAGATATAAATACATGAATACTCATGGGGATTCTTTTTCTTGACCTCCAGATGTCAGCGACTATGAGTTCTTTTGAATCCTAAGATGTGAGAGAAGACATCTTATAATCACAATAACTGAATGCTAAGGATGTTCAGATTTGTGGAGAGTGTGTGAACAATGCCAGAAAATGTGTTTGTATGATGTCATCTCTTTTTCCATTTTCATTCCAGAGTTTCTTAAAATGATGGAGAACGTCCAGTAAGAAAAAAATTACATTCCATCCCCTCCAATCATTAATGAAAGCAAGTCAAGATGTTGAAGAAAAACTCACGCTGAGATCTTTAAAGGAAAAGAGTACAGAGGACACAACACCCTGGTTTAAATCACCAGAAATAAAATGGGCTAGAATTTGCATTAAGGGACAGAGAATTTTATAGATCAGTGCTGATCCCCAGGGACCACACTATGATGGTCTCTATAAATAACCATCCAAACCTTTTAAGAGGAAACCACTTACCCCAGCTGTCCCCTACTACACCTGCTTCTTCCCAAGACATTCTCCAGCCTTCATTCAAGCCCCTTTCCCTCTACTGTGTTTCAAAATAACCCTGCTGCATTATTTACCTCAGAAACAGACTTAATGTTGTGTTGTCATGGAGATAAGAAATCTTTCCTTTAGCTCACATGTTAGCAGTGTCTCTGCAAATCTATTAAAAAGGCATGTTTTGGCCAATGTACCTACTTGTTTATTTGTGATCGTATTATCTAAAATGATCTCCTTGTGTGTAAAAATTTCAGCTCATTTACAGATAAAATGCTCAATTTCAAGCCTAAAAAAAGCTTGTTACAAGGCTAAATATTTCATTTCTAGAAGCTATAACTGAGACTCATGTGATCTTATCTGAAAAACAAGATCATCCCACCATGTTGGTTTCCAGTAGTCCATGTCCAAAATAGACAACATTTTGGCCATCTAGTAGATCCGTAGTGTTGTAGTATTATCTTTTCGTCTGTTGGTCTCTTCCGATATTTCATACTTACCCAGGACAGAGTCTTCACATGGCCAAGAAAGGTCATGAAAAAGATCAATTTTGAATCCTAAAGACAATCTTTTGTGCCTGGAGCATGCAAGTTATACATAAGTTCTGATCGGAGACAAAGGTCAGATTTCCATGTTTTTGTCTCATGGTGGAAAGCCATGTGATCCTTTCCTTTGTCTTCAGGTCATACTGATGGAGGTATTATCTCATGCCAGTGCTGTTAATGCAAATCTCCAGAGCTGCAATCATATGCAAACTGCACACCCGAACCTCTCTGCTCTCCTCAAAATCTCCTTTTAAATCACTCCATTTCTGCCTGAAAGTTTATAGTCCGCAACCCCCTCCCCCGAGTTCCCCCAAGTACTTCTCCAATCCACGCCCTTACGATTCCTCACCCAGGAAACATATGCTATACATAGAAACTTGAGTTTAGGCTCTTCAGGGTTTGGGGTACCTGTGTCGCCATTGCGGATTTTGGGTGGGGTCGAGTGGAGATCTAAATCATCTGCTATTCAGGGCGCGCTGAAGATTTGCAACACAGCACCTTCCCAAGAGGTTTAGGGTTTCTTGGCTTGACTAAAAGGGGGTTGGTGTGGAACGCTATCAGCTCTCGCCATTTTAAAAATGAATTTCCATCTGTACACTTGAGAAAAAAGTTCACTTATTTTAAATTATTATAACAATAGGCACCATTTTAGCTTTCTCAGACTTAGTAGGAATTCTGAGGGGAATTAGTGAAAAGCAAAGACTGAGAATGAATGACTGCTAGGAAATCATGCCCAAACATTAGTGTGGTCAACATTAACATGGCATTTCCACAATTTCATTTTACCAGACACAAAAAATAATTGTTTTATTTACTTTTAGCAGTTCTTCCATTAAATACAGGCTATCTGATAGTAAATACAGCAGAATAACCATTTTCCTGTATTCTTGCAGACTGTTCTTAAAGTGTACTCATTTCACATTTCTATTGGCTTATGGGAGCAGCCGAACCCTAAAAGTTCAGGATTCTAAATCTGGAGGCCTGTGGGCGGGTCTTGGGTGGCCTGTTTAAAGTGTGTCAGAACTGTCATTTGATGTCTAGTCTTTCTGTTGGGGTGTGAGCGCGCTGACCACTGATTCTCTCGTGGATATAAGTGAGGGAGGCTAATCCACAACCATGGTAAGAGTTTAAATAATCTAAGCGGTCAGTTTTGCTAATGGACGCATGAAAACAAAAATGTGCAAATGGATTATTAGTCAAAAAATAATTAAAATTACATCTATTAGTATGCATCATTCATTATTGATAAAGGATTATATAAGGTTACAGTAGGCTATTATTAATAGTTCCCTTGCATTTTTATTGCATGCATTTAATAAAGCATTATAATAAAGAATAAAAATGGGTCATTCTTCAGTTAGGGTAACTTTTCTTGTCCCTAATGGGGATAAATAAATAAATAAATAAATAAATAATAAATAAAATAAAAATCATTCTAGTTTTGAAGAATAGATTAAAATATATATATTTTTTCTGTCTGGGCAGAGATGTCTGACATAATATTAGAGTAACTTCATTAGGTGTATTATGTTATTTTATATACATTTTAAAGTTAACTGACTGCTAGTTAATCAAAACCAATGCTTATTTGGTTTATTTTTCGTTTTTTTCATTACCATCATCACACATTACAGCAGAATCCACTGTAAAGTAGCTCACGGCCATGATTGACTTTTTTTTATGCTGTATTAATGTTTTAGCATGAATGAGACATTAAAGAGTTCAATTTTTCCAAGATTTGAAGTTGCCCCGATTGATTACCTGTAAACATATAAGAGTAGAGTGATAGACTACTAATGAGTGTTTAAAATAAGGGATGGTGGTCAGAAATCAGTAATTGTGTGGAGATTGACATCCTGCTATTTGATATGAAGCTGGTCAGCAGGTTAGGTTAAGGGGGTTAACTAAAAGCTGAGGCGACACATTCCAAGGGTCCTATTTCGGAATTACCATGTACAGTCACTGACTGAGGGGATAACGTCTTGAGTCTTAAAATAGTTGTAAAATTGTCCTGCAAGGGCACCATCTGCTGTTTGCGTTCTTAATTCATACAGATTATTTGGAAAACAAAAACAAATGACTCTCCAGAAGAACCAGGATGTCTCTATTATCAGATTAATACATTGTACTGTTCAAATCTGAAACTAACCGTTCGTAATGTAACCGCTGTCTCTCCAAAGACTGACGCGCAACAGGAGGCCCGCTCATATCTGAGCGAGGAGATGCTTGCCGGTGAGTGTACAAACAGAAAAATGATACTATTATCACCAATATCCGCGTCTTTCTGTCCTATTAAACTATATGCGTCTATTTCAAAGAGTTCAAGGCTGCCTTCGACATGTTCGACACCGATGGTGGCGGTGATATCAGCACCAAGGAGTTGGGTACCGTCATGAGGATGTTGGGTCAGAACCCAACCAGAGAGGAGCTGGAAGAAATCATCGAGGAGGTCGATGAAGACGGTAAACAAAATGCCACAGTTGAAAAAGTGGATACATAGTATAGTACACAGTACAATATAAAACACTATGGCCCAAAATATACCAGGCGTAAGCTTACTTCGCAATGTGACTGGCCGCAAGTACGCGCTGCATTCTCGGTGCTGCCGCAAGGGGCGATGTAGGCCTTTTACGGTAATTTCATTAAGGCCAAATAGGGGTTATGCGCAATCTAACTTCCGTATTCTGTAAAACAGATCAGATCGCTTCCGGTTTAGATATGTTGTATGTGCTTCATGAAAAAAATTGCTGCTTTATTCAAGATAACTTAAAAGGAGAGAGCAAAGATGAGCATAACTGATGTCCCCCGCATATGCAGGTTGATATTTAAAAGCTTTTTTCATTTTTCTTCTTCACACTAACATTTAGATATTTAATAGAATAAAACACCTATAACAATGTGAACTAGGTAGTTTCGCTGATTACCTTAAAAGTCCACAGATATGCCGTCAGTTCATACTGCTGTTAACACTTTCTCTGACAAGCGGATGCAATGAGACCAGTTTTCTGGTTTGGTCATGTGACGTTCAACATATACCCTATACTGTCGTGGCAGAGCAACAATTTGAAAAAAATCTTGCTTCCTGAAAATTAACATCCCGTTTAATGTCAAAAGTATATGAATGTTCCTTCAGGCTACTGTAAGAGTTCATGTAAAATATGTTCAACTTCTGCGTCCGCATACATGGGTAAAGTATGTTTCTGGTCTACGTGATGATGTCTACATATATTTTGGCAGATTAATTATAAGATCTGTTTAGTTTTAAACAAAAATTGCAAAAATATCAATTGTAATAGCTAAGGTATTTCATACTGGAAATTGTAGGCAGCGGATCCATCGACTTTGAGGAGTTCTTGGTCATGATGGTGAGACTCCTAAAGGAGGACCAGGCTGGCAAGAGCGAGGAAGAGTTGGCCGAATGCTTCCGCGTGCTGGACAAGTATGTCATTTGATATCTTCTCGTGTACACCTGTTTTTGAATGTGACCTAGTCTCACTTTAGCATATGTAACACTGTCAATCTGCAGGAACGGTGATGGCTACATCGACAGAGAGGAGTTTGCTGAGATCATCCGCAGCACTGGTGAATCCATCTCAGAGGAAGAGATTGATGAGCTGCTTAAAGATGGAGACAAGAACAACGATGGCATGCTGGACTTTGATGGTATGATGCGGTTTTTACATTTTAACTTATAGACTCTGGATTCTGATCAGATACTGAAGCAACGCAATGTCCCTTTTCCCCCAGAATTCCTCAAGATGATGGAGAACGTGCAGTAAAACAGAGACTCATGGACATTCCTCTCCCCTCTCACCCCTGCCGACTGAAACCCTGCCCTCTCAATGCAACTCAAACTCACTTTCCCCTTTTGTCCTCTTTCTGCCTCCATCTCACCTCTTCAGCAGACAGACAGATAAACACCTGTGTGGGGTTTGCCAAGGTTGGGCTCCCACCGACCCTAACGCAAGACCCAAGGAGCCAAGCTGTGGTGTGGTTCACAGGTTCACCATGTTAAGATTTGCTAGAAGCACAAGCCATGGTAGACCCCACGTTTGTGGGTGTTTAGTCTAGATTTAGTCTAGATCAGCAGCTTGATATCGCTGCATAGACCAATGCCAAAGCCACAACCGATTCACTGTATTTAAGAACAAATGCTTGAAAACAGAATAAAAAATAAAACACACATTGTTTAGTTGGTCTGACATTTTGATTTGTATGGTTTTGTTTTTTCAATTAAACATCTTTTTTTCCTCCCGAGTCTCTGACCCCAATTAGTTAACAATTTCTGTATATACTAAAGACTCTTAACTATTACTGTTTATGTAGCAGCAAAACCCTAACCCTAGACTTTTACAAATATCAAGTGATAATTCACTTAAAATATGCAGTTCAGTTTTATTAGACATACTGTAGGAATAGCTCTGCTTCTCTATTGCACATTTAGATTTTCAACATGACATTCTTTGTGTTCTGCAAGTGTGGAAATCAGTAAATTGCGTCTTGTTTATCTGGTCAATGGCTGCTGAGTATTATTTGCAAATTAAATTGTGGTTGAACGCTAATAATGCGAACAACTGAGAATTGAAAGCAGGTAAATTAAACCCATTCCTCATTTCTGTGATTGACATACACTAGAAAAATTACCAATTGTTAAAACATTAATGAATAAGTATAATAATAATCTAATTTATACCATGTATTAGTGTGATTTATACATGCATGTCTAAGCTATAAATAGCATATAATGTCACTAAAATTGAAGTCATCCTCCCACTGCAAGTTTACAATAAAATCCAAAGCAAAAAAGATATATCCCAAACTCTATGCATTAGTTATATTTACATTATTGCAAATGAAATGCAAATGTGTAAACTATTTTAAATGCTTTTTTATAATTCTGAACAATATCAGGCACTATTTACCAAAGCAAACTTGGATTAACCCTTTAATTTGCAACAACGTTAAAACCGTATATTCCCATCACAGAAAATTTTCTGCATTTTTCCATTTTTAAATAACCATCATTTAGTATGTTTATTAATCCATTACCCTATAGGTGATTTCAGGTTTTACTATCCTTGACCACAAAACCAGTCATAAGTCGCACGGGTATATTTGTAGCAATAGCCAACAATACACTGTATGGGTCAAAATTATTGATTTTTCTTTTTATGCCAAAAATCATTAGGATATTAAGTAAAGATCATGTTCCATGAAGATATTTTATGAATTTCCTACCGTAAATATATCAAAAATGTATTTTTGTGAGTGGATATGCATTGCTAAGGACTTCATTTGGACAACTTTAAAGACGATTTTCTGAATATATTGATTTTTTTGCACCCTCAGATTCCAGATTTTCAAATAGTTGTATCTCAGCCAAATATTGTCCTGTCCTATCAAACCATACATCAATGGAAAGTTTATTTATTCAGCTTTGTATGATGATGTATAAATCTCAATTTCAAAAAATTTACCCTTATGACTGGTTTTGTGGTCCAGGGTCACATTTGGTCTCCCTTCAATCTTCAGGATGAAGTCCCCACCGGGATAGAAACACACACACACACACACACATATCTGGTTCACTATATCACGAAATGGTTTTTATACTGTACAAACTGTATATTTTATCCCTCTACACTAACCCTACCCCAAACCTATCCATCACAGAAAACTTTCAGCATTTTTACATTTTCAAAAAAACATAATTTAGTATGTTTATTAATCCATTTCCCCCATGGGGACTGCAGGCTGGTCCTCACAATGTAATATAAACCTGTACACACACACACACTGTATCTCCCGTGTAAAAGATACCTGCTGGTCTTCTCACAGCGTGCTATGATATTTTTATAAGTATCTCCCAGGATACAAAACATTTAGGGGAAATTAATGTCAGTATATGTTAAACTGTCATTAAATATATTACATTAAGGTTGTTGTATGTCATCTTATAACTAAGAAACAGCCATGTTGAGGATTTGCAGAAATGAGTCTCAAAATAAAACATTTTGTCTTCCTTTAAAAGTTTAACAATGTATCTTTATTGTACAATAACTGAAAAACAAAAAAAATACAATAATGTTAGAAATCATCATTCAAATGAACTGTGACCTGTTATGCACCTGAAAAATACAGAACTAAAAGAAAAGTGGGCTTAGGTTTACAACATGTAAAACTCCATTAAAGTCAAGAATAAACCCTTTTAGCGTCGATTGAATCAAATAATAGCATAGCAACCGACGGCATATTTTAAGACCCATAATTTGCCTCGTCAAAGGCTTTGCGAGCCTTCTTCAGCTCCTCGTTCATTGTGAGCAGGTCCTTCACTCTCGCAAACTTTCTAGGGTCCTTGCGGATTAGAAAGACAATATCCTCCACCTGCACACGGCCCTGACGCCCAATAGACATCGCCTTGTGTGTCATCTCCGTGATGAACTCGATTACCAGATCCTCCAGTATGTCCACTGATTCGGTGTACGGATTTTGGTCGTCTCCAAACCCATACATCATGCAGCGAAGTTCCTTCGAAAAAAGCCGCTTTCTTTTACCTTGGCCCGAATCTACTCCGTTACCTCCGTCGTCCAAATCCTCGTCAAAACCAGGATCATCCTCTTCCTCAGCCATTCTTTACACGAAATACAATGCGATGATTAGAAACAGCCATGTAAACACACGAGTTGATACATATTATATAATATTATAAAAAGCCTAACAAGCACAGTGTTTTTGTATAATATAACTTACATGTGAAAAAAGAACTGGAACAAAAACAAAACACAACTACCAGCAAATGTAAAGACAGGAAATTCTGTTCATTCATTTACATCTAACACGACACTGGAAGAGACATTAAACACGCCAGCGCCACCTAGAGTTCTGGGTGACGGATATAAAATATAATTCGTTCGAACTAATCAATTCAGTGATTCTTCCACGTCACAACGTGGAATTCTATACTCCAAACATCCCAACAAAGTGAACAGAAATATGGCCATAATTTTCAAAAATGTCTTTATATACTTTGAATCAAAATATAGCTATAGTTATTTTTTATCGTAAATTTCACATACACAAAAGCAAAAGGAGTCATTTTAAACAGTCATTTGCGGTTAAATTTCTTATTTCAGTTTATTGTCTCTAAGTGTAGCAATTTTATTTCCTAAAGAGAAACTGTCTTTTTTATTTAATTTTATTTTAGATTTTTATTTATTATTATTTTTTGTGTGTGTGTATATGACTTTGTTTGGATATGTTTTGGAATAAACACACAATATATATATATATATATATATATATATACACACACACATTCGTATGCTAGTATGCTATTCTGTACTCATTGCTGTGGTGAGATTCAGTCTGATTCGAGAACGATTTGTTTAGACCGTTTTTATTAACCGGTTCACCCGATTCACCGAAAAGATTCAAAGAACGATTGGAACGAAGATTCAAATTCAAAAGAACGAATCTAACAGAGCTAAAGCGTAGCTGATAGCAGTCCTTCTGTGATATTGCTCAGTTCACATTGGCTTGGGCAAATAATTAGAGAATTCGCACACAGGAAGAATATGATAATAGTAAGGATTTAATTTCAAATCTGTTTAGAATTCAAATTTTCCGGGCTGCAGCGCATGTGTCAGCAGAGCAACGTCCACGTCACAGCAGAAGTAACTACACAGGGGTGTCTGACTGTAGGTTAGGTTCACGAACAAGTTGTTATTTGAATGGCACAATTCTGAGGCAGATTCGAGCGCTAATGTCACCCTAGTTCTGTGAGAAGAAGCACGCCTGCAAATGATGGTTACATAGTGTTTAATACTACCAGCTTTTCGTTACAAGGACTATGTAAACAGTGAGGTAAGAAAATCTGTGAGCACTGACCTTAGCTAGTACTGTTAGCTGTAAATGGCACAGTCAGCGTGGCAAACTGTCAAAGAAGGTAACGAGGTTTTTAGTACTCGCGAGGACTTAGGACAACGTTTAAAAACCCCTAGAATTCATTGCTTAAATGGTTAACAAAACAATACATCTTACGTTTCATCCCGCACTTTACCAGGCATTATAACGGTACCAGCTGTTCTGTTGCACTTTTCAACAAGTGTCAATACGACACAATCGCGCACATCAAACTTTGATGTTCTTATGTCATGTTCTTATCAACCTACTCAGAGTTTGATTTTTCCACATGTTAAAATACTTCGTGACTAGCTCTGGTTCATTCTTATTGTCTTACTTTCATTTTAACAGTGTTTAGCTGTGCCTTGTATCCGGGTTGTCCAGGATGGCGTGCCCGATGCAGTTCCTCTGCAGGGCGCTGCGCACTGTGGGCCTGGTCCTTTTCTACTATGTGTTTTCCATTGGCATAACGTTCTACAACAAGTGGCTCATGAAGGTGAGATGTAGTTCATTGGCATAAAAATCTGCCTTTTCCTTCTTGAAACTTGGGTTTAATTTTTCCATAAGTTTTGTTGTTGTTGTTTTGTTTTGAAGAGAGCACTTATTTGTTCTATTTAGTTTTGTATAATGTCTGTTTTTATGCTTTTGTCATTTCTCTTAGGACTTCCACTTTCCTCTGTTCATGACCCTAGTTCATCTTGCTATAATATTCTGTTTCTCTACACTGACACGCTTTGCCATGCAGTGCTGGACGGGAAAGCCTCGAGTTACCCTTCCCTGGAAGGTTTACCTTTCTAAAGTAGCCCCAACAGGTGAGAATATTTTTTTTGTTTGTTTTGGAAAAAGTCATCAGTGAGTCCAAAGACCAAAAATGTGTTTGAATGTGTGTCATAATGGTTGCTGAAGAGATAAAACCTGTAATCTTTTTGTTTATCCAGCACACAGTTTGGGTGGGTGAAGTCCACATTGATTGTGCCAAGAACGGAGAGAATCTAGTTTATCTCTACTTGAATATTCTGGGGTCTTGTGACAAGATCATTATTTTTAGCTTGCTGTAATTAACCACACCCTCATGATCAATTCATGTTTAGGTTTTACCATAGATTGATTCATCCCATCTATAACTTGTATTATTGTGAGAAAGTGTTTCATCAAAATATCTATACAATTGTTTGTCTGTGTCCATCAGCCCTGGCGACAGCGCTGGATATTGGACTGTCCAACTGGAGCTTCCTTTTCATCACTATTAGTTTGTAAGCATGTTGTTTATTATCTTCTGAAAGAGTGGATTTTATAGTGCTTGCAAGGCAAAACTTTGTTTTTCCTCAGATAAAAGAAATCCCTAAGTACTACAGACACACAGACATTCAAACATTTTGTAGATATTGTAAGTCTTAGATGTGCAAACAAATTGTTTTATTACAGACTTGGTTCTGATTGGTTGGGTATGTGATTTTCCAGTCAAATATTTCTTTTATAATGACTAAAAATTATAAAAATGTATGAATGTGTTGTTCTTGGCCACCAGTTTCCTACCATTGTTTCATAGAACACTTTTTCTCACATAATCGGATCATTTTAAGTAAATATTTAATGTTTTTTTTAATTTATTAATATATTTGTATTAATTAGTCATATGATTGAGATCATTTAAAATAATTATTATTGCAAAATAATGTCTGATGAGATTGTCTTCAAATTTGCATACTGAATTGTGATTGGTCTTTCTTATCTATATATTAACAATTCATATTCACCTTGTATGGAACTGACAAGAAACTAAATGTGTGTTGAGCGTCATGAAAGCGGCAATGCTGCTCTGATGTAGCATTTCATTTACACGGAACTAAAGCCAAACTGAAAGGGTTAGTTCACCCAAAAATAAAAATTCTGTCATTTATTACTCGCCCTCATGTCGTTCCACACCCGTAAGACCTTCGTTCATCTTTGGAACACAAATTAAGATATTTTTGATGAAATCTGAGAGGTATATGACTCGCCCATTGACAGCAATATAATCAACACTTTCAAGGTCCAGAAAGGTACTAAAGACATTGTTAAAAAAAAGTCACCATGACTGCAGTGGTTCAACCTTAATTTTATGAAGCAACGAGAATACTTTTTGTGTGCAAAAATAAAACAAAAATAACAACTTTATTCAACAATATCTTCTCTTCGCTGTCACTCTCATACGTCGTTTAGGTTCAGCGCTTCTACGTTCTATGTTAGAATGCTGGCTCATTATTGGCAGAGGCTGTTCACGTGAGCAGCACGACGCATTCATGTGATGCTGAAGCAGGAGCTGGCCAATAATGAGTCGGCGGTCTAACGTAGAACCTGGAAGCGCTGAACGTAAACAGCGTATGAGAATGACACAGAAGAGAAGATATTGTTGAATAAAGTCGTTATTTTTCCATCATATTCTCGTTGCTTCATAAAATTAAAGAGATAGTTCACCCAAAAATGAAAATTCTGTCAACATTTACTCCTTCTCAAGTTGTTCCAAACCTGTATAAATTTCTGTGTTCTGCTGAACACAAAGGAAGTTATTTGGAGGAATGTTTGTAACCAAGCAGATCTCGCCCCCCATTGACTACCATAGTAGGAAAAAAAACATTCATTTAAGTTTGAACCACTGTAGTCACGTTGACTTTTTTTAACAATGTCTTTAGTACCTTTCTGGACCTTGAAAGTGGTGGTTATATTGCTGTCTATGGACGAGTCATATACCTCTCGGATTTCATCGAAAATATCTTAATTTGTGTTCCGAAGATGAAGGAAAGTTTTACAGGTGAGTAATGACAGAATTTTCATTTTTGGGTGAACTAACGCTTGAAGGCTGGAATACGCTAAACCACTTTTAGAATCCTAACAGACTTTGTAAATGGTTACAAACTGGGCATCGTACACTAAACGACTGAACATCACGCACTACCAGCCATTCAAGTCATTCCAAATGCAACAAACTCACACAGAAACATGCGTCTCATTGTTTGGAGAATCATGACAATGAAAAAAATATGTGCTCTAAAATCAGCTCAAAATATCAAACATGTTTGATTTTCCTTGAATGGATGGAATAAAACTCTGAAGCTCAAAAACCTAGTCTGTGCCCAATCTGCCCATCATACACTACATGATTTTCAGTAAAATCTACCAAGAACTTGTCCCGGCAAAAGTCGTGTAGTTTATTCCAGACTTGAATCTTGAATGCCATTCTTGACCTGTGTTACAAGCACTGGTGTTTGCTTCAGGAAATGCAATCTCATTTGAAACTACTTGGGATTTTTGGGTTTCCTGTAGGTACACCATGACCAAGTCTTCAGCTGTTCTCTTCATTCTCTTTTTCTCCCTGGTCTTCAAACTGGAGGAGCCGGTAAGTGTGTTTATACACTTGATTCATGAATAAAGGGGTAAAGGAAGTTATTGTTCAAAAGAAGCTATCTTTAATTCAGACCCATTAAACATACATTTTGCATATGTAAAGGCTGTGTCAAGGTGCGCTTGTCAAGTTAGGCATAGGCAACAATGTGCAGTATTTCATAAGACATTTTTTTTTAAGCAAACTTTGCTGAACTGGCTGTGCTCTGTCTGTTCATATCTGTGTCCATATAATAATTTTTCCCCCAGACTGGAATCAGCATGTAGTCTGCAGCAGTTATATTAAGGCATTTTTAAAAGAATGCATTCCCACTGTGGTTATGGATAAAGTACATTTGAAGTTTTTAGGTAATGTTAAAGGGCTGTTGAAATGCTATTTATTATATCTGCTGTAAGAGCTTTTCTTGAGTGGTCACACTGTGTCTGTGAGATGAAAACACTTTTAAGAACCACTTGTGAGATTTTATTAAGCCAAATCACCAATTTTACCACCGTTTCTAAAAATACATTAAGTAAGTAATAATAATAATAATAATTAAAGCTGCAAACAGCGATGAAAGGGCCCTCGCACCTGGGCTCACCGCCACCCGGTGGCCTTTAGGAAAACAGTGAACAGTGGCCGACATGCATGTAAGTGAGTAAATACAAGGGAAATATGGCAAAGTCATTTCAAAGTGCCACACCTCCTGCTGCCAACAACTGAATATCGCCATGTAGATGTGTTCAGGCCAGGACTATTATCAAACATGTGAAGTTTGGAGCAGATCAAGCATTGTATGCCTGAGTTACAACAACTTCCTGTTTTGTGGCGTTAATCGCATACATTAACATTTAGCCAAGTGTTGCATGATTTAACGTGTTTCTAGTATGTTTGGTACTTTGTAGCATATTGAAATTTGTCTCTGGGAGTGAATAACAATGTAAAACGTGTCATTTCCTGTTGCCAGCAGGTGGCGCTATGACTAACTGAATATTGGCGTATAGATGTCTTTAGGCCAGGACTCTTATCACACATGTGAAGTTTGGGGCAGATCGGACATTGTACGTCCAAGTTACAACAACTTCCTGTTTCATGGCGAAACATCAGAATTTGTCAGGCCTGAGAATCAGAATTTGTTTGTTCTGCCTGTGTGACAGAGCTGTATACCCTAAGACAAAAGGGACTGTACTACCACCCACTGGAGACCCTGCAAATTTGGTTCACACCTTTACAGACACCAATTGTGTTGATTGCATCTGAGGGTTTGAAATTAACTTTTTTTTTATTCACCAGCCAATGTGGCTACTAAATTAAGTTACCAGCAATTCAGAACTTCTACTAGCTAAAACAAAAAATATCAAAAATAAACCAGTTTATCAAAGGTACTGCATGCATTTAAATATATTTATTTTTCAGTCTGATTCTGAATCATTGAATGGTTTTCAGTTTTACAACAGACAAACATTTGCAGATACCATGAAATTGAAATAAAATAGAAATAAAAACAAAATCTTAAAAAAATACAGCATTTATTTTGTTATTTCCAAATATAGCTCACTCCAAAATGAATGTTTGGTAACACTTTACAATAAGGTTCATTAGTTAACTACATTAGTTAACATGAACTAATAATGAACTGCACTTATACAGCTTTTATTAATCTTCAACATTTACTAATAAATTATTAAAATCTTGTTAACATTAGTTAATGCAGTGTGAACTAACATGAACAGACAATGAACAACTGTATTTTCATTAAAGGGTTAGTTGACCCAAAAATGAAAATAATGTCATTTATTACTCAGCCTCATGTCGTTCCACACCCGTAAGACCTTCGTTAATCTTCAGAACACAAATTAAGATATTTTTGATGAAATCCGATGGCTCAGTGAGGCCTCCATAGCCAGCAACGACATTTCCTCTCTCAAGATCCATTAATGTACTAAAAACATATTTAAATCAGTTCATGTGAGTACAGTGGCTCAATATTAATATTATAAAGCGACGAGAATATTTTTAGTGCGGCAAAAAAAAACAAAATAACGACTTATATAGTGATGGCCGATTTCAAAACACTGCGTCAGGAAGCTTCGGAGCGTTATGAATCAGCGTGTCGAATCATGATTCGGATCGCGTGTCAAACCGTCAAACTGCTGAAATCACATGACTTTATCGCTCCGAACTGCTGATTCGACACACTGATTCATAACACTCCGAAGCTTCCTGAAGCAGTGTTTTGAAATCGGCCATCACTATATACGTTGTTTTTTTTTTTTGTTTTTTTTTTGGCGCACCAAAAATATTCTCGTCGCTTTATAATATTAATATTGAACCACTGTATTCACATGAACTGATTTAAATATGTTTTTAGTACATTAATTGATCTTGACAGAGGAAATGTCGTTGCTGGCTATGGAGGCCTCATTGAGCCATCGGATTTAATCAAAAATATCTTAATTTGTGTTCCGAAGATGAACGAAGTTCTTACGGGTGTGGAACGCCATGAGGGTGAGTAATAAATGACATTATTTTCATTTTTGGGTCAACTAACCCTTTAACTAACATTAACGAAGATTAGTAAATACAGTAACAAATGTATTGCTCATGGTTAGTTCATGTTAGTTAATACATTAACTAATGAACCTTATTGTAAAGTGTTACCGAATGTTTAATGATAAACACATTGAAGATTAGCGTAAAGGCTGTCCATTTATAAAGATATCAGCTGTTTTTTCACGTCAGCATAGTAAATTCATTATATTGAAGTCTTTCCTCCATGAACATCCATTCAAAAAAACTTGCTACTTCTGATAGCCAAAGGTCAAAATGATTTGCAACAGTCGCTTTGTCGCATCGTGTGGACAGCTTCTAGCTGTTGCAGTGCGGTGTGACAACGGTCACGTCCGGTGTATAGGGTGACCACCTGTCCCACATTTTGTGGGACAGTCCCGAAATTGGGAGCTTTGTCCTGCGTCCCGCAAGACGTAAGCAGTGTCCCGCATTTCAATAGTTTTTTTTTTTCTTCCCTGAAATTACATTACCACAATAAGAAATGCGATTGCCGTTAAAAAATCCATTTACGCAGCTGTCATGTTCTAGCTAGAAATGGAAAATTACCAACTAACGCATTCGTAGAGAGGGATTTTTCTGCTGAACATGACTGAACGGAGCAAAGGAATCAGTGTGGACCTCATCAAAAGTCTACTACACAAGCTACACAAGCCAGTACGTCATCTAGACACATACTGGATAAGAACATCCTGATCAAACCTTGCAACAAGAAATACAAGTTCAAGATGCATTGAATCTGGTAAAACGCATTTTGAGTGCCAAATTGAGTGCCAGTCACAGAGTCGGTGTTATTATTCAGGTGTTATTATATTTTGTATGAAGCATAGGCTTTATTCAAGGTACAAAAAGAACCAACTTATTTCTGAAAAATACATCATAACACAATCTTCCAGCCTGTCAGTACTTATAAATACTTGTCCCAAGTTGTTGTTAATGTAATTAACAACAATCAACAGCTACTGAGTGGTGCCACTCAGAAGACAACACTTCAGAAAACAATTTGGTCCAAGTTTTTTAAGTATGTAGCGCTTCTCGTCCAGCGTGTGATCTTCCTTATGCTTTGTTTTGCTAATGTTGGAGGCTCCTGGTTGGAGGATATAATTTATGAATCATGGTTGGTGGGTGTTCATTTCAAACCCTGGTCACAATGTAAATACATCTGATTAAAGATAAACATATTTTTTTAGTCTGGACAGTTTAATAGGATAATAATAAATATTTTTAGCTTGTACTTTTTCCATGGCAAGCAATAATGCATGCAGGTGCCAACCCCCATTAAGTGTTTTAAGAGGGTAAACTGTAAAACTCCATGAAATGTTATGAATGCAGTTTTATTTCCTGTATTTCTTATTCAAACAGTGAGAGATATCGAAGGGCTTGCTACCTTTTTTGGCTTGGTGTTTGTTGTAGGTAATGTGTACTGTCTGACTCTTTTGAAACTAACAGAACCCATTCCTGATCCTCGTGGTGTTGCTGATAGCCAGCGGTCTGTTCATGTTCACTCTCAAGTCCACTCAGTTTAATATGGAGGGTTTCCTTATGGTCCTGTTGGCCTCTTTTATCGGAGGGATCCGCTGGACTCTCACTCAAGTGCTCATGCAGAAAGCAGAGCTTGGTAAGTCTTGGTGTGAGGAGAACGTTGAAAGTTTCTGTTAAGATCACTAAACTGTGTCGTTATGTTACGTTACATTAAGTTAAGTTATGACCTGTGTTTGTTCTGTCTGGTGAAGTGGTGAATTCTCATGACTCTTATGTCCTTCTCTTTGCCACACAGGGCTTCAGAACCCCATAGACACCATGTACCATCTACAGCCCCTCATGTTCCTGGGCCTCTTTCCTCTGTTTCTTTTCAATGAAGGTCAGTCAGACACCAGGGTTTTTCTTTTTTCTTAAAAAATAAATACAATGTATTAAAATAGCATTTTAAGTGTAATAATATTTCACAATATTACTGTTTTTTACTGAAAAAACTGCAGCCTTGGTGAGCAAAAGAGACTTATTTAAAAAAAAGTAAAAATCTTAAAGACTCCAAACTTTTAATACAATTTGAAAGGGTCATTGAAGTTTGTCTATATACACAAATTAAGCCCTTAAAAGGTCTTAAGTTCATAAATTCATGGCATTAAATGTTGCATGCATTGCAAAAAAAAAATGTGTATATCTTCCTCAGTGTTTTTGTCCTCTTTTCCAGTACAAATATCTAAACATCTTTAAATCAAGATACATTTACTTGAGATCCAAATGTAAAATCTCAAATGAACAAAAGTAAGTGAGTTTATGCTTAAAACAATAACAAATATCTGTCAATGAGTTACAAAAACTTCCCTTTGAATTAAGTTGATTTTTTTTGAGCCTGTTGGCAGATATTTGTACTTGTTTTAATCATAAACTGTTAATTTTGACCAATTTCACAGAAAACAAGACTTCATATTTGATATCATTTTGCATCTCCAGTAAATGCATCTTGATTTAAGAATATTTAGACATTTGCACTGGAAAACAATTTTCCATATTCTATTGGTTGGGAGCAGAGCGATCCAAGCTACTTTTTTGTAAAATGAATTAAAAAGTAGTGGATATCTGTTGGAAGTTGTATTTTCAAACCCATTGTGTTTCTCTCTAGACATTTACATTTAGAGAACATATTGATGTATTGTGTTCCCTTCAATTTATTCCTTAAATGTTCTTCACTTGGTCTTAAAAAGGTCTTCAAAAAGTCTTAAATTACCTTCATGAAACCTGCAGAAACCCTGAACTTAGATTCAGTACAACTAATATTGCCATAATGTATACTTATAGTATTTTACAATTTAAATATAATTTTTTCCCCTTATAATTGTCATGAAATTCACAATGGAATACATCTTAATGGTTCTAAATTACATTTCATTTTCGTCATATTTTCTTTTGGGGTAAAAAAAAATCACCTGGCCCTTTTTTGCCATTTGCTATATCTCTTGGTTACCAGTGTGTTTGTGTCTAAAGTAACCTGTTGCTTGCCTGTTTCTTCATCTTGTCATTCATGAGCAGGACTGAGTGTGAGCACCACAGAGAAGCTTTTCAGGGTCAGTGAGCTCTCACACCTGCTCTACTCTCTGGTGACTCTGTCTGTGGGTGGCTTGCTGGCATTTGGGCTGGGCTTTTCCGAGTTCCTGCTGGTGTCCCGCACATCCAGCCTCACGCTATCCATTGCAGGCATTTTTAAGGTGAGAATACATCTTCAGGAATTTCTTATAATATAGTAATATAAAAAGCTGCAGAAGCTCTTTATCTCTTCCTCTTTATGTCCATTTCTCAGTTGCTCAGCTAGGTTCAAAGCCTGCATTAGACTTAAACCATTTATATTCTTCACAAAGACATTCTCTCTGTCTCTCTCTGTAGGAGGTGTGCACTCTGCTGCTGGCAGTGGAGTTCATGGGGGATAAAATGAGCACAGTGAACTGGTTGGGCTTTGCTGTGTGTCTCTCTGGCATATCATTGCATATTAGCCTCAAAACATACTATAACAAAGGTAAGACTCCTCCTGATTATGCCTGTAGATGTTTGTAATGCAATGCAATGATTCATACTGGCGTTTGGGTATAATGATAAAGGTAAGTTAAGTTGCAATGAAATGGAAGTAGCGACCATATTGTGACATACATTCAAATGTAACAGGTTTTTGAAAAAGAAAAAAATGCAGGGCTGGGACTTGGTATTATGTTTTAGTTGTTGATTTTGAAATGTGGGCTTTGCATTCAGAGGGGAGGCAGATGAACGGAAGGTTTTTAAACAAGCTTCATTTGTTTTAAAGGGGTCATGAATTGAGAAAACAAATTTTCCTTGATCTTTTGACATATAAGAGGTCATTGTACTATAAAAATATCCTGCAAGTTTCAGAACTCAGATCCTCGTTAGTCCAAAAACAGCTTTCAGTGAAACCAAGTTCAGAAAATGTCTCGTTTTGTATTTTGTCATGCTATTACGCCATAGTGCGACGAAAGACCGCCTCTGCGGAAGAAGATCAATGCTTACTTCTACATCTTTGCCTCTTTAGCCCCACCCACCGATTTGCGAATGTCTTGTAGTAGTAAATACGAGAGACGCAAACACAGGATTACTCTAGCAACAAAACCATAGAGACGCCTCTGAGGATTACAAGACGTTTTGAAGTGCCAAGTTGTGGAAGAACGCTTGATTTTACTGCAGATTCGTTTTTAAACAAGACAGTTCGGTCACGGTGCAGGCTTTTCAGAGAGACTGAAAATAAAAGATGCAGTGCCAACTGCATTGGATCCGACAATAATGTCACAATACGTGTGAGTAACAGTGTTTTTACCATGTGTCACTATTTCTTTGTCTGATACAGATCATTTGATTATGTACTGAGTATTTATACTGTAGCGACGCAGTCAAACTGTGATAGTTGTGATTAGCTGTTCTTTGTTTTGCTTCGGCATTTATGGGGTTAATGCGTTGGATAATAGGATGCGAAAGAAAGCACGTAGAGAACGCTGCTTTTGTTATGTTTTTGATCTAAGTCATTCGCTATAATCCTGAATAAAAGCTTCAGTGAGCGACATCTTTTCTTTTGTCATCAGTAAGACATTACAACACCTTTCATTTTATTTAAAACACGTCACTGCAAATGACAATGTATACGTTTTTCACTTTATCGAATAGGATGAAATATGAATAGCCTGTAAGAACAACAGTGTGACAAACAATGGCACATTCATTCATAATTCTGTTTACACAAAACACTGCAAGTTATCATATGTGAATTATTACTGTGGTAACTCCAAGTACTTAAACGACACAACCAAGACTTATAAAGCTTATGTAATACACATAAATGTTTCATATTGTTGGCAAATGTTTCAACTATGTAACAAGATATTTTTCAACGTTGGAAGTTTACAAAACAATTCCACACATGTAATGGCAGGGACGTTGAAAATTATTTTAATAAGCAAAACTGTTACACAATTAGAGCAGTGGGCATTAAAACAAAAAAAACAGGGAAAAAAAAACAGGATAGAAAATAGCCTATTACTAAATTATAATGTTATCAAGATTTACATAAAAAAAAATCATAAGTGGACCTCAGAGAACATTATAAAATTAAAGAAAAATGCAGTTCATGACCACTTTAACCATGTTGTTGCACACCATTCTCATTTCTGTAATGTGGGAAAATTTTGTTGGGTAGAAATATTCTACACAATTGTTTTTATTAAAATCAGCTTTTAATATATTTATTATTCTTATTATTTTTATATTTATTTATTATTATCAGCCCATTTTAAGAGACTTTCACATATAACCAGTTTGTGACCTTTTCTGGCATGATTTATTGTGTTTAATTGAGCAAATTGCTGTAGTACAATATTAATTAAGATGAGCTTCTTGTCATAAAATGGATTCTCAGTAATGAACAGCAGACGCTTAGGAAGAAGAAAATGCACAACACCAGTTTTTGAATCTCTAATTGTTTAGTTTGCATGGAGACCAGGTATTGGCTGCTCTTAGTCTGTGTGTATCTCTGTGTCTTTTTATAGGAAATGGCCCCATGGTGAGGCAATTACCAGTCAGAGACAACCCAGACCTTGAGCTTCCACTTCTGCAGACAAAAGACGACTATTGTGAAGACACCAATGATGAAGAGGAGCATGAGATTCTTTATTAGTTTGTGAAACACATGAATGTCTTATATAGACTTGTGGAATGTTCTGCTTTAAAGGCTCGTATCAATGGTCACATTGACCACAGGTACTGAACAAGCCTCAGATATGTAATGAATAAGCATGAGAAGACACAATAAGTTAATGTACTGGGGTACGTTTGTGTTGTCTGTCTCTCCATGATGCTGAGAGAACAGAGAAAGCCTATGCTCTTGGGAAGACAGGAGAGAAAAGCCACTGGGTGATTACAGGGATAGTTCACCCAAACGGTTCACTTCTGTCATCATACCCTCTTGTCATTTCTAACCTATATGACTTTTTCTCCTTCTTTGGAACACAAAAGGAGGTGTTTTGAAGAGTGTCTTCCATTAAATGAAAGTGGATGGGGACCAGGAACTGTCAAGCTCCAAAAATGTAAATCCATATGAATTGTGTGCAATATTCCACGGCCCCTAAAGCTGTATAATAGACATTTTGCAATAAATAATTCATTTAGTCTCTGAAGAAAAAGTCACATGGGTTTTGGAAGACACTTAGGGTGAGTACATTTGGCAGAAGTTTATTTATTAGGTGAATTTATAGGTGAAATATATCTTTAAAACTGCTTGTGGCATCAATCTCAGCACAGGACCAATCTCCAAGTGGCCTTACACATTTGTTTACATGACAATAAAGGATTTATTTTTACTAAATATCAATTCTATTTCAGTTGCCCACCATGATGATTTCACTAATTATGACAGAATGTGAGTGAATTACTTGCATGTTTTTTTTAATAAAATGAATGAACTTAGATTTATTCTATCATGGTTTCCTTCTCTTTTAACTTTATACAAGGCAACTTTATGAATGGCATGCATTTAGCCTACTTCATCATTCAGCAAATGTTATCAACTCTTATTGGAGAGGGAGGCAGAATTCAGCAAAGCAGATTATATAGCCTAATTAGATTTGTTTGGAGTTTTCATGCAGGTGGAGGGAATTCTATAAATTCATGAACCTTATGAGTTCATTGAGTTTGTTTAGTGGATTAATCTTGAAGTCAGAGAGGGTCAGTTCGGTTCCAAGTAGTCTGAACTGAAGATCAAGACAGAGCAGTTGTTTCAGAAGATGGGAATGAATTCACTTAAGCAGAATGTATGCTTCGGTTTGCCTTCACGTCTCGCGCATATCCACACATGTGCACCCTTACGAAAAATAAGTTTATTCAAGTGTTTTATTTGTATACTTCTTTTAAACTAAAAAATAAAGTATACTTTCAGTCTACTTTTTATGTACTTCTCAGAAATCGTACCTAAGTATACTTGACTTATACTGGCAGAAAAGTCTAAGTATATTTGGCCTATACTTGTACTCAATCTTTTGATCGAGAGATGCTTAAAAGTATAATTAAGTATTCAAAGTATACTTGGCTTGTAGTTGTGTTTAATCTCTGGATTGAGTAGCCTATTAAATATACTTTTTTTATGTTTACATAGTTTTACATACAGTCTTATAAACTTACATTGTTTGAAAATATTGATTTATAAAGGAAACAGATATGTTCCTAATTCTGAGTATCTGAATTTTTCTAGCTATCCATGTTTTCACTGTTATACGGTTGGGGGCGCTATTACGCATCTTCTAGTACAGAATCTCCGGATCAAAACACAGGAGAAGAAGCAGCTGAAACAAGCGATAGAAGATTGCTCACGCAAATGTAAAATAACGTGATCATCATACAATAAACAGCATATAAATCACAACTCTTATGTTACTGAATGAAATGATGAACCTATGAAGAGGAAACAACTGTGAAGCTTTGGGGATGTTGATGGACTCAATCTACTCCATCTGTTTTGATCATCATTATGAATCTGATCCAGGTGTAGTCTTTGACAAAAAATTAAATTTTCTCAACTTTTTGTTTAAAATGTTGCCTTTCTTTATGAAACTTACCCACATTCAAGTGTTGATAAAAAAAAAGCACGCATGAAGCTATAATAAAATGTTTTTAAAATCAAAGTACAGTTAAATGTATATTTTAAGTATAAAAAAATACCTAATACCTAAATTGGATCATATACTGAAAATGCAAAAATAATGTATAAATAGTAAACTATAAATATGTTATGTTCACTTAAAGAAAATTACTTACAAATATACTTGCAGTATAAAACTACTAAACTAGTAGTTTACTGAGAGTACACTTCAAAGTGTACTTTCATAAACTAAAAAATGTACTACTAGCATTAAAATAGTAAACTACTATATTTATAAGTTTACTTGTAGTACAGATGCAGTACAAATGAGAAACGTAGTTGTGAACTAGACTAGTACTAGTTGTGCACTTAAAGTTTACACTTAGTATACTTTTATATAGGCTACCAAAAGTGGGCCAATTTAGTCCCAAGCTGCCAAGCAGTATTGAAAAAGTACACTTACAAGTTTACTACTAGTACATTGATATTAGTATACTTACTACATAAAGTATACTTAACAATATACTTGAACATTACTTAAGTAGGCTATACTTCATAAAATTAACTTGAAGTATACTTCTTTTTCGTAAGGGCAGCCCAAGTAAACTTTATTTATTTATTTATTTATTTATTTATATATTTAAACACATTATGCAACACTTACATTTACATTCGGCGCCTCATGTATGCTCTAGTTACTGACTTTACGATTTTTTAGGATTATCTATTTGTTCAAAAGCTTGAAGTATAATTTGGTCAAAGACTGGTCCATCGCTAGTCCCCTCTCCTGTTTGTTACCGCCCAAAATGTGGTCTTCAGATTAATAACGTGTTTTTACCCTGACAGTTCCATTATTTGTGCAGTAGTCAATGCCATGGCTCATTAAAATATCGCTGCTAAATTTAGGCTAATTAAACTAAACCAATCAGCGACGTACCGCGTGTGGACGGTTTTCGCAATGCCTGTTTGTATATATATATATATATATATATATATATATATTTTTTTTTTTTTTTTTTTTTTTTTTTTTTTTTGACTAGGCCCTGTCTCTCAAAACATACTAAAGTATCTACTTCGACAGCATTTGGGACAGCACAAAGTTTTGAGACACAGCCTAACTCTCGAGCTTTGGAGAACAGCTGATATACCACCCTGAGTATATTCCCCGCCTCTATATTACTAGAGGAGGGCACTGCACCCGTATCAGATTTCACACCTAACCTAACCAAAGTAGAGACATAAACGGCAGCGAATGGGAAGTGAGTGACCGGGACTCAATGTGTTAACATCCCTTACCTGTGTGGAATGCGCCAGGTACACGCTTCAGCTTCAGGTAAACTACCTTATTTCCAATAGACCCTTATCAGAGTCAGATAACGTTATATATTGAGATATGAGTGTGTGTGTGTGTGCTTTTCTCAATGCTTTGCTGCAGCTTGCTGTTTTAAAATTAATATTTTATTCAGCTTTGACTCGCTGTAATTGCTTCTAGTGGTTCCTATCTAACTGAGTTGAGCAGTATCCTATCTATATAAGTCATGTAATGTTTGACTTAATGAGTAAAGACAGTAAAGTCTTACCACCTAGTAATGCGCAGTTCATGCGCATTGCTTTAGTTCTAGGTTTCATAATGCTCTTGTGTAGCGGTAATAGCTTTCGACAGCTCACTTTAGGTGTGGTATCACAACAGATTCAACGAGCTTTAAAGGTCCCAATATCATCGGTTTCTGTTGTATTCAGCACAACAAGCCAATGCATGTAAATGCCGTCTTATTATGGCCCAAAGCAAGGGCAGGGAGGGGGTCCAATTAAAATAGGTGCCAAATTATTGCACTTCTCACACATAATATTTGTGTGAATCAGACCAGCACTACTGAGAAGATTTGCTGTTCTCTCCATTGATTTTTTTTTTTTTTTTTTTTTTTTTTTTTTGATGCAGACAGGTGGGATTTTAATGAGTCAGTTCACTTGCTGGATACAAGCTAAACTCAGGTTTGCAGACATGTCTGGTTATAAATATATAACAGGTGTTCAGTTTTCCCTCCCTCGTCTTGTAATTGTCTTCAATGAGCCTGTAATGACCACTTCTGGTGCAGCCTTTTCTGCAAGTGTCCCATCTCTTTTTGTCCTTATCACTTCCTCTTATTTAAAGCTGTTACATTAAAGGGTTTGGGATACTCTCTGTATGCGGCCGGCTTCAGCGGAGAACAGCAGCTTTACGGTGCCAATGTTCATAACTACTGTTTATGTTATTATGATAATCTCGCTTTGATGTATATTTGGAGTGAATGAAAGTTACACTCATTTTTCGCCTTGCTCACAGTGACTGTTTTCCCACAGGTCTTTAATTGATACCATCTCAATCATGATGGCCCACATCTTTCCTCTCGTCCTCCCAGAGCGAACGACACTCATCCTGGTGACGGTTCTCCTTATGCTGGTTTTTGAAGTTCATTCCCAAGGTTATCTGTTGGCTTTTACCTTTCCCTCCATGATGCTCTTTTTATTCACCAATACTACAATTCTGTCTGATTTTGAGAATTATTTTTAATGTTATGATGGATAACAGAAAAATGGCTGATATACTATCAATGGTTCAATACTATTTTGTGTAAATATGTGAAAAGTAAAACACGGAAAAATCAAAGGTAATCTATATGTAAATATAGAGGAAATGGTTAAATACCAGCAGACAATGATCAACTAAATATAATCCAATAGAGCCATTTTTTTGTAAGCCCCTAACACTTAAAACTTTCTATATGTTTGTTATTTTATTTTTACACACGTCTCTGCATCCTTGAAAATGGTCAGATTTAAGAGCCATGGATAATTGCTGGTGCTTCCATAATTAGATGCCCCTTTTCTAACCAAAATGCAAGGCCTGTGTGCTTCAGAATGAAATAAAGGGTCAAGTAGCATTCGTGCCCACAAAATAGCAATCCACATATAGCTCTTTTTGTGGGACAGAACTAAATTCGCTTTTTTATTCATTTAAAGGTGAAGTGTATAATTTTATGATGTTAAAATATTCCTAGCCTAGTTTAATGTGCAGAAACAACTATAAGTTCGTTTACATGGTAGTTTCCTAGTGGCACAGAAATTATATTCTTAACCGTTAATTCAAATTTAAAAAAATGAATTATCTCTCCTCATAACTGTGTCTTTTCTGAATGGTAATAGTGGTATTATAGTACTAATATATAGCACTAATACTATATCATATACAGTTGCAAGAAAAAGTATGTGAACCACTTGCAGAATCTGTGAAAATGTTAATAATTTTAACAAAATAAGGGAGATAATACAAAATGCATGGTGTTTTTTATTTAGTACTGTCCTGAGTAAGATATTTTACATAAAAGATGTTTACATATAATCCACAAGACAAACAAAAAAGCTGAATTTAGTAAAATAACCCCATTCATAAGTATGTGAACCATTGATTCTTAATACTGTGTGTGGTTACCTGGATGATCTACGACTGTTTTTTTTGTTTTGTGATGGTTGTTCATGAGTCCCTTGTTTATCCTGAGCAGTTAAACTGAGCTCTGTTCTTCAGAAAAAATCTCCAGGTCCTGCAGATTCTTCAGTTTTCCAGCATTTTTTGCATATTTGAACCCTTTACAGCAGTGACTGAATGATTTTGAGATCCGTCTTTTCACACTGAGGACAAGTGAGGGACTCAAAACACAACTTTTAAAAAAGGTTCAAACATTCACTGATGCTCCAGAAAAAAACATGATGCATTAATAGATGGGGGGTGAAAACATTTGGAATTTGAAGATCAAGGTAAATTGCATTTAATTTGTCTTCCGGGAAACATGCAAGTATCTTTTGTTGCTTCCGAAGGGCAGTACTAAATGACGAAAAAAATGATATTCAAGCGAAATAAGAAAAATTTGGACCTCTTCATCCTGTTCAAAAGTTTTCACCCCCCGACTCTTAATGTATCATGTTTCCTTCTGAAGCATCAGTGAATGTTTGAACCTTTTTTAATAGTTGTGTTTGAGTCCCTCAGTTGTCTTCAGTGTGAAAAGATGGATCTCAAAATCATTCAGTCACTGCTGGAAAGGGTTCAAATATACAAAAGATGGTGGAAAACTGAAGAATTTTGGGGAACCATCACAAAACAAAATAACAGTCGTAGTTCATCCAGGTAACCACACACAGTATTAAGAATCAATGGTTCACAAACTTTTGAACTGGGTCATTTTAATAAATTCAGCTATTTTTTTGTCTTATGGATTATATGTAAACATCTTTTATGTAAAATATCTTACTCAGGACAGTACTAAATAAAAAATAACATGCATTTTGTATGATCTCTCTTATTTTGTTAAAATTTTGCACATTTTCATAGATTCTGCAAGTGGTTTACATACTTTTTCTTGCAACTGTATATTGCCTTAAAGAAATAAACAGCTTTTAGATAAAACATTAGTAAAGGCATTCCCAAATGTTTACTTTGTAATTATGATAGCATCTGAAATACTGTCAGAAAACACACAGCTTTTGTTTTGTTTGTGAAATGTCATCTGCATTCCTAAAAGTCTAATGGGACCGAGTTTGCAACCCACATGCTAGAAAAGTGTGTTGTAACCCCACAAAACAATGAAAAACCTGTAATAGTCAGAAAGACATATTTAGACACTATAGAGACTCTTAGCCAAATGATACTGATTTTTTTAAATTGTAACTTTCCCCAAGGGAAGGACATTTTTGTTAGCAGCACAGCAGAAAGAATAGTGTTTAGAATGCAGACTCACTGCCTGAGGCTCTTGTGCAACATTGCAGAATCCTTAACTGCACATAGACCTTGATGGACATTGCTACATTTGGGAAAGAAATTTGCCTTAAAATGCTTAGAATAATTTATGTGTCCTTTCTAGGCCTCTTGTTATCTCTGTTTTCCCTAGAGGATACATGCTGTGCGTGTGTTTTCCACACTGTTTTTGTCTGAGCAGTTGGCCGCACATTTGTTGACTTCTGGGTTGGTGGTGCTGCTGCGTCGGCCAGAAAGCTTAGTTTTGCCTCTGATCCACTGCCAGTTAATGCAGAGAATAGATATTTATTTGTTGCCAGTGTAAAAATGTTGTTACTTTAAGAAGCTATTTCTACCCGATCTGACCATTAAAAATGACTTTTATTTATGTAATCTAATGCAGTTGATTGCCATATTTAATAATAATAAATAAATAAAATATGTTTAACTTGAATTAAACCTGTTAATTTAGATGTTACCACATGAAGCATATTTTTTATACCTCAAAATATATATATATTTTTTTTTACAATGCATAATGCCCATAATTTCACCATTCATCTGGAATGAATGAATTAATATTTTTATGTGAAGTAACGCTGTTAATTTAGATGTTACCACATGAAGCATAATTTTTATACCTGATAAAACCCATCATTTCACCATTCACCTGATTTTATAATAATAATAATAATAAACAAAATATTTTGGCTTGTATTAAACCTGTTAATTTAGATGTTACCATATTAACTGTAATTTTTATACCTGATTTTTACAGTGTATTCCACCATTCTCCTCATTTTATAGTAATAATAATAATAAATAAATAAAATATATATTTTTACTTTAATTAAACCTGTTAATTTAGATGTTACCATATATATATATATATATATATATATATATATATGAAGCATTTTTTTTATACCTGATAAAAAGTTTTTTTTTTTTTTTTTTTTTTTTTAACAGTGCATGAAACATTTCACCATTTCCCTGATTTTATTACCCTAATAACACAATCCGGAGCTTAAAGACACTACAGTATGAGGGGACAAAGATCTACATGTTTTTTGGGGTCATACCCATTGTAACACTCATCTGGGCTATGACGTTACAAGCATGCATCCCCTTCAGGCTGACCTTCAACCCCACCGAAAAGCAGATTTCCTGTGGTCCTCAACCCCCTGTTACCCTGCAGGGCATTACAGGGCCTGCTTTGAGCGCTCGCGGACAGCTGGGGAGAGGGGAAGATGGAGCAGGAAACATGAAAGAGGGGATTGTGACAAGCTGGCATGTGGAAATTATGCAGATAAGCTGAAGACAAGGGCAGAGTTGAGCAAGAGAACAGTGATGAAGGAAAAGAAGGAATGAATAAAAAACTTCCTGTTCAAATATTAAAAATTCTCAGAGGGGAAGTTGAGGGAAAAGAAAGCCATTGAGAAGCTTGTAGAGGAAGACTTTGATCTTTCAAGACATACATATCTTAGTTGCACATACATGCCTCTTTTCCCATTATTTAATCTAGGAATTACATGCTTGTTTTTGTCCCTCATCTGATTTATACATAGTGGACACAAATTTATCAGACTTATCAAATGTCTTAATAGTTCTGTTTTCTTTGCTAATGATGTGTTGTGAACTTGCATTTTTTAATAAAGTCTTTGAATGCCTTTCCAGGCCGGCTGAAGCTGACTGTTTTGTCTGAAGATCGGCTGCAGATGAAATGGAAGGAGGCGGAAGGACCAGTGCAGGGTTACAAGGTCCGTGTGCGGCCCATCACAGGTGAGACTGCTTTAGTTATTGGTAAAGAATTAAGATTACATTATTATTTCTTACTAAAAGTACCTTGTTAATTTCCCTTTTTGTTACTTTTTCTCAGTGTCATATGCTTGGCTTGCTGGTATTTTTTACATTTGAAGTGCTGATTTTTTTGCTGTGAACAAAAACTTTGCATGCAATGACATATTGGTACACTCCCGTTCACAAGTTTGGGGTCAGTAAGATTTTTAATGTTTTTCAAAGAAGGTTGTATTTTTTATATGCTGTTATGCTGTGAAATATTATTACAGTTTAAAATAACTGATTTCTATTTGAATATATTTTAAAATGTAATTCATTACTGTGATGGCAAAGCTGAATTTTCAGCAGCCATTATTCCAGTGTCAAATTTCTTATTATTATCAATGTTGAAAACAGTTGCAGGGCTCAACGCTAAGGATTTTTTCTACTGGCCCGGTTGGGCCAGTGGTTCAAATTTTTACTTGCCCTGCCAAAATTTTCACTGGCCCCACAATAAAAAAATAAAGTAAAAGCAAAGAAAATGGGCCTATAAAATAAGCCTAGTTGTTCTTTTTGTTGTTTTTGATACATTAATAAATAAGGTTATGACACCAAAAGCTACTAGATTAACTCACTTAAATTTTAAATATTGTTAGACAAGTAAACAGTAAGTAATAAAATAGGAACAAATAATGAAATTACAAGTAATAGCACAAATAAATACAACAGAATAAACATACATGAAATAAACAGTGCTTTTCAGGTTTTATATAGGCTTAAACAGGAGATTTTCAGGTACAGAAATTGTAATCTAATATATAACTATATAACTATTGATTGAACTTTATTAAAGTTAATCAGTCAAGAGCAGTTACAGATGCATAAATACTGTTTTTGAAATGTTAAAAATATAAAACGTTAAATACTGTTATTTGAAATTTTTTATAAAATGAAAAGATACTTTAAATGTGAAATTAAACCCGCCAGTAGGTGGCAGCAAGTCCCTGTTAATGAGCGAGTCATTGAGATTCAACCGATTCATTCAAACAGCTGATTCATTCAGGAAGTGTTGCTCAGAGACACAAAACAATTCTGTGGACTTTGGAACTATTTTCGTTGGTGTCTAAAATGTAAGTCAATTAATATAAAATGCTCGTTTATTAAACTGTACGTTGTATAAAATTAATATCACATTTGTAATCATGCTTGTATTTGGATAAAGTCCTTATTATCAAGCCCTGAGCTGTGCTGCTTAGTATCTTTGTGGAAATGCTAATACATTTAAAAAAAATAATATTTACATCTATTTTTTTCAGGATTTTTTGATGAGTGGATAGTTAAAAAAAAAAACAGCATTTATTTGAAATCTATATTTTTGTAACAATGTAAATGTCTTTGCTGTCATTTTTTTTTTTTTTTTAACATTTTAATGCATCCTTGCTGAATAAAAGTATTCATTTCTCTCTCAAAAAAATCTTACTATAGACTTTTGAATGGTGGTGTATGCAATGTGCATTCATAATGTACATAATAACACAAAAAGGTGCACACTGATCGCCATGAACAACAGCAAAGCGTATAGCAGTCATACCTGCTGGCTCCAGGGCACATTAAATCCTCCGCTGCTCTGAGGAAACACCCAAATTTTGTGCACTACACATATCAGGAACTGGATTCCACTGAAGCACTGAGATTTATTTTATTTACCAGCAGCATTTTCACACTTTTGAAACTTCTGTATTTGTCAGTAAATAAATCAAATAAATAGAAACGTTACTTATTTTTAAAATCAGCATGAAACTGAAGTTACGATAATCTTTTCTTCCCTATTGTGCCATATAAATGAGTAAAACAGCTTCTCAAACAAGCAAAAATGTTGAGCGAGACTTTTTTTTTCCCCCATTGGGAATTGATTGGGTCATTATCTGTTATCATTATAGCTATTTAGATTAAAGCTGTTAATTAGACAAAAATAGACAAAATAGTGTGCTCGGATAAATTCTTTTCAGTACATTCTTATCCCACTGAGTAAGCATTCAGAACAGGTGAGGAATGGGAAAGCAGGATTTTTGAGATATGAGGATAGTCATAATCTTTGCTCATATCACTTCTGACATCTCATCTTGTTTTTTTACCACTCTGTATGTGTGTATCTTTCAGTGATACCCCTTCTCTTTCCCTCTCTCTTTCCCACCATCTCTCTCTCTCTCTCTCTCTCTCTGTGTCTCTCTCTCTTTCTTTTTCTTTGTCTCTCTTATCTACTGTTCCGCCCTTGTGCTCAGTTAGGTGAGTCCAGACAGGTCTGTTGCAGTCTCGAGAAAGTTCACACAGCAAAACAAACAGCACGCATGCCCCAAAGTGCTCCAGGCAGACACAGACAGAAATAGGCAATCGTGTTTCGTAATAAACTCTTACTCTCTGCCATCTTTTGATTGTATTTATATTTAACTTCTGTGTAATGAGCATGCTTTACTGGCAATTCTCTATATAACTATTTTCATAATTCCCATAATCCCCCCCCCATACCTTGAAATGAAAACCCCCATTCTGTGTCTCATTTCGAAGTCTGCACCCTCCGGAGGTCGCATTTGTCAGCAACATACGTCATTGAGGCTGCCTCATTTCAGAAAAGCAGCCATTACATTCCAAATTAAGAAAGAAATGACAGTAATTTTCACCTCATGAGGAATAACATTCAGTTTTATAATGGTTACCTTTCTGAAATGAGACATCCTCAATAATGTGCATTTAACATGTAAATGAGGCAAGTTTACAAAGGAGTTTGAGTTCTTTTTTTTCTTTTTATTTTTGGCATGCTTAAGTTCACAGAGAGAGACGGCAGAAAGCACACCCTGTTTGTTTTCATTGTTTTACAAAAGCACAACATTTTGTTGTTATTGTGAGTGCACACAAATAAAAGTAGACACTTCACAGATTCAAAAGATATATTACTCTTATCTGTATGACCAAAAATGACGGAGTATTTTAAGTGCAAGCGATCGCACCGGCGCCACCATGTTAGCTGTCATGCAGTAAGCGCACTGCTATTCAGCTTTCACACTCCGCAAAAACACTTGAATAGCCCACATTTTTCTAAGTTAATGTTAAAGCGAGCAGCCATGTAAAGTTGCTACTACTTACATGTTTCAGATGATAAGCCATATTTGAGGTCAGTGAATGATAGGGGAGATTACCACATTACCACATAGACCAGCTGTTAACGATCTGTCCGTCACAAACTGCGTGACTTCGCTACTTCCTGTGAATTTTTTTTCCTGCGACTAATAAACTTTTGGTCGACTAAGCCTTTTCTCGTCGACTAACAGTTCGTCAACTATTAGGGGGCAGCCTTAATTTTAACAAACCTGTACTTCAGTATCAGCCTCTTTGCAAAGCTTCATTACATTGTGAATTCACAAAAAAAATCTTCACCGACACATGCTTCTCCAACTGTTAGGATCTGACTGAAATGATCAGGGACCGTGCATATAGTAAGAAAGTCTTTTATATCAAAATTACAAGGGATATTTAATTCCTCAGCTCAACCAATGGCATGAGTTGGGGCGGGGTTGTCTGCTTCTTCACCCAGTAGGGTTTATTTGCAAAAACTGCTTGAAGCAGTCATTACGTTTTTTGGTGATGCTAGTAGCATAAGCAGTACACACTTAAGAAGCTTTAAATCTAAATCACCATTTCTTTTCTTTTTCCAGAGGTTCAACAGCCAGAGCTGATGCTGACGACCACACGCGGCCGGGCCACGGTGGCAGGTCTGGACTCCAGACAGGAATACCTCCTCCAAGTCCTGGTGCTCAATGGGACGCAGGAGAAACTCATTGCAAAAAGACGTTTTACCAGTAAGAGTGGAAGATGAGAGGACGTTGCTATGTGGTTGGTGTTTAGAAGGTGTTTAGAATTGTCGCTATGTGTTGCTAGTTGACTTGACCCAAGTCAAAAGCGCCAACCATCAACTCCTATTTGGTGGTACTCCAGGTTATATTCCTGTAACCTCAGTAGATTTTTTCACCCATTTTATCTGCCAGGCTAAAATAATAAGTGTGATTACTTAGGAAACTAACCGCACATCTCTGCACTTCAAGCCACATGATTTGAGGAGTCATTCATGTCTGTACCAAAAAATGGTAGAGTACGCTTCAAAGTTTAATATCAGGATTAGAGGTTTCCCATCCAATTGTTGTTGGAGGTGGGGGATCTTTCCAAAGATAAGAGCTTTTTGTGTGCAAGAAGCATAGTTCCCAGCGGTCAGAAGTTGTCAACACACAGACCCAAAGTACAGAAACCTTCCCTTTTAACACATCACATACTCCACTCAGTGGGGAACTGTCTGTAATTGACACTGTCAAATGGTGGATTCCTGCCAGATTACAGGCTGGGACTGACTCTTGTGTCTTTACAGGCACAAAACACTTTTGGAATTCCATTTAAAACACAGTAATGTTCCACCAAAACAACCACCCTGAAAGAAACCTGATATCAGATGATAAAATGTCTTAGTAAAGAAACTGGCTTTGCATTTGAATTGCACGTCAGCTAAAATAAGAATGCAGATGGGAGATCAGACTTTATTTCATAACAGCTTGGTGTTGTCATTGTCAAAAGATGCAGACTATGCCAAACATCTGTGATACGTTAGGATGAGAGGTTAGGAGAGTAGGTTACTGTGTCGAGCCGTGCAGGTCTAGACAGGCCAGTCGTGTGGTTTGGCTAGAGGGCCATGCTTGCTTGTCTGGGGGGATTATTCCATTGTTTCCTCATAAAAGCCAAAGCATCCACTCAGTTTTTCCATATGGATCTGCTTATATATCAGAAAAGGTGTTAACATAATAGGGCTTAAACACGGTTTACTTGTTTTATATAATCTGATTTACCTAATAGTTTACTAAATAAATAAGCAAAAAAAGCATCTTCACTTTCCCTGTTCCTCATTTTCTCACAGTCGATGGGTTGCGTGAGGAAGAGTCGATCCGCAGCGGGAACAGGGAGCAGAAGAAGAAAACTCCCTCCATTGGCTTGGGATCTGGAGAGGTGGATGACGTGACGGAGGCTCTCGCAGCCCTTCCCACTGTTCTCTACCGAGAACCGACAACTACAGGTACAGTTTCCCAGGAGATATGTGTTTGTCAATGCAATCTGTATATGTGTTTGTCAATTACAACCATTTTCAACATTGATAATAATAAGAATTGTTTCTTGAGCATCAAATCAGCATATTAGAATGATTTCTGAAGGATCATGTGACACTGAAGACTGGAGTAATGATGCTGACAATTCAGCTTAGCCATCACAGAAATAAATGACATCTTAAAATGTATTAAAAGAGAAGTTATTTTAAATTGTAATCATATTTCACAATATCACTGTTTTTACTGTATTTTCGATTAAATAATTGCAGCTTTGGTGAGCGTAAGAGACATAAGAATCTTACCGACCCCAAACATTTGAACTGTAGTGTATATTTCTTAATATTGTGTGTATACATTATCACATAAAATACAAGTTTTTGTTAATATATTATAAAAAATAATATAATCATAATTAACTGAAGTACTTGACATAAAAGAATTTCATTTTCAGTTTGAAATATCAGTGTATGTCTGGTTTTGCAGTTTTCACTCCAAGCTCCAGATGTGTAAAATGGTATTACTAAAATAATGAGCTTTTATTAGTGACAAACCAAACATACTTCTGCCTAAATGGGTGTACAAAGCCAAGGAACTCTACGCCGACCTTCTGTCCCACGGCCTCTCTGTCATTATACGTTTTTTACTGGTGGGGCTACAGATAGTTGAACTGGCGCCAGCTCCTTCACTAACCTATTAATAAGAGTCTATTCACCCAAACACCTGTAATCAGTGCTGCTGTAATGGGACAGGACAAGGCAAGGAGGGGATGCTGTCCACCTGTGCTGAATGTGCATTTAGAACAAGCTGGGGTGTGGGAATACAGACACCATCACTAGCTGTGGACCCTTTTCACAGTCTCTATATTTTGATATCCCTCAGATATTCTTCTGAAACCACTTAACATACATTAAAATTTTGTTTTACAGATAATTTAAGCTTTTGGTGTTGTATAACCATTGTGTGTGTATTTAAACATATCCCACTAGCTCACCAACTGCGATGGTGTCAAGGTAATAATTGTGTACTGATTTGCATATGGTGGTCTTGCATTTCTTGCATACTTGATTGTGATTATTCTTTCATCTATTTAACTATTTATAGCCACAATTATATGTGCAAGTGTGTTGATTGTCATTCACATCCTTGATTCAAATTCACCTACTTTTACGATGATTAAAATTCACAGTTATAGTGTAACAGTGCCAAAACAGTGCCCCTTTTATTAAAAAATGTATTGAAAATCTGAGACAAGATTGCTTTATTAGTTTTTTTTGCTGCAGTACATATAATATTTTTATTTAGCTGTTTATCTTTCATTCATGATGTCTTTTTTGCTACTATAGAGCCTCCTGTTATACCTGAGCTTGAGCCAGAAGTTGACAGAAGCCATAAAGAAAAGAAAAAAAAAGACAAGAATCGATTAAAGACTGAGGATAAAAATGATCAAGAGGATAATGTAAGGAAGTCAGTGAAAGAGGAAGTCACCAACACCAACAAACTGAGAAAAAGCACCCCAACCCAACCCGTCACAGGTAATACCACTCACAGTTCAGATGATTTAAATCAACCAGATGGACAAACAGCTATTAAAAAAGACAATGTACAATGTTATTGAACTCATGAATACAGGACAACGTTAGGGTCAGTGTTTAACAGAGGTAATGAGCTGTGTTGATGTTTCCTGTGTCTGTATAGTGAGGGCTAATAACAGAATTAGGGACAAACCAGAGTTAATGACACTGTGTAGGTTGTTATCAGGGCCCCTTGTGTGCCCTCAGGACTGAAATTTGTTCTCTCCTTCCTCCCATCTGTAAAAAAACACACACAAAGATAGGAATGCACCATGGAGGAACACACACATGCTGTATATGTATTGACAAAAAATGCAAAATCACAAATTGTTAGAGATATAGGAGCAGAGAGGATTGCAGGTGTGAAAAGACTCATGAAAATGCACAGGCTAAGAGACATTAAAAGACATTCTCACACTCAGTTTATGTTGCTTTATTAAAACAGCAGTGTTTGAATATTGCCCAATGTGTCTTAAGGTGTTTCCACACGAAAGCCGTTTGAATGCAGTGCTGGAGTTCAGGCAGATCTGGTCCTTCTTGTGGATGGATCCTGGAGCATTGGCCGCACAAACTTCAGAAAAGTGCGCGACTTCCTGGAGGGCCTGGCTGTCCCCTTTCACATCGGCCCGCAGGGCATGCAGATAGGTAAGATGCTATTTCATGGGAATATATTTTGCGATAACATTAAACTTTACTTAATTAAATATTTACTTAATGAAAGTTTATACACTACTGTTTAAAGGTTTGTGTCCATTTTTTATATATACTTTTATTTTTGAAAGAAGTCTCTTATGCTCAACAAGGCATTAACAATACAGTAAGAACAGTAATATTTGTGAATATCATTACAATATAATATAAATAACTGTTTTCTAATTTAATATATTTTAAAATGTAATTTATTCCTTTGATGGCAAAACTGAATTTTCAGCATCATTACTCCAGTCTTCAGTGTCACATGATCCTTCAGAAATCATTCTAATATGCTTATTTGGTGCCCAAGAAAAATGTATTATTATCAATGTTGAAAGCAGTTGTGCTGCTTAAAGGGTTAGTTCACCCAAAAATTCTGTCATTAATTACTCACCCTCATGTCTTTCCACACCCGTAAGCCCTTCGTTCATCTTCAGAACACAAATTGAGATATTTTTGATAAAATCTGATGGCTCAGTGAGGCCTGCATTGCCAGCAAGACAGTTAACACTTTCAATGCCCAGAAAGCTACTAAAGATGTATTTAAAACAGTTCATGTGACTACAGTGGTTCAACCTTAATGTTATGAAGCGACGAGAATACTTTTTGTGCGCCAAAAAAACAAAATAACGACTTTATGACAATATGTAGTGATGGCCGATTTCAAAACATTGCTTCATGAAGCTTTACGAATCTTTTGTTTCGAATCAGGGATTCGGAGCGCCAAAGTCACGTGATTTCAGTAAACGAGGCTTCATTATGTGATAAGTGTTTTGAAATTTCAATGGTTTACCAATGGGGGGCGTGACTTCGGCTTTGGTTTGATACGCGCTCCAAACCACTGAATCGAAACAAAAGATTTGTAAAGCTTCATGAAGCAGTGTGTTGAAATTGGCCATCACTAGATATTGTCATAAAGTCGTTTTGTTGCTTTTTTGGCACACAAAAATTATTCTAATCACTTCATAACATTAAGGTTGAACCACTGTAGTCACATGAACTGTTTTAAATATGTCTTTAGTAGCTTTCTGGGCATTGAAAGTGTTAATTATCTTGCTGGCAATGCAGGCCTCACTGAGCCATCGGATTTTATGAAAAATATCTCAATTTTTTCCGAAGATGAACAAAGGTCTTACGGGTGTGGAACGACATGAGGGTGAGTAACTAATGACAGAATTATCATTTTTGGGTGAACTAACCCTTAAATAGTTTTGTGGAAACCGTGATGCATTTTTTCAGGATTCTTTGATGAGTAGAAAGTTAAAAAGAGCAGCATTTATTTGAAATAGAAATCTTTTGTAATACTATAAATGTCTTTGATCAATTTAATACATCATTGCTGAATAAAAGTATTCATTTGTTGCTGTTTCAGCATTATCTCAGTACAGTGGAGATCCTCGCACAGAGTGGCATCTTAATAACTTCACCTCTAGAGAGCCGCTTTTGGAGGCCATCAGGAACTTCAGATACAAGGGAGGCAACACTTTCACTGGTAACTAGACATTTTACCCTTTATATTCCTTACCAACCTGTTATTAATAAATATTATAAAAAGAAAAGTTCAGACTCTAAATTCTGATTGGCTGCATTCAGTGCACCCCTCTGAATGCACATTCTATAGTAATGTATCACATTGGTTGGCAACCATAAAAACCTATGAGCATTGGTCTGTAATTTATCAGTCTAAATATACCAGCCTATTTTACTTATAGGACTGATACTGATAACTTTAACAAGTCACTAGCCAGTACCAGTATGACCAATATATCATGCATCCTTTAATATCTATTGAACATTTATGTCTTTTATCATATTGTCATTGTCACCATTTATAAGCAATCATTTTTCCTGTGGTAAAGGGGGATTCATCATCCCAAAGTATACCTATTACCCATTGTAAAGTCACTGAAATGCACAGCATCTTGTGGCTTATTGCTTTTTGTCTAATAATCGTAACTCTTGACTTCACAAATCAAAGTAATCCAGCAGTGGTGATAGGATTCATTTACGAGACCAATACGTGAATTTGTCTTCCGTGGCCATTTTTAACATTATGATGTCTAGGTCAGGCTCTCATCCACGCTCTTGAGAACAATCTCAAGGAGGAGGTGGGGGCACGGCCCAACACCCCACAATTCCTGCTGCTTTTAACTGATGGGAAATCTCAGGATGATGCCATTGCCGCAGCCAACAGGCTGAAGAATGCTGGCGTGGAGATCATTGCTATAGGTGAGAGACTCTCTTAGTGAATTGCACATGTTTGCTAATGAATACTCTACCATTCAAAAGGTTGGGGTCGGTAAGGTTTTAATGTTTTTGAAAAAGTCTCTTATGCTTACCAAGATTGCATTTGTTTCATTAAAAATACAGTAAAACAGTAATATTGTGATATATTAGCAGTGTTCAGTGTCACATGATCCTTTAGAAATTATTCTAATATGCTGATTTGCTGCTCAAGAAACATTTATTATTAGCATCAATGTTGAAAACAGTTGTGCTGCTTAATGTTTTTCTGGAAATTTTGATATATTTTTCAGGATTTCTTTGATGAATAAAAATTTCAAAAGAACAGCATTTCTTTGAAATAAACATTTTGATCAGTTTAATGCGTCTTTTCTGAATAAAGTATCCTTTTAAAAAAAATACTGACCCCAAGCTTTTGAACGGTAGTGTATATATATGCTATTATATATTTAGATTGACCTTTGTTAGAAGTTATGTGTATATATACACATATAAAGTTTTATGTATTTTTTTATTTCTTTCCCTCTCATGTGCAGGTGTGAAAAATGCAGATGAGGCAGAGTTGAGGCAGGTGGCGTCTGAACCACTGGAGCTGAATGTGTATAACGTGAATGATTTTCCTCTGCTCAGTAAACTGGTGGGAAGACTAGCACGCATCCTCTGTGGCAAGATTGAAGACCGTATTAAAGCAAAGAGTAGGTCAATCACACACAGATTAGTCTTCGTTATATTGATCCTACAAATTTCTTCAATGCACTCCCTTTAAAATGAAATGGCATGTGTCTATGGTAAAAAGGAATGGAGCGACCCACTCAGGACCCAGTCCTGTCCTATCCCAGTCCAACTGATCTGCAGTACGTAGGACTAGGCTCACGAGAGGTGCGCCTGCGTTGGACAGCCCCCAGCAAAGGTCCCCAACAGTACAGAGTAGTGTACCACACTGCTGAAGGACAGAGTCTGAAAGAGGTGAGCCAAGTGTCTAGTACTAAAATGTTTGTCTGCAGAGGTTAGACTAAGAGTTGGCCTCTACCGGCCATTGGTACACACTTAAAGCTGTTTTCATGTAAAGATGTAAAAAGCTATAATTTCTTGTATCAGACAGCAGTGTTTATTTTGTCTTACCTTTGAGCATCAGGAATTGAGGAAAGGTTGGTTTGTTGGCGCCACCTACAGGACATTTTCTCTGCTGTAGTTATAATTGCATTCAGAAAACTCACTTCATGCATGCATTATTCACATGTTGTTGATTGGTCTCAGGTGGTGGTGAATGGAACAAGCTCCACAGCACTGCTGACAGGACTGTCCTCACAGACACAGTACCACCTGTCCATCTTCCCCGTCTATGACAACAATGTGGGCTCTGCTCTCAGAGGCACCTTCACTACGTGTGAGTTTCAGCACTGAAAATGCTCATTCATAACATTTCCTTATATATGCTGTTCCAAGACCACATTGAAAATCTGGGGTTCAAAACATGGACATGAGAAAATTTTAGAATTTGAAAACTTTAAAGAAATAAATGTTATGGTAAAACGAATTAGAAATATTTCAAATTCTGCACTATTAAATCATTTAAGCACATTTGTGATGTTGATCACGTGATTCTTTGAACATTCGGTTAGATATACTTTCTTCTACTGAAGCTCAAGGTGCTCGTTGGATCATCTCAAATCATTCTGGAGCAGGGGCAATTCTAGGATTTCAATAGTAGGGTGAGGGTATGATCCTAGGTATGAACAATACAGTAGGTTCTACACTACCTATCAAGTCAATCCCTGAATATTCAATTAATTTCTAATCATTTTAAATAACCAGCTAATATTCATCAAGAATATAGACAAACTTTATATTACTGTAATTGTCTAGATTGGCAATATGTGGGTAAAATATTTTTTTAAATATTTTTTGTATGTAATGTTTTAAACACTATTATTTTTAAACTAAATTTGTCCAGTAAAATTAACTTTAAAGAAGATCTACATTTATCATTTTCATTCATGGAGATAACATGGAAAATGTGCCATGCTTTAGTGGAGGATTTCTGTCACCAAACACTTTTAACATGAAAATGACATGAAATTACCACTATAACCAGTAGATGGATGCAGAGGATCACTCATTGGCTCATTTGCCATTTCCACTCCCTTTTTATATTTCTTTTCGCATGTTTTGCTTTTGGATTTATTAGAAAATGAATGTTATAACAAATTTTAGCAATTTTATTGCACTGTAATATGAAGTATAGCATAAGTAGGGAAAGTCACAAAGTCTCATGCCATTTAGATGAATGGAATTTCACAAAATAAATAAATAAGCCCAGATTTTACAGCTGATGGGAAACCGTCTTGAATTGCTCCAACATCATATTATGTAAACTTCATTTATGACAAAGAACTACACAGATGCAGATATCGTAATAATCTATCAACAAATGTTCTCTGCTTCTGATACTGCACTGCTGCAGATTGAAGAACATGATGAATAACGCTGACTGAAATACGGGGATGAGTCAAAGCCTGCCGCCGGTTTCATATGAGTTTTAAAGGGGACTTATGCTGCCTTCACATGCTCTCAGAATTATCGTAAATACGAGTTTCCTGGGTAAAAAGGTGCACATGAACGCCCACTCATGTCGACACTTGAATGTGATAAGCTCGTAATCATGACTTCAGAAGTGGGAATTATCACATTTCCTATAGCACATGAAGGCAGCATGAGGCAATCATGAATTAATGTACATATTACGGAGTTAATTGCAAATTTTTAGGGGGGCTGGGTGAAAATTTAGGGGGGCTAAAGCCCTGCTAAAATAGGCCTAGTGATGATCATTAGGTTTCTCACAAACTTGTGGAGTTCATGTAGATCAGGTGCTGCTTACATTAAAGTCATTCTGAAAATTCATGCTGATTTTTTTTTTATGCTGATAATATAATTTGGTTTAATGAAATGCTCTCCACTTTAAAGTACCATTGGCGATACCTGAGGCTCTAGAGGTCACCGCCTCCTCCCCCAGCAGCCTGCGAGTACGCTGGCAACCGGCTGCAGGAGCCACACAGTACATGGCTTTATACTCCGCACTCAATGATGGAGAGCCTGATGATGCCAAAGAGGTGAGTCTGGAAACCTGTGATGTCTCGCCATGTGGTTCAGTGTTTCTAATTATGTTACAATGGTTTGATGCCTTTCCTGTGCTCTTGTTTTTTGTGCCAGGTGAAGTTTGGACCTGCTCAGACAGATGTGGAGTTGGTAGATCTGATGCCATCCACAGATTATTCAGTCACACTTTATGCTTTGTATGATGAGGACCCTAGTGACCCAATCACAGCCATCGGCACCACATGTAAATATCGATTCATTATCAGCATTTACATAGAAATGTATCTACCTCTGATTTTCCTGCTCACACACACTTTTATCCGGACTTTTAACTGAACGTTTCTAAGAACAGTAAGGAACAGTTCCAGTTATATTTCCACTTGAGCTTGGTTTGGCACGGCATGATTGCAAAGCGTTCTCAACCCGGAAATCTCAGCACTGTTGGCTATACCAACCGTTTCTGCTCTGGACACAAATGCTGAACGCTCTTTTGTAAGAAGGACCTTTGATTGACGTAAAAGAATCACTGAATCATTTTAAACCGGTTCATTGAAATAAACAATTCACAAAAACGGATCAACTGGGAATTCCCACCAGTACAGGAAACTGAGAACAGATTTCCACCTCCAACTCGGAAGTTTAGTCCCTTGCTGCACCAAATTTAATTGAGTCCTGAAGGAATCCCATGGGAATGCAGACCTCTTCCTCTGTCTTTTGCTCATTCCCTTTGTTCTTTCTCTCGTTATTTTTTTCCAGTCCCGTTGCCGTCTCCTCTCAGTTTGCAATTTCCCATGGTCAGTCATAGCACTCTGAAGGTCACATGGGTCCCTGGAGCTGTCGATGTTCCTGCACACCGCATCATCTACAGCACCAATCACGGCAGTGATGTTAAGCAGGTAAGCAGATCCCAAAAGTCTCTTGTTAGGTGGTTTTTGATGAGGTTCTGATGTCCCAAACAGCTTTGAGTCTTTCTCTTTCTTTCTAGTAATACAAGTACAAATTAAACTAGTTTGGAGTCAGTAATATTTTTTTTTTTTTTTTTTTTAATGAAATAAATACTTTTATTAAGCATGGATGCATTAAATTGGTCAAAAGTGACAGTAAGGACTTTCATACTGTTACAAAACCCAAACTTTTGAGCGGTAGTGTACAGTATGTACTCATTCTCTCTGTTTCTCAGGTGGAGGTCAAAGGTGTGAACACAGTGTTGCTGCAGAATCTGTCTTCCCTCTCCAGGTATCTGGTGTCAGTCCAGTCACTCTATGAAAAGGGCCTGTCTACTCCTATCACAGCCAATGTCACTACCTGTAAGTTACACACATTTTTGACAAGTTTCATTTTGTGACTCCAGTTTGGAAGATTGTTGCTTAAATTCTCTCTGATATTTCAGTGAGGGTCCCGGCTCCCTCAGATCTAAGAGTCACTAACTTCTCCGGCAGTGACATAACAGTGCGATGGGAAGCCGCGGCAGATGACGTGGTCTCTTATCTCATCAAATGGATCTCCCTCAGTGGAGGAGACCTCAGGCAGGTTCGCTCCAACTCTAGCACTACCTGTGTTATGTATGTGCAGTCAATACTGACTGAAATAACTTCGATTACTACATGAATTTAGTAATAGGTAATTATAGGTAATAGTAATTTGGTAATAGGTGGTGATTCATGGGTATATTCCAGCTGACAGTAGATGGGGAGAGTGAGGGGGCAATCTTGGAAGAGGTTGAGGAAGATAAGGAATATCAGATTTCACTCTCTGCATCATATGCCGATGGGGCTCAGAGTGAGGCTGTGGCCATTCGATACAGCACCTGTAAGTATATAAACTCATACACATATATAAAAAAAGCTTTGACTACAATACATGAATAACTTGGGTTTTTTTTTTGTGCTGCTTTAGTGTCTGGAGGTGGTCCGAGCAGTTTATCCATCTCAGAGGAGACAGCAGTCAGTATGCTGGTCACCTGGGTTCACCCCAATGCCCATGTGCTGCAGTACCGTGTGTCTTACACTCCCCTCAATGGGGATGCGAGGGAGAACTCAGTGAGTGCTTTTAGAAGAGTGAAACATCTTATTTTGTATTGCCTATGTTTAGTTGAATTGTTTTGTCTCAACACATACCATAGATTCCATATTGAGGGACCTGATGTTATAGAAATTTATAGAAAGGCACTTTAAGGGTTAGTTCACCCCAAAATGAAAATTCTGTCTTTAATTACTCACCCTCATGTCATTCTACACCCGTAAGACCTTCGTTCATCTTCGGAACACAATTGTAAGATATTTTTGATAAAATACAATGGCTCGTGGGGCCTGCATTGAGAGCAACCTAGACTTTCAAATGCCCAGAAAGGTACTAAAAACATATTTAAAACAGTTCATGTGACTACAATGGTTCAACCTTAATGTTATGAAGCGACATGAATACGTTTTGTGTGCCAAAACAACAAAATAACGACTTTATTCAACAATACCTAGCGCTCGTCACTGAACTAAACACTGCTTCATGAAGCTTCAAAGCTTTACGAATCTTTTGTTTTCGAATCAGTTGTTCGGAGCGTGTATCAAATGATCTCAAACTGCCAAAGTCACATGATTTCAGTAAACGAGGCTTCATTACGTCACAAGTGTTCCAATTTTTCAATGGTTCACATGACTTTGGCAGTTTGATACACGCTCCGAACCACTGATTTGAAACAAAAGATTTGTAAAGCTTCGAAGCTTCATGAAGCAGTGTTTAGTTCAGTGACAAGTGCTAGATATCGTTGAATAAAGTCGTTATTTTGTTTTTTTGACGCACAAACATTATTCTTGTCGCTTCATAACATTAAGGTTGAACCACTGTTGTCACATGAACTGTTTTAAATATGTCTTTACTACCTTTCTGGGCGTTAACTTGCTCTCAATGCAGGCCTCACAAGCCATTGGATATCTTAATTTGTGTTCCGAAGATGAAAGAAGGTCTTACGGGTGTGGAACGACATGAGGGTGAGTAATTAATCACATAATTTTCATTTTGGGGTGAACTAACCCTTTAAAACCACTTAGATCATTTAAGCAGCTGCATAGCAATGGCCTGACAACTTCTGAATGGCCAAACACCAATCATATTTTCTTCAGACAATGTAAAGATCTGGTTCTCACCAATTAAACAATAACATTTATGATAATTGAAATAAAAATAAAAAATATAATTGAAAAAAAAAAAAATAAACTAAACTACAAAACAATTTAATGACTTTCAAATTAATAAAATAATGACCTCAAATTATTATTATTATTTTTTATTATGAAATCTTACAACCCATCCTAATTATTAATAAAAAAGACAGTTGATAATAACACTAGATAGCCCTGTGAAATTTAATGCTGTTCAAAAGCTTGGGGTCAGTAAGATTTTTTTATAAGGAAATTAACACTTTTATTTAGCAAGTTTGCATTAAAATGATCAAAAGTGACAGTAAAGACATTTATAATGTTACAAAAGATTTGTATCCTATATATTACTTTCCACTCATCAAACAAATAATGAAAAAAATGTGTCACTGTGTCTAGAAAAATATTAAGCAGCACAACTGTTTTCAAACATTGATGATGATAATAATAATAAGAAATGTTTCTAAATCTGCATATTAAAATGATTTCTGAAGGATCATGTGACACTGAAGATTGGAGTAATGATGCTGAAAATTCAGCTTTGCCGTCACAGAAATTATTTACATCTTTAAATATGATTAAATAGAAAACTGTTATTTTAAATAGTAATAATATTTCACAAAATTACTGTTTTTACTGTATTTTTAATCAAATAAATTGAGCCTTGATAAGCATAAGAGGCCTCTTTCAAAAACATCTTACCAATATGTTTTCTCTACTTTACCGACCCCAAACTTTTGAATGATAGTGAGTATATAATATATATTAGGATATTATAATTAAGATTAGATATTTTTAAATATGTTAACATATTTAAGTTATATAACTTAACACTAACTTTTGCAGCCCTAAAATACTAAAAATAAAAAATATAAAAACATTGAAACTGAACAGTTATATAGTGAAAAATCATGAACAAAAATTAAAAGTACAAATTGAAAACAAAAAATAGAAAAACAATGAATAAGTATAATGAACCAAAGGATAAACTGATAATAAATAAAGGTAAAACCTAAATTAAAAATAACAATAATAACCCTGAAACTTCTCACTATTTCTTGATTTGTTTGTTGTGTTATAAGCGTGGTGTAATAGTCATGTTGGTTATTTTGAATAGGTGTCATTGCCAGGCAGAGAGAGGCGCGTCCTGCTGCAGAATCTGCAGCCAGACACTCGTTACAGTGTGCTGGTGACTGCTGAGTACCGCAGCAGAGAGGGCGGCAGTGCCTCAGCCCAGGGGAAAACCAGTGAGTCACACACACACACACACACACACACACACACACACACACACACACACACACACACACACAGTAGTTCTTTAATATTACATGAGTATGACCAAGTATATACTTTGCACTTCACACTGCACTGCCAGCTGTGTCTTGAACTTAATCTCCTGTGTGTTTCTCTGCACAACCAGCCAGCCTGCGAGTGAGCAGCGTGAGTGTGGTACGGTCTGACCACTCCAGTATATGTGTGTCCTGGAGGCCCGTACCAGCAGTCAGTGGTTATCGCATAGTCATCCAGGCCCTCAGAGGTACCAGCTCTGAAATTAAGCATCATAAAGAATCATGAAACTCTTTTTTGGAAAACTTGCTGAACAGGCAGTTTGTTTTGTGTCATTTATTTCTCTCTCTTTCTCTCCGAACGTTTGTGCTCAGATAAACAGACTAAGGAGGAAGTAGTAGATGCTGGCAGCAGCAGTCACTGTTTCTCTGAGCTGCAGTCTGAAACTGTGTACCGCATCAGTGTGCACTCCCGTCTGGGAACAGTAGAGGGCACTGCTGTTACCATCCTTCACCCCACAGGTCAGAATCCTGTTTAAGACATATTTCAGCCCAAAAAATGACTGATGTTATGTTTTTCTCAATGGTAATAGCATATGATTCTCTCATAAAGCAACCGCTCCTGTGAGAATACAGGTTCCCCCTCGTCTGCATCCCATACAAAGAGAAGGTAAGAGTTAAAGGCAATTAATACCAAACACAAATATTTCAATGAATATTCAGTGCAAAGAAGATTTTGAAATAGATACAATGCATACCTTTTTCATCTATTCATATCAAACAAATTCATTCGACATCAGAACAAAGCTATTTTTCTTTGGTGAGTGGGTCAATTTTTTTTCATCAAGCGATGGAAACTTACTGAATGCAAATGTACCGAAAGCAATTCGCTTTGCTTTTCCACTTCACTTTTGGTGTGAACAGGCCTTTATGCTGCTTTTGGTAAAAACGCAGCTTTCTTCAAACATAACATGCTTTCTTTCTTTTTCTTTCTTTCTTTCTTTCTTTCTTTCTTTCTCAGTGTGTCCTGAGATGACGGTCAGAAATCATGTGATTAAAGGTATGGTCATACTTTTGCATACTTGCATAGAATTTTAGGTGTACATATGATCATTTCATGCATTTCCTGAGAAACAAATCCATGACCTTGACTTTTTAATCTAAAACTAAAAACATTTAATATTTTAATGTAATTTTTGCATTTAATATTAAATTTAAAATAAAGTATTTTTAACAGAACTTATTATAAATTTTATCAAATGTTATATTTTCTTTACAAATAAAATTAGAATTAGTTATTTTCATTATTTGCTTTTACAGAAAACTACATTCTTATATTCATAAACTCTCTCATACCAACCCAGAGTTAACAGGCCATCCTTATTGTTTAGCCCTGAACTATTAGAAAATGTGAATTTGTGTGTGTGTGTGTGTGTGTGTGTGTGTGTGTGTGTGTGTACATGTGTTTTCTAGGATTCAACATGATGGAAGCATTCGGTCTGACTCAGAGAGCTCACTCTACTATTGAGGGTGTGGCAGCTGAACCTTTCATCTTCAGCTCCTTGCCCAGTTACACCCTCTATAGAGACGTACAGCTGACCCAGAGCACAGGGTAAGAAACACAAACACACACATGCACATATCATTAAATAGCCCAGTTACACCCTGCAGTCACCGCTCACACCCTACGTGTCTGTCTCAGCTTTATCCACCCGGCTGGATTTTCTCCAGAACACACCATCAGCATGGCCTTTAGGCTCTTGCAGGATTCACCCAGGGAACCCTTCGCCCTCTGGCAGCTCACGGACAATGACTTCCAGCCCAAGATGGGGGTAGTGCTGGACCGTAAGCACCTAGACATTTTGTAAATAAATTCAAGAGTGGTTTGAATTCAAAAGCCAGACTATTGTAAATCCCTAGTCAAGTTCATTAGATCCTTCTTCTCTGTTCTGTTATTTAGCTGAGAAGAAGCTTCTGCTGTATTTCAGTCTGGACTACAGAGGAGAGATACAGGAACTGACCTTTGACCAGCCACAAGTCCACTCGGTTTTCTACGGCAGTTTTCATAAGGTTTGTGCAAAAGTTACTGGTTGCTCATGCTCAGTCAGAAAAGCTTTACAGAATGATTTCCAACAATGATTGTTCATTGGCATTTCAAAAAAGTATTTTTATTTGCCATTTTACTTGAATTATGTTTTTAAATTAAAGGTGCAGTAAGCGATTTCTGAGAAACTCTGTTGATATTTGAAATCACCAAAACAAACATGCCTCTACCCAAAAGGATCACACCACTATCTTGATAGCTCCGCCCCCAAATTCACAAAGACGCTATGTAACACAGGCACCTCCCCCCTCATGAGTGTATACGCCCCTTACTACTGATTGGCTGAAGTGTGTTTTGGTGCTCAGCGCGCTCCACTTTCAACAGTGTTTCTCAGAAATCGCTTACTGCACCTTTAAACAATAACTTGAAATCAGAATGGAGGTAAACGCTTGTGAACAGCAACTAAAAAGAGAAAAGCCTCATTTGAAGAAAAAAGAAATGCAGCTTATATCCTTAAAGGTTATAAGCATCCCACCTTTTTCTGTGAGAATTTCAATAAAATTGTGTTTTAAAACTGTGCAAACACACTGATCCTCCATAGAAAAGAGCAAAAGCTTGTCTATAAAATGGCAGATAGTTACAGTTGCGAAGGTAAGATTGGTTAGAAATTATTTAAGACAGGGCTTAATGAAGTGTCTTTTAGTAAGGGGAGAAAAGAGATACAACACTAAAGCTGCCACTGATTCTTTTTTTATCTCTTTACCTGATTTGATTGGCAGATCCATTTGTCAGTCAGTCAGGTGAGCGTATCACTGTCTGTAGACTGCCAGAGGGTTGGTGAGCGGCCCGCACGTCCCTTGGGAACTTTGCCTACTGATGGCTTTGAGATGCTGGGAAAACTAGTGAGGACACGTGGACCTCACAGCGGATCTGCAGCTGTGAGTCTTACTCAAAAGTTCAAAAGACAGCATTTATATTTGAAACATAATTTTTTTGTAACATTATAAATATGTTTACTCTCACTTTTGATCAATTTAATGCATCCTTGCTGAATATTAATTTCTTTAAAAATATATATACACAAATATTAAGGCTATATGTATTGTATTTTCTCTAGTTTCAGCTGCAGTCCTTTGAGATTGTGTGCAACACTACTTGGGCATCAGAAGACAGCTGCTGTGATCTGCCCTCACAGGTACACAATCAATCTAGTTTGTGTTGACATCTCAATATGGATGCCACTGAATTACTCTATGTAGTGCAGGATGCCTTAAAGTTGCTTCTGTTTTTTTAATGTCACTCTCTGTTCTCTAGAGAGACGAGGAGAGCTGTCCAGCTCCTGCATATGCTTGCACCTGCACCACCGATGTCCCTGGAGCACCTGGAGACATCGGGCCACCTGTGAGATTACAACGCTGCATTTTAAAACCGACACTGACATTAGAAAGCTTGTGTAATCATTTAATAGTTGGTTGGAATAATTAGTGTTATGATAATTATTAGCGTTATGATATGCCTGTTTTCAGGGGAGACCTGGCCCTCGTGGGGAGAAGGGAGAAAAAGGAGAGTTGGGCCAAAAGGTAGGGCAACTCACATACAGACTATGTGGGGTTTAAATTTACAAACCACTAAGCCACACCACCACATTTTTCATATTACTGATATTAATATTATATACTACCATTCAAAAGTTTGGGGTCGGTAAGATGTTTGAAAGAAGTCTAATTTATTTGATCAAAAATGCAGTAAAAACACTAATATTGTAAAATATTATTACAAATTCAAATAACTGTTTTGTATTTGAATATATTTTAAACTGTAATTTATTCTTGTGATTTTCAGCATCAGTACTCCAGTCTTCAGTGTCACATGATCCTTCAGAAATCATTCTAATATGCTGATTTCGTATTATTTTTCAATGATGAAAACAGTTGTGCTGCTTAATATTTTTGTGGAAACTAGTACATTTTTTTCCCCCAAAATTTTTTAGATGAATAGAAAATTAAAAAGAACAGCATTTATTTGAAATAGAAATATTTTGTAACATCAAAAATGTCTTTACTGACATCAAAAATGTCTTTGATCAATTTAATGCATCCTTGCTAAATAAAAGTGTTAAAGGGTTAGTTCACCCCAAAATTCTGTAATTAATTACTCACCCTCGTGTCGTTCCATATCCCTAAGCCCTTTCTTCATCTTCGGAACACAAATGAAGATATTTTTAATGAAATCCGAGAGGTTTCTGTCCCTCCATAGAGAACGAACAATCACTTTCAAGGTCCAAAAAGGTAGGAAAGTGGCGTTGTTGACGCGTGAGTCTGAATACAACACGCATGTGTTGTGATGCTTTCGTGAACGTGCGTTGCATATCAATATTTTCATAAATAAAGTGGTAAATTGTTTTTTTTTTCCGCAAACAAAGCACTCGCGTTGCTTTATAAAATTAAGGTTAAACCACTGGAGTCGCATGGATTACTTTAATGATGTCTTTCTGAACCTTGAAAGTGGTAGTTGCGTTGGATCTCTATTCAGGGACAGAAAGCTCTCAGATTTCATTAAAAATATCTTAATTTGTGTTCCAAAGATGAACGATGGTCTTACAGATGTGGAACGACACAAGGGTGAGTAATTAATGACAGAATTTTCATTTTTGGGTGAACTAACCCTTTAATTTTATATGAACAGTATTGTATGTCTCATTCATGTGTTTCTGTCCCTTTTCTGCTTCTCTCTAGGGTGAGGTGGGCCCACCTGGTAAACCGGGCCCTGAAGGTGGCTTTGGCACTCTTGGACCTGCTGGTCCACGGGGAATAACTGTAATGGGCAAAGTGGTACGTCTACACTTGTTCTACAGAGAAGATCTAGTGCATATGAGCATTTGGAACAGATTAAAAACATCTCTCTTTGTCTATATAAGGGTCCACCAGGAGCAAGAGGGGAAAAAGGAGATATCGGAAGACCTGGGAGTCAGGTGAGCTTTTAGGCCACGGTTGTAGCTGGTCATATTAGTAGTGTTTTTCATGCTATCTAATTTCAGGAATTTCTTCTCTCTGTGTTCGCAGGGTTTACCAGGACCTCCTGGTCCAAAAGGTGAAGAGGGCATCCCTGGTCCTAAGGCAAGTCTCTGTGTGGCTCAAGGCTGTTATTGTCCAATGTGCATTTGAAATGTTCAGTCTGTCATTCATCTTTCTGTCTATAAATTTCCCACAGGGCACCAGAGGAGTGGAGGGTAACATTGGCAGCCCAGGAATCACAGGGCCAAGAGTAAGACAGCCATATGCATTTAAGGAGTGTCTAATGCATGCTTTCATTGTACTTTTATTTACATCAGTGTTTACACTTTGTAGGGTTTCCAGGGTATGCCTGGTCATCCAGGGCCAGTGGGAGAGAGAGGGCCACTAGGTCCTGTAGGGCCCACCGTGAGTAAAACTTTTTATCCACATAATCCAGCCAAGATAGATGTCCAGAAAAGATTTTTGATATAATTGGGGAAAAAAAGAATGGATAAAATTGGTTAATGTTAAGTAGATGTTCCAGATGGGAGTGTTTAATACTACATTATTTTTTCACAGGGTCTTCCTGGAAGTAAGGGTGAGAGAGGAGAGAAGGTATATTACAAAATTGCATGTTTGCTATTTGCATAACCTTAAAATAGATTATTTTGTTTTAATAATTCTTCTGTTTATTAGGGCGAGCCACAATCTCTTGCTGTGATCTTCCAGCTTGTTACACAGGCCTGTGAAAAGCTTGTGCACAGTATGTAGTACACTGACTACATCCATTTTAATTCAATCACAGTAAATGCAGAATTTAAAAGCAGCTTTGATGGAAATCTTGGCCTGAGTAACTGCATTTCAATTATGAGTTGATAATAAATTGTGTTCTAGATGAAGTGCTGAAGTTGGATGTTTTTCTGAATGAGATGAATCGAAAGCCAGTGCCCATCCAGGAACCAGTAGCGCCACCAGGAGAGCCTGGTATACCAGGGGGAAGAGGGGCACCTGGATCCAGAGGCCCTCAGGGGCGACAAGGAAGCAGAGGGGAGTCTGGGAGACCTGGGTACCCTGGTGAGCAGGGTAAGCCTCCATACTTTTTTTTCTTAGGCAAACTCTACATCTGATGGTTGCCATTAGTCACATTTTGAATTTAAGTTATGTACATAATTCTGTGATTAACTTATAGGACGCAGAGGTATGCCGGGTGAGAAGGGGTCTCCAGGAGCAAATATGCTGGGACCACAGGGAATAAAGGGTTTTGCAGGTATTGAAATATATTTGTGTATCACACAGCTGTGTTTGTAAAATTGTTTAATGGGGTTGTCATCATTTTATCATCATATTTGTGACCCTGGACCACAAAACCAGTCATAAGTCGCACGGGTATATTTGTAGCAATAGCCAACAATACATTGTATGGGTCAAAATTATCGATTTTTCTTTTATGCCAAGTTCCATGAAAATATTTTGTAAATTTCCTACCGTAAATATATAAAAATTTAATTTATGCATTGCTAAGGACTTCATTTGGACAACTTTAAAGGCGATTTTCTCAATATTTTGATTTTTTTGCACCCTCAAATTTCCAGATTTTCAAATAGTTGTATCTCGGCAAAATATTGTCCTATCCTAACAAACTATACATCACTGGGAAGCTTATTTATTCAGCTTTTAGGTGATATATAAATCTCAATTTCAAAAAATTGACCGTTATGACTGGTTTTGTGGTCCAGGGTCACATTTAGGTTTCCTGTAGCAAAAGTGTCAAAAACATTGCAAAAAATATTTTATTAATCAGTATTTTTGTCTTGTCTTCCAATAAAAATATCTAAATGTCTTTAAAAAAAAAAAAAGTGTAAATTTACTGGAGGGGCAAAATTGACCCTTTGCCGGGAGTTTGATTGACAGGCGATCTAACCAATCATAGCGCCAAATCCGCTGTTATGTCCGACAAAGCAATCAGGGGAGTTAGTAGATTAACGTTGTGGACTTGAACGTGACTTTTTCACAATACTTTTGCTGAAAATTGGTCTTGTTGTTTTACATTCTTTTGCTTCTGCACAAACACACATAATGTCTTTGTAATGGATTGTTAAGTGTTAATAGCACCAATATTTGTTTCTACTTCACCAGGACCTCCAGGTGAAAGTAAAACAGGGGAACCAGGTCCCAAAGGCGAGGATGGTAAAGCAGGACCTCCAGGTATTCCAGGAGCTTCAGGTCAGCGAGGAGAAGTCGGACCCCCTGGTGTATGTGACAACAGTGGATGTTATCAAGGACCCCTGGCTGCAGGTAAAGATATGTGTCATTGTGACCACCATGAAAAACAGTGTAAGCCTATGTTTGACCATTGGGTAAAATGACTGTATGTTTTTATCTTTTTTAGAGGATCCATACCTCGGATACCAGCCTTGAGTTGAAAAGCACTGCCAGAATCCTCTCTCTCCCCAGACTTTGTATAAAGACATTGCGTGGCATAATAGATAAAGAGATTCTGCCAGACGTTGACTTTGAATGAGCCTGTTGATGGAATCTTTTTCACTTTATTTTCTCAAAGTGGTAGCTGATCTCAGCTCAATACACCCATTCTGAGATCAACAAAGCACTGATCGTCCTTGACCCTGACTGTGTTACCCAGTATTCAACCTGCGACACAACAGCAGATTCAAGTACAGAACTATTTGTGCAGCACAGAGGAATTCACAACAAACTCAGACTCTATTTTACAGAGACAGACGAGGAAGGACATCCAGACGAGGAACTAGTGTGTTACTGAACAATATCCGCACTAAGAATGTTTCTACTTTTTTACAAAATGTATTTTATTGTATTTAATGCACTATATGTGTGTATATTGTTGAAGGCATATTACTTCCAATATTTTCCATTCCAGTTTCTTGATCTTTCTGGTTTTTTTTTTTTTTTTTTTTTTAAATATGAAATAAGAAATATTTTGCAAGAGCAATACATATGTTGATATGAAATACACTGTGATATTATATTCATTGTCTTTTACATATGCAGAAGTGTTGTCCATAGTATTTTATAGGATTATACTAAGTGAACTGGTCTTTTGTTTTTGTGTTAATTCATGTTTATGTAAACCTGTATGAAATGAAACTGTTAAAAAATGTTGACTCACCTGAGATCTGTCATGCTGTGTCAATGGTTACTGTTCGCATTCACTTTCATTCCAGACAAAATCACTGCTGTTTACAAAATACCATTTTCACAAGCATAATTTTAGTATGCAAGCAGTAGTGAAATCCTTAATAACGTGAGGTCATTTTCAAGAAACTATTATCTTTTTTATGTAATCTGGTTTAAAATGACTTGCTGAACACATCTATGAGTATTGAATCTATGAGTATTTCAGGAGGAAAGCCTTATATCTCAGTGTAAATGACAGACGTCAATGCAATGAATATTATTTTATTTGTCTTTATAATTGCCAGAAGGAGCAACAAACTGCAAAGAAAAATGTGTCCATTATTTCTTTCTCTTTTTTTTCTGGATGTGCCCAGTAAAGGGTCAAATGTTATATTTTTATTCGTATTTGTAACATTTTGCTTACAACTTCGTACAGTATTGATTTCTTTCAAGACGTTATCCCAATGTAAAGTGTAACTAACATACAACTTTACTGCAAATTGAAGCTTTAAACCTTTATGTTTAAATGAATTGTACTGTGAATTACACATTACTATTGTACAACTGTACAAGACCATTGTTCGATGTTTTTCACTCACACTACTTGAATTTGTAAAATATTTTGCGTTGTGTGCTCCGGAACCAAAGGACGGAGCTAGTGATTTCCACGGACAACGTATCTGATGTAAACATCCGGTGTTTATTTTGTCGGAGACGCCAACATGGCGAGCCGTAGAGGCAAACCGAAGACTCGGGAGCAGTCTGACAAATATTCTGTTTTGTTACCAACCTACAACGAGCGAGAAAACCTCCCACTGATTGTGTGGTTGCTGGTGAAGTACTTCGGCGAGAGGTAATTGTGTTGTTGTGTGTCAAGAACCGGAAAACAACCACTTGTCAGATTGTAGAAGTCCTAATGATGAGCTGTCACTGACATCACAGAACATAACCACCTGATTAGAGAGTCCCTAAGAAGAAAAGGTATTTCGTTTGTTTTAAAAAGAGCGTTCTTGTTCAAATGACCATGTTTTAATGCAGTGGCTACAACTACGAGATCATAGTCATTGATGATGGTAGTCCAGACGGAACACTGCAGATCGCCGAGCAGCTGCAGAAGATATACGGCGCGGATAAAATTGTAAGTTGTGCATAATAATACACACCACATGATTGACAGCTCGTTGAATGTTGAAAGAAATCATGAAAATATGGCATATCTCTTCTTTTTAGCTCCTGAGACCGCGAGCAGAAAAACTGGGATTAGGTAAATTGGTTCATATTTCTTAATACTTCCTTTAGAGCTACACAGCGTGACTTACGTTCATGTTATTTCAGGAACGGCTTACATCCACGGCATTAAACATGCGTCAGGAAACTTCGTTATCATTATGGATGCAGATCTCTCACATCATGTAAGCATTCTTTGATTATATACTGTTTTGTACCTCCTTGAGTAAATCCTGCTATTCAGTGTTCCCACGGCTGTGGAAAAGCTGGAAATATTTGTGTTTTCCAGGTCTGGAAAAGTCATGGAAATTAATGTCATGAAAAGTTCTATAATGCCTTAAATGTTTTCTAGTTATGCTCTTAATTGGTAAAATATGTATCTTGGATATAGTACAATGTGTTTACAAACCTGTGTAATTACTGTGAGTTATTTGTGAGAATCACTCTTTTGAGTAGGATTTCTTTTAATTAATCTGTATTTCTAACACGTAATTAAAAAAATCATGATTTGGTAAATCATAATTATGACACAAAAAGTCATATTTATGAGATACCAAGTCATAATTATAAGATAAAAAGTCATAGTAAAGACGTAAGTTAATATTATTACAAAAGACTTTTCAATCGCATAACAAAATGGTTTTTTTTTTTTTTGGTTTTTTTTTGTCAATTATGACTTTGTTTTCTTATGTAGCAGAAATGGGCTCAAACGGTTCACAAAATCAGTCTGAATGACTCCTTAGTGAATCTGTTTGAATTAATTAATTTAAAGAACCACTGGAAATGTCTTTGAAATTGATTTGTCACAAAGTTTTGGATTGCTTCAAGCTTGTTTACTAGAAATTTAAATAAATCATTTGTTTCTGCTTCACTGAGTGAAGCCTTCGGGAGCATTTGTGTACAATAAGTGATTTATTTTCTTCTCCCCCACAGCCAAAGTTTATCCCACAGTTCATTGAGTAAGTCATTTCCTCTCTATTACTGTTAAAAGACTTTTTATCTGCTCATTATAGTTTTGCTATGATAGCATGATCACATGTATTTGTATAGCAGCCACTTACATGAATTTGTTTTTCGTTCAGAAAACAGAAGGAGGGTGGATTTGACCTGGTGTCTGGCACAAGGTACAGAGGAGACGGTGGTGTGTATGGATGGGATCTGCGCCGGAAACTCATCAGGTATTTGACTGTAAATTTCAGCTGACTGAGGAAATATATTTTGTAATAATTGACAGATATATTAGAAATTTCGCATCCTTTTGAAACTCTATCTGTATAGTTTATTACTGCCACATATACACATATTCTGCAACACATCAATGTCCATGTTTATGATTGATTTTATGGCACTAGATTACTTTGTTGTAATAATTATTTTCTTTTTAGTCGTGGGGCAAACTTTGTCACACAAGTGCTGCTCAGACCAGGAGCATCTGATCTCACAGGGAGTTTTAGGTTAGTGCATGTTAATAAATGAATTATAGCTTTTTTTTTATATTACATTATTTTAATACTGCTTCCTATTATGTGTTTCAGACTTTATAAGAAAGAGGTTCTTGAAAAACTAGTAGAGCAGTGTGTGTCAAAAGGCTACGTGTTCCAGATGGAGATGATTGTCCGTGCGAGACAGCTGGGATATACAGTGGGGGAGGTCAGCACATCTCTCGTTCTACATTTCCTATGAATGTTGTTTTATTAAAATAAATAAATACATGTTTTTAGAGAATCATTTACATAATAATAAGACTATTATGACTGTGAACTATTACTGCATTATACTGAACTAAATTACATTGCATACATTTATACATTCAAGTAAAGTATTTTTTTTTTTATATCTATTTCAAAGTAGCAGAGTGCTTTATTTTATAGGTCTCTGAAAGTGGTCTTGTCTGTCTATTACGCAGGTTCCTATTTCATTTGTGGATCGTGTTTATGGGGAGTCCAAATTAGGTGGAAATGAAATCGTCTCCTTCCTGAAAGGATTGCTCACTCTTTTTGCCACTACATGACCTTTGACCTCATTTGGTTGTGTTTAGTGTTGTGATGCATGATCAGCACTTACTGGATAACTGTAGTGGATAAGCTCATTATGTTATATGTTATATGTTGCATATCAGGCTACAGTAGCTTTTGGATTTCTTGGATTTGCCACCTTCCATCTTTCACTTAGTCTGGTTAATTTTTAGACTATATTTTGAAATGTACATTAAAATGTAAAAACACATTTTAATAAAAAGGACCAAATTGAGTAAGCTGACTTTTTTTGAAAAAGTGGTAAGACTTATTTTATACAAACTGCATTTTTGAGGCTATACTCTTAAATGTTCTTTATTGACTTTAGCCGCATTTCCTCTGCAGGAACTTTACCCAGGAACTAGGAACTTTGGGGTGGTACTCGGTGTGTTTCAACCGCAGGAACCAGGGTCTAAATGAAGTTCCGTGTAAAAAAATCCCCCTCTGAAAGTACCTGCTCACTAGTTAGTACTTTTTCAAAGTTTCAGAACTTTCGGGGGTGGGTCTTGCACGCTGAACATGCTGATTGGAGTTCATGCAGCATTTTATTTCAACCATCGTTTATTTAAAGTCTGTTGTGTTGCGTGCAGTAAGAGTCGTTTGCTATTCGAATCAACAATGGAGTTTAAAAAATAAAACCGATGGACATGACGATGAGGTTCAGGCTTTATTAAGCTAATATGCGGAGGACGAAATCCAGCGGGAACTAGAAAGTCACACACAGTCCTACGTCACCGGACTATCTTCACGGTACTTTAGATCGCTATGGAAACGCAGCTAGCAATAGGTCTTGGAGCAAAAAAGTTCCTGGGACAAATTGTTCCGGGTAATTTCGGTGGAAACACGGGTATTGATGGTTCCACAAAGAACTTAATATTCGTGGAACTTCCCATTGCACAAAAGTTTCTTTATGGTAAAAGAGGGTTCTTTAGGTTATTAAAAAAAAGTAGTAGTAGGGAGAATCAATGAATTATGAAAAATTTACTGCCATTGTGAGAATAATGTGTAATCAATAAAAAAGTAACTAGTCTGATTATGAGTATTTTAAAACGTAATGTAATCTAATTGAAGTACTTAATTTTTGGAATCTTATTAAGTAATCCAGATGACATGTAATCAGTTACTACCCAGCACTGACGATAACTGTAATCATGGTATTGTGGCAGATGTAGGCCTGGTTTCACAGACAGGGCTTAGATTAAGCCAGGATTAGGCCTTAGTTCAGAGCCCGTCCACACGGAGACGCGTTCAGATGTATACGTAAAAAATTTTGTATCGTATCAGCATTTCATCCAACGTTTTGGGAGCCTGAAATTTTCAAACCGAGTCCCAAAGTGGATAAATCTGAAAACGACACCCTTGCGTGTGTGCAGCTAATCCGTATATTTTGCGAAACGATGATGTCATCACCCCATGTCTCGCATGCTCCATGTCTTCTTCTCCGTTTTTAGTGTATCTGTGGCAGACTTATAGCACCACATACTGGTCTGGCATGTATACTACATCGTTTTGAGTCGGTTTCAGTGGTTTCGCATGTACGCAGATATTTCTTGAGATGACGACGTGTTTACAGAATTTGTTTTTAGAACAAAAAAAAAGATCGGATAGGGAAAGCTGTGGCTTTGTGTGGATGTGGCCTCAATTAGGGCATTCAAAGGTGTAGTGTGTAAATTTTATCGGCATCTAGCGGTGAGGTTGCGAATTGTAACCAACAGCTCAGTCCACCCCTCACCCCTCCCTTTCAAATCACATAGAGAAGCTACGATGGCCGACACAGGACAAAGATGTCATCTTCTGAGACAGCAGAGAGTAGCCAGTTAAGCAAACGCGCTCTGTACAGCAGTTTGTCCATTTAGGGCTACTGTAGAAACATGGTGGTGTAAAATGGCGACTTCGATGTAAGGGGACCCGCAGTGTATGTAGACAGAAATGGCTCATTCTAAGGTAATAAAAGACATAACGGTTCATTATATAAGGTCTTTATACACCACTGAAAACATAGTTCGGTATATTATATTGCATTTCTGTCAATAGATCCTCTTAAATATTACACACTGGACCTTTAAGTAGCTTTTATAAATGTACCCTAGAAAAAAACTTTATTGGTGTGGCAGGTGTGCATCTTGAGACAAAACAATGGCACTAACATTTTAAGATATGTCATGAAAGTTGCTTTTAGTTAAAACAGCTCAAACATGAAATTTAGTCTGGGGCTTAAGCCTTGTCTGTGAAACCGGGGAATAGTGTTTATTATATTATTCATTTCAGGGTTCATGCAACCTTTTGAGTGTGGAATTCAAGCACTTTTCAAGAACTTTTAAGTGCTTCACACTATTTTTCCCAGTGCTTCAAAGCTTCAAAGTCAATTTAAGGTGCCCCCCTACATTTTCTGCTTGTGCTCCTAAAATAATAAGGGGCTACAGTGCTCCTAGTAATAAAAGTTAGTCTGGAGCCCTGTAAATTGTTTTTCACACTAAGAAAAAATGATTCTTTTAAGAGCTGTTCACTAAAGGTTCTTTGGTGAACCCAAAATGCTGCTTCTATTGCATTGCTGTGAACATTTATATGTATATTGATTTTTTTTTTTTTTTTTTTTTTTTTTTTTTTAACAGCCTGGAAAAAAATCCTTCAGAACAAATGTTGTACATTTATGAGTGGCTATAAGATGCATACCCTGAAATAAACATTAAATGTTGCAAAATTATTTTGCTTATGCAATGTATTTGGACATAATCGTCTGGATGCATAATATTTGTATAATACTTTTAACTTGCATGGAACTGATAAGGTTGTATTATGCACTGAATTTCACACATCAGTCAGTGTTCCAGGAAAACAATAGACTTCATCCTATGATGAGATACTGCCATCAGTCTAGTGTAGTGAGTGTTTACACTATCATGTGACATATCCAAAAAGAAATATTTCTCCTCTCTGGGTTTAGGGTGTTCAGTCCCAAATGACACCCCAAACTTATGTAAGGCAGGGAATTCCCCTGGATGAGTTTGATGCTGCTAACACCAAGGGGGTAATAACTCCAGAGCTCAAGGCCCAGAGGGTGGGGGAATCACCATGGCTCAGTCTGCAACCCCAGCACTTGACATGCAGAAGTAGTCCCGGTGAGTTGCGCATGAGCGCGGTACAGCGCCACCACCCGAACTCATGATGCTCAAATGCTGGCTGAGTACTGAGGCACTGTATACATCCGACTCTCTGCGGGGGTAGATACCAGATGCAGAATTGACGCATACGCCTCTACCCAATCAAGTTTCAGCCGATGGCGCCCCCTATGGGTTCATTCCATGTAACTGCACCCAGGGGCTGTTTACACCAATTTCTGGAGCATTTAAGAAAAGGTTATATGCAAGCACTGACACTCTTATGCATTTCAGGTAAGCTAAGGTGGAGGGTAAATATTGGATTGGTGGTCGTCTGACACCTCTCACCACATAATCCCACACCCAACGCCTCTCCGTCGGCACAATGCTTTTTTATGCTAATCAAACGCACATGTCACTTCCGCCCTTTTTCACACGCCATTTTGGATAGTATAGGTACTGGACCGGGTCGTATTGTTTAAGTGGATGGCGGATTACGTTAATTGCAGTCAATTATACCGTCCTCAGCGTCTTGTGGACTGTGCATCATCGCAAACGCAGCACGCGCTCGGCGGTTCACGCTCCTTTTTCCTCCAGGACCCCCGTAGACCAGCACAGGCAGTGCTAGATGAGTTGCAGCAGCTCATTCCCGGCAAACAGACAGCTCTGGGTCGGCCCGTGACAGGAGTCGAGCTCCCTCTTTCGGCGTGGTGTGTCCGCCCGTGAAGCGGAGGACGAGGCGCTCAACTCGGGAGGCGGGAAAGTGACATTACGGGCTGCGGCTTGCGGGAACGCGGGTCAGGTAAACTCTCTCCCCGTTGTGTGTTTGGGTAACGAAACCGAGTGCGACTCAACTAAGAGACCTGCTAACTCGCTTCTAAGTAAGACCTGGAGGAAAACTAGAGGGAGTAAACCCGACCCTCAGGTGGAAAATGTAGCTTATTGCATGTGCCATACAGTTGTTAAGCAGTTCTCTCAGGTCGTGAATTAAAAAATAAAGTTTTTATGTGTTCTTACCGTTGTAACTGTAACTAAGGTTTTGGTAGCCGACTGGTGGTTTTATCATTTACACAGACCCTAAATCAGACCACTCACTCCAGTTCACTGTTATATATCTGTTTTCTATGACAGTTTTAGGCTAACTCATCACGAATAGCTCGCGCTGCAACGAATCAATCGTTAAAGGGACCTTCACCAAAAAATAAAACCAATTATGTCATCTTTTATTCGCCCACATGTTGTTCTAAACCCATTTTTTCTTTGATATACTAACGTTAAATGAAATATTAGATGTTATTATTGCATGGGAAAATATGCGTTGAATGGTGACTGAGGCTGTCATTCTCCCTGACAGCTCCTTTTGTGTTTCACAGAAGAAAAGAAAGTCGGGTTTGGAACAACATGACTGAGGGTGAATAAATTACTTGAATATCATTATTAATATTTATTGGTGAACTGTCTCTTTAATTAACGAATCAGCGCTGTCAGTTAAACGTGCGCAGTTTTACTAATAACGAACCAAAGTTGGCGCTTACTGGATCTGATCGTGTTTGACATGTCAACAAACCAAACAGTCCAACGTGTGGCTGTTATTGGACTCTAATTGGTCAGTTGTTCTCCTCGTCAGTGTGTTGTCATGTACTTGTGTATTGGATTTTGCTCTATGTAGTTTGTAATGATTGTTGGTCTATGAATAATCAGTCTGCTCTTTACTTCAGTATTTTTACCATCCTGGGTAGTTGTAGTATAGATGTCATTCAGCAAATTGCAATGCTTGAATTTGAATTTAAACAATTTTACTTTAGCAACTGTAGCTGTGGTGTTGGGCCTTTGATGAACAGATGATGCTGAATGTGTTTGACAGCATTATGTTTTTCTCATGAACACAGGATTCATGTTTTTGGATATGGACGACCATGAGATAATCACGTGACAGATCACATATATTTTAATTTTCAGTTTTATTAGTTGAGATTTGCTTGTGTACATGCGTATGTATATATATCAAGTCATCTGTATTCTAAGGGAACATCAAATAACCTCCATCCAGAGCAGACATTGCAGATATGGCTTTCCATGCACTGGCCTCTGCTGTTGCCTCAACAGGAGGCGCCATTCCAGGGCTGTAATGCAGAAGCCTGCATAAAGAAAGGGAGTGGAAAAAGGGCAGGCAGAACAGGGAGAGGCTTATATAACATGGAGGAAGAGCTGTTCTCTAGCGCCATCTACAAAGGATGGGAGAAAGTCAGCGAGGAGATGAGGAACGCCTAACCAAAGAGAGAGAGCCCCCATTCAGTGCCGAAGTGAAACTGCTGCTCTTTGTTCAAGCAGGGTGTAATGTGTGATGCTTGTCATTGGTGAGTCCAAGAGCTGATGCAGGTTTTCCCATGATGAATCCAGGTCAGATAGGTACATGACCTTTGACCTTAGTTGATCTTTGACCTCATTTCTGAGGGCTGCAGTGGGACCGGCCTTATTTGGCGTTGCAGTTGTGCATGTTTATTTCTTCATTAATGATATTTGTTAGAGCGCAGATCTGCAGTGCTGATGCTGTAGAATGTTGGCCTCAGATTTGTTGGACGTGTTTGTTTTTCGGTTGTGTGATCATACTTTGAAACCGTGCCATCCCAACCAGGAGTACATATACATCATGTACTGAAGCACTTTTGCTTCCATGAAGGATTTCAATTTTGCTTTGTTATTACATGTAAAACAGATGTAATAATACACTACTATTCAAAAGTTTGTGGTCAGTAAGATTTTAACTTTTTAATAATAAATTAATGCTTTTATTCAGCAAAGATGCATTAAATTGTGAGAGTTAGACATTTGAAATGTTAAATTCAATATCAAATAAATTCTGTTCTTTTGAACTTTCTGTTCATCAAACGTTCCTGAAAAATAAAGTGTCTCGGTTTCCACAAAAATATTAAGCAGCACAGCATGCTTTCAGCATTGATAATAAGAAATGAGCAGCAAATCAGCATATTAGAATGATTTCTGAAGGATCATGTGACACTGAAGACTGGAGTAATGATGCTAAAAATTCACCTTTGCCATCACAGGAATAAAGTACATTTTAAAATATTCAAATAGAAAAATTGTTTTAAATTGTAATACAATTTCACAGTATTACTGTATTTTTTAAATCAAATTAATGCAGCCTTGATGAGCATAAGAGATCTTTCAAAAACATTAAAAAATGTTACCAACCTCAAACTTGTGAACGGTAGTGTATTTAAAGTTAATTGTAATAATCCCTTTATTTTATAAAACATTAATGTGCTCAGTTCCTTTTTAACAAAACAGTGTGTAAGGTTGTGTCAGTTTGTTTGGATCAGTCATATAGACCACCACATTTACAAGTACAGAGGTTGATTTCTGTAATTGTCGCCTCATACATGTATTTTTATTATTCTCATTGACATTCTCATTTGTATAAGTACCTTTGATGATAATTACATACTACCATACAAAGGCTGCAAATTAATTTCCTATTGTGAAATGTCTCATCTGAATGTCATTCATGTATAAATTTGTTGGTAGTGGTGTCAGTGAAGACATAAGTAAAATAAGAAAGCGATATTGTTTGGTGTCAAAAGTAAGTTGTTTAGTATTCAGCTCATTTTCCCAGGCTGTGATGAAGACTTAGAGAAAGATGCTGACTGACTCATTTGTTGTGCTTTAGACCTATTTCTCTCCTTGTGACCATTTCTCTGACATGAAGCTATATGGTCTGGATCAGGGTACATTTAAATGGTCAGATTGATCGTGTCACAGTGAGATAAACTGATATGATTGATTTATAACCAATCAATGATGTTTTATTCATGAATTGTTCTCTGAAATCATTCAAACAATACAGACTCTGTATTCATTCGTGATGGTAATAATGTGATGAATTTCAGGTGGCAGAATGTTTCAACTCCCAGTGAACAACCTCAGCAGTCTAAGGAGAGCTAGGAAAAATGTGAAAAAAGTGCTGGGTGACATTGGCTTGGAGTTTTGCAGGGAGCACATTGATGTAAGTAAATTTGATGTTTGACTTGTTAAATGTCTACATACTCAATATCATGGACCATCTGGTTCACCTTTAGACAGCTCCAAATGATTTTGTTTCCACGTTGCATTCTGTGTCACAGTGCTACTATTCTGTAGCTGTAAAATCTGTAGCCAACCAGCTTTTTGGTATGTTTTTTTTACTAGGGATGCTCCGATCAGGATTTTTGCGGCCGATACTAGACTTGGTACCGAGGTCGGTACTTTTGACAACTCTAGCCGATACGACTACTGATTTCTTGTCAATGTGATCGGCCGATCCCGATCATTTAAACTTTATATAAGTGATATGTAAGCTCTCTGTTGACTTTATACTTTTTAAAAAAAAAAGGTATCAAGTACATGGCCTCACTTGTTAGAAAACCTTTCAAATTTGGAAGAAAATAGATTTTGATCATGTTTCAAGGTTCTTAAATTACAACACTGCTGAGAAAACCACAGAAAAAATGATGCAATTTATTTTTTATTGTTATTGCTTGACATGATGACTATTAGAAAGTATATGACAGGTCATAAAATCAAGTTTGAGCTTATTCACAATCATGTCAACTGCATGTGGGCCAAATTTTGTGTTGGCATCTCAAAGTAATCAAGTTATGGCATTTGGAACCAAGGTAGCCTTTTTAAAACCTCTAGTCTCCAAACAAGTGATCTGAGTGTTTTACTGAACATAAGAACTACTTGCATGTATAAACGCTACTATAAAGCATAAAAATATTTCTAATTACATAGAATAAGTAACAAGTAATAGGATCCTGGTTGACGATCGATGATCTTCCAGTGATGTTTCAGCTGTACGCTCCTATTGTATGGTGCATGGTAAATCAAGACCTGTTAATCTGAGCAATCAATCCAATCCGAGCACGCTCCAGCTGTAAAACAGTTTCCAAATGGTCGAGACACATCGTCCCTACCCACCATACCCGAGATCCAGTTTCCATTGGTTTAACTTTCAAATGATGTTGGAAAACATGTCACGTCACTCCGTGAGGATTTTCTCAAGATCTCTGCATCATGTTATGTTGTGTGTGGGCTCATTTAAATCAACACAACCTGCTCTAAACAATGTGCGATTTACTATGGTTTACTAATGTTAAAAAGCAGAACATGCCTTGAAATGTTTTAGAAAATAGTCTATAAAAATATGTTGGTAAATGGCTGTTTATTACTATGTATTACGTTGGTGCATATAAATAAAAATAGAATGTGATGTTTGTTTAGTGAAGAACAATCAGATGAAAATATGCTTTCATTATTTAACCCCTTAGCATTCCTGTAAAATTTGCCTAAAACACCTAAAAAAAAAAAAAAAAAAAAAAAGGCATACCAGATATAAATTGCATATTTATATTAATTTAAATTAATCTTTATTGTATTGAGACAACCTTTATAAAGTCTTTTTCACTCTGTACTTTCTTTTCCCCTCCAGGACTTTAAGGACTTTGTTCCCAATGAGTTCTACATTAAAAACACCGCATGGGACGATGTGTGTATGTGGGATCCCTCAATGACCAAATCACAAGTGAGTAGTATCTTAAGTGTTACCTAAAGACAGGAAAATAATTTTTATAATCTTTTGTGTCTGATTGTTTTTAAGCGTATCTCCATTTTTCCTTACCCATTTGTCCTCTGTCCTCTTAGGAGTATCGCTCAAAGCCGTTCTGTTGTTCAGGATGTACATTCTCCTCCAAGTTTTTCTCTGCCTACAAGAGTCACTTTCGTAATGTGCACAGTGAGGACTTTGAAAACCGCATTCTCCTGAACTGCCCCTATTGCACTTACAATGGGAACAAAAAGACTTTGGAGACACACATCAGACTGTTTCATATGCCCAACAATATGGTGCGCCAGAATGTTGGAGGACCTCAGGGAGCAGGGGTTGGTTTGAAAGATGGTGCTCGACTGGACAAGACACGTGATAATATAGAGCAAGCAGTGTACTACTGCAAGAAATGCACTTACAGGGACCCACTATATAATGTGGTGCGAAAGCATATCTACCGAGAACATTTTCAACACGTAGCGGCACCGTACTTGGTGAGGCCTGGTGAGAAGATAACACCACCCAATGGGACAACAGCAGGCTCTGGTGCAGGAAGCAATGCTGATTCTGGTGGTGCTAACAGTACGAGCACAGCCATCCACTGCAAACGGTGCCTATTTGTACCCCGTACCTATGAAGCCCTTGTGCAGCATGTCATTGAGGACCATGAGCGCATTGGTTATCAAGTTACTGCCATGATTGGACACACCAATGTAGTAGTACCTCGGGCGAAGCCTGTGATTATGGTGTCCCCTAAAGCTCAGGGTGATAAGGGCCTCATTGGTGTAATGCCAAAGGGTACAGTAGTGACTGGGGTACGGCCTTTATCCACTCAGCAGCTGAGCCGAATTGTCATTCCTAAAGGGAGTTTGAACTCAAGTGGTCTCCTGTCAGGTGTTCACCTGAAACAGGGAGCATTTGGTCTGAAGCCAGGGACTACACAATCCTTGACCATCGGAGGACAACAGGTTCAGCTGTCAATCCCACAGCAGTCTCAAACAAGCAAACCACAGCTTTCTGCTAGTCTCCGCAGTTCGGTTTCTGCATCTGCATCCACTTCCATACTAAAGATCCCTCAGCTGAACTCTCGAGTTCAGGCAGCAGCTACTACAGTGTCATCTGTTACCTCCAAGAAGGGCAACTCTGTCATCGGCACATCTTACACTCAAAAATGGAAGATCTGCACCATCTGCAATGAGCTGTTTCCAGAAAATGTGTATAGTTCGCATTTTGAAAAGGAGCACAAAGCGGAAAAGGTACCGGCGGTGGCCAACTACATCATGAAAATTCACAACTTCACCAGTAAATGCTTATACTGCAACCGTTACCTACCTAGCGACACACTTCTTAACCACATGTTGATACATGGCTTATCTTGCCCGCACTGCAGGGCCACATTCAATGATGTGGAAAAAATGGTGACGCACATGCGAGGGGTACATCCCAATGAATCCGTTGGGCCACGGACAGACTCCCCACTTACTTTTGACCTCACACTTCAGCAGGGAAATCCCAAGAATGTCCAGCTGATCGTCACCACATATAACATGCGGGATGCCCCAGAAGAATCTGTGGCATTCCATGCCCAAAACAACGCATTACCACCATCATTGCAGGGGAATAAACAGGTTACCCCACAAGTCCCAAAGATACCCTCAGATGCCTCAGACGTCATACCGGCTAAGGCTACACCACAAGCAGCTGTACCTTATAAGAAGGATGTAGGCAAAACACTTTGTCCTCTCTGCTTCTCAATTCTTAAGGGACCTATCTCAGATTCTCTAGCTCATCACTTGCGTGACCGCCATCAAGTTATACAAACGGTTCATCCTGTGGAGAAGAAGTTGACTTACAAGTGCATCCATTGCCTTGGCGTCTACACTAGTAACATGACAGCTTCCACTATCACTTTGCATCTTGTGCACTGCCGGGGTGTCAGCAAAACTCAAAACGGCCGGCCTGCTCCCTCTGCGAGAGTTGCGCAGGCACAGGGTGCTGGTCTCAAACGGGCAGGTTTAGCAAATTTCGACCAAACTGAGCCAAAGAGAAGAAAATCCGGAACCGATGACCAGACTGGGCATAGCCCACCAGTTTCAACTGACAAACAAGACGACCCTGTAGTCTTTGCCCTGGACCCGAAGGGTTACGAGAATGAGTCCTACGAGACACGAAAAGCTTTCCTCACTCAGTACTTCAACAGGCAGCCTTACCCCACTCGCCGAGAGGTGGAGAAGCTTGCGTCCAGTCTCTGGCTTTGGAAATCTGACATTGCGAGCCACTTCTCAAATCGAAGGAGGAGATGTATGCTGAATTGTGAAACGTTAAACACTCGGGTCCTGCTGGGATTCAAAATGCAAGACATTGTAGATTTGCATCATCCCATTAAGTTTGACTCAAAGTGCTATTTCGAGAACCATAAAAATGACCATAAAAATGACCATAAAAGACGAACTTCTAAGTATCGCATAGGCAGATCTGCAAATGCCATTCGCTTTCGGCAAAGAGCTACAACCAATGGTGACCTGCAGCAGAAGCATGGGACGCTAACAAGGGGTTCCGCCAAAGCCTTGCTTTACTCAAATGGTCAAAAGACCATCCTAGGGAGCAACTGCAATGATTCAACGAAGAGCACCTTAAAACCTGAAGCACTTGTCAATTCTGAACCAATTGCTGTGGACTCGGACAGCGATAATGAGGTGAATGTGCAAAATGCTAGTCTAAATGCACAGTCCCTTAGTAGTGAGGAACCAGAGACAAATGATAAAGTGGAAGGAAGTGACTCTGACATCAGGGAGGACACCCACAGCGAAAACGGCTATGGGGAGAAAGACTTGTTAAATGAAACAAGGCAACGAAAGGGCGAATGTCAGTCAGGTATCACAAACAAGCTTGAACAATCAGAGACTCAGTTAACCAAGCAACAGGTCTGATTTCTGGACAGGGTGAATAAAATGCACATGTATACTTTTGCTGTACTTTGATGTACACCAACAATGCTGCCTCATTGAACTTCTGAATCTGGACCTTGGTTACATTACAGATGGTAGCTATAAGGATCTTCTTTTCCCTCAACACCTAAAGCCATTTGAGAAAGGCAAAAAAGTCATGTTTTACAGTTTGAAGTATGAAGATGAATGCAAATTGTTTGATTGTGAAGCTGGGGTTGACCTCCTTAGAATAGGGAAAGAAAACACTCAACATTCACCAAACAATACATGATTTGCCTTCAGTTTGTTCCTTTAACACCCAGAAACATAACCATACTTGTTGATGTTCATTCAGCCGCTCCAAAAGGAGTGATTATTAGAACCAACAGGTATTATTAAATTTCATGGTATCATATAGTATTGGTAGTGTATATTTGTACAGTCTTTTAGATATGTCTAAGGAGATGTGTAGGTGTACTCACTGATTTAAAAAAAAAAAAAGATTTGCTATACTTTTTGTGCTCACACTTAATGTTCATATGCTCTACATTGGTTCACATAGACAATGGATGTGGCTTCGGTGGCTGTTTTTCCTGTTTACTTTTATTAACAAAAGTATAGCATTTTTGCTAAAAATATATCTAAGTATAAATAATGCAAAATAAAAGAACAATCTCTTGCTTTTGTTTTGCCTGTTTATAATTGAAGCATTGTTTTTTTTTATATATATAAATATATTCACCATCCTGTAACTTGTGTTTTGCTTCCAGAGCAGCTTTCCATACATTCACATCTGCCCTAACGTAAGAGTATTTGGCAGTTAAATTGACCACTGTAGCATTGTGCTAAGTAGACTAGCCTGTGTTTGGTTCAGCCTCTGCTGACTGCTATTGTTTTCCCATTTTTAGCAGTTACACGCTTTAAAAAAAAAAAATTTCCTCCGGCTGGATTCTGTTGTGACCTGGGGTCCAGAATGAGCATCTCTATTCAGTCTAACTTTCTGTATGTTTAAATTTGTGACCTCCAGTTTATGTTGTCTGTTGTTTTTGTTTTGTTTATCCCCTTTATTCTATTTTTCTTTGTCACTGCAAGCATTTCTGAACAATAAAGTGCTGTTTTGTCCATCTCACAATGCTTCTAACCCTGGTCAGTCTCTATCATCTTTGTCTTTTTCTACTTTCCTTTTGACCTTGCGGGTTTGGACTGCTGCAAACTACACATTTCAGAGGTCACTCTTTTTTTCTTTCCTTTGTGGACTAGTATGGAAAATAAGTATAATATTCAGTATTTTCTCTCAAAAGTTGAGTGCAGGTTGGCGCTGTTCTCAACACCTCATAATGCAATTCTCTGATCTCGCTGTTCTTCATTTGCTTGGGCACAGAGTTTGTAAGGGAGCTGCACATTTTAGTTATTAGAACTTGAGACTTTCTGGACTAAAAATACAGTAATGGAGATTTAAGTATATTTAACTAAACAGCATAGGATGCATGTGTATACATCTAAGTATAATATAGTATAGTTAAGTCAACATGAAACAACCCATTTCATCACTGTAATACATTTCGGAGTGAAATTGGATATTTACTGGATTGATAAAGAGGAGACCGGTTGAAAAACAGGCTTTTACTTTTAACTCGCACAAGATGCTCAAGACTGTCCTCAACTCACTAGGTAATGTCTACATACACAAATTTTAGACAATTTTAGAATGAATCCAATTTCAGATTTTGAAGTTCTATTTATGAACCCCAAATGTTGCAATCTGATTCACATATTCGTTTACATGTGCATTACATGTATTCTGAACAAAAATTAAGCTCGTGCGGTGTGCGGTGACCAGTCAGCATGTTCAGATCCGGGAAAAAAAACTGCGATAATGTCGCCGGAGCTACCGTGAGCATAATTGCCATTTTTGCATTGATGACAAAATGTAGAGAAAGCTGACATTTATTTCAGAAGAGCTTTTAGCAGATATTTAGTAAATATTCAATCTCTTCCACTGACCAGTTCGTAAAACATGAGACGTAAATACGTGCGCACATTTGCAAGACGTTAAATGTATGTAAACATACGCATCACAACACTGCATGTGCGCAAGGTATTTTCAATCAATAATCCGATTGAGAAAATAGTTGGTTTTTAAGAGTTCACATTCTTAAATTTGTCTTGTTGATTGGATGGACCCTTTTCACATTTTCGGGGTTCTCAGAAGCAGAAGTTGTCATAGTTGGGTAAACTTATAGACAACATTTTACAAAAGACGGGAAAAATATATTTCATTGATTGCGTTGGTCAGAAAAGAGAAAGATGCCAAATTTGCCGTCACTCCCTCAGCCGTTGAAACACCCTCCCAGCAGCGTTAGTAATTGTCATTTACTGATAACACAATATGTAGCGTTATAAATGTGAATTACATTTAAAAAAAAATTAAAAAAAAAAATGAAAACGTGTCGTCACAGTCTGTGAAAAGAGTCCGTTATTTTAGGTCTACACTACCCATTCCAATTTAATCGAAGTTCAAGCTCAATTGGATAAATTAAGATGTTTAGATGAAGGATCTTCAGTCTGATTGAGCCATTAATCCAAATTATAAAAGGATTATTTGGGTGCATGTAAATGTAGCTACTGAAATCAATGTCATGAATTGTACTGATTGTGACCCTGAGGTCAGTCTACTCATGACTATAAAGAGAATATAATTTGTTGTAGGGGTTTCAAAATGGAGGAATGATATGGCTGTGCACTGTCACTCTCCAAAGAATGACTTTTTTCTGCTATGCAAGTCTGAGGGAAAGAGAGCAGCATGTGTGCTCCAGTTAGTGGGTGTGGGAAGGTTGGGGACTGAGGGAGAGAGCCTGAAACTAAGACCTATCAGGCTGGCTGATGGAGGCCTGTGCATGTCCACAGAGCAGTATCAAAATGGGGGAGGGGAATGAGTGTGACTAGAGGAGAGAAAGGAGGAGATCATGGGAAAGTCTGTGGGGAAACTCTATAGTGCCTCCTACAGTCACAGAAGCGCTCTGCCACTTCTGGTGGAGAGATCCTGACTTTCAGTACTGAAACACTGCTGCACATGCTTGAAATCTGATGTTTCTATCAAACTATTCTGTGATATCATTGTATGGTTAATTAAAATGAATTTATGTTAACAAGAATATAAACACAGTGACCGGTGTTGTGGTTGTTAATTTAAAGCTGCAAAACCGTAAGTTTTGCCTCTTTGTCGCCACCTCTGTTTGAAACCTGCAATTGCAGTTATTTGCGGAATTATCATCTTTACGTGGGTTGTGTATCGGCACGGCTCCTCAGCGCGGATGAATCTAATGTTTGCTGTCAGTCACCACATCGGTGTGGATACTGTACTTCAGAATCACAGATTCTACGTCTTGGAAGTATGACCAAAATAAGAATTTTCACCAGAAAATGTCATCTGAACAAGTAAGTAGCATGTCTGCCACTTTTGTTCTGACCAACTGAGAGAAAAAAAAAAAAAACATTACAATAAATCACGCTGCTAATGGTGATTAAATCTAACGATCGCTTAGCTCGGATCACGTCGAACCGTGCAAATGATTAGAGTAACTGGATATACTGTATAACCGTATTAGAGTTATGTTTCAATTTCTGTAGCCACTCTGCAGTCCAAAGTCTTTTGCTGTGACTACGGGTGAATCTCCAGTTGTCACTGATGATTGTCATTTGGATCTTTCTGGATTACAATCTGCCATCAAAATGATAAGTTTAATTATTGCAGCTGCTGTGAGAAAAGGCTATAAATGATCCACTACCTGCAGCATCCTCACATTCCATATAGCCTACTAGCTGGGACTCCTTCTTTATGTAAACAGACGTGATGCAAAGATGAATGGCAACTCGAATTTCATGTGGAAACCCACCAGTACCAACTGAATTATAAAAAATTATTACAAGCTTACCGTTGTGAATCAGGCTAAGGTAAGGAGATAGTTTTGAACACTGGCTGGTTATGTACTTTCTCAATAATTGATTTTGGATTATTTTTAACCAAAAAAGGTTACAGACTGCAACTTTAAACTAAAACTATTAAATAATCATATAAATCATATGAAATGTTGTAATGGCAAATTAAAGCTGCAATATGTAATATTTTCTGTCCGCTAGAGGTCGCTAAAGGCCTATTCAAAACAAAGGCATAGCTTGATGACGCCAAGTTTGAGCGCGGAATCTTGGGACATGTGGTCTCCACCTCACAGACAAAACAATTGGGATAGGATTCGGGAAGAAATCATGTTCATGGATGCGATTATAAACGTTACTGTAGTATGAAGCAGAGCAGGACCGAGTGTTGTGGGAGCTGAACGAGGCCGCTGGAGCGATTGCGCAACACACGCCTCACGAGCAGTGGAACTTTTATTATGCCACAGTCGCCGGCGCCGCTTCCGCTTTTCTGGTCATGAGTATGAGGTAACACAGCTCTGTATGAGGTAACACTTGTTGCACACTGCAGTAAGCTAGATCGATTTTAGAATATCATGTTAAATACTGGATGGCTTGTGTTGATAAATGGCATGCAATTAATTTTAAAACGTATTGTATGATGGAGAAAATGCTGTATTACTGTTACTAAAAATAAGGCTGCATCTGATTATGTTATGTTAGCCACTTGACAAAATAGTGTTTTTCTCTGAGGCATGGTAAAGCATGGTACTCGCAAAAAATCAAGAAAATTAGATAAAAATTAAACAATATTAAATGTTTTGAGCTATATAACAATAATTAGTTTTCTGTCTACAAATGTATCAAAACAGTTGTTCCCTTGTCTATTAAAACATGTAAATATTAAAGCGTCTTTGGTGTTTCCATGGTTTCTAAAAAATAAAACCGGAAACCGAGGGTAACGCGGGTATGACGCAATTGACAGGCGACTCCTCACACGTCCCGGAGCCTTGGTTAAAATTGCTTTTTTTCTCACGATTTATATATAGTTGTAAACATTTGGGATATTGTAAGTACTCAAGTGAACAAAATATATAACACTGGTCTAGTGGTTTTTGGATATTTTACTGCAAAATTCTTACATATTGCACCTTTAACTGACAAAAAAATAAAAAAATAAAAATAAACAAATTGAAATATTTAATAAACTAATAAAAATGACAAATGCACATAATAAAATGACAAAAACTTAAAACTAAAATTAAATTGAAAATATAAAAAATAAAAGCTAATTCAAGTATTCATAAATACTATAATAGTAGGCTACATATTTAATACTAAAATAACACTGACAGTGACTACAGAATTCAACAAGAATTTAAAATCCAGTCCTCTGGTGTCAAAATGCTGGATTCATTTAAAAAGTATTAAATGTCAAGAAGATAGAATGATTTTAAAATGTTTTACCACACAGTGACCAATTATGTGGCATGTTGTCACAATTAAACCAATATGAAGCAAAAAAAGAACAAAAAACAGCAGATATGTTGGTAGTTACAAACAAAATCACCAAATCACCCGCTTTTGATTAAAATCAACCATTTTTTATATCTCTTGTCTGAATATATGTCAGTGTGGGTTTAGTATGTTCACATTTTAACCAACAGCTATTTTTACCAAAGTCACCCATACAAACTATTCCTTGAAAGGGATTGTTATCAACACATTAACATCTTAATGGCTTTTAGGTTTTTATAGTTTATACATTTTTTTTGTTTGTTTTTTTTTAAAAGTTTGTTTTCAGAAGAAACTGACTGAAAGATGCATTTATTATTCATATAGCTCTGGCTTCTACTTGAAAAACATGCACATTGAGCAATGAAGAAGAAGAAGTGAAGTCTTTTGGTCATGGTCAGAGCATGGCTAATGTAGGACACAAGAGAGTCAGGGACTGGGCCATAAGGTTGGAGGGAGAAGTGAACTGCTGTAAAGGAAAAAGCTGGCAACTAACCATTAAAAAAAAATACTTTGAAAAGGAAACAGACAACATAAGCTTTACTGAATGCAAAGAGGTCTGTTGACGTCTCAAAACATTCAAGGACATTGCTCAAAGGTTGTTCTAGCTCAGAACTGTTTAAAGTATGTTATAAAATCAAGTAAAAGCTCTTCTTCTTCAATTGTTTTGTGTCCGAGTCAACAACTGTGTGTCTGATTTTGGAGTAAATGTCACTTAAATTGAGGTTCTGCATTTTAAAACATATATTTAATATTACCCGCAGAGCTGTATTGTTGTTATTTGTAAATATTGTTTTCAGTAATTAACATTAAAGTGATTAACATTTAAAAGAAAATAATTTTTACTTATTTTTTATTAAAATTGTTCATACATTTAAATATAAAATAAATATAAAATATGAATTTAAGTTATATATTCAGCATTTCCTTCCAGATCATGTTATTTTTATAACTATATATTGTTTTCAGTAAATAACATTTAAGTAATTGACATTTAAAAATATATATTTTAAATATTTTGTTAAAATTCCACATACATTTAAAATAAAATAAAATTATGAATTTAGATTTTTTTTTTTTTTTTTTTGCATTTCCAGCAGAACTGCATTCATTGTTATTTATATGACTAAACACGTAAATATTAAACAGTAATTAAATAAAAATTTAATTAAATTAAGATTACTCCAAAATCTCTTGCTGACAGATGTAAAAATGTCAGATTCAGGATGAGGTTGTTGTCTATTATCACTAGATGGCAGTGTTATAAAAAGGGTGTTTTGCAGGGCCAAATGAAAACACAAGGCTGAAAACTAAAAGACAGAAGGGCACTGAAAAGAGCTGGTGTTGAACTATGCATAATTCATCAACATGCACAACAGGTAGGAAAATGTTATTTTCTGCTCCAACTTTTCTGTTGCATACATGGTATAACAGTATGACGTTTTAATTGTTACATGTAGCACTTCTATAAAATCAGTGCTGGCTGTACTGATGTCCAGCGGTGTGTTATAGGTCCTGTTGGCCAGCACTGAGGCTGGAGTGCTTATGTAAGGGGGATCTCAGTGGGGCTTTCCATTGCACAGTTGGAACGTTCTCCACTCTGCTCCTGTTTTGGTCCCTAGCCACAAGAGCAATCTGTGCCCCGCTCCGAGTTCCTGATGGCCGGAACTATAAATATGGCCTGTTTACCGCTTCATGAACTATGATTATATGCACCACATATCTAATATTATCTCTGTCGTCAACATAATGTTTTAAAAAGTATCCCTTTGCTGTCATTTTGCAGTCAAAAAAGTAAAAAAAAAATCGAATTCATATTCTGCTAGATATCAGTGCACTTTTCTATTTGTAAAGTAAATCAATAATTCAAAGAGTTTTTCAATTCATGCCTATTGATTATTCATTACTTTTTATTCAGAGAGGAGAAGATTTAAATGGAAGCAATGCAATAAAATAATTTTAGGCTTGAGTTTTTGAGTCATGAATTATTGACAGGTTTTTCTCTTTAAAATTATTCACAATTCACAGCTTCTGCTCATTATGCAAAATGTCTGTCTGTAAATTGGAGGTGGTGATATGTTTCCATCTTTGTTCTCATATCACCTCCTTCATACTCCTTCATTTTGCAAATGGGTTTTTAACCACAGAGACTTACATACATTCATTTCAGGGACAGTTGAGAAACCAGGGCCTTGATTATAAACTTGGTGATATATATGGTAAGGTTACAGTTCATATATCTGGTCAAAGCTTGGTACTCGATAGACACCAGTTTCAATCAGTCACTCTCATACTGCCTCAACATGACTCTGATCTTTTTCAGCAGAGTGAAGCAGTCTTTATTCTCTAGATAATACAAGCTCAAGGTCAGCGGAATAGTTCGAGAGAAGCAACATACAAAAGCAACAGCCATAGCCTCAGTCAATGCTAAAGAAGTTGCTGATGGTGTGTGTGTGTGCATGTGTGTGTATGTGTGTGTGAGAGAGAGAGCAAAAGGTTAGAGCTGACAGTTCCTTACAAAAAATTTGATGAGCCAAACTGGATACAAAAGAAAAACCTTGAGTGGGACGTGTGCAAATGAAATGTTTTCACGCAGAAACCTGTTACAGACAAATGTAGCGTAATATGAGGAAGAGACTGATGCTGCCTGTGAATAATTAACATTCATTTCTGGATAACCTATGTTTTAATATAGCCTATATTATGTATATATTGCAATAAGGCAAGTGAGACCATGCTGAATTGAAAATAGTGATTATCTCAAATGAATTGCATGTTGTAGGCTATTGCTCATTATTAAAACTGCTTTAGATACAAGTGTTTGCTAAATAAACAAATGCAAATCTAAAGGGTGTTTTAGCAACCTCTGCCACCACTTTATCTGTAGCTATGTACACAATACAGTGCTTTAAGTGCTTCTATTGCTTTTGTTTAATGAAAGTACTGGAGTTTGAATTTATCTTCGAAGAGACAGGCGGCCAGGGACTGAGAGGTAAGACAATTCACTGTGCTGTTTTTAACACTTCAACCTTTCCAGTTGTGGGGGGAAGTGAGCATATGATTTGTGCTGTATCTCTTATTATGGGGCTGAATGTACATTCTTATTTTGTTGAATAGTGCATGTGTGAAACAGTTAAAAACCACCTAGTGAGTGAAAGAGTCTCCACTCTGACCCAGTTCATGCGTTCTCTCTTCAGGGTATAACTCTTTTTATTAGTGACCTCTAAAATCTGGGGGAAAGACTGCTCTGGGTCTAGATACGTTCATATTCTAATACAACCTGTGTCTTATGCATATTATAATACTGATTAATAAGGAGATGGAACTGGAACAGAGAAATTCCAGAAGGTAATCACATATTCATTCATCTGAATTTTGGGGTGGGTGGTGAGGGTCCTTTTCGATATCTGTAGTGGTAATGGTCCTGGTCAAATTGCACATATATGTGTTTTTTATCTGTTGAAATAGACTTGCTGTTCTTATTGCTCTGTGAGTGTCAACATGACATGGATTTATTTATTCAAAAATGACACTGAATACACATCTCATTTAAAGTATTTGAACAAATTGACTGATTGACTGTTTATTAATATTTAAAAAAGATTTTATCTGCCAAATCAAAGTCATGTGATGTGACCAACATGCAGAAACATAGGCTGCGTCCAATATCGCATAATTCCCTACACTGTAAACCCAAATAAGTTTGCAAAACTTAAAAAATTTGAGGTAATCAGTTGCATTACATTTTTAAAGTTAAGAAATTTAAAGTTTAAGTAAGCAGAAAGGGCAGATTTCAATTTTGTACTTATATATTTTAATTGCTCGTAACTTGAAATATTTGAGTAAGTTAATTCATACATTAAACTTAAAATTATCTAGTAATCTTAACTTATATATTTTATATAAGCAGACTTATATAAATAAGCAGCAAAGTGGGAGAGAGTGAGGGGGACAGGATTGGAAAAGGTCCGCGAGCCGGGACTCGAAATCAGGTCGCCCGAAGTGACTATAAATTATATTTTTAGTAGTGGAAATTTAGCTAGCTATAGCTAATTCGTCAAATTCTAATTGGTAACTGGTAAACAAACATTGGTAATGTTTGTTTTGGTATTAATATTTATTTATGTATGTGACAAAAAGAGTTTATTGTACACTGAGTCATTAATGATCACCACTAAAGACTGCGGTTTAAAAAAATACAACTGTTGCCACTAGAGGGAGTAAGTTGTGGGTTGCTATGGTGATGCGTGTTGTGTTTACTTCAGACGCTATGAGCTGCGCTTGAGGAAAGCCATTTAAGTTTTCTTCTTGTCATTTATTTCTCCTGATAATTCAGGGTTTTTGTAATCTGTTTACATTTTCTACGCCCGGGACCCGTAACATTAGCATAGCATAGCAATTGCTGAAAGAGTACGGCAATATAGAACATTTATGAAATACCAGTTCTCAATCTAAGCTCATGCTCCACTTGTCACCATGATGGTAGCCCCCCAAAAAACCCACAGAAACTCTTCTAAATTGGGATAGCAAAGTATTAAACACTACCCAAAAATTTTGAGTTTGCCCTACTCAAACAAACCAATTAATTATTTTAAACGTTAAGGTTTACAGTGTACTATAGGCGAAAAACAGTATGTTACAAAAGAAGTTCAAATTCACAGTTCTCATAAAAGAGTAGACAAAAAGTACCCAGATGACCTACTACTTCTGGCGAGATTCTGAGGAGTGCTACTATCCCATGAGGCCAGGAGAGGATTTGTAAATGGCAGTGATGCTGGTAGGTCACATGATAATGACAACATGGAGAGTGTAGTGCTCTCAGATTATATTCACACATTTATACTATGTGAAACATCCTTTTTTAGCAGTCGTTAAGTAAATATTTATTGAAAACAAGTACCTACTCAAGAAAGTATGTGATTCCAGACACAGTGAAAAAGAAAAAGACAAAAAAACGAGATGATGTCCTAGAGGGGACTTCTGTAGACCCTCATGACTGTGTGTCAAGGTCAGTAACTCTTAAAATATCAGATAATTTGACCTTTTTAATGACAAGGCAAGGTTAGTTCAGATTGCAAAAATATATATATATATATGTATATATAATATATATATATATATATATATATATATATTTTTTTTTTTTTAAGGAGTATCAAAAATTATAATGTAAACCAACATGAAATTTACTAATAATTTGCCATTTGTGTTTTAAATTAGATGTTTTTTTTATTCTTTATTGTGGACTTTCTTATATGTCATTGACCCATAACTCTTTCTACAGCTGCAGTTTTGATTGGCCAGAATAAGGGCACATCTAGCACCTATTTCAGACGTGCAAGCGACAATATACGTGCGTGTATGCTCAGAAGACTAGATTTCAATGGCCTCCACGAGGAAAGAGCAGGCTAATTGGAGACCTCTGTCTGAAGATAAGACAGCTTTTGTGCACAAAAGGCTTAAAAATAGTGCATATTTTTGAGATGCTCATAGAAATCCTAATAAAGACAACAAAAAATCCAGTTTTCAAAATAAATTTCACCTTTTCCAAAATATCAGCCATCACAGAATGTCCCATATTTCTCCTCACCATTATGTCCATGTGATTAATGAACTCCTCCGACTTACTTCAGTCAATGTGTGCTGGGACAGAATCGCATTGACCAGCCAATTAAGGACTTTAAAGTTACGCTCACACAAAGTACGCCACTGTCAACGTGTTAATTTATTGGATCAGTGACATTCAGACACAGATGCTGGACTGGACATATCCCTTTATGATTTACCTCTATACTCAGTTAATGTCAGAGTAATCCCTGCCCTACATCCCCATTCAAATATAGCTTCATAATTAAGGCCATCTAGTACACGTGACCGATAACCCATTAGCCAGGGAATGATTTCTTTTAACAGTATTGTATACGATCAGAAAAACTGTACCAGACTAAGCATATTGCATAACTTATTCTGCATCTTTTTAGATTAGGATATAGCCTATTTCCAATATTCTCTGTAAAAGATTTGCCTGTATGTAACTTAATTCAAGGACATGCAGTTTCTATTTGTGTTCAATTTGTATTTGAAGACAGTTTTTCAGTGGAACACATTACATCCATTTTGGTCTTCATCTCTCCAGCAGACACCATTTCAATCTATGTTGTCTTTAAGCTACCGCACATCACAGTTACTGCACATTTTTATTATATATTTTCGAACGATATCATTTTCCTCTGAAGAAGGCTTTGTCACACAAACCCAAGGCCACAGTGTGAACTCATGTGGGCGAAAGCCAAATTTCACCCTGAAAGGCTATCTGAAAAAGACAAATGCGTGTTAGTTCCAGCACAGGAAATAACCGTATGATGAATAGCATTGCAACGGCTGCCTTCATCCTTTGATCTCTAATTCAGAAATACACCAATATATCAGTGTGTGTTTGTAAACGACTGCACATACAGATTTCTTATTTTATGTGCATTGAACAGATTGTCATTTAAGTCGTGATCTTCTTACTTAGATTGCGACTACATTTGGGCAATATAATGATTACAATTAAATGGTAATGCATGATGCAGGGACACTGTGTAGCTGGTTCAATGGGTGTGCCTGTGGTCCAATTATAGGTTGTCTTACACAGGCCTGCCAGTGGGGCCATTTCCTCCCTTCTTAAAACCCAATTGCTAATTATAGAGCTTTTGATTTTATGGACCATGGGTCAAAGACAAGTCTGACTTAAGGCTTTGTTATCTTTTATTTTGGTGTTTTATGTCTGTGCGTTCAAGAGAACCAGTTTTCGTTTTTTATTTATTTATTTATTAGAGTCACACTGTATTGGCTTTATATGACAGTTCAAGTCCTTGAATATGATTGGCTTAGCAGCATTTCACTTTCTGTGTACACGTTCCAGACAGTCAGACTATATGACTGTCCGAAATCGCTCACTTGTTCACTCATTCACTATTCCCTATAGCGAATAGCATTCAAGTCTACTGTATGGGAAGAAGGGAATGAAAATGAGTGAGCGAATTCGACACTAACGTAATATAATGCATAAGCGACAGTTTCATCATAAATGTTATGCCAATACCATTGCCAATATCCCAAATACAGTGCACTATATAGGAAATACACTGTAAAAAAGAATTGTTGGTTTAACTTTAAAAAGTAAGTTACCTGGTTGCCTTAAAATTTTGAGTTCACTGAGTTAATACAATGGTTTAATCAACAGAAACTCAAAATATTATGTTATCTGAACCTCATTAATTATTTAAGTTGATTTGACAAAAGAAAAAATGTTGTCATAACAAATCATGAAACAATTTTTTACAGTATAGGGAGCGGTTTTGGAAACACAGCTAATGTTTTTAGTAAGTGACAGTCTATATAACCGAATCACTTGAATCATCCAGTCAACTGATACATTCAAAAAAGCTGATTCATTTTATTTAGGAATGAAACAACTGACTGTCTTTATGAATGAGTCATTGAATCATTCATGCAACCTATTCCTTCAAAACTGCATATTCTTTCGCTTCATACAAACACAACTGCTGCCATTTTGTGTCTCAGTTATTGAATCAAGTGAAGATTACCTAAGAGGACTTCACTATTAATGTTACTGTAATATTGATAATTGTTTTGTGTATTGTAGGCCTAAAAGAATTTGAATCAATATTTCATGTACACTTATTTAAAGTGTATTAATGTACAGTCACATTATCACAAAATAAAAGACTGTACATTATCCTTTATATATCCATATCTACTACTGCTCTGTGTTGCTAGCCATAATGAACTCCTTGAGGCTATAAGTGTGTGTTTAGCACAATGAGTTTTGATGTTGAATTTCTCTCCATATTATGTTGCATTACCATCTAAATTAGAGCACATTAAATTTTATGTTCTGATCTGTCAGGTATAGTTATCATGGAATGACGTGATAGTTATTTTCTTGAGAAAACAAAAATAATTGAGCATATTCGCAGTCAAAAGCGGAAGCAACACACGCACAGGGTTAGTTCCTGCATAATTACACAGCCATCTGTCCGTATCCCATTGGCACACTATAGACCTTGTACAGCATCGCTGCCCTGATCTCTGTTTGGTTCAATGGTTCATCCCATTAAGAAGAGACTAGCTCTTCCCAGAGAGATATAATGGCTATCGACTGGAAGAAAGGACTTTTCATTTTCCCATCTGACTGATGAACTTCATAATGGCGTGAGACCATGCAGATTACCAAACTCATCCTTACATGCTGAGATGCCAGTATTATTTCGTTTGTGGAACACTACTGGTATGTCTAAAGCTTTAATGACAAAATAAACCCCCACAAAACTCATTAAGAAACTCTGATATATTATCTCTTGTCACTGCACGTTAACGCACAATACTATTCTGCTTTCCTGAGCGAGAGCCTATAAAATGTCCAAGTAAAAACAAAACTGGACACAAGAGTAAGAGATTTTCGCCACCCCACCGTGCTTTTCATCTGATGCGCAGATAATGAAATGATTTTTGTTGCAGTTTAATCCGATGTAGTAATCCCGTCGCTCGCAATCTGCTAGTGCTTCTCAATCCTAGTCCTGGAGGGCTTTTGAATGTGTCCCTTATCTGACACACCCAGGTCTCGCAGTTTCTACTAAATAATGTTCTATTAACAAAGTTCGGGAGGAGCACGTTCAAATAATCTACCCAATCAGTGCGAGAGGAGGGGGGGGGGGTACTCTGGGTTTGGTGTCCTCTCCTCAGACAGCACGTCAAATACGCATATTTTATGTTATATCTCATTAAATGTAAGCGTGAATGAGCCAATTATATAAATCAGGTGTTAAATAAAAGAGACACACAAAATGTGCAGTGGGGTCCAGAATTGAGAACCACTGCATTAGTCACTGCAAATACTTTCGGATACTATTAAGAAGTATATGCTTTGTCAATTCAATCATATCTGATATAGCCTATGTGTGTGTGTGTGTGTTTGTGTACAATTATGCATTAAAAGAGAGGAATTTGTGTAATAGTGTGTTGGGCATTACATTGTTTTCTTTCTTTTTTTATGAAGGCTCTCATAGATTGCGTGGGGCCCAGATGAAGGGGTCCAATAAGGTCCAATAGGGTATATAGCTAATTAATTGGATCCAGGGAAGAGGAAGTCCATAAAATCTAGTCCCAGGCCCTGTGAATAGTGATGGCCCTGGCTATAAGCAAAAATAGTAGGCCCTACAATCGCATAAGCCTACATGTGGGGACCGGCCAATGCTCACAAGGAAAATGGCTAATTAAACATTTTAATTATGATCAAAAAACGCAGAAATGTTTGTGTGATGGTTTTGAGAAAATATCAACACCGTAAAAACACAATAGAAGTCAATGGAAACATCTATGTGTGAGTGTGTGTGTATGTGTGTGTGTGTGAGAGAGAGAGAGAGAGAGAGAGAGAGATAGAGCAAACTGGAGAGGGAGGGAGAGATTCGGTGATCCAGATGAAAGCAGAGATTATTTATTTCTCTGGGGAAGAGAGAAAGAGGGAGGGAGGGACAGACAGCAGCATTGCTCGCATAGTCTTGTCAGAACTGCGCCGATCTAATGCGTCTCTCATAAACGAGCCATTAACAGCCGATCAAGGGCTCGCAGTCTTCAAAGTTTGGATTTCCTCATCTATCCCGTGCGTACTCTGTGCCAATCCGAGCAGGTAAAACAACTTTGGTATATTGTCTCAGATTTTTGTTTTATGTCTTTCCTCTAAAGCGTTTCCTTTTTATCAAATAGCACTGCAAAACAGGCGGAACATCTGTTGAAACAAACCAGGGCATCACGATTTCTTTCATTTCGACCCATGTTCAAGTTTATAGATTGCGCTAGAGTTTGTGAGGGAAGCAGTCGTATTAAAATCAACCTGTCGATGTGTGAGGTTGAGATGCTGTTTCTCAGCGCGAGATTGCCTCAAGTGTTGCGTGTTTTAATTATTCTTGAAGTAATTGGAGCCCTGACCGCATTTACACTGAAAAGTTGTTTAACACGTGATTTTCAGGCTACCCTTTAAAAAAAGAACAGCGAGAGCGTGAGAGAAACAGTTGAGCTTTCTGATTAGCGACGTTGCATCGCTTCGCGTGAGATTTTCGAAACTATTTTAAGAGCAGGTGGACTAGTGCCGAATAATGTAACGATAAATAGCCATGAAATCAGAGCGAGACTGGTTTGAAATAACAAATTAATTATTAATAAGGCACATACTATGACATACGGTTCCCTAATGGGTTTATCAATGTGTTTTTGTGTGCTTAGTGATCATTACTCGTGACTGAGCACTTGTGTTCTTGTCGCATTTTTTTCCTCCTATTGTCATGTTGTCCTTGCCATTACTGAGATATTCAGCCATTTATTGTACAAGTAGGCTTAACTCGAGAGTGGTTGTTTAGGGCTGAGAGAAATTCAGGGTCAGCCTGTGTGCGTATACAGCTTTGCTTTATTGCCACATGACCTCACAAATTTAGTGACATAACATATTTAACATGCTGAAAATCAAGGACATTTGAAGTGGTATTTACTATTTGAAAGGCTCAAAAGATGTTTTATTTTCCTTCTAATAAAGTCGACACATTTTATGTGTAGTGTAGGTTATCTTAGTATAAAACATTTATGTAGTTCTCACTAATATAGATTCAAAAGTCTCTCTCTCTCTCTCTCTCTCTCTCTCTGTGTGTGTGTGTGTGTGTGTGTGTGTGTGTGTGTGTGTGTTCTGAATGCATAATAAAATATCCACAAACACACATTGACATTTTGATGACATTTTTAATTTCCATTGGAGTTTCACCTGTTTTGAAAAAGTTGACTTTTTCAAAACAGGTGCAACTCTAATGAAAATTAAAAACGGTTGGTTTTTGGTTTTGTTACACTAATTCAAATGAATCTTTGTCAAATCATTGTATTTTTGGAGTCCCACTCATCTAGTTCTCTGTCATTAATGTTTATTATTGTTTTCAGTCAGTCATTATAACCAGATGTCTTCAACGTTTTCATGAAAATGATTATGTTCTTACATTGCAAAAGCATTAAAATACTCATTACTGTATTTTATCTTTTGGTTGAAATTGTTTAAATATTCAGGGTTTATTTAATGCATCATTTCATTTTATTTTTTACAATCAATAATCGGCGGTGCCATCACTACAGTAGAATAACAGACTCCATGTTGGTCTTATCATTAATAGTCCATTGAAGATATGCCTGCCCTCAAGTTCTTTGTTAACAGGGTTCTGTGAATTGCTAAACACATTGAAAGAAATCCAATGCTTTGTAGACAGAAAACATCAGACAAATTACATCTGAGATCTTCATTATATTAACATTTCAGCTAAACTTCATAAACAAAAGCATGACAATTAGGGATTTGGTATGTTTAACATTATATACAGAGCCCATCTATTTGATGGCAGTACTTCCGTTCAGTAACGTCCTGCCTTGCTGTATGATGATATAGATATCACTACTGTCAAACCTTCTAGAGCTTTCAGCTGCAGGTTGTAGCTGCTGAAACAGGGACTGTTTTACCCCATGCCACACTTAAATAGTCTTTGCAGCCAGAGAGGTGTTTGTGAAAGTGACAGACGCACCCACAGGTGAGCTGTGAACTCGGCTGAAATTTTGCACATCCTTTTAACACATAGCAGCATGATGCTGGAATTCCTAGCTAACACTCATTTACAGGATTTCACAAATGCTAAGCTTCTAGAACAGATCTGTTATAAATGGTTAATGGCCATGACCGACTCCAATTCAGAATGTGCCAAAAACCGGCGGTTGAGCGGAAGAGCAAATGGGCCACAGTGGATTAGCAATAAAAATAAACAAACAAAAAAAAGTTGGGAGTGTGGATGTGGGATTGCATTACAAGAATGAAAGAGACAAAATGAAATGCAAATACATTCATTGGTGGTCTAGAAAATGCAGCCCCGTTAAAATCTTATCCCCTAAAAATAAATATGTTTGGGTAGCATTCAAGACCATTCAAGTCATCAGGGTCAGCTATGGGGTAGAGTATTAATCTCTGCCAGGATGTTTTTTTGGCATTTTTATTTCTATAACTTTTGTTTATTTATTTATCTTGAAGTTATATTTTTGGCCTTTCTACTATTATTTGAATAGGATAAAGAAAGACATGAAACCACTGGATAAGAGAGGAGAATAAGATCAGGAAAGGACCATGAGTCAGGATTCAAACTTGGGTCACCCAAAGTGCTGTTGCACCATATGTCGGAGCGCTGCCTGTAAGGATATATGGCTCTGACTACAGTGCAAAAAATATCCTGTTAAATTTACCACAAAACAGCTGTGGTTGCCAGGAGTTCACCATAAAAAATATGGTGACAATGTTTCAGTTTTTACGTGATGGTATTAGGTACACTTTATTATTAGGTACACCTTGCTAGTACTGTGTTGGACCCCCTTTTTGCCTTCAGAACTGCCTTATTTCTTTGTGGCATAGATTCAACAAGGTTCTGGAAACATTTTCTCAGAGATTTTGGTCCTTATTGACATGATAGCATGATGCTGCAAATTTGTCAGCTGCATATTCACGATGCGAATCTCCCGTTCCACCACATCCCAAAGGTGCTCTATTGGATTGAGATCTGGTGACTGTGGAGGCCATTTGAGTATAGTGAACTCATTGTCATGTTCAAGAAACTAGTTTGAGATGATTTTAGCTTTGTGACATGGCATGTTATCCTGCTGGAAGTAGCCATCAGAAGATGTGGTCATAAAGGGATGGACATGGTCAGCAGCAATACTCAGGTAGGCTGTGGCGTTTAAACGATGCCCAATTGGTACTAAGGGTCCCAAAGTGTGCCAAGAATGGTCATTTAAGTTACTGTTGCCTTTGTATCAGCTCGAACCAGTCCGGCCATTTTTTTTCTGACCTCTGGAATCAACAAGGCATTTTCACCCACAGAACTGGATATTTTCTCTTTTTCTGACCATTCTCTGTAAACCTATGAGATGGTTGTGCGTGAAAATCCCAGTAGCAGTTTCTGAAATACTCAGACCAGCCTGTCTGGCACCAACAACTATGCCACATTCAAAGTCACTAAAAATCACCTTTCTTCCCCATTCTGATGCTCATTTTGAACTTCTGAAGATCGTCTTGACAATGGCTGCGTCTGAAAGCTTAGGCAGCTGACTTCTAGTGTTTGTGCACAAAGGTACCTCACAAAACTGATTTCGGACAGACTTCTAAGGCTGCATAACGGTCTAATAATTTACAACAAAATAGAGTTTTGGTGATAACTAAGCGAATATTTAATTACTACAATAGTAATTTCTCGCTAGAAATGACATCAAAAGTGGAAAACATTAGTCAAAAATTTATATTTACACACAAACTGACCACCAACCACTTTCAGATGGTTATTTTTTCAACTGTCTCAACTGTCACGGAATGGAACACACAGGATTGTGGGATATCAGATGCAGCGAAGGATACATGCTGACTTCAAAAATCGATCAGATAAAGGTATCTCAGGAGACAGAAAGTAAAGCTAACATTGGAATCGGACATGCCTTGATGCCTTCCTATTTTGGAATGCATCCTCCAAAGGCAGCATTTTTTAGATTTCGGACAGAGCCCATGTCTACATGAGTTGCTGCCATGTGATTGGCTGATTAGATATTTAATGAAAAATATGGTTTTATATTTCATTAAATGATATAATCTTATACCAAGCCTACTTGGACTATCAATAACAGAACATGATGAATTAGAGTTAATTGTAAGCTACCTGTCCAAAAAAACATGGCCAAAATTCCTATAGAGACGGTGCACCGCTTGGTCATACACACAAAAATAAATGATGCTAAACATAAAAGATGCTAAAATAATACAAATAAACATGAACTAAATAACATAAAATGTAACACAGAGCACCCTAATGTACATTACTGAAAACAAAAATGAGAAGAAACAAAACAATTTATATAAAATATATTCATATGTGATGTGTAACGTTGGGACTTCTGGGAATGTCCTTAAATTATATGGCAATTCGTAGTTTTTACTTGCAAAAAGATAAATAAATTTGACAGTATTTTTACAGTAAAAATATATAATGCAATGTAAATAATTTTAAATCACACATGTATGGTACAGTAACTTACAGTAAAGCAATTAAAGGTTTTTACTATAGCATTTTCACAGTATATTTCTGTAAAAAAAATACAAATATTTTTTACAGTGTACCTATAGGGTAGGCAATGTTCACTATCTGTCACTCACTTCGATGTTGTGCCTATGTAGTGACTCTAGGGGTCACACTTGGGAGCCCCAAACACCTCTGATACTTCAGAAAAGGCCAGTGAGAATTGGTGAGTTGAATTTGCATGCCACTCCCCTAGACATACAGGTATAAAAGGAGATTGCTTGCATCCACTCATTCAGATTTGTTCTTTGGAGCCGAGAAGATGCGTCTGTGATTCTCTCTGTTGTGGTTACAACAGACACAACACAGGCTGGGGCGCTATATGCAACGGGCCCGCAGCATCAGAGTCCTGGACAGGACCTTGACTACGTTGGCACATCAACTACCTAAAGTTGCTGGCTGTATTGCTGGCCCTGTGGATGTTTCGGCCGTTGATCCAGGGTAAGTATGTGTCAGTCCGGATGGAAAACACTGCGTCGATGGCATATAAATCTCCAAGGCGGTTTACGCTTACGTCGCATGTCACAACTTGCCCGCCATCTCCTCCTTTGGAGTCAGCAGCGTCTGAAGTCACTGCGGGCCACTCATATCCCAGGCAAACTCAATCGCACAGTGTATGTGCTGTCACAACAGGTGACCCTTCAAGGAGAGTGGAACTCCTTCCAGAGTTGGTCCAGCCGATTTTGAGTGGATTCGGAAAAGCACAGGTAGACCTGGTAGCTCCCCAGGAATCCTCCCACTGCCCACCATGGTATTCCCTGACCAAGACCCCTCTTGGCACAGACACACTGACACACAGCTGGCCCAGGGCCTACACAAATATGCATTTTCTCCAGTGAGCCTGATTGTACAGACACTGTGCGAAGTCAGGGAGGCCCACCCAGACTTGGTTCTTGGAGCTCACGCTCCTAAAAACAGGAGCCATTTTACAATCTCCAAGTTGAGCTGGTTTCATTTAGAGTGTTATCATGGATGAACAGGTACATTTCAGCTAACCGGCTGGGAGTACACCTTTCCCCTCCCTGAGGTAATAATGTGTACTTTTTTTGTGAGTTTCCTGTTCAGCGAACCCTGGACATCTTTCTAACCTCCAACACCCATCAGTAGCCGAATTTGGCGGAAGAATTTGATACCGTGCCTATTACACATGGTATGTCCCTTTTCAGGTGAGCTTGCGTAATTGGACTAAGTGCACCATATGTGCTGATTCCCTGACGGTAATCCCATATGATGTTTTCTTCACTGGTTGGTTTCCCTGACGGAAAACCCTGTATCTTCATTCTGCTTTGCTCTGCCACCAGTCACTGTGTCTGTAGAGCTCATCTCTTTTCAGGTAGGACCTACCACAAGGACTTTCTTCCATGTGTGGTACTTCCCTTTTTTGATAAGTCCATGTGATATATTCTCCACATGCTAATCTCCCTTTGGGCAGGATGTGGTCTCCACAGTGTCCTTTCTTCTGCATAGGAGAAAGAACACTTCCCCAGTGCTAACTCTTAGTCTGCACAGCTGTAAGTTTATTCTTATTCAAAAAATAAAAAAACAGAAAAGGTCAAAAACAGCTGAAGCGACCTATTCCCATTGTACCAGTTCCAAGTACTGTCCTCTGTCCCCCTGTGGTATGAGGGACTACACGGCTTACATGGGGCTTTGGGAAGGTTACGATGTAGCGAGGGCACTTGTTACCCAGCATGCAGCAGCTTGCCGGCATCTGCGCCACCAAACCTTGTAACATGGTTCAGCTTGTTGTGGATAGGGATTGACAGATGACAGATAGAGAACGTCTTGGTTACTGATGTAACCTCCGTTCCCTGATGGAGAGAATGATACATTGTGTTCCTTCTGCCACACACAGTTTAATCTTGAGTACATATAGAGTAATACTGCATCCTTCATATCTCCGAACAGTCTTTAGTTTTATCATATTTATAAAAGATAGTTACGCTGTACAGAGTCTTTCCGAAAAAAAGCCGAGCTCCTGGAGGCGCGCCTGCCGTCACTGCCGTGGGCAGAGCAAAAGAGTCACGAGCGCGCACAGCTTTTGCGTAGAGATCGTCTGTGCAAGCTGTGACATCATTATAAATGGAAAGGGAACAAAAACGTTCATGTAGTTTACATTTTATCCACTTGCGCACCGATTGCCAACAAAACACAGACATCTGATGCAGCTTTACTCACCACCCGTCATATGCAAAGCCAGCGCCGAACTGTGACTTGTTTACAAAGTATTCATCACCGAAATCCCGGGAACAAACAAACATATGTGCACAACTCCGTTGCTGCCCCGGAAAAACAAACTTCATCCACTGTTCCCTTAACACTGGGTTCTTTGGGAAGCTGAAAAAGGTCATCTTTCCCTCACAACCAAAAATGCACTCCTTTGGCGACAGGAGCTGCATCTCATTTTGGAGGCTGTGTCCTCCGGAGGTCGCGTTTGAAGGCTGCATACGTCATCAAGGGTGTCATATTTAAGAAAGTACCGTAATAAAATTGTCTGATATTCATTGTGAGGTGTAAAATACTGTAATTTCTTTCTTACTTTGCAATCTAACAGTTATTTTTCTTAAATGAGACTGCCTCGATTATGTATGCAGCCTTCAAAGGATGCAGCCCCTGAATTGGGACACAGCCATTGTTGAAAAATCTCTCGGCTTCCGTATCCCAAATGAGAGTGTTGATGGGCGTGCTCTTGCTCTGGGTGATGTGCAGTGTTGGGTGTAATGCGTAACGCGTTACTGTAATTAAATTACTTATCCACTGAAAAAGTAACGTAAGGAATTACTGTTCATTTTTAGGTAATTTAATTACAATTACTCATAATGTACTTGCTTTACGTTCAACAGTTCTGTTTAAATCAATATTGAATTTAAAATCTAAATTTGTCGTCTAAAGGTAAAAGTGAACGCTGCCTTCTTTAAAATCGTTAGCTGTAGTGCAGTTGCGCGTGAGTTGTTCGCAACTTCGCACCACTTGGCTGCGTAGTCGCTGTCTGAAGATGTCGGCAGAAGCGAGTGTCTGTTTTGCAGAATGGAAATATTCCAATTACTTCACTTTTTTGACACAGGTAGGCAAGAACATTACGGTAAAATGTAAGCTATGTCCTAGAAAGAAAAAACTGCGCGCGCTCCCTGAGAGACGATCTTCAGTCAGTGTGCTCTCGACCAAAGCGCACACACATAGCCGCCTCTCGCGAGTGTCAAATTTTCGCGGTTTATTACACATAAACGTTCAAATACACACACAGTTATGTCAAAATGCCCGTCTTGGCGTATATTCGCGTTGGTTATGTGAATGTGAACAGCATGTGTAACAGCATATTGTCTCCGTCCATTATAGGTCTTAGTGACAGCAGCCTTTAAAACATGCTACTGTCTACTATTGGCTGTCTGTATTATAAATGATAATCAAACAACAAAAGAAAAGCTTTAATAAGGATTAATCTATATATAATTTATACAGTTATGACTATGCAGAGTTATTTTATATTTGATTATTCAGTTTCTGTGGTAGTTTTACTTACTACTATTAGACCTACCTGGAAAAAAAAATAGCATTGTTTTATTTGTATTTTTATATATTTTTACCGTGGTATCGAGTATTGTGCACTTTTAGTGGTATCGGTACCGACTACTAGATTTTTGGTATAGTAATTAGTAATTAATTACTTTTTTGAACACTGGTGATGTGTGTGCGCACACTTATCAGGGAGAAGTGCCTATACAAGGAATTCCGCCCTTTTATGACGTGATACAGGCCATACTTGAAAAAATTAGGCGAAACATGTCCACAACCGGAAGTTGTATATTTGGCACAGAAATACTCCGTCATACGTCCAACTCGTGTTTTGCATGAGAATGCAACTATTTAACAGTGTAAATAAGTCAGAATGCATGAAATAGTATTACACCCCTCCCCCCCTTTAAGTTCAAAGCAATGTAAACATTACATAACCATCCTATATGACTCATTGATTGCCCATACTAATTAATGATCAGTAAAGTATACTTAAAAGCCTAGAACACTCAACTGTGTGCAAGACATAACATCAGGCAAAGCAAACCCCAAATTTTAGTATGACATTTCTGAGCCGTCTCACTATAGATGCATATCCTCCATCCAAGAGGGTTAAATCTGTCTGATCGGGGGACTCTCACAAAGGTGGCAATGAAATCAAGTCAAGACAAGCATCCAGACATGATTAAATTCCCAGCCGAGGTTTCCAAGACAGCCCATGAACGTCACTCCATCTTTTTACAGTGACTCTGAATGACGATTTTGACTTAAAATTACATTAGACGTGATCGAAACAAATGTAACATCTTACACCCATTTACTGTTATATTGACATAATGGTGCATTGAATTAATATAAAAGCACCCCAGAGTCCACTGATATGCCGAATGTCAGCATCATTTTCTGCGTTTCTACTGGATGAAGCTCTGAATCATTTCAGCCCACATCCTGGGTTCTATCACCTCCAGCTACTCAACAAATTACGCCACTTATGAGAGTAAGTGCTGGCAACCCTGAGCTAGACGGAGTGGAGAACCTCAGCGAGAACATATGCTAGCGAGTTTACATTTTTCAAATGGCTTGTTATCACAGTGTGGAAACATTACATACTACAGTCTCCATAACATTAGTGGAGGGAAATCACAATCAATGAGTCACAAATGAAGCTCTATATGCAATCGGTTATTTATAAACATGCTAATGCCCATTAGCGCCGTGTCACACAACATTGTTTTCACCTCTTGGATGGTGCCAATTAAGTGGTTACTTAATTTTGGAGACTCATCACAGCAGCTTTCCTGAAGATCTGAGACAAATATATTCAGCGAAAAATAATGCATACACGTAACCCACCATATGAGCATTATATGAAGCCTTTCTCTTCAGTTTCCAACCAGTGCAGCATTCAGTCCGACTCCTGTAGGCCACCTTGATGCTAGACTACATATAGCAAACACTTTCAAGTTAGATTCGTACCTTTTGCCCACACACTACACACCTCCCACAGATGCGTTTTGTAAATGGACGGGTGTATTTCAGTACTGCAGGCGTCTAAGTGTCTTGTCCAACATTCAGCTCATAAGCTCAGATTTGCTGTTTGCAGTTTTAAACAAATGAAGTAAACACGTGTTAATCATATCAGCCTACAACAAATGAGCTATTCTCCTTGATGGATATGTAATCTCAATAAACACCCTCCCATAATGATGAATGAAATAGGATTGTGAAAAATATTCTCACAGGTTTTATAGCTCATATCTAATCAGCTTTACAATAACTATAAAATTGTGATTGGGACTGTTTTATGTACAGCCTGTATAGACACAGGGTGCTTTAAGAATAAACTTAGACATAAGCTCTTATCTCATTAGTATATATATATATATTTTTTTTAGGTATTCATACAAAATGGTGACATATGCATTGTTTGGATATATACATATGATATGGATGTATTGACAGCATCTAAAATATAAATGTCTTTACAAGTATAAAAATCTTTGCAAATCCTATATACTATTTATTTGTTAATATTATTTAAATGTATGTAAATATATACCTCTACAGTGTACTATTATTTAGATACAATCATAATAATTTTATATTAACAATAATAATTGACAATAATTTTAGTTACAGTATACATTTACACTATTTACACATTTTTAAAGAAAATAAAATAAAAATTAAATGAGTCAGTAATGATTCAATGATGACAGAATTTTAATTTGTTTTAAAGGTTAGGCTTGGGTAAAGTGATGCATATATTTAATTAATGTCATATACCATAAAACCAACCTATTCAGTAAATTCAATATTCTATTCAACTAAAATATTCTATTGTAAACTATTTTTAGTTCCTTGTTTTAGTTCATTCTATTTTTTAAGTTAGTTCATACAACACTTGTTTTAGATGCTGTCGAACATAAAAGGAATCCACACACAAAACAGATTTAAAGTAGATGGATGGAAAGGTTTATTATTATTATTATTATTATTTTGCACAGTCAGTTTTTTGTTAGTGCACTTTGGTATTCTGTTGTCACTTTATATGAGAATCTTCAAGTAAAATACTACTTTTCAAAAGATCTTGAACTTTGAATTTGTTTGGTGTGCGGTTTCCTTTTCTGCTTTTCATGTTTTGTAAACTGAATTTACGCTCCCAGAAAATACTTTTCATGTACAAATTGCCACAGGACTTTTTCATATTTTTTGCAAGTTAGATGCTGTCAGTACATTAATAATGTTAATGTATGTGTGCTAGAACAATGCTTTACATACAAATACCTGTGAATACTAATGTCATATTACCAACACATCCGCACTCATTTACGCTCATACTCACATAATACATTAATCAGCTTGAGGACACGTATTATGTATGCTTTAACATTCCTGTAGCTCAAACAGTAGATCATGTTGCTAACAATACCAAGGACATGGGTTTAATTAAAGGCAGCGGCTGTTTAGATACTATTTACACTAAGTGCAAATAGTGATAGATGCTATTTACACTAAGTGCAAATAGCGATAGATGCTATTTACACTAAATGCAAATAGCGATAGATGCTATTTACACTAAGTGAAAATAGCAATATATTCTATTTACACTAAGTGACAATAGCAATATATTCTATTTACACTAAGTAACAATAGCTGCGTTTTCTTAGCGAAATGCTATTTACACTAGGTGAAAATAGCGATAGATTCTATTTACACCATGTAAAAGTATCAGTTCTTTGCAATAAGAAAGTAATTAGATGCCATCTATACTTTATATTGGCAGATACTATTTGCACCTCAGTATTTTTGTACATTAACAGGATGCAATAATATCATAGAGTGTAAATGATTATATTAAAATTAGATGCTGCCTTATTGGGAGAATAAAAACCCTCCCTACACCTAACACTACCTGATAAACACTTTTAAAATGATTAAACACTCGTTCACAGTTTATTTCCACTTTTAGAACATTATTTTCATTTTTATTGAAAATTAACGCAAGCTCGGCAAAAGGCAGAATCGAACCCGCGTTGATCGCGTAAAAATCCAAGTCTGCAAGCCTTACTCGCTACTGCTGCACCACTGAAGGTATTAAATCATCTTTTTTAAAACTCGAGTGGCCCAACCAGACATTGGTGGACAGAGCTAGAGTAAATAGCATTTGCCAGCAAGGGACGCTATTTGCACTTAGTGTAAATAGACACTACGTTAATGAAATGCATGATAACTGATAAAATATAGAAATTGAATAGAGTGTAAGTTTGGATAAAGGCATGTTTGTATGTGTATAAAAAGAATGATTCAGTGTTTCAAAGAGGCCAGAATGTTGTAGATACGTAGGAAATATATGTCTTGATCTTGTTAGAAGATGTTAATTGTTGCTTTTAAGTGCCCCATTACCCCAGCACATGCCCTCATTCATTCCAGCTGAGGTTCTTCTCCACAGCCATTCAGTGAACCCTCTCTGGGGGTCATAAAGAGTTAAGCTCAGACCTTACAGCACTGCTGAGATGCCACGCATCTGCTGCAGTCATGTTGAACAACAATAATTTACACCCCCTCTAGCACTCTTCACTAACATATTAAAGAAAGATAATATAATTATTTTTCACTAATATGCATATATAGGATACAAAGGATGAGTCGCTCCCCTTAAGACGACCACAGCCCAGCCATAGTAGTGTCATGATAGCCCCTTTAGCGGAAACTAACACAGGAAGAGAGTGGCAATTATTGTATAATTGAGATAAACCGACAACTAAGCCATTACGAGGGTCATGTGAGTCTTAACGCACTCGTTCACGCTCAAACATTCTCTTTCTCTCCATCAAATTACTTTTAATCATCTACATTATATAATTTGAAGCAGAGGCGCTTTCCACCAACTCCACCTCGCTTAGGTACCTTTTGCAGCATAATTTTGTTTCCGTTTGCATGCGAAATAGACAGAACAGCTTCCACTTCACCATTTGTGATAAAACAAAGCAAATAAAGAGAGAAAAATAATAGTGGTTGGGGGGGAAGCAGGGCTTTGTGAGCGAGATATGCAAGTTGAGGCTTTCCGCATCACAATGAAAGCTGGCGCTTTTGTTTGCGCTTTTGTGACGGGCGATGCTTTCTATTACATTCAAAGTGCGGTAAATACATGCGGGACATGGGAGCGAACATAAATCAGTGATGAGGACTCTTCCCTGTAGCCTCGTTTTGTCTGCCATTACTCCCAACTTGAGGATAAAGAGAATGGAGAATGAGATGAGGAACAAAAAGAGATGAAGCCTTTGCCATTGAAAGCTTGATCCTCATTATGACAGCAGTGTGCTATACGTACCCTTGTCATTTTAATGCTGTCCCACATTGAGCCACTAATCTTCCTCTTTCTGTTTATTTATCTAGGGAGGAGGAAATAAAAACACAGCAGAACTGGAAATTAAATTACTGCTTTTGGTGTCATAATATAAATGTCTGATAATCTAATTCTGTTTATATTAAAGACAGTGATAAATCACTGCTCTTTTTTAAAACCGTTATCATAGAACGGGCAAGGTGTGTTATTCAGCTCATAGCAAACCACAAAACAGTAGATTGTAAATTGGTAGATTCATAAATTGTAATCCTTCAGATTATTGAACAGCAATACAACTGAATGTAATTTCTGCACCTTTGTTGGCACCAAACAGAACTGACCCCGACTTAAAAGCATTACTGAACAATCATATCTTAGCAACTGTTGCCAGCCAGCATTTTCTTAGACAAGCTTTTGCTCTGCAATTTAAAGGAAAATTCCAAATATATGGAATCTTTAAATAAATCTTAAAATCAGTCTTCAAAAAAAAAAAAGAAAGAAAGAAAGAAAAAGTGTATGGTAATAGATCACTGTCATTTTAGTATCATTGAGATAAATTATAGTTTAAAAAAAAAATGTTTTGAAGTAGTTTTTTTTTTTTTTGTATTAATATTAGTTATTGTTTTTTAAATGTGTGTGTGTGTGTGTGTGTGTGTGTGTGTATATATATATATATATTATATATAATTTTTTTATTTTTACTTCAGTTTTAGTTATTTCAGTACATCAAGTTAAACTAATTTAAAATGAGGAATGTTGCTTTGGCAACTAGCTTTGGCAAGTTTTATTTATTTTTTATTTCAAATAATGTTATTATTATTTTATGATCTAGTTTTAGGCCTCATTTACACTAGTGCGTTTTTGTTTTAAAACGGCGTTTTAAAATGAAAACGATCCTCATCTACACTGACGTTTCCAAAGCGTTTCAGAAACGATCTCCGTTCACACTACATGGCCGAAAATGGGTGTCACGTGACCGTTCAAGCACACTGGGCATGCGCATACAATTATGAACAGTTGCCTCTTGCGCATGTAGGCAGCTGCAGTATTAAAAAAAATGCAGAGTTTAACTGCACAGTGTCTGCTAAAAATAACAACAAAGCCAGCAAAGATTGCAGTTTAGTCTCCATGTTATTGTTTACACGGTCGTCAAGGATACGTTTTCAAAAGTCTCCGTTTTGGTCCGTTTATAGAGGGTATGCATAGACGTCACTTTCCCGCCGGAACGTGCTCCCTCAGCTGGACTGAGTAGCAAAAGAACCTGCTGCATGACTGGATTTAATAGGGGAAACTGCGAAAATGCGAGTAAAACAAACAATTACACTAAAGGTTGGGCTGGAAAGTGTTCCTTATGACATGTCAAAGAAACCTAATCCATGGATATTGGCATGCAGCCAGGAATCGTGTTTCCTGACATTATATGTGCCTGATTTCGACGCCGGGGAAATACATGAAACAAATCTGCCTGTGAACGCTTTATATACAGTCAGTCGCAAAGCTTTTTCCTGTTTTAGATGTGTTTTGTGTGTTTTTTGCGGCATTCACGCTGAAAACCAATGTTGCCACTCAGTCTTTTGCCACTCAGTGGGCGTAACCGCAGTCATAACGGTCGACGGTGACGTCACGTGCATACCCTCTAAACTGAAACGCAACCCCGGCGTTTTCAAACTAAAATGGGCTCTGCAGCATTTTCGAAAGTCTCCGTTTTCAAGGTTCGAAAACGCCGGCGTAGTGTAAACTACAGGCGTAACCGTAGCAAAACTTATGTGTTTTAAAACGAAATCCACTAGTGTAAACGTGAGAAGCATTTTTAGTTACACTACTGTATAATTTAACTTTTTTTTAAAGAAAAATATCAGATAAAAATTCTTTGCAATGTCAGACTTTATTCCAGAACACTGAACAATCAGCACAATCAATTTTTACCATTTTATGAGCAAATTTTACTGAAAACCATGCCGCCAGAATGGAGTCCAGTTAATTCCCATGGGATGTTCTGTAAAGCATGTCTGAGTTAGCAACAGTAACCAAGGGGTGAGGCTTAGCAAAGGAATAAATAAAAAAATAATGATCATTGGTTGCTAAACAGAGCACACACACACTATTGGTTGAGCCAATGTTTCTGCGTTGGGCTGGTAGGGATGTTCAAGCGTGTTTGTAAAAATGAACCAAATATATTTGCATGTTTTTCTTCATATTAAGCTGGGATAGGAGAAAATATGTAAATATCAAGAAAATTACACACTTTATTTAAAATTTATCGACTTAATGTTGCAAGGTGTAGCGAATGAAAAATCATATTCCTTTTTCTTCCAGCCGTAAAAAGAAAGATTGATGTTTTAATATAGCTGTAGCGTCGAACAATGTATTGTTTAAACATATTCACAATCTGACTCATGTGTTCTGTCCTCCTACAGACGTTCTTCGTATTCTGCCCTTTGGCCTCTTGTCTCCTTGTTTTTGATCACTTTGTTTTCCCTGCTTCTCCTGTCCTCCTTTCTGCTGTCTTTCCCAACCAGCTTCTTCAAGAGCATTTACCCATCCGTGATAGCAAGTCAAGTGCTGTAGCATCATACGCACAGTCATGCGCACACGTACGCTCTGTTGTTAATATATTCTGTTTAAAATCCATTCACCCCTCAACACACTTCTACACGCTGGCCCTCTCTGGGCGTACTTTAAATAACCAAACCTTTGATGTCTAATCTAATGTTAGATATGTAGGAGGCTGAGACGATTGACTACTACAGTACTGACAGAGAGGAGAGCTATTGCACAACGCATTATTGGAGTATCAAGCGAATACAATGCATTGGAAGTAAAGGGAAATGAGCCTGCAATGTCTTTCACTGACCTGATTTTAGATAATCCACCTACTTAAAACTCTGAATCGTCACCCCTTGGTCCTATATTTGGCTGCTTTGTAACCGATGTGCCTTAGGTTAGAGTATAGGAGATGACGCTAATTGCTAATCTGTTAGCTCTGTGAGTTTTTGTGTGTTGGTGTGACAGGCGGCATTGACAGTTTACACTGAGAGGAAGCAGCCAAACTCTCCAGATGGGCAATTTTCAGTGACTTTGGCCTGCTGATTCACTTTCCTCTGCGTTCGGCACTTCTGACTTCCAGTCAATGTGTTTTTCTTCATTGAGGTAGCACTGTGCTAATTTGCATATGAGCTGTAGAGGCGAGTATTTCAAAATCTATCTCTTAAGGGGACAAACATCAGAATCTGTATTACAACAAGTTAATGAGTTGTTAAGTACCCTTTGCGATAGTGTGGGAAAGTTTTCAGCCTGATTGTTAATTCCAGTCTGTGGGCACAAAGAGGATAAATGACGCTGAGAGTTTTCGTAACATGGCCACCATTATCTTCATTTCAATCATCAGATCTCGCTTTGCAAGGGAGCGGATTTCACTGCTGAATATTTTACACTTGCCTTTCTGTACTCTCCCCTTTCATTTTCCTGCTCTGGTGCTTTCTTGCAGCTTCTCTGGTCTTCGATCTCTGAAGCTGATGGCTTTAGCAGAGGACTTGTCCCTTCATTACACTCTCCCAACATGTGACTTCTCTAAAAACGTTCAGCTGTAAAGTTTGAATTTGGAGTACTGAAGTTGGCTGCCTTTTATATTTAATGTTGCCTTTTTCTAATCAATGATTTTATTCATAAATATTTAAAATTCAGGACATTTGCTGCACAAACCAAATTTGGCAGCATGTTGATTGACATTTGTACTATGATGTACTGTGATGAGGGTGGGACACATTAGGGCTGGGTAAAAATAAAACTTTTCCAGTTAATTGTATCTTGATTTCAACAGACAAAATGTCAATGGACATAAAACACGTCTTTCTATTGAGCTGTTTTGGATGGCTGCATGCAATATAGGGCTCGATTGTAATCCGATTCATGAACAAATGACTCTTTTGAATTGGTTCTTTGTAGTGAATCAAAAACATACAATATTAGATATAGCAGTATTGTAGAATGCAGATCCCATTCACAAACAAATAAATATCTAGTTCAGTCATGAAACTCTAGAGGGAGCAGGCTGATAGGTTCTTTACATGCAATCTGCAAGCAATCTTACGGAGCCCCGCACATGACACGCAGGAAAAAAAGTAAATCGTGCACATGATTTACTAATCCGTTCCCTCGACTTACTAAATCATGCGCATGATTTCTAATTTGTTCTCTCGATTTATAAATAGTGCGCATGATTTAGCAATCAAATTTTAGCCTACTATTTTTTCCTGCATGTCATGTGCGAGGCTCCATACAATCACATTATTACTGCATGACACAAGCTGATTGGCCTCTGCTGATCCTGTAGCCAATGAGATTGCTTGCTCAATATTTAAATAGTCTGGTTCAGTGTTTTCTGTAAGCTAGTTCTGCAGCGCACTATCAGAGTTCCTCTGAAACCCTCCACCTCCCACAGCTCCACCTGCCTAGATCTGCTACAGGATTTATGTATGTCTACTCATGCAGCACATGCAGCGTGTCATGTATGTATTGGCAGTAGCAAGCCTATACTTGCTCTGCAGCAGCAATAATCAACAGCAGCAGCATAGCAGATCTAATCTGCTAAGACCAAATAACATTGCCATATTCAATAATATGCCAAAACTATTCAGAGAGTTGTCATGATTGGACTCTTGTGAGTCTATTTTGTAATGAATCATTAAAAAACAGAAGTCTTTATGAGTTATAGATTTATAATAATTTTGCACATTATTTAAGCAAGAAATACAAGTTAAAGTTTACTTTGTTCATGTCTTTCTTTCTTCAGTAAAAAAAATAAAAATAAATAAGGTTTTTGAGAAAAACATTCCAGGATTTTTCTCCATATAGTGGACTTCAACAGGGTTCAATGGGTTGAAGGTCCAAATTGAAGTTTAAGTGCAGCTTCAAAGGGCTCTACACAATCCCAGCCAAAGAATAAGGGTCTTATCTAGCAAAACGATTGGTAATTTTCTAAAAACTAAACAATTATATACTTTTTAACCACAAATGCTCATCTTGCACTGCTCTGCGATGCGCCACGCATTATGTAATCACACTGGAAATGTCACACGTGACGTAGGCGGAAGTACCGTGGTAGGGCGAAAAACTCCACCTCATTATCTTCTCCAACTTCAAAATCGTCAAAATTCATTGTTTTACTTTTTTCTCTAAAGGCTGTTTGACTTAGTCTTTGCACGTTTGCTTTTTAAACACTTGCTTGGTACTTCCGCCTACGTCACGCGTGACCTTTCCTATGTGATTACGTAATGCGTGGCACATCGCACAGCTAGATCTTTTTCTGGGATAGTGTAGAGTCTTTTGAAGCTGCATTGAAACTGCAATTTGGACCCACTGAACCCTGTTGAAGTCCACTATATGGAGAAAAATCCTGGAATGTTTTCCTCAAAAACCTTCTTAAGAAATACAGACATAAACATCTTGGATGACATGGGGGTGAGTAAATTATCAGGAAATTTTAATTCTAAAGTGAACTAATCCTTTAATTTGCTATCCACGGATGATATTGTGTTTATTATTTTATATGTAAGAAAAAAAAGTAAATAAATAGCAAATGAACTGCAGTTTGGACCCTATAAAATTTTGACATGTAACAACTTAGAAGGTTTCGTGCATAATACGCCATTAGATGAGAAATTTATTTCATTTATTAGCAAAATGAAATATGCCCAATTGAATCAGAACTGAATTTAATGGAATAAAAATCAAGAGCTTGTGAATTTGAATCAAATCAGGAAATCTGTATTGACACTCATCCCAAGCACACATTTATACACAATCCCTGTTATTGTTAATTTTAGTACATATTTCCAGTTTTCCTGCTTGGCACATTTCCAGAAGGCCAGCAAGATTTTCATTTGAAGTTTGGTCCCTTTGGAATTCCCTTAATATTTCATACATCTATTCCAGCCACTAACTAATTACCACAGTACAGTGTCAAGCCCTACAGTACAGAGCGAGAGATGAAACTGTGCTTTTGAATGACTGAGGGGGGGATGGAAGAACACATCACCGTTAGAGAGCTGGTGTGAACAAGATCAGCAATTTGCTTTTGAAAAACATCACGAACGTCTATCATTCCAATTTGTATGGATACTTTCAGACTCTATGCTGTAAAAATGAAGTGTTCATAGAACTTATGATTAAAACATTCAAGGCAACAGTTTGCATTGTTTGTTCTGAGTTTAATTAAATTTCTCAAGTATTTTAAAGTTCTCATGATGTAAAATCTGCCATATATGACCATATAAGAAACTGTAAGAAAATGAATCCTGCATAAAAGACAACAAATTTCTAAACATGCCAGCAAAACCAACAATAGTAGTGAAAAAAAAATGGCAAATGGTCAGTAACCATATTAATTATGTATGTCCCAGTGCATGCTGGGAAGAGGGTGCACAGGACCAAACTACAAAGCATTTTTTAGGTTAGGGATATTTGACCTAACAAAGAGACAAATAAAAAAAACATTAATCATATCATTTATATAAAAGCAGCATTTAAATACAATTATTAATTGTTTTATGTTAATAATTGTATTTCTGTTAATTGTCTTCTCTTGGTACCATCCACTTAAATCATTTCAGGTATTTTTTCTCTCTATCTCTCCTTCATCCTTCACTTTTAACCTTCTACTTTGTTCACTCCATCCCTTATCCCCGCTGTCTTCTCTATTTCACTTGCTTGTTCTTGCTCTTTCTCTCTCTTTTTCCCTCTGATTCTCCCAGGAGCCCAACTGACCTAATTCTCCTCCGAAGACATGGCTGCACTCGCATGGGCGCGCAATACTGTTTCTCACACTTGCATCTTCCGTATCCTAGATTCACCTCACCTTGTGAAAAAACAATATTTTTTTTTTATTTCATCAGCTACAGTAGGTCCATGCAATGTCCTCATTAAAATACCACAAAGCCATTTTTTTTTTTTTTTCATTCACAGCAAATTCAGCAAGGTATTAGCAGTTTAAAACTTTGTTTCTGGTGTGAATTTACTTCCTCAGTGGACCCATTACTTATGTTTGTTGCCAAGTTCTTCATTAGCTTGAAGACCCTTCTGATAGGGAGGTCTGATTAATGAAGATTAAAGCAGTGGTTCTAATTTGGAGGATCACTCACAAACCAAAATGGGTCACAAGTCTGTTTAGGTTGGTTAGCAAAATAAATAGGCTTATTAACTTTTTAAAAAGTTTTCTGTTGTTATTGATGGCAAACCCGTGTGTCTAGTCAAATGTAAATTCACTTTTCACTTGATAGAATCAGTGATCGGCAGCAGCGTGGCTAAATTTCTACATTTCTCAGTAGTGTACCATTTGTTTTTTAAAGTCACCATGATATCAAATTTGACAATTCTTCTTATTAATTTTTTTTAACAGAATGTTACATTGTAGGCCAAATGATTTATCCATCCAATTTATCCATTTATAAAATTCTTCTGCCCTCTTAATCTTTAAAGGGTTAGTTCACCCAAAAATGAAAATAATGTCATTTATTACTCACCCTCATGTCGTTCTACATCCGTATGACCTTTGTTTATCTTCGGAACACAAATTAAGTTATTTTTGATGAAATCCGATGGCTCAGTGAGGCCTCTATAGACAGCAATGCCATTGAACTTCTCAAGATCCAGAGAGGTACTCAAAACATGTGAGTTCAGTGGTTCAATCGTAATATTATAAAGCGACGAGAATACTTTTTGTGTGCCAAAAAAACAAAATAACGACTTTTCAATGATATCTAGTGATGGCCGATTTCAAAACACTGCTTCAAATCTTTTGTTTCAAATCAGTGATTCGGATCGTGTGTCAAAATGCCAAACTGCTGAAATCACGTGACTTTGGCGCTCCAAATTACTTCCTACGATCCAGTCAATTCCTGAAGGATGAAATCAAATCCCTTCTTGCATTTTTCTTATTGCAAGGCTGCGTTTAACTCCACTTTTAGACATACACTCGCAAACTGGCCCCACCGCCATTTTGACGTACATCCGAGTGAACGAGATGGAGGGAAGTGAGCGAGGGAAGGGCATAAAAAATTGAAATGACTTAAACGCAGCCCAGAAGCCGTTTCACTCGGATATAAATCACAAGAGCGAAGAAAAGACTACTGCAACTTTTGTTTCATGCTGACTTGAAGTCATTTCGTTTTTTTTTTTAGTAGTTAAGCCATTTTATTTCATAAGTATCATGGTGGCGTTGTTAAACCCTAAAGCGTTGTTTTTCTTGACAATATTTCAGAAATAAAGTTTTCTCTGATGGTTGTTCAGAATTAAAACAAGCAATGTCCGATTTGGGAATGACTCTTTTGAATCTGTTCTATTAAATGAATCTGTCAATCCTTTCTGAATCATTGAAGTAATCAGTTTGAGTTTGAATCGATCAGAGCAGATCCAACGTAAGTGACTCACTTAACTGAATCAGTTGGGCGGGTTGTCCAACTTCACAGAGATCACTTCTTGCGGCCCGGGTAACAACTTGTGCTCTTCTATAAAGTACAACCCGAGTAACAACTCACACTCCCCATGTCTATGGACATTAAGTCAGTATGGTCACACCTTGGCATAGCGAATTATATGAGATTTACACACATATATATGGCTTGTAAACTTCTTTGTGGGTGTGTTGTAAGGTATTTCTATACATTTTTTTAGTGCACCATATAATTTTGCTTTTTTGTGATTGTTACAAACAATGAACGACATAACAGTTTTTAATTGGCTGTGTGCAGAACAGATGCTCTCCATTTCTGTTGCCAAATCTGACTTGTATAACAACGTTCTACTCAAAGCATTTGTCCATCTCTGATTTAAATCTGAAAATTGTATCATCCCAGGTTATGTCCTTTATTCGCTCTTCTTTTTATGTGTGTTCTTTCCACTTTCACATTTGAAAACAGAGGCTGAGCACGAAGAGGGGGAGCTGGGTAAATGAACAATAGTATAAAGGATCAAAGCTTTATGAGAATAGAGAGATATAATGTGGAGACAAACTGCTTGGAGTACAATCATCAATTGGGTTTTGAGGGGAAAAGAATATACCACAGCTTCTGTAATGGTTAATTTTACATGAAAATAATAAAGTAGTGAAGAGTGAAGTAGCTGAGGCATTTTTCAAACAGAACCTTGAACAGTCTGCAGTGTTAGTTTAGCATCACAGCTGGTGAAAGAAAGTGCCAGAAGGATGTGCGTGTGTGAGAGAGAGTGGAAATGCATGTGAATGTCTATAGGTGAGCTGAGTGTTTTGATTTTACTTGCACATGTGCAATTATCGATCAGTCAACCTCAACATTATGCGCCAGAGAAGGTTCATATAAATCTCAGATACAAATCGATAATTATTACACCATAAAGTCTTCCTATCCACCACTAAATTTAACAGCTGACAGGCCCATTTAATGACTAGTAAACCAAAAGAACCAAAATACTGACACATTAGAAAGCAGAGCGCTTTGTCATATTATTAAGCTTTAACAAAACTTTAAAGTTTTCACTAGATTTTTTGCTTGAATGCGATAGTTATATGAATTAAGTGTGATTAACTATAAAAATAACCAGACAGAGAAAAAAAAAATCATGCTCCCTGACCTGTACGTAAATTTAGCATTTTCATTCCATCTGAGCAATTCAGGGTTGAAGTAGCACCTTCCTGTTTTTGCGGCTCTTCAAGCTGTTCCTTGCTGTAGGGTTGCACATGCGGCCTTGCATAACATTAGAAATGAGTAGGTGAGGTTTATTTTTAAAGGAATGATCTGGGTTTAACAAGTTCAGATTTATCGACAGCACGCTGTCGATTACCACAGACAACTTTTACTCATCCCTCTGCTTGTAAAACGTTTCTAAATTATTTTCAGTGGTAATTGACAGTATGTCACCAATGTTCCCGATAAGGTTTTATTTGTACTGAACCAGAAACTTTCATTTTAACAAGGTGCCTGATCGCATCTGTCTAACCTTTACAGTTTGTGTGACACATTTCAATGCGGTTTGTTTTGTGAACCTGTCTCAGTGTAATGGTAAAGGCTGTTATTGACTATAACAACTATATTAGACCTGACAGCAAACCCACAACCCGTAAGGATTGTTACTCATGTCACATTTGAAAAGGGCATTTACATGGATGTAAGACTCAGAAGCAAAAAAATGGCCCATTAAAATGAATATTTTGGGTAAAGACAGTTTAAGCGCTGTCAGCGGCATGTGTGGCATGCTGTCGAATATCACAGAAAATAATTTTGACTTATCCTTCAGTTTATAAAAAGCAAACAAAAAGTGCAGTTACAATCAGTGTTATTGATGATTGATGATACTGATGATTACCATATAGATATATAAATATAGATTCCTCATTAGTGGCTGTTTCTATGGGCTGCTATATGTAAGGTATTCGCCATATTGGAACGGTCCAAACACCGGTGAACATTCAAAAGCACGTTGACTGTGCGTCTGCAATCGTAGACACATGTATGAATATCTATATCTGCAATAGACTTCAGCAGACAATTTTGCTAAACTAACACAATAGCTGACGAAGGCATCAGCTAACACAACATTAAAAAGTTACCATAGTATAAAAAACTGTAATATTGAGTTAATACATATAAAAACAGAAACCAACACATTCTCACCTGTGAAAGGTTATCCCATTTCTTCGGGAATTTAAATCTCGTGGGTCTCACAACCAGAAGCTACAATCTTGTGTGGCATCATTAGCCACGTTTCCATTACAGATTATTTGTGCAAAACTTTTGCGATATTTTCTAAATATTGATTAAAAACTATTGTGAAATGACGGCGTTTCCATTAACCAATGTTATGCGACTAAAACGTCTTTTTTTTCTCTCGCATTCCAAAAATCATGGGAACCAAGTCATTCCAAAAATCATGGCAACGAATTTTGGTAGATTTACATATATCCCAGCCACTACACTAGCCATTATTTTTAATCAAAGGAGACGTAGGCATGTTATCCAAGCATTTATGGCAAGGAAAGCCCCTTATACTTGGGGAGTGGCTGGGTGTTTTTGGGTGTTTCTTCCTCCTATCTGCTTCGAGGTCTTGATAAATTCAAATTGTGGCATTTCTTTGTTGTTTAGAATCCAGTAGTCCCTTAATACTTTTGTCTTTAATGAGTTTAATGAAGAACCCTCGTCTTCTGTCCAAACATACCGCTCCTCTTTAAAGAATGATCGACTTGACATACGGCAGGTGACCTGTAAATGCGAAAAAACTGTTTCCATTGCAGTTTTGCGAAATATTCCTTCTTACTGTGAGTGACAACACACTAACTGTTCCAAGATGGCGGGCGTGCCGATGTGTCTGGAGCGGTCGAATGTGGCATCTACATATACATATCTATGGATGATTACATAAAGAATTGGCGTTCAAGGCTTATCCTTATTCAGTACACTAAGCTTACAATATCGATTTAAATGTTGAGCAATTGGTTTTGATTTGGCGGGAAATTGCATGTTTGGTCCCAATTGAGGGACAAAAAAAATGTCAAACTACCATGTTTTTGGTGCAGGAAACCTTAACATTTTAAGTGAACATAAGTGGAAAACATAAAATGATAATATGTATATATATATATATATATATATATATATATATGAAGACTTCAGATGCAAAAGCCTGTAAGTGCCATCTGAAATTTTCTTCTAAAATTAGCATTTTTATCAAGCTCATATGTTTAGATTCAGTAATTTAACTTTAATGGCAATTAATAGGTCCTTTTCATTGCCATTAAAGTGAAATAACTGAACATAAACATACAAGCTTGATAAAAATGCTCATTTTAGAAGAAAATTTCAGACGGCACTTAGAGGCTTTTGCATCTGAAGTCTTCATATATACACTATATTGCCAAAAGTATTGGGACACCCCTCCAAATCATTGAATTCAGGTATTCCAATCACTTCCATGGCCACAGGTGTATAAAATCAAGCACCTAGGCATGCAGACTGCTTCTACAAACATTTGTGAAAGAATGGGTCGCTCTCAGGAGCTCAGTGAATTCAAGCGTGGTACCGTTATAGGTTGCCACCTGTGCAATAAGTCCATTCGTGAAGTTTCCTCACTACTAAATATTCCACAGTCAACTGTTAGTGGTCTCATAACAAAGTGGAAGCAATTAGGAACAACAGCAACTCAGCCACGAAGTGGTAGGCCACGTAAAATCACAGAGCGGGGTCAGCGCATGCTGAGGCGCACAGTGTGCAGAAGTCGACAACTTTCTGCAGAGTCAATAGCTACAGACCTCCGAACTTCATGTGGCCTTCAGATTAGCTCAAGAACAGCGCGTAGAGAGCTTCATGGAGAGCTTCAAGTGCAATGCAAAGCGTCGGATGCAGTGGTGTAAAGCACGCCACCACTGGACTCTATAGCAGTGGAGACCTGTTCTCTGGAGTGGCGAATCACGCTTCTCTGTCTGGCAATCCGATGGATGAGTCTGGGTTTGGCAGTTGCCAGGAGAACGGTACTTGCCTGACTGCATTGTGCCAAGTGTAAAGTTTGGTGGAGGGGGGATTATGGTGTGGGGTTGTTTTTCAGGGGTTGGGCTTGGCCCCTTAGTTCCAGTGAAAGGAACTCTTAATGCTTCAGCTTACCAAGACATTTTGGACAATTTCATGCTCCCAACTTTGTGGGAACAGTTTGGGGATGGCCCCTTCCTGTTCCAACATGACTGCGCACCAGTGCACAAAGCAAGGTCCATAAAGACATGGATGAGTGAGTCTGGTGTGGAGGAACTTGACTGGCCTGCACAGAGTCCTGACCTCAACCCGATAGAACACCTTTGGGATGAATTAGAGTGGAGACTGCGAGCCAGTCCTTCTTTTATAACATCAATGCCTGACCTCATAAATGCGCTTCTAGAAGAATGGTCAAAAATTCCCATAAACACACTCCTAAACCTTGTGGAAAGGCTTCCCAGAAGAGTTGAGGCTGTTATAGCTGCAAAGGGTGGGCCAACTCCATATTACACCCTACGGATTAAGAATGGGATGTCATTAAAGTTCATGTGCACGTAAAGGCAGGCGTCCCAAAAACGTTTGGCAATATAGCGTGTATATATATATATATATATATATATATATATATATATATATATATATATGACTCCATTAGTATACTCATCATACTGAAAGTTTGGATATAGTGACTGTGGGTGGATTTAATTTCTGGGTCACACAAACCCCCTTCTTACAAATATAATCATTAGACATTCAAATCGTCAGTGACCATGTGTCCGTATAGTGCCTGAATGTGTATGTGTAGGGGCATGTTGTGTGTATGTTCAGCTGAGTAAGTGCACTGAGCAACTCAAAGATAATGCTTAATTAAAGTCACAGTTAGTCAGTAAGCAAGTGTATCTTTGCTCATTACGGCAATAAGCGTGAGTTACTGCACTTCCTTTCAGCGATAATCCACTCAATGCTAATGCATAATTCATAAAAAACAGCAAGCGAACACTTATTTACCCCCTCAACTCTCTATCACAACCAGTTTTGGTTCCTTTTTCCAAATGTAAATCTGTCAATCAATCATCAAACAAGAATGAGGCATTACGTTTTATTACTCTGCTAACCTTCCTGTGTTTGTATCTCAGTTTTGGACTAAAGCTGTTCCTCACTCGTCAAATTGATTTTTGCTTCAGTCAGTCACTGCTTTTATCTGCAGGTGTCCATTGACCAAAGGTTACACACACCAGTTCCTGTTTTAGCTCCACTGTCTTCCCTCTGGGAGATATACGGTATCTATATAGCTGAAGAACAGTCTGTAGGGAGACAGAGAAAGGTAATGATGCGGTTGTCTTGTATGTGGCCCCGGCTGCGCGAGACCCCGGGGACCTCATTTAGATTCTGCTTGGACACAGGAATCTGTGTTAAAAAAGCAGCAGAATTGCTGAAAGAAGGGTCTTATGAAGGGCCCTTTTACCACAGCTGCCAGCATGCTTTAAAAACTCGTTATATAGCAAAAGGGAGCAATAGTCACATCTCCTGCTGTACCGGTCTGGCGAGAAGCCTGTCTTCTAGCTTCAAATGGCTTCGGTTATATTTGATTTCCGCTAATGGGTTTAATGCAACTTAAAAAATGTTTTGGTTTTTTTTTGTCGCAAAGAACCAGGACCCATTCATAGCTCTGTGTTTCTACCGCAAAGCAAGTGGCACGAGCATCATTTCATCGAAATCCATTTACAAGGCTTCATTTGCATTTGTTTTGGAGCTTGGTTTTAAAATATGTCCATAATTCTGACAAAAAAATAATAAATACACCCGCTGTTCTTCCCTCAGACTGATGTTGTAAATTTACATTGGCGCACAGAGCAAAGTTGGCTTATTAAAAAGGCGGGTGTAAATAATTTTCTGCTCTGTTGTTGCTTGCAGACAGTTCAGTGATGAGCGATCTATGAACTATGTGGAGATCGCTGATTATAATTGGGCGGAGGGTTCGCTCATGCAGCGAGCAGACAAACGGCTTAAAAAAGGATATGCAACATTTGCATTGGCTTCTCAGATGAAGAAGAGAGTACAGCGAGCAGCAGGAGTGCCTCATTATATATTGTGGCAAAACCACAATGAAATCAATTTGTGTCATCATAGGTAACGATTCCACTTAATGTTTAAGACAATAGGAGCAAATCGAAGTCTCAGACAGGAAGACAAATGGAAGCTTTGATGGCTTCTGTCTTTCTAATGAATAAAATCTGTCCTCCCACAGTCTTGTTGTAGCCTACCTGCGGACTTTTAACACAATGAGTTTCTCTCCTCTGCCTACACGTGTCTCAAAATACCATTATGGATACTTTAACATTTCTTCTGAATCATTGAACCAGTTTTTAGGGTATATTTAGAGTTTTTTATTTTATTTTTCTTTCCCTTCCCACTGGAGTTAAGATGAACACATCAGTAGCATGTAGTGAACTTTGCCCCCCCCTCCACCCCCCCATTTGTAGTATTAATATGTTAGCCTTAAGGTTATGAATAAGCTGGTGTGTTCCAAAACAATGACAAAATTCGCATTTAGGAGATATAAGCATTCAAAACTTACAGTCTCTCACTTCCGCTAAAATGAATCACAGATTTTTATGAAATCACAGCGGACTTCAGCTTCTCATCAAATCTTCTGTCCAATCAAATGCTCTGTAGAATCTGAAGTCCCGCCCCCTACACTATAAATCAGACGCTGATTTGAAGCTGTGGCTGAAATCAGCCATTTGTTCACACATTTACTAATTTCTATATGGCGAATGGCACATAGTGCGCTATATAGAGGATAGGAATGATTCAGACAGTGTAAATATGCTTTCCATTGACGCGAATTAAGTCCGTTTTCGCGTTTGTGTCACGTGAACCACCGCAGCGCGGACCACAAAACGTATTGGACCCATTTGAATTCTGCATATAATGCTGTATTTTGAGAAACAGTTAGAGATTAGAAGGAAATATTATATCGATATATTCCTGTTTCAGTTGAAATTACGTCAACGCATTGAATAATGCTGCGCATTCCAAGACACTTAAGTGGGCCTTTAAAGGGTTAGTTCACCCAAAAATGAAAATAATGTCATTTATTACTCACCCTCATGTCGTTCCACACCCGTAAGACCTTCGTTCATCTTCGGAACACAAATTAAGATATTGTTGATGAAATCTGATGGCTCAGTGAGGCCTCCATTGCCAGCAATGGTACTTCCTCTCTCAAGATCCATAAAGGTACTAAAAACATATTTGAAACAGTTCACGTGACTTCAGTGGTTCTATCTTAATATTATAAAGCGACAAGAATACTTTTTGTGCGCCACTGAGCCATTGGATTTCATCAACAATATCTTAATTTGTGTTCCGAAGATGAACGAAGGTCTTACGGGTGTGGAACGACATGAGGGTGAGTAATTAATGACATTCTTTTCATTTTTGGATGAACTAATCCTTTAAGGACAAATGGAACGTCATTTATTGTATGCTATCAATGCATGTAGTAATGTATATCTAGTAATGTAAATGTATATCTTGAATGCAAGTCCCTTTGGGTAAATGTGAATGCCAAATGCATAAATAAACAACAACAAAAAAAAAAAATCAAAAGCAAGTCACATTAAAGTCTCATTAAAAATGTGAATTCTGTCCTCATTTACTCACCCTCCTGCATTTGTTTCTGCCTTAGAACACAAGATAAGATATTTCAAAAAATGTTTTAGGTTTTTTGGTATATACAATGAAAGTTTTTTTTTTTTTTTTTTTTACACCATTGTCTGTCATTGTATGGACAGTTGAAACATTTCTCAAATTATCTTCTTTTTTCCACAGACGACAGGTTTGGAACGACATGAGAGTGAGTAAATTATGGCAACATTTTCATCTTTGGATAAACTACCCCTGTTTTTGACAGTGTAATCAGCTAATCACAGTGACGTGGAGGCACTGCCTCCTTTCATGTGACTTTTCACCATGTTTTAGGACCTTGAGTCTTCTCCTTCATCTTGTACTGTTGATTATTTTCTCATCCAAATCTCAAGTGGTCTATTCTCTCCCAGTTCTTTTCAATCTATTCTCCTTCCTGTTTGTGCTCCCTGTGTCTTCACCTATGTGCACATAAGCTCAGGGATCAGGCGCTCATTCTAGTGTATGACCTACAGAAACAGGCAAAATTCAACATCCATGTCTTCAGCATCAGTCCTGGTCAATTCGTAGCATTCCACCTGAAGGGTAACAGATTGATTTAATCCAGGCCTTCACTGCCCTTCCTGTATGGAAGCTGTCCTTTTGCATCAGCTCCAGATTTCTGAGCCTCCCTCCTGAGGAGCAGACAGTTTGGATGAGCATCTTGTGTTTGAATGAGAGCCCTTCCCTCCCTCCTCCCCTGATCTGTGGAGCATCCAGCTGCTCCAAGCAGCAGCCCAGCTGGACTCACTCAGCCTGGGTGGGGTTAACACTGCCCCCTTTACATTCATGCCAAATTCAATTCTAAGAATTCACCACTGAAGTCAGACATGTTATTGATTGTGGAGTCAGTCCAAACTCAAATGGATGGGTAACTTAAAATATGAATCCAAGACTGTTTACACTTGGTATTAACATATGCCTTGGGTTATCCGTTCACAAGTGGTCAGACCAAGAGATGTCAGTGTGTTTCTGCATGTTGATAAAGCAAAAAGTTTATTGACTCACTGTTGCTTACAATATAGTTCAAAATTTTAATCTCACAACAAATGTGATATTTTAAGGATAAATTGTTATTGTAGTTGAGTACACAAACTTGGGACATGATTGTCATTACATTTAGACATCTTGTATATAGTCTTGTGTACGTTTTAGCAGCGGACGAATGAGATAGTGAAGAATATTCTGGTCACTCTTTTTCAGACAGTTAAAATGAGTAGGGAACTGTAGCTTTCAAGCTATAAAAGGAAAAAATATGATAAAAGTGGTCTGTCGTATACGGCTTATGAACTATATTTCTAATCTGAAGTCAAATAAAAGCTTTATAAGACAATTAATATTCAGTAATATCATCGCTTTGACTGCATCAAATGAGGACAAAACTTGAACTGAATAATGAATCTGTGGAGCTGCTTTACAGCTACATTTTATTTGTTCCATAATTAATGAATTTGGCAACATTAACAATGTTATTTTCACAATCTGTATTATTTAAAGCACTATATACATAAATGTGACTTGACTTGTGTGAGGAACAGACTGAAATTTAAGTCTTTACCATCAAATATCGACCCTAGTTCTCCTTGGCATGTTCATGAGAGAAGTAGTTCACGACCCTAGTTCTCCTTGGCATGTTCATGAGAGAAGTAGTCCAATTCGTGAAGTACTCATCCTTTTGAGTCAGTGAATCATTTGATTCAGTTCACAAAAAGGCATAAAGGATGGGTAAATGAATCTGCATTTTTGGGTGAGCTATTGACCACTTGTGATCGAATCTTTAACATTTAAAGTTGGCATGAAATGGAAATTCACTGTATCTATTTTCTAAATGTATGTTATTTATCTTATTATGAATGATTCATCCATTTTTTTAAAGTTTGACCTTACAATTTTTAATCAAAATAACTCTCAGGTGTCAGACTTCTCCAATTATTTACTTCACTTAAACCCCGCCGTCCATCCACTCAACAACTGATGAATTGAACCAATTCACCACCATACTTTTTTTTCTTTTCGATAATCAACTCGGATGTACATCGCAAATACGAAAGTAAAGATCTGACAACTTTAATACTAAGTGCATATGGAGTCTTGTTTATATTTCCTTTTAAAGGAAACTTCCAACACTCTGTGATAAAATTGTTGATTCCACATAACATGTAATTGTAACAAAGAAGCTGAACCGAAGGCAGAATATTTGCTTTACTAATTCGAATGAGTCTTTTCTCAATATTTTCACTACATCTGAGGCTTCAGCTGAGGCTCTGGCAAAAATTGCGTCTAGTGGTGCCAAAATTCTGTTTCAGAACACCAAATGCATAATAAACCCAGCAGGATGATAATGATTATGGTGTTTTTCTGTGAGAGGTGGACATGAAAGCGGGACTGCACGCTATAATTTAGCACCAGATTAAGAAAGGGAAGGAACTTCAACGCTCCATGCTGTGACTTTTGAACTTGTTGCTGTGCTGGATTGTGAGGAGGTGTGTGTGTATGTGGGTTTGGGTTCAGATGTGTTTGGAGAACAGCACAGCTCCTCTCATCCATCCTGTGGGACTGGCTCTGGTGTTTAATGTGTGTGCCTCTAGAGATGAAGATTCATTGCTTTAATAAGAGCAGTACAGACAGGAGAGAGAAGAGTGTACCATTAGAGAGAAGTGTCTTGAGGAAGGCTGATGGTGAGGGTCTTATGGTCTTTAATGATGGAGGGAGGAATCTGTTGCAAGCTAGTCTTTGTAGAAGGCGCCCCTCAAACCCTTTGTCGCTTCCTCGTCTTTGTCTTGTATCTTTCTTGAACTCGGTCTCCGGTGGACGCATTGCCTTGTGCAGGCTGGAGGAATGTTCGAATGCTAATTTTGGACCGAAAGATGGGTGTGTGTATGAAACGGGTGGGCGTGTGCAAAAATAGCCATTATGAATATGCATGGACCCTCAATTAAAACAACATACATTTTTGCCAGAACTGATCTGAGAAATCACAAGCTCTGAGACAGTAATCCTTAATCACACCGCACCCCGCAATGGTACATTAACAAAGTCGTCTCTACAAGATTGACTTTTTTTCTCACCGGAGAGAGAAGGATGTGCGATTCATTACATGTAATACAGGGCACATATTGAGTGTAGCTAATGAGCGAGGGCTGTCAAATGTGATCCATCCTTCCAGTGCAAGGTTCCCATCAAAACATGCGCATCACTACCCTAATGTAAGCATGTCACCTCCTGTATTTGCATCCAGCTCCGGAGGGAATCCACGCTCGTTGTGAATATATCTTGTCAGTTAGTTCATGCCATACGGAAAGAGTGTTAAAAAGTGTCTGTAGGAGGGAAGTAGCAACTCTGGCTCAAAACGTATAACTTCCTGCACTACACAGTGGCCCACAGCCATCCATCAATGACAAGTCATATTTATTTTCATTGATTAAGTTAAAGGGTTAGTTCACCCCAAAATGAAATTTCGGTCATTAATTACTCACCCTCATGTCGTCCCAAACCCGTAAGACCTTCAGTCATCTTCAGAATACAAATTAAGATTTTTTTGATGAAATCCGAGGGTTTATGAACCACACAAGCAGCAACGTCATGCACCTTTTGAGGTCTAGAAAGGTACATCATTAAAACAGTCTACGTGACTACAGTGGTTCAACCTTAATGTTATGAAGTGACAAGAATACTTTTTGTGCGCTAAAACGAATAAAAAATAACGACTTTATTCAACAATTTCTTCTCTACCCTGTCAGTCTCCCATGCAGTTGATGTAATGAATGCAGTGCATCGCTTCCGTGTTTACATCCGAACTCTGGCTCAGTATTGGCCGACACTGTACATGTGAGCAGCACGACGCATGCGTGTGATGCTGACGCAGGAGCCGGCCAATAAGGAGTCGGCGTTCTGATGTAGAACATGGAAGCACTGCACTGTGTTTACAACATCAACAGTGTAGGAGACTGACAGGGGAGAGAAGAAATTGTTGAATACAATTATTTTTGTTTTGTTTTTGCACACAAAAAGTATTCTTGTCGCTTCGTAACATTAAGGTTGAACCACTGTAGTCACATGGACTAGTTTAACGATGTCTTTAGTACCTTTCTGGATCTTAAAAGGTGCAATGACATTGCTGCCTATGTGTGGTTCAGAAACCCTCGGATTTCATCAAAAAATATCTTAATTTGTGTTCCGAAGATGAACGACGGTCTTACGGATTTGGGACGACATGAATGTGAGTAATTAATGACAGAAATGTCATTTTTGGGTGGTCTAACCCTTTAATTATTATTATAAAATAATATAATAACTTGGGGGCCGGACTCGAACCCCACGTGTGTCCCCACAAGCTCTGCAGCCCTTTATATTTCAGAAGCAATGCACTACCCTCTGTCCCACAGCGCTGACAAAAGTGTTGCATTTTTAAGATGACATGTCAAGTTAAAAATAGTTTAACTTTTTAAAACATGTCTGTGTTCTGTTTCATTCTGCTGCGCCTCATCTAGTTAAATTTGAATGCAAGAAGACATCTTATGTAAAGACCCCCTAAGAAACGTGTCTGATTGGGGTCAAGTCAACACGAAACCAGACGATTCAGGAAACTAGTTGATTTTAAATCCATCCATGGCAGTTCCTTATATTCTATTTATATTATGTTTGTGCATATTTTTTATTGTTGCAACCTGCACATGAAATATTGTCAACTCAAAATTTACAACATCACAAAATGATGTTCTCATCTTGACTACATCTTAATTTAGACACAAGCCCCATGACTGCCAGGCACTCTTGTGACATGTTTTTTGGGTATCATATATTATTTATTGAAATGCGGAAATGTTCTAACAGGCCTGACACATACAAATCATCCTGGCACAATTTTATTTTAATTGACTGTTATCGAGTTGTTGTGTGGTACCAGAAGGCAGGTAACAGAAATAGCTATGCAAATATAACAAACATGATATCTCAGAAGTATACGTAACAATGGCATGTTGACTTTGCTGTAGGATGAACAGCTGTCTAGCAAAAGCTAGAAAGTGCCTTGATGATTTTAATGTCTTCACTTCCTTTTCTTAGCTGACAAAACCTCACAATATAGATATCACAATATTCCAGTTTATCGCTTCATATCAGATTTTCAGCATCAATTCAGCATAGTCCAGTTATGTAATATTTCACTTGTTCCCAACCTCTCCTACTGTATCCCGACCCCTCCTTTGCATGGATCCATGTGAGGGATTAGGGATTAGGGGCAGGAGCCGGAGCTGGATTACACAGATGACAGTCCAGTGCTCTCTCTTCTGATAAAGATGCTATCACGTCTCTCATCACGCTTTTCCTCACTGATACCATCAGTCTTAAAGATCTACGGTTTTCCCTGCACTGAGAAACATGTCCTTCCAACCATCTGTTGAATTGCTTTCACTTGAGCATTATATTTCTGATCTTGTAATTGTGTGATACATCAAAAACACCTTTTCACAAATTAGATTTTTTTTTTATACCATAAAGATACAAATTGTGTTGTTTGGAGTGATAACAATTATCTGTTATCAACCAAAACCATAATATCCTTGTTGCTGAATGATTTTCTCCCTAAAAAAATATATGTGTGTCTGTGTGTGTGTGTGTGTGTGTGTGTGTGTGTGTGTGTACCTGGTATTCCAAATGACACGAAATGTCCCCATAAGGATAGTAATACCAGTACATTTTGACCTTTTTTGACCTTTTTTTTTGGGTCCCCATGAGGAAAACAGCTTCATACTAAATCATACTAAATGAAGTGTTTTGAAAATCTAAACATGCAGAAAGTTTTCTATGATGGGTAGGTTTTGTGTAGGGGGATAGAATATACAGTTTGTACTGTGTAAAAATCATTATGTCTATGCGAATTCCCCATAAAACATGGAAACCAGTGTGTGTCTGTGTGTATGTGTGTGGCAATTGTATGTGTTGCTTTTTTTTAACCTTAGTCTGTAATGTTGCTGTTTGAGCATGAACAGCATCTGCAAAGTTACGACGCTCAAAGTTCAATGCAAAGGGAGATATTTTCTTTTAGAGAATTCTGTGTTTAAGGACTACAACAAATGGCTGGTAGGGACTACAATGAGCTTCTTCCCGGGTAAGTGACATCACTTACCCTAAAATTTACATAAACCCTGCCCCTGGGAACACGCAACAAAGGGCGTGAGGCCATGTTGGGCTGCTTTAGAGAAGAGGAGAGTTGTTGAAGTAGACTGTTGTTACCATGAGGTCACTTTTACGCCGGACTGCTTCACAAACTAAGGTAAATTCAATGCTGGATTTGCACAAAAGATTAACATGACGGCACATGCTAGTCGGTCACTTGAATCAACTCCACAGCAACTACATAAATTTATCCACTAAACATTCAGCAACGTCCAGTTGCATTCTAGAAGTTGTAACTTCTTCCTGAGTCTCTCCATCAGTGTCCGAACAATGTATGGCTGAACACCATTCATCATTTTGGCTGCGTGAGATTCTCCAGCTTTGTTGTTGTTGAGCAACCGAAGCGCGAGCTGTTAAAGCTCTGCCCTCTTCTGGAAAGGGGGCTGGGAGCAGCAGCTCATTTGCATTTAAAGGGACACACACTAAAACGGCATGTTTTTGCTCACACCCAAATAGGGCCAAATTTGACAAGCTATAATAAATGATCTGTGGGGTATTTTGAGCTGAAACTTCACAGACACATTCTGGGAACACCAGAGACTTATATTACATATTGTAAAAGGGGTATTATAGAGAGAAAATCATGTGGTTTATTATTATTATGCAAGGTCATTATTGACTACAAAGTTTATTATTAACTAAAAACGAACTAAATCTGCAGTCCTGTGACTTATAACTCTGTCATTCATTGTTTATTTATTTAATCATTTATTTATTCACTTGTATGTTTATTGCTAGAAAATAGTGAAATCACGCAAATCAAGATTTTAAACTGTAAATTGGTTGAAAATTGTAAAAACCCATAGAAAATGAATGGAAAACAAAATATCTCCCTTAGAAACAGGGTTAAACGTCTCCTTTTACTGACTGTTGTTGTGGGAAGTGTCCTATTATCAGTGTGCCTTATTCATGAAGCACAAGCATGATGAATTTCTGTGTAGCAAATTGTCACATTCCATTCAATGGGGCGATTTATGAAAAAATGAACTGTTTTACAAGAATGTGTATATGTTTTACACAGAAATTGTTCTGCTTGTGTTGAATGAATATTGTCCAATATTTCCAGATGATATTTTGCATTCCAAAAAAAGTATGAAGTTGTTTTTTGTTTTGTTTTTAAATCTTCTTTCAGTTATGTTGAAACAGCATTCGTTAGAATTTCACAATTTCTGTGTGGTGGGACCTGTCTTGGTGAGGCTAGTTTGTGAAGACACATGCTCTTCTAGAGTGAATGGTATTAGTTTTATTGAGATTGATAGCTGTATGTGTATGTGTACGCTTCTTGTTCTCCTCTGGACAGGTGGATGCTGTCATGCCATTTGGGTGCCTTGCTCTGCGAGATGGGCGGACATACAACAGCCTGTCAGACGTCACTGACAAATACGAGATTGGACAGGTCCTCAAGGCGTGAGTGTGCATAGATCTGCCATTATAGCCTTAAGAAAGCCAATCCATCAATTACAGACACGTGATCTCATTAAACAGTAATTCAGAATGTGTTTCTCCCAATACATCTCAATAGTTACATCTCAATTCACAGCCATAAGGGGTATTTATTGCAGCATAAAATGCAGCATTCAGTATAATTTCTCTCTGCAGGAAAGAATTTTGCGAGCTGTGCCTGGTGAAGGAACGACAGACGGACAAGGTCTATGTGTGCAAGAAATTCCTCAAGAAAGATGGCAAGAAAGTGCGGAAGGCAGCCAAGAACGAGATCATGATCTTGAAAATGTACACGGTGACTCAAAACATCAACAGATGATGTAGGGTTTTGTGAGAGTGCTGATCTGAGAGGACAAAGAAAAAATTTAAAGGGATAGTTCGCACAGAAATCAAAATTCTGCCTGTGTGTCATTTCAAACATCAAATTCATCTTTCTTCTCTGGAGCACAAAAGTAAAAATATAGTTTTCAGTTTTGGGCGAACTACTCCTTTAAGGATGGGAGGGTAAGAGAGGCTGAATGTATCACTCTTGGTGTGATTATTTCTGTCCTCTTTTTGAAGTATTATTTTACTCTTATTTAACGTGAGATGAAGAAACTATTCAGCTTTTTGCTGTCATGTGTTTATTCCAGGGTCAAACACCCAAACATCTTGCAGCTGATTGATGCATTCGAGACCAGGAAAGAGTTCTTCATCATACAAGAACTGTGAGTCTGACCTTGAGTTTACCGTGATCAGTCATGATCCCTTCCCAGTGCCATTCAGTAGGCCAAGGACACATCTCTCTACATCAGAACATCACTCCAGAAAATGCACTTAGTCCCTCTCCGCTCCTCATGCAAATATCCACATCTAGCCAGAACTAAAAATCTATTAAAACCCCGTCATTTGATTGTGCATGAATGACTTTGACATGCTATTACAGCTATTAAGATTACAGTAATGAGTGACTACAATAGAAAATACAGTTTTTGGACATTTTAGTCTTTTACCATTTCCATTTCGATCTTAAAGGGATAGTTCACCCAAAAATGAAAATTCTGTCATCATTTACTCCCCCTCAAGTAGTTCAAAACCTGTATGAATTTCTTTGTTCTGCTGAATGTAAAGGAAAGATATTTGGAAGAATGTTTGTAACAGATCTTGCCCCCCATTGACTACAATAGTATTTTTTTTCCTACTATGGTAATCAATGGGGGGCGAGATCTGCTTGGTTACAAACATTCTTCCAAATATCTTCCGTTGTGTTCAGCAGAACAAAGAAATTTACACAAGTTTTGAACTACTTGAGGGTGAGTAAATGATGACAGAATTTTCATTTTTGAGTGAACTATCCCTTTAAGGATCCTATAGAATGATATTATATTTAGCTTGAAGGATTACAGTTGCAAATCTGGCATTCTGCAAATAAAGTTTTTGATGTGTTTGAAAAAGTTCATTTTGAAATCAATGGTGTGTCAGAGTTACAGTACAAATGATACAAAATTAGATGCTCAAGAAGTCAGATGTACAGTTACATACATAGTTTAATAATATGTTTACTTTGTAGTATTTTTTTTTTAACATTTTGAGAACATATTATGAGATTTTACAGTTTCACATTTGTGCATCACTTTACGTATTAGCAAAATGTTCTGATCCAGATTGAAATTTAGTTTTCAATTTGATTTAAAATGTAGATTTATATAACAATAAAACATTTGAAAACTGCACACTTTCTTAATGATTTAGCAAATGTGGGCAGTTCTTTATGTAATGGTTTACAAAATCCTTCTAATATAGTGATATTTCCTATGTTTTAAAATTCACTAATTGTTTTATGTTTGGTGACTAACCACTAGAATGTATTTTGGTCATTTTTAAGGCTCTGGATTAATCCCGAATTATCCTGAAATAATCCTATTAAGTAGTTGATGTTTGATTAAACCATCAAAATATAAGGAAAATATTTTATATCTTTTAAATATTTTAAATATGACAGAAGAACAAAACACTAAACTTGGTTAAGGTCTGACAAAATTAACAAAAAGGCAAACTACAGCTACAGATTTTATTTTACCATGCAAAAAGAAATGCATAGAAAAGCAAAAAGCCCCCAGGAAAAATATACACTGACTATAACATAATTAGTTATTAATATTTAATTGGTTCTCTCTTGTTTTTGCATGTTTCACAATTTTGTGTATAACAGCCTGTCATGATTCATTGCGTTATCACAAATAAAACAAATGACCTCAAGCACAACTACACGATATGCTTCCAAAATCTCTTTTTTTTTTTTTAAATATTTGAATGAAGATTTCGTGACTTTTCTTTTGGCCACTACTGTATATGTCAAATATGTATTTCAAACCATTACAGGGCTGTTATTCTATTTGTATCGGATTTAATTGTTTCCGGCTGTCAGTCCACCTCTCAGCTCAAGGTCCCAGTTAGTCAAAAGCCCTGGAGCACTGGCCCCATTGCTCCAGGGCATAATCCATCCCTAACCAACCTTCCTACCAATTAAATACAATTTAAATATGAATTATCTTTACACACATATCTTCTTTTTTGCCTGTGTGTTCATCACAGGGCCACAGGTGGAGATGTGTTTGACTGGATCTTAGACCAGGGGAACTACACAGAGAGAGATGCCTCCAATGTGATCCGTCAGGTCTTAGAAGCAGTGGCGTACCTTCACTCCCTCAACATCGTCCACAGGAACTTAAAGGTTGGTATGAAATCATAATATGATGTTATTTATTAATGGAAAGTATGTATATAAACACCATATGCACTATAGGCCGGTGTAATGTTACCTCGAATCAAAGGCCGTAACTCTGTGTTAACCTGTGTTAATGTGTGTGCTGGGGATGTTTTTGTCTGTGGAGTATTAAATGATAATCAGTTATATTAATCAAACGCCTATTCCAATTTGACTCATAACACTGTACAACTGTAATATTGCAGGTGCTCCCTGTGGGTGTCATTAATGTTCAAAACAAATATGAAAGGAATAAACAGTATTGCCACCTCCTGTGGTTCTAATGCTTCATACTAAAGTCATTAAGGTTATGATGTTGTTTGTCATGAGACAGCATGTGTTTGCAGTGCCCTCTAGTGTACGGCAGCAACACGCTGTGGAGGATATTAGCATCAGACATTCTCTATTATGTGTGTATGCATCTCATTTGCTCAAAGCTCTGTCTTCTCAGTAATGCATAATTCTGTGTTGCCTCTTGGGTGTTTTTAGATACAGCTTTGATGCATTTCCTTTTAAGGCTTGTGCTTGAAATATCACAGAGTGAGATTCATATATTATACCGAGTAGGTCAGCTGTGGGTTTTCAGATTTATCTTTTAAAGACAAAACTCATTCTTCACATTGAGAGCGGGTGAAGTGTGTGTTCTGTCTGGTCTCTACTGAAAGATGAATATCAACATTATTTGGGACACAGTGACCTCTTATTCAGTCATATTTTGGCCTGATGCCATGTCTTTCCTTCTATCAGTACTTATAAATTAAAGTATTGATTTTTTTTTTTTTTTTTTGTTCTTTACCCTCTCTGCCTTTTCTGTCATTTCAGCTGGAGAACTTGATGTACTATAGAGAGAGTAACCACAACAAAGTCGTGTTGCGGGACTTCTACCTGTCCAGGTTTGAGAACGGCTCAATCACTGAACCCTGCGGGACACCTGAGTACCTGGGTATTTATTCATCATCGCATGATCTTTATTTTTCTTTAACTTTGAGTATGCGAAGCAGTAACCTTCACATCTGTTTCTCATATTTCATGTCAGCCCCTGAAGTGGTGGCGCGTCATCGCTATGGAAGACCAGTCGATTGTTGGGCGGTGGGGGTCATTATGTACATACTGTAAGTTGGTGTTTGAGATTCAGTTGGTTTGTCAGGGATTCTTTATTTTCATTGTGTTTGGGTTTTTTTAAACAGGGGACTGGAGCTGGGGTCAGAAATCATGAGATTATTTTAAATATTTTTTTTTTCAGTTTTTCAATTTTAATTTATAGTGCATTGTATTAAATACGGTAGTGGCCAAAAATGATGTCAGGAGGGTATATTTGTTTTTAATGACCCTACAAGTTAGATTAAGCTATATAAATATGAGGAAAATATGTTATATTTTAAAAATATTTTAAATATGAGGGAAGAACAAAACACTAAACCTGGTTAAGGTATTTATCTGACAAAATTATTTGGCAAAAAAAGACAAAATTACAGGTACAGGTTTTATTTTACTATTAAAAAAAATTAAAAAGCTCAGGAAAAAGCATACAATCACTATAACATAAATAGTTATTAATATTGTGTTGATTCTCTGTTGTTTTTGCATGTGTTCTTAATTTCTTTGTATAACAGCCTGACCAAAAATTATGTCTGCACAATTTGGCATGTTTTTATTGCATTATTAAACAACTGACTTCAAGCACAACTACGCAATCTTTAACAAATTTTTAAAAAAATATTTCAATAAAGGGTGAAGATGTCAATTTTCCTAGGGCGGACATCACTTTTGACCACTAATGTATGTATATAAATCAAAGTGTAATCTCAGATACACTGTCAGTTTAATAAAAAGTAAATGCTTTCCGGATTATATTTTAATTATATTTAAACAAAAAAGTAAAATGACTATGGAGACATAAAATGAATATAAAGCTAATTGTTGAATTTTTGTGTGTATGATATATATATGTGTGTATGTGTGTATACGTGTATATATATATATATATATATATATATATAGATAGATAGATATATAGATATATATATATGTGTGTGTGTGTGTGTGTGTATATACTGTATATATATATATATAACACATAGTATACACTCTATATGTATAACAGTATAACATAGTATAAATGTGGTTTTACAAATAAAAATATATAGCTGCCTTCATATTTTAGGAAGGGGGTCCCTTGCAAGAAGATCATATTTAAAAAAAAAAATTGAAAACCCCTGATTTTAAACACTTAACAGTAAATGTACAGCACTTTTACACGTAAACACTCATGATCTTTATGAGGAAATGTAGTACAGCACAGCAGAACATAATACAAATCATACAAATCTCATTTGTAGGTTGTCTGGAAACCCTCCCTTCTATGATGAAACTGAGGAGGAGAACACCGACATGCACAACCGGATCATCTTCTGCCGCATTGTTGCTGGAGAATTCGAGTTTGATTCACCGTACTGGGATGACATTTCCCCTGCTGGTACTAAGATCAGGAACTGAGAAGCTCCTTATCCAAACTAGTAATAATTAAAATGTTTATTTTATTTTTGATGCTTTACCCCTCAGTCTCTCTCTCTTTCATGTCATGCAGCAAAAGAGCTGGTCTGCAGACTTATGGAGGTTGACCAAATGCTGAGAATTACTGCGCAAGATGCACTTTCGCATGGATGGTAGGGCTATATACAAACAAGCAAACAGATTTCTTTCAGAGACAATGCCTCCCCCAATTTTTATTTATTTATGTATTTGCTAGGATTGCTGGAAATGGGGCTTCAGAAAAGAATCTGAAGGCAGGAGTCTGTGCTCAATTTGAGAAAAACTTTGCCAAGGCAAAGTGGAGGGTAAGAGAAATTTAATTTCACACACAACAGTCATGTGCACTTGCCAAATGCCTCTAATAATTGCATTACTCACTTTTCTAGCAAACAGCACAATAAATAATAGGATAATGGATAAGGACAATAACTGTAAAGATGATAATGGCAAATAAAGCTGTTGTTTAATAAAGGTTCTGATGGTTATTATATTATGTTTGCTTTTTCTTTGCATGTGATACCCAGGAGTTGAAGGTACTGTTGATATTCGCGGGGCAGCCTAGAGGCAGAGATTCTTTTCTCTGTGTAACAATCTTTGACTTGGGCACTCATATTTCCTCTAGCATCATACTCAGTGTACGGTAATACATGGCTGTAGTGTCTCATGGCCTGGCCTGATTCTTCAAGCTACGATCATGCAGGAAATATGTAGTTCAAGTTGGATTGTTGGAAAGACTCTCGCTGTACTTAAGCCTCCCTGTATCTGAATACCAGTAACTAACAAATTTATCACTGCCCAGCTGGTCCCATGTGCATTCAGTCATATGCAGTCTGGCTTTTACTCACAGTGTCCTCAATATTCCAGTTTGAATATTCCAGTTTAGCCCTTCATTCACTCAGACAAATCTCCAGATTGACTATTCATTGTAATGTCACATGTATGTGTATGAAAATTTGTCCCATGTGTTTGTGTGTGCCAGAAAGGACCAAATTGGTTCTTATGAAAAGAGAGTGAGAGAGAGAGTGAGAGAGAAAAGGCAAAGTGGGATGACATACCTTGGTCCTGATTCATTTATTCACATCATGCTTTTGCCAATGACACATACATATCAAATTGGGGGTCATCCTTTATGTGTGCTAGGGATGGGCACGGGCAGCAGAGCACTCAAAAGTAACAGCAATTATCGATAGACAATATTTGCTGTACTTAACTTTTTTATATATGTAGATAGCTTAAAGGATTAGTTCACTTTCAGATGAAAATTAGCCCAAGCTTTACTCACCCTCAAGCCATCCTAGGTGTATATGACTTTCTTTTTTCTGATCAACACAATCTGAGAAATATTAATAAATATCCTGACGCATCCAAGCGGTGAACAGGGTTCATGAGTATGAGCTGAAGAAAGTGCATCCATCCACATCCATCCATCATAAATGTGTACTCCACGCGGCTCCGGGGGGTTAATAAAGGCCTTCTGAAGCAAAGCAATGCATTTGTGTAAAAAAAACAATCCATATTTAACAAGTTATGAAGTAAAGTACGAAAGAAATACGGAAGGCCGCCAGACCACCTTCCGTATTCAACGTACGAAGAAAGTGTAAAACTCTAGCAGTTCAAAACAACGTCCTACGCCTTCCCTATTCAACTTACGGAAAAAGTGTAACTGACATGACGCCAGTTTACACTTTCTTTGTAACTTGAATACGGAAGGCGGTCTGGCGGAAGCTAGATATTTTACTTCATAAATTAGTTCTTGTTTAATACTGATAAGCTGATAATAATTATGTAATGTTTGATGACCAATAAATCACCAATATTAAAATTCTACTCTATTTTGTCTAAATAAATGAAAAATAAATACTAAAAACTAAAATCAACCATTTTAAATGCTACAAGTAAATTTTAGGCATCACAACATTTTAATATATAGCATAAATAAAAGGATATTCATTTTAAGATTTGATAAATATTACATTTATTGGTGTTAAACTAATAGTGGTTTTAAAGATTAACTTTTAGTTAAGCTTTAATCTTTTAAGTGAGCTTTAGATGATGGCAAATGTCATCTAAATGTAAAAATAAAGAAAATTAGCATGTATAGTTAAATATCCAATATCAACTGATACCAAATAAATTAAAACTTCTCTAATATCGGCCAATAATCAATAAGGTACCATTATATATTGCTCATTACTTAAACATTTCACTCAGAACAACAGCCAGTAACAACTTTCATTGTTTGGTTCAGACATAATTTTAACTTGCAGTTCTTGCATTCTCACATTCAAAAACAGCTAGAACCAAATATATCAGAACAGGGTTTCAAAGTTGAATTATTTCAATTCCTAAAAAATGATGTTTCGATACACTGAAAAAAATGAGACGCCTCCCTCTGACACAAAAAAATTACTAATTCGTCCATCTCTAATGTGTACGTCTCATGAAAGTGATAGAGAGGGAAAACTGCTACCACAGATTGCCATACTATTAATAATGCATTTCACCTCCATAGCAAAGAAGACCTTACGTTACTTTATAATCCACTGGGCACTAAGTGTTTGGTGTTTTTCATTTCACTTTCAGAAAGCGATTCGTGTCACCACATTCATGCAGCGCCTCAGAGCCTCTGAACTTGGATCGTCTGATAGTGCAGTAGAAGGCCAGGCAGAAAGGGTCAACGCAGATGGATTAGATGGTAAGGGGATACAAACAGACTCAGGTGGCGTTTCTAATATGAGCGTGTCCCACGAGGTGTCCGTCGAAAGTAGACCCATGAAGAATCAAGAAGAGGAGAAAGCAGGACATATAAAAGTAGAAGAGAAAAAGGCAGAGACCCTTGCCCAATCAAACAGCTCTTTAAAAGTACAAGCAGAGGAGCCGAACAAGCGAGAGACTACCGAAAGCACTTCTGAAATGGAAGACAAATCATCAACAGGAGCGAGCCAGAAAGCAGCACCCATCCAGCCCATCAAGACCTCAGACAGCCGAGAGAACAACATCCCCACAGAGCAGGAGGCCACAACTGTTGGCAATGTTGAGAAGAAATCACCTCTCCCTGATACTCCAAATCGACGCAAGATTGCCGCCAATCTCTCAATGGATCATGCCTCATGTTCAGATGCCAAAATCGGAACCTTGTCAGTGGGAAAAGAAACACCTCTTCAACCAGAAAACAAGAAAGACACAGTCCACGATATGGCCGCAAGCAGCTGGTGTCAAACACAGCTCCCAGAAGCAGTTGCAGAGAGGCCAGCAGAAGTTGGGGCGACTTGCGAGGTCAACCCCAAGAGCAGAGAGTTGAAGAAAGGACGACCGGACAAGGGGAGCCAATCAGTGAAAAACATCCAGTGTACGTATTCGGGATTGAGATCTTCAAGTCTCGGCCATGATAAAACGGTATTTGAGCAGGAGCTCCAGGAGATGGTCCATGGTGCATCAGGGTACGGGAGCACATACTGTCCAACCTACTCTGTCGGACAGTACAGTGGTCTAGAGCCAGGAAGTGGAGCCAGCGCAGACTGGCAAATGGATTGTGTAATCGAACAAATTGAGAAGCAAATGGCTGCCGTGCTAGAGAAGATCGAGGGGGACATGCCTTCTTTGCTGGAGCAGATCAGCGATCATCCTGAGACCCTTCCGAGAGCAAAAAGCGCCAGCTCTTCCCCATCACCCCGACCTCGCTCGTACCATCATTCAACCCCGCCACCCCTTCCCACCACACCTCGCCCAGCAATGCCTTCTCTACCACACCTGACCATCCCGCCTCCTTCATACCCACCACCTTCCCCTCCCAGTCACATCCAGGGTCACAGCCATCCAACTGCTGACGAGGGTAACAGCGATGGCCAGAAGTCTACAAAGCAGTCTGGCCAATCACCAAGGGGAAGTGTGTCAGGAAAAGGCTTGTAAATATGCTAAGAGGATGTGAATGCTCAAGAATAAAGTAGGTGCACCATGTAACAAAAAATCTTTGGGATATGGATTATGGATCCATGAGTAAAGCATACCTTTTGGGGCTGTACAATGGTCTTTGGAGCTTAAATGCAAAAGAGCCTTGTTTTTGATTGTATGTGATGGATAAGAAGCTTTTTTTTTAATGTGTAAAGAGGAAAGGAACTGAGCATTTTGTATTATTAGAGGAAACAGTTAAGGTTATCCCACTTGTAAATGGTTCTGCTCTTACGCTACCAGATTATAGCAAACACTAATATGTTTCCTAAATAACAATTTCATAATTGTAATGTAGAATCTGTGGAGAGTTTGGATACAAAAGTTTATATGAAAAAAAAATCACCTTTAATGAAACTTGTTCCCTTAAAACAAGTTGGCATCCTGCTCTGTTTTGGAGAACCGCTGTGCATTTGCTCTTCACCAGGTACGAACTTTGGAGGGTGTTATGATTTTTGTCACTTCATCCATCTTGGATTTTTGCTCTGAGATAGTGAAGTTGAAGCAGTGCATCTGTGTACTCTCATCAATCATTTACCTTCTGTAGTATTTCCAATAAGACTAGTTCATTTATCATTCTTATTGTATATTCTCACATTGTACAGTAGTTTCTATAAGTCTCTGCCAAACATGACAGTCTTTCATTGATTGAGAATAATAATGCTCAGAGTGCGATAATCGATCATAACTTTGAGACTACTTTACAGCTATATTCTCTTTCCTGGCCTTTTTTTATTATTTATTTATTTATTTATTTGCTGTTGTATGTGTCCATATACATGTTTGTTTAATTCTCATTCTCTCACTCTCTTTCCCAATTTATGATGCCTACTAGTATATCTTTACATTGTATAGTACTTTTGCTAATATATCCTAAAGTAAGCTCTAATGTCTATATGTAATTCCTCGCAAATGTTTGTGAACTGTAACTGTGGCTTCCACCTCCCCAAATATTATATAGTTTTTGGTGATGTGAATATTCTTCCAAGTTATTTTTTGCACTCTCTACACAAATATTTCAATAAAATTCAGATCAAACCATCTTGTTTTAGGCTTTTCTTTTGGCATGACATCTGGATTGGTATAAAATGACAGCTGTTACATAACTAGCCTTATAGTAAATGTTACAGTTCCACAATGGCTTTGCATCATGTATGCTAAAGTTGCTTAAAAGACATTGTGAAAGGGCTAACATAGACACATTCCATCTATCAAGTTTGTTACCCTAAGTATAGATGTTGCTAGTTCAGTAAGGAAGTATTTGTGAACTGATTAGGTGACATTCAATTCAACTTTATTTGACTCAGAGTCCATTAGAGAAGAAGAAACAGTAACAGAAATACAACGCAATACAAAACACTTAAAAAAGACAGTTTCTGGTATTGCACCACACTATGCTTAGTGTTTGACAACAGCATAATAGCATTCTATGAATCATCCAGCTGACAAATTTATACATCAAATTTCTCATTAAAGCCGGAAAATATTTTACTCTTGCCTTAGAAAATAATCACTTGCACTGCTCTTCCTTTTAACAGAATCCTCATACAGTCATTGTAGGCAACCTGAAGCTTACATAGGTTCACTTTTTTAAACTTAACCCACAAAGGAGCATTATAAAAAGAAGTACAATATGCTCTAAAAAGGTTTATGCATGCATAAGATAATTGATTAGGATATAACCAAGCATACATCCAATCTTACAGTCACTTAATGGTTAGAGAGTCAGACCCGAAGGTTATCATTTTGATTCTTCGATTTATTCGCTTCCCAGGTGCTACAGCAAAATGGATGCCCACTACTCCGGGTCTGTGTGTCTTGTGTGCACTAACTTGGATGGGTTAAATGCAGAGGGCAAATTCTGAGTATGGGTTACCTTGGTCTTCACGTCACGTCACTTAATTGTTCTGACAATTCATTAAAAAGGGCTGGTAAGAGTAGATGCCCCTATGGCAAGAAGAGCCGCAACCCTAGGGCTCGCAAACTTTAGGTGTTTAGCAGTAATTTGATCTAAACCACCAGCTTTCCTATCTGTGAGCTGAATTATTGCTTAATAAAGACAGTTTCCACTTTATAAATCTTGTTTATTACATTGTTAAAGAAGGCTGAATAAAGCTGTCTCCACAGCTCAACTATATTCTCGGCTCCAGAAACACCCTTTATAGAGCACGTTAATGTCACATTGCTCCTATTTAGTGCTCTTTCGTCCTTCCAGAAATCATTTACGTTATTACAAAGCAGAATTTTTGTCATTGAGTCTGCTCTCATCATTTGTTCATCTTTACAGACATAATGAACTGCATATTTATACCTAGCATTGGTTAACTTTTTTTGGCCAAGAACAGGCCCCTATCTGGGCCTACCTGCTAAGTGCCTTAAAGGGTTAGTTCAACTAAAAATGAAAATTCTGTCATTAATTACTCACCCTCATGTCGTTCCACACCCGTAAGACCTTCGTTCTTCTTCGGAACACAAATTAAAATATTTTTTGTTGAAATCCGATGGCTCAGCGAGGCCTGCATTGACAGCAAGATAATAAACACTTTCAAATGCACAGAAAGCTACTAAAGACGGATTTAAAACAGTTCGTGTGACTACAGTGGTTCAACCTTAATGTTATGAAGCGACGAGAATACTTTTTGTGCACCAAAAAAACCCCAAAATAACGACTTTATTCAACAATATCTGAGATGGGCGATTTTAAAACATTTCTTCATGAAGCTTCGAAGCTTTACGAATCTTTTGTTTCAAATCAGTCAATGGAAATTCTTTATGAGGCATCTACATCTGATGTTTCAAATCAGTTCAAATCAGTGTATCAAACTGCCGAAGTCACATGAACCACTGAAATTTCGAAACATTTATGACATAACGAAGCCTTGTTTACTGAAATCACGTGACTTTGGCAGTTTGATACACGCTCAAAGCACTGATTCAAAACAGAAGATTCATAAAGCTTCATGAAGCAGTGTTTTGAAATCGCTCATCACTAGATATTGTTGAATAAACTGCCAAAGTCACGTGATTTCAGTAAACGAGGCTTCGTTATGTCATAAATGTTTCGAAATTTCAGTGGTTCATGTGACTTTGGCAGTTTGATACGCGCTCCGAACCACTGATTTGAAACAAAAGATTCGTAAAGCTTCGAAGCTTCATGAAGCATCGTTTTGAAATCGCCCATCACTAGATATTGTTGAATAAAGTCTTTATTTAGTTTTTTTTGGTGCACAAAAAGTATTCTCGTCACTTCATAACATTAAGGTTGAACCACTGTAGTCACATGAACTGTTTTAAATATGTCTTTAGTACCTTTCTGGGCATTTGAAAGTTAATTATCTTGCTGTCAATGAAGGCCTCACTGAGCCATCGGATTTTATCAAAAATATCTTAATTTGTGTTCTGGAGATGAACGAAGGTCTTACGGGTGTAGATCAACATGAGGGTGAGTAATGACAGAATTTTCATTTTTTGGGTGAACTAACCCTTTAAATGTTTTCTTTACTTCAGTATGATATACAGACACTCCTTTTTCCACCCTGGCTTATTATTATATTTCTTGTCAGTGTATAAAATATGGTCTACTAGCCTTATACACTGCTCCCACAATATCACATAGCACAAAAAACTGTACAATGAGAAATTTCATTACAATTCACATCTGTACACATAATTGCATCTCTGGGTAATACCACCTCATTCAAAAGGGTATCAGTTTTCCCATATGTTATAAGGGCATCCTCTTCCATAAGTTTGATCCAGTCTAATTTTACCAAACCGGCCCTCTTAAACTCATAATTCATCTCAAACAGTCTTTCAATATCAGTAGTCATTAAAATGATATATGATCTGATGATCAGATGTAGATGCCTCATAAAGAATTTCCACTGATTGTAGAGCAGAATGAGCATCAGCAGTACTAATACAGTGGTCAAGCCATGAGGCTGTATGCCAGGCTTCATTTGTAAGTGTATAGCTATGCATAGGTATGAGCAATTGACTGGAAAACATAACTGAAACACAAATTAAAAGTGTTTTGTTTTCACATTTCACAAGTAGTTTTTATCTACAGTCCGTCTGACAGTCACTAAATCACTTTTTCTTAGCACTTTGCCACTTTCCTGTCAATTAATTAGATACTGGCATGCTGCTCATCTTCTCTTGTAGTGGTGTATTTGTTTTGTAAGACTCTCTTAAATGCACTGTCACTGTCTGTTACAGATGCATTTAACTACTCTGGAATTCCCATTGCTTAAAACATCGTTTAACAGATTTCCCAATCGTAACATTATTTACATTTGTGTTTACATACTCTATGCCTGTGATTTGTTTGCACAACCTATTGTCTGTATTGTTAATGTCCTGCAATCTGAGCCTCCTCAATGCCCTGCTTTAAAAATGACAAAAGGGCAGTTGACATGAATTGCGTTGACGTGCAATGTGGTGTGACATCTTAACTGTTTTTGCACACATTTGCATTTTACATGCATTATTATGCAAGCGGCTTATGAGCTCATTTATTGAAACGCATGGAAATTTGTATTACAAAACATTTCATGCATTATAGCATGACCATTTCAAATGATAGCGAGAAGAAGGAAAAACAAATGGTAGGCTACAATATACACGTTCATATGAATTTTAACCTAAAATCTTGAGGCTGATAATAAAAGTCCATGTTCAACACAAAAGCAACTTGACGCACATTTCAACGTATAAAAACTACTATTCCCATAATGCATATCGCAACCCAAGCTTTGGGCGAGTCTATTTTGTAACTCAAGGGGGGGATATCAATTGTGAAATTATGGTTTCGACAAACTGTATAAAATGTTTTTCATTATTTCCACATTACGGTAGTTATAATATATTACTTGAAACGTTTGACATTTTACCATCTATGCAATGCATGTATATGGCGGTCTAATATGAACACACGTTTGTGTTATTTCCCTGTATCTTGAATAATAACACAACCTCAACTCAAACTCTGCACATGTTGGTTCTACGCTCATGAACTGAAGAATACTTGCTGAACTGTTAACGGTACAGGGAATAGCCGGTCAGGCAACAGTCCAGCTTCCCCTCACACTGGAAAGTCACGGAGCTCCCGCCACTTCCAGGGATAAAGTTACAGAAACGGTTTGATTTGACCTTTTTGTTGTTTATCTTTTGCCCGCGAGGTATTTCTGTATTCAGTACCGTGGAGAGGCCAAGTAATATCGGATGTGGTGAGTTCTGCATACTTATGTGCCTAGCTAATGCTAACTAGCTAACGTGTCCACAAGAACACAGTTACAGCTAGCCAAAGCCAGGTTTTTACCGCTGAAGTCAGCTAGCCAGGCGCAACAATTTGCCTGTAAATTTTAAGTGGCCACTTTAGGAACATCCAGCTAACAGCATGCACGAGACAATGCGCTCCATGCGCGCATCACGAGCCGGGGATAAAAGAAACTAACTCATCCTTGCGGAAAAGTTGGCTAGTTCTCCAGTCATATGGTTTAGGTTATTTTTCAGAATTCCTTCATGCTCTGCAAGAAGCGTGTGCTAAGCTAACAAGCTTCGTTTTGCAGGCTAACGTTATCGCAAAATGTCCTCGCATCGTTTCCAAGAAAGCTAGCCTGGAGAGATAGCGAGGTAATCTGACTGCCCATATATCTGCACGCTTCTTAGATTACAGTCTTTAAAACATATCTCAAGATTCACATTAGGAAAAATAGACTAAATACTGAATCAAGCTTGTAGGGATGTGGGGTACCCGGTCATTGCTTTGCTTCTCTGGTTAGATCACCCATCATTAAGCCTCAACCTTATGTAACCCTGTGCATTGTTAGCATCGATTTGCTATACTGTAAACTGCAGCTTGTTTAAATCCCACGATCCCCTCTTTAGTACGCATATAACTGCAATCTGAAACTATCATCTTAAGATGGTGTTTTGCAGCGAGCTAACTGGCTCACGCGAAGTGTGAGGTTTTGACTATCAAGTGCAGGTGCGTGAGCGGCAGAATGATGCGATGCGTTGGGGGTTGTTTACATTATTTGTACCTGCTGTAAAGGTAACTCACACAGGGGACATTTGCTGCTTTTATGCTCCATAAGCGAGAATAAGCGGCCCACTTGGGCCTTTGTCACAAGCATCACCCCATCCCCCAACGCTTATTCCTCTCATTTACAAGAAAGCCCGTGCCTAACCCCTCATTTTAGTAGTCATTGCTTTGAAAAGGCACAGTTTTCTATGGGTTGTTGGTTTAGGGGAGGTAAACTGGTCCATGCAGGGCAATGAGGGAGATTATTCAGAGGTTATGAAAGCATCATTGCATTTAGGTGCATTTAAACTTTGGATGAGTGTAGACGTTCTTACAGGCTTTTATGTTATGGCTTTATTTTACGCCACTCTTTATCCCCATATGCATGCAGGATGAAATATTTTACCCACTTGGTTTGTGTCAAGTATGTCTGCTCCTTAGTAAAATAGTTGTGACCTACTTTACAGAGTCAGCTGTCAATGAGCAGGTTGTATGTTTACATTAGGTAGAGTGAATAAGTGCAGGACCTGCTTTAGTGTTTTGGTACATGATGTCTATTAAAATATCTCTTAAGCATCAAATAAGCGCTTTTCAGTTCCTCTGGCCATTTAAAAATATTCTGTAATTTTGAATGATTATTTATTTCAAAAAAGGTTTTGCATGCTATAATGTACTGTAATGACTAGAATGCTGCTTGTCTGACCTGACAGGAGGTTAGTTCATACTGTTTCCCATCACTAGTAATAAATATTCACTATTACCAAACTCACATGTACATTTAATTTTGGCTTTTAATTGTAAATAAACATTGCTGTAGCCTAAAGTGCCATTGAGAGACATTCACAACAATATCTTTAAAAATGGTGTCTAAATTTATGAGCATAAACATTTTCCATCCACAACAAGATTATAATTGTACTGTTTACATATAGCATTTGAAGCATGTGTATAACCCTTAATTGGGCAGGGACATTAAATATCTCAGAAAATGCTTTTGTTATTTTGCAATACATTAGGACTCAAATAATACGTCATATTTTTCCTCAAAAAATCGCTTTTTACCTTCAGTACCGTTTGTATCTCCCATGTAATTCCTATAGGATTTAAAACACATTTAAAAGAATGTGTTCGCCCAAAAAAGAAAATTCTGTCATTTTCTCATCCTTCATTGACTTTCTTCTGCGGAGCATGTTGGTAACTAAATAGTTTTGGTTACCACTGACTTCCATTTTATGGATAAAAAAAATTTCACAGAAAAGAAAAAAAACAGTCGCGGTATTAAAGGGATGGTTCACCCAAAAATGAAAATTTGATGTTTATCTGCTTACCCCCAGGGCATCCAAGATGTAGGTGAATTTGTTTCTTCATTTGAAACTTTGTTTCACAAATGATGATTTTTAACTCCAACCGCTGCAGTCTCTGTCACTCGTATAATGCATGGCAATGGGAACTACATCTATGAGAGTCAAAAAAACATGCACAGACAAATCCAGATTAAACTCTGCGGCTCGTGACGACACGTTGATGTCCTAAGACAGGAAACGGTCGGTTTGTGTGAGAAACCGAACAGTATTTATATCATTTTTTACCTCTAATACACCACTATGTCCAACTGCCTTGAGCATCAATGTGTCGTCACGAGCCACAGGGTTTAATTTGGATTTGTCTATGCATGTTTTTTTGACTCTTATAGATGGAGTTCCCATTGACATGCATTATACAACTGACAGACCGCAACGGTTGGAGTTAAAAATCATCATTTGTGTTCTACTGAAGAAACAAAGTCACCTACATCTTGGATGCCCTGGGGGTAAGCAGATAAACATCAAATTTTCGTTTTTGGGTGAACTATCCCTTTAACATTAAGTGGCATGGCATCTTAAGCACAGAAGCCATTGGCACGTGCTTAGTGGCACATCCGGTTTTCATTGGCATGTGCGGATAGTGGATAGTGCCATGTGCCACTAAAACTTGTGATGTGCCAATGGACAATGTTGAGGAACATGTCGCCGTATGTTGTGGTGCCTCCAGTAGTGACTGATGGATGAGTTGAGTACTGATGTAATTGTGACACAAGATCCTAAATAAATAGCCTAATTTAGTGATTTTTTGATCAATTAAATGCATTTACAAATCAGAAATATTTTTTAAACATGTCAGTTTGTGGCACATCTGTATCTGAATGCTATGTAATAACAGTGCCACTGTATGTTGTCGATCACGCAAACTGCCCATTCTAGGAAATACACAAAATAAATCTCTCATGGGTCACTATGAATACCGCATTAAAGGGATAGTTCACCCAGAATTGAAAATTATCCCATGATTTACTCACCCTCAAGCCATCTTAGGTGTATATGACTTCTTTCAGACGAACACAATCGGAGATATATTTAAAAATATCCTTAGTCCTCCAAGGTTTATAATGGTTGTGAATGAGGGGCCGGTGGACGACCATACGCAGAATGCGCAAGTCGGCCGGTGTATTTGTTTGTGAGTTAGATGGTAGCACAAACAAGTAATCAGAGTCTAAGATTGATCTAAATAAATATAGATATAATTTAATATGTGGTAATTGGTTCTCATTTATGGCTTTAAAGGAATAGTTCACCCAAAAATGAAAATTGTGTCATCATTTACTCACCCTCAAGTTGTTCCAAACCTGTATGAATTTCTTTGTTCTGCTGTACACAAAGGAAGATATTTTGAAAAATGTTTGTAACCAATCAGATTTCGCTCACCCATTTACTACCATAGCAGGAAAAATAAATACTATGGGGAGCAGAACAAAGAAATTCATACAAGTGTGGAACTACTGAGGGTGAGTAAATGATGAAACAATTTTCATTTTTGGGTGAACTATCCCTTTAATATTGCACAAATAATGTTATGGAACTATATAATAAGAAATAAAAACATTTTTATCAATGTTAACATGCATTCTTTCTGGAGATGCCTGAAGGTTTTGGTAAAGTATTTGACTTGCTGTAGCCACATTTTAATAGACATCTAGTTTAATATAATATAATATATCTACAGACCTACATTACTCTGCATTTTGAAGAGCCAGTGTCAAGGTCCAGCACACTTCTGTATGGTGGGTCAGTTTTCATAATGCATTTCAGAATGGTGGGTGTCACTATAATGGTTTGTGGCATTTCTTTCTCTCATGTTAGTTCACAATATGAAATACCTGATTGGTAAGTGTTAATTTGGTGGCACATACCCCTGCTGGTTTCACTTTTAATTGCGGCCACCTATCTAAATAGTGTCAATATCTTTTTTTTTTAGTTGTGGCCACCTATCTAAATAGTGACTATATTCTTTTATAAAATCAAATGACAGCTGAACTGTCATTCCTATGCAAGTTGAAATAAAGTTATCAAAACTGCAGTTACAGTATGTATAAAAATACATTGTAAAAATGTATAAAAAAGAAACTTATTATAATAAATAAATATAAATACATACAATGGGCCAAAAGGCAGATGGTTTGAGGCAGCCTAATGGTTGTAACCATTAACTCTGGGATGTAATAAACCCTATATTTAAAAGCAACTTCTTATATTAATTAAATGACACACTGCCGAATAGTGCGTTTTACACCATCTACATAATGTGCGACAGACAGCGGCATGTGTCACTAGGCCTGAACCTGTCCTGGAGCGCCCCCAGTGCTGCACATTTTGTATGTGTCCCTCGTCTAACACACCTGATTCAACTCATTAGCTCATTAGTTGAGACTGCAAGATGTGAAATGGGTGTGTCAAATAAGAGAGACATACAAAATGTGCAGTGCTGGGGGTGCCCCAGGACAGGTTTGAGAACCCCTAGGCTATTGGAGGTGCCACAACATACAGCAACATGTTCCACAACAATGCCAGTAGCACATGATGCAATCCAACAGCAAGTCACAAGTTTTAGTGGCACATGCCAGTGACAACTGGATGCCCACTAAGCATAGCGGCATTCTGTGCGTAAAAAATGCCATGCCACTTAATGGTAATACTGCCTCAGAAAAAAAAAAGACATTTTTCAAAAAAACTTTTGTTTTACAGAAGTCATGCAGTTTTGGAGCAAATTAAATTATGACAATTTTTTTTTTTGGTTCACTGCCCTTTTGCAGCATGGGCTCAGTACTTTATCCACAGCATCTTGACAGTGGATAACGTGGTTCAGTTTAATATGCGCATCTGAATATCAGTTACAGAACTCTAAAGTCCCGGCATATACTGTGTACGTACTTGAAGTGGGCGGGTTTTCCGTAAAGTCATAGATAGGACAGCCAATGGGCGACTGCAGAGGATTGCAGCACTCTTGGCGAGTCCACCTTTTCCTGTTCCTCCTTATCGGAGCAGCTCCGCCCCTGTACCACAGCTGCCATTTTGGTTTTGTTCCGTTCGCTGAAACAAAACCAGAAACGCGATACAGGCAGGCAGCAGACTGAACGACACAGTGACTCGGCAGGATAGTGAAGGGGGCTTTCTCACAGCATCTCGCCCAGCGCTGTTCGTGCTGTTGCTGTCCGTTTTCTCCTCGCATCTACATCAGCCCACAATCCGCACCATCTAAGTTAGTTTCACACGAGGAGCGGTTTGCTGACACTGAGAGTGGACTGAGAAGGATTATTGGTAAGAAGCAAACCATTGCACTATGAGCTAGCTCAGTACAAGCAGCTGTCTGCTTGAACAGAGCTTTATATCGTGTATTTCCTAGCCTATGCTCGTATAATTGTGCGGTGTTTGATAGGTATAAATCAGATCGTTGTATTTGTGCAGGCGCGGAGTTCTTTCATTCACTGGTTAGCATGCGAACTTGTTACTAGTGAGCTAGGCCTCAGGCTCAGTAAACTGCCTGCACCAACTATTACAAAGCATGTAGCAGGCTAGCAAGCTAGGTGTCTAAGAATCCCCTCGTGTTGCCTGCTAGTTTATCATCCGGTTAAATTAAATCAAATCGTTGATTAGCGGCACGCGCCCTGTTTGGATTTCACTTGGCGTGTCCGTTTAATTTAACGTTTGATGTCTTGCCATACTGCAGACGATTTTTTCTGTCTCGTCGAAACGGAAGTGAATATCTGAAATATACCAAGCAGGTGTAACCGTTGATGTTTACGTGATAATCGTAGATATTATATATTTTTTGCTTATGTCACGCACGGATTTATTCATGTTTCGGTTTTGCTTGGGTCATCCCAAATCAGAGGGTGGGCGCCTCAATCTGCCCGTACCGTAATTTTGATGTGCAAGATTACGTCAAAATATTAAGTTAGCTCGCCATCTGTACGTTAATGGAATTTGTTGGCATTCTTCTGATTTTGTTAAAGGGACAGTTCACCAAAAAATAAATGGTCATTTTCTTACTGTCACGTTGTTCTAAACCTGTATGACTGACTTTCTTCCGGGGGGGAAAAATGGAGTTGTCAGGCAGAATGACAGCCTCAGTCATTACTATGGAAAAAATGAAAGTGAATGATAAGTGCTGTCATTTTCTGCCTAACAACTCTTTTAATGTTCCACAAAAGTCATACAGGTTTAGAACAACATGAGGGTGAGTAAATGATGACAGAATTTTTATTTTTTGGTGAACTATCCCTTTTACAGAATGAAGTGTTCTGTTGACAACGGCACGATTGTATGCGGAACTCACGAGCGCAGTTTGTAGTCATTCTAGAATATACGGTTTGATTCAGTGGCCGTTGAACTCGAACGAAACTGAACTTCATAATGCTCCTTAGTTTCATTGTGAGCTATATATGTGGATGGATAGGTAACCGTAATGTTATAAGAGTTTGTGCTACACGGAACAGGTCTTGGGATGTGACATTCTCTGCAGTTTTGTTTTAATGAATCAGCGGTTTTTGTTAAGGCAGAATGGGTGAGCCAATAGATGCTCGAGCCATTCACCATAAACACAACGCTTTTGTCCGCGAGCTATTTATAGCCGAAGAGCTTAATCTTGCGGCAGAAATCAGGCTCTCCTTGTGCTGTGGAAAGACAAACCTTATTGTTGTAAATCCTCACATAAGTGATTTTAATGTAGTTTGGTGCTTTCCTTTTTTATTTTATTTTCATAGTACAAGCTCATTTAAATGCATTTATTTGTGAAATATGAGTAGTCTTGTAATAAAACTCCGCCTTGGTTTTATAGACCAGAATTCCCTTTGCCCTTTTTGAATGACACTGACTTCACTGCATTGCTGGTACAGTCTATTTTATACTCTTAAAGGAACTGTCCAGTGCTGAAATAACCATTTATCTGTATAATGAGGGCATATTTCAGCATTCTCCTAACTGCACACATTACATGTTTTACACGGATGATCATTAAGTTGCATTGCTGAAATTTTTGTGCCCTTTTGTTCCATCTTGGCTGTATACCCAGATCTTAAAACACGTTTTTTCAATAATGAACAAAAGTACAATTAGTAGAGCATATTTTTCCTTGTGCTTGCATATTAAATAATGTATTCAAACCATCTGGATGTTGCTATTATTGTTCATTTGCGCCACTGCTTTCCACTTGTTTGTGGGAGTAACACAAGAGCTTTTGGCAAGTCCGACCTAGAGCAAATAACCTGAAAATGCTTTTAAGCCTCTAAGATGTTAATCGGTTTGTCTAATTAGGAAAACTGATATGTTATTCCACCAAAACTAAGTGACCTTTCAGATGCTTTTCTTTTAATTTTCTCTGTTAGATGTTTAATGTGATCTGCAGTGTTTGTGTAATAATATTTAGGCACTTCAACCTCATAATATTTGCTTAAGAAACACAGAGATTACATTTTCTTTCTTCTCTTTTAGATGTCCAGCTCGCCGCTGTCCAAGAAGCGTCGCGTGTCAGGATCAGAGACGAAGACGGGATCCCACTGCTCCTCCTCTAACTCTGTCAGAACCGAACTGTCCCACACACCAGCTAACGTAGGTTCAAGTCAGGCTTTTCAAAACTAACTTGTTTGGATATAACTTGGACATGTAGATAATCTAAATTAATATTGATTAAGTTGAGGTGCATTTTTTTTTTTTTTTTTTTTTGGTTAAAAAAACTTTACTGTGCCTGGTTGTTGAAAGGCAGACAGTTTCATAAGTCATGTGCTTGACTGTCTATTTATAGTCTGTTAACTGTGGTTTTGGTCTCTGCAGGGCATGGCTAAGAATGGAAATGATGCTGAGATCGACGAGGGTCTGTACTCCAGACAGCTGTGAGTTTGGCCTTCATTTCGGTTTGATGTAGTCTTGTAATGTTCTTTTTGAGCAAATAAGAGAGACTTGATAACATGAGGAGTGGCTAAATTTAGTATGTGTCTCTCAGGTACGTACTGGGCCATGATGCTATGAAGCGCATGCAGAGCTCCAATGTTCTGATCTCAGGGATGCGAGGTTTGGGTGTAGAAATAGCCAAGAATGTAATTCTGGGCGGAGTCAAGAGCGTCACCCTGCATGACCAGGGCGTGGCCGAGTGGAGGGACCTTTCATCACAGGTCAGTGGTTGATCATGACTCATAATAACTGCAAGTGTGTGAATGCAACACACAGCCATTGCTTGTAAGCATTGAAAGGAAGCTAAAAATAACTAAACTAAAACAAGCATAAAACTAATGCTGCATTTGTTGGCACAAACAACAATTGAATTATGATACGAAAGTATCATAATTTCCCCCCAAGGAAATTAATGCTTTTATTCAGCAAGGGTGCATTAAATTTGTCAAAAGTTATAGTAAAGACATAAAATTACAAAAGATTTCTACTTCAAATAAATGTTCTTTTGAATCATGTTCTGTTCATCAAAGAATCCTGAGAAAAATGTATCACAAAAATATTAAGCAACACAACAGTTTTTAACGTTGATAATAGTAAGAAATGTTTCTTGAGCAGCAAATCAATGATTTCTGAAGGATCATGTGACCGAAGACTGGAGGAATCATTATGAAAATTCAGCTTTGCAATCACAGGAATAAAATATTCAAATATAAAACAATTATTTAAAATTTTAGTAATAATTCACAATATTACGGTTTTTACTGTATTTTTGATCCAATAAATGCAGCCTTGGTGATCCAGAGACTTTTCAAAAACATTTTTTTTTTAAAAACCAACCCCAAACTTTTGAATCATATAACCGTGTTCACTGGATTAAAAATATTAATAAAATTGAAACAGCAATGTAATATTAATAGTAATAAGTGTTTGTTACATGTCTTAGTTTTACCTCCGTGAAGAGGATCTTGGGAAGAACCGTGCAGATGTCAGTCAGACTCGACTGGCAGAACTGAACAGCTATGTGCCTGTAACCTCCTACACTGGCACCCTCACCAACGAATACCTGACCCAGTTTCAGGTACTGCCGTTATTCTCCACTGGACTAACACCCATCAGCTGAACACATGGACTAAATCCTACTTTTTCCACATACATATGGAATTTTGCATTAGTTAGTTTAACCGAATTTGAATGAGTTGCCTAAAAGGTGTTTGTGTTTGACCAGGTTGTTGTGCTCACCAACTCTAGCCTCGATGAGCAGACACGCATCGGGGAATTCTGCCACAGTGATGGCATCAAGTTGATCGTAGCAGACACACGTGGGCTGTTTGGGTAAGAATATCCCCCTTGATTTGTGTGCAGATATTCATGTTTTTGGATAATATTCTCATGTATGTTCTGTGTTTGAATAGGCAACTATTCTGTGATTTTGGGGAGGAAATGTTAGTGTTTGACACCAATGGTGAGCAGCCGTTGAGCGCCATGATCTCAATGATCACAAAGGTAAAAGCCTGTGTGATGGTAGCATTAAGCCTTGTTTATTGTAGAGTCAGAATGAATAAAGTGTCACATTGTCATTTGTTAAATTTCTTTTGCTCTCTTTGCGTTGTGTGTGTGAAAAGGACAGCGCTGGTGTGGTTACGTGTCTGGATGAAGCACGACATGGATTTGAGAGTGGAGACTACGTCACTTTCACAGAAGTGCAGGGCATGACAGAGCTCAATGGTTGTGAACCAGTAGAGATCAAGACACTGGGTGAGTTATCAGGGGTTTTCTTGCTGTTACAGACCCAGGAACATCCACCCAGGTTCTGTCAGCCCAGGAACCCCCAGAATACAAAATAGTTAAAAATAAAAAAAAAAAAAAATAAATAAAAAAAAAATGGCTTTGTCTTATGTTAAATAGTCATTTTGAGTTCTCCATGGAAGTTTAACCCTACTACACTGTATAATGCTTAATTGAGCATTAGTTAGAAAGCTAGATATTATTTAAGTTAATAAAAAGTCAGTGTACACACTTTTCCACAGACCCCTGATTAAACACTAGTTGTAGATGATACAAAACAGCTAAATAATCAACTATTGAATGTCACTTAGCAAAATAATTGAATAAGCAAAGAGCTTGACAAACTTCAATGTTCAAACTGTGTTCAGTGGATTCTTCTTTGCCTCTATCATCTTCCTCATTGTGTGTCAAAACCATATGCATCTGTGTCTTCATCCTTGCAAATGTACAACCTTTTCAGATGTCTGGAGACATCTAGTTGTTTTGACAGGTTTTACTGCTGTTTATGTTGGCCTACTTTTTAGAATGTAACTGGATCAGCATGGGGCAACAAGCATCAATCACTTAAGCAACTGATCACATCAGTCAACTACCTCTTTCCTGAAGGAACAGGATCTTATGAATGACAGAAAAAATGATCCTGGAGTCTAATGGCGCTTTTCCACTGCGTGGTACTGCTCGGCTCGGTACGGCATGGCTCGCTTTACTTTCGGTTTGGTTTTCCATTGCAGTTTTAGTACCGCTTCAAAGTAAGGATGGGCTTTTTTTTTTTTTATTTTTTTTTTTTGCAATTTTTCATTTCGATCATCGATAGGTTTCAAAAACAAGTAATCGAGTACTCGGGGGGCGGGGCATGGCCATCATGGAGATAATGAAAATATCTGAAGACTGTTATGAAAATGAATGTTAAAAATAAAAATATGACATGAAAACCTGTCTATGAAAACATGAACACGTGATTAGATCACTGTTAGATTATGATTATAATGCAGCAATGTTATTAAGAAGCATCTAAAAGGAATAGCTGCCTGAGGTGAAGAGTGACTTTATGCCAGTAAACTGAAGCCTGTTCTATGACACTTCCTATGATATTAATCAGATACATAACATAGACGTAACATTACAACTTGTATCTGCATAAAAGGATGCAAATGCCAGGGAACTTTAAGTTATGCGCTATAGCGAGAGTGAGAGAGAGCTCCCGCCATGATGCGCTTTCATGACAGCGCGATGAAACACGGGCAAGGATTTCTTTAAAGTTCTCATTATAATGCTATGTTTATGGCAGATTTGTGCTTTTTCATCTACATTATTATTATTACAAATTTCATCTGCAAAAAGTTTGCGAATGCAAACGTGAGCTTGACTGAAAGTGTAACTCCGATTGCGCTTTAAAACGAAAGCCAACGAAACGAAAACAACAAATTCACATTCTATTAGGCTACATTAGTGTCACTATTGTTACCATATAATGTCACAATTTTTTATTTATTCTAATATTTTAGCAATATTTTGTATTCAATTTGCACTTTCTGATCAACCAAAATGTTATTTTATGAAAATCCCTGATCATAAGCGCCAATTTATGTTTCTGCCGGTGGGTGCCCACTCTCCATGAGGAAAAAGCACGTTGAGATTCGTGACAGGACAAAGTTTGAGCGTGTCCAGTGCAAGAGTCAAAGAAATCCGCATCCGAGCAGAGCGATTCGTGCTTGTGAATTACATGGATGCGCTCTCGTGTGCGTTACAAATATGCTCTCGACATTAACGAAATAGAAACTGCCTTAAATGGACTATAAAAACGAAAAGAAAGCTGTGTCTGAAGGCTTCAATCGATTTTTATTGGTTGAAATGAAATGAGAATATCTTGTTTTTTTTTCCGTGGGTGTTCGGGGGCTCGGCACCTATGCTGAAGATTATTGCTAAATTAATTATGAATATAATTTTAAAGGATATTTTCAGCACAAGATAAAAGCTTGGCGCTGCACAGCTTGCACTGAACTGTATTTTCATCTGTCTTGTCAAAGTGAAGCCAGACATTCTCTCTCGTCTTTTGACGCATGCTGTGGCAAGCTAAAATCAGAGCTCAGGGCGATGGTTATAGCAGCACTTTGGGCAATCAGGAGAAGGGGGAAAAAACCCATTTCGATCATCGTTTACATGATCGATCGTCGCTGTCACGGTCGAGTACTCGATCACTGTTGCACATCCCTACTTCAAAATGTGGGTGGAATTATAGACTGATCATATAGTTTCGCCGCCTCTACTGCCGTGGATCTGCTCCTCGTCTACCAATGAGTCTGCACCTCATGTACTGACCACAATACATCCATTTCTTTTTTCAAGTCCTACGGTCGTTTCGAGCAAGTCGTTTCACAAACAAATGATACTACGGTGGCTGTTACTGACTATTTAAATCTAGCAGGTTTGGTGTCTCATGTTTCAAATCCAATGATGCTGGTAGTGAAGATTCTTTCTGACCAGTCAGTGATCTGCAGTGTTTACACGTCACATTTAGTATCGGTACGGCACGCTTGGAACCTCCACTGAGGTGGTACTATTTAAGCGAACCGTACCGAGCTGTCCCATGCAGTGGGAAAGAGCCAAAAAGTGAGCCAAAGTGAGCTCTACCGAACCATACCATGCAGTGGTGCATTGAACATTTTATTACTGTTACGAAGTGTGCCATTAACCGTACATCATTGAAGGTCAGTGGGCTGTTTTATGTGACTGTGATATCCTCTGTCTTCAGGTCCTTACACCTTCAGCATCTGTGACACAAGCTCATTCTCGGACTATGTGAGAGGTGGTATTGTCACGCAAGTGAAGATGCCTAAGAAAATTGCCTTTGTAAGTTCATGCTCCTGCTGAGACTAACAATATGGAAATCATGTAAAGTGAATATTTTACTGGATTTCATATGCACGCTTCTTTCTTTGCCCAGAAATCCCTGCCCTCCTCCATGGCCGAACCAGAGTTCATGCTGACTGATTTTGCCAAATTTGATCGTCCAGGCCAACTGCACGTGGGCTTTCAGGCGCTACATGCATTTGAGAAGAAGCACAGTCGTCTACCGAAGCCCTGGAGTCAGGTGAAGACTTTTGTTAGTTTTGTGTAGCCATATTTCTGACAACTGCGAATGGATGAATCCACATTCAAGCTTATTCTGGCCAAGAACTAATATATCTGCTCATACTCAGTGACTCCGCAATGATCTTTCTCTCTGTACTTCTGCAGTCGGATGCGGACGAGTTTGTGACTCTGGCTGAAGAGGTGAACGCTGCACAGACCGGATCTGCCAAGCAGGAGCAGCTGGACCAGGCAATCATCAAAAAACTGTCCTGCATGGCTGCTGGAGACCTGGCACCCGTCAATGCCTTTATTGGTGGGCTTGCTGCCCAGGAGGTTATGAAGGTAATACAGTCTCCCATTATAGCTTTGGATCAATGAGATATATCAGGAACGTTTTGCATTAGCCTCATCTGTCATGGTCTGTTAAATGTTGTTTTTTTTTTTTGTTTTTTTTCTTCATCTGCTCAGGCCTGCACAGGGAAGTTTATGCCCATCATGCAGTGGCTGTATTTTGATGCTGTGGAGTGCTTACCTGAGGCTGAGGATGTCGTTCTTACAGAGGAAGAGTGTGCACCTGTGAGTGCCTCTTGTCAATCACCTTCATTTTGCCGATATTTCCGTGTCTTCCGTATTTGTTTGATATTAGTGGAGTTGACATTAGTCAAATTTTGCAGCACACTCAGAAGATTGTGTGTTTCATACAAAGAATAATTTATTCAATCATCTGTTTTCTACAGAGGAATTGCCGGTATGATGGCCAGATTGCTGTCTTTGGATCCAAGCTGCAGGAGCTGTTAGCCAAACAGCGATATTTTCTGGTGAGGAACTGAAACTGGTCATTTATCAAGATGGGAGACAATTACACCATGCCAATTATGCAATTGTACCATGCTTGCTTTTTCCCTGAAGTTATATTGAGCCAATCAAACAAAATTGCTGTTATTGTCAACTAAAACTTAAAAAAAAAAAATAGTTTATTAAAATAAATCTAAAATAAAATATTAGATGGAAAAACTAAAACTTGTTTTAGTTAGGCAACGTTTCTAATTTTAGTTTGAAGTACTAAAATTACTAACGTAAAAAATTAAATCTGTTTAGAAGTATAAATGACACAAGCACTTTACAATTACTATAAAATTAAGCTAAAAAAAAGTATAAAAACACAAGCTAATTCAAAATATTAACAACTATAACAGTTTATAAATTAAATTAAAATAACACTGCTTTAGTCTCTGAAGTGTTAATTTTAGTGACTTATTTCCTGTATTCAGGTTGGTGCTGGAGCCATTGGCTGTGAGCTGCTGAAAAACTTTGCCATGATGGGCTTGGCGAGCGGTGATGGGGAGGTCATAGTCACTGACATGGACACCATAGAGAAGTCCAATCTCAATCGACAGTTCCTCTTCAGGCCCTGGGATGTCACGGTGAGATTGACCTGACACATTATTAGACTGAAGGAGGATAGAATTTTGGGGAGAGAACTTGATTATGGCTTAATCTGTGCACACTGTATGATTTTGGCCATCTGAGACAAATTTTGTGAATCCTAAAAGATTGCTCTGATCCTAAGCCAAAATCTGAAGCCTTTGAGTGCTGATTTGACATGTTCGCCAACAGCCGATTAATGACCATTGCGAGCAAATTTTACGGTTTGTCAGAAGATATGACGCACAGTCCTGTAGTGTGACTTCTACGACAACCGTCAAATCAAAAACCAATAGGAGCACGGAACTTGACGCAGTTAGCGAGATGACAACAAACCACTACTTGCTCCACTCACATCTTTGTTTTTTCCAGTTTTATTTTCAAGAAAAGCTATGATCAAAATTAACGTGAGATTGCTTTTATTTGCTGTCCACCATTTCTATCCTGCATGTAAATGCAGCACAGTCACCCAACGGCTTGATGTAAAACTCCGGACGAATATTATTGCGTATGTCCGTTTTTACCGCTTCTTGACTGCCGTACAATCTGACATTGACAACTGAGATCCTACAGTGGGGAACATGTTCATACAGTTTGACAAGCAACAGCCATAAATTGTACAGTGTGCATCTGGCTTATGGTAGCTGATGACTTTTTTCCTCCTTTGAGCAGAAGATGAAGAGCGAGACCGCCGCTGCAGCCGTGAAGCAGATGAACCCGACAGTCCGAATCACAGGCCATCAGAACCGTGTAGGGCCGGACACAGAGAAGGTTTATGATGATGACTTCTTTGAAAGCCTTGATGGAGTGGCAAATGCTCTTGACAATGTAGATGCCCGTAAGTAAGAGTTTTAGAAAGTAAAGTGGCTGGTCATGTAGGTCACTTCAAAATGTATTGGTCAAATAGCTGCTTGTGTGAAATCGACCCGGTATGCTTTGATTTTCCAGGTATGTATATGGACCGGAGATGTGTGTACTACCGTAAGCCATTGCTGGAGTCTGGTACTCTAGGCACCAAAGGGAATGTGCAGGTGGTCATTCCCTTCCTGACAGAGTCATACAGCTCCAGCCAGGATCCTCCAGAAAAGTCCATTCCTATCTGCACACTCAAAAACTTCCCTAATGCAATCGAACACACCCTCCAGGTAACAAGTAATATTGTGATAAACTTCTGTTGTTTTGAGCCTTAAGTACTTTCATTGATCTGAACTGACCTTTTACTGTTTATTCGTCCTCTCACTCTCTTAGTGGGCTCGTGATGAGTTTGAGGGACTTTTCAAGCAGCCTGCTGAAAATGCCTTGCAGTATCTGACGTAAGTTCCCGCCACCCTAAACAACCCTGTAAATTTGCCACTCATGGTGCTGTCAGTCATTTTAAAATGTAATATTCATATCCCTCCCCAGAGACCCAAAGTTTATGGAGCGCACGCTGAAGCTCCCTGGAGCTCAGCCGTTGGAGGTGCTGGAGGCAGTATACAAGAGCCTGGTGACAGACAAACCACGCAACTGGGAGGACTGTGTAGCTTGGGCTCGCAACCACTGGCAGTGTCAATATAACAACAACATCCGTCAGCTACTGCACAATTTCCCCCCAGACCAGGTGAGGCCTGCCTGTTCTCATTTTATCAGCTCTCAGTGGACTATGCTTTAATTTTCTGAACTTTAAAGAGTCTGACATGACATCTATTTTCTTATTAGTCTGATTGGATTTATTTATTCAAATACATTAAAATGCTATTTATACATACATTGACTTGAATAAACATCTTTTATTAGGTTTTATCATGTTCATTTAAATTTCTGAATTCATTTTATTGAGGCATAAAGTCAAAATTGTCAAGATAACTGTTCTGAGATCATAATGAGAGAAGCCTCATAGGTTTTTTTTTTTTTTTTTTGTCTCTCTTTATGACAAGTTCAGTTCAGGTGATAAAATGTCAAATGGTGTGACACCCCCCAAAAATTAATAATTTGTAATATCTATAAAAACTACCTTGGTTAAAAAAAAAAAAACAACAACAAACTTTTTTTTTAAAATAGTTATGATGTGTACATGTGTGGATGTAAGGTGTATGAGATTGACAACATTTGTGCATCAAGCTTACATATTAAAAAAAAAAAAAAAACCTTATATATATATATAAAAAAAATATAGAATTTGTGATGTAACAGAAGTTTTTAAAGAAACTGATATTTTCATTCAGCAAGGATCCATTAAATAGATTCAACAATGTTTAATATATTGATTTACAAAGATTAAGCATTGTTGATTTTTCAGTGCTGTAGCCTTTGGCGATTTTGAGGTGTCTTTGTTGAATCCCCAGTTTAGTGCTGTCCTGATTTGCGTCTTTAAGTCATGAGTCCATTCCATCTCAAATCTTGCTTTTTTGGATGTTAGTAAGTGTGATGTGCCTTTTATATAGGTATGCTCTCTGTCCAGCTTTGTAAATGTGCAATAAAAAAAAAATGTAAAAAGACTGTAAAGACATTTATAATGTTAAATAACATTTAAAATAATTTGAGTTCCTTTTTTCCATTTCATATTTCTATTTCAATGTTTACTCCATTAAAAAAAAAAAAAAATCCTGATTTTAAAAAACAGTGTTATAATGTTGCAGACCATTTTCTTTTGCAAGTAGTTAAGTTTTATCTTGTAAATCTGTCATTTACGCGCTTTAAACAAACGCCGTCCAAGAACACTTCAACCCCCTCCCCCCTTTCGAAGATATTCCAGCACCCCCTGATGTTCTCCAAACGCCCCTGTTAAAAAAAAAAAATGCTAGTTTATAATAAGGTCTTTAATGTGCATTTAGTAAATAGGGTTAATTTCCATGATTTTACAACTTTATTGAACCTTATTGTAATATCTTCCATTCTCTTTGTCCAGCTTACCAGCTCTGGGGCGCCATTCTGGTCCGGCCCAAAAAGATGTCCTCATCCATTAGAATTCAGCACTAACAATGTGAGTATTCACTGTGAAGACTAAAATAATGAAATTATGCACAGTAAAAAAAAAAAAAAAAGCAATCTTGATATTATTGTGATTGGCAGGATCTTCACATGGACTACATTATGGCAGCAGCTAACTTATATGCCCAGTCATATGGCCTGCCGACCTCAACTGACCGCCCGGCTCTGACCAAGCTGCTGCAAGAAATTAAAGTGCCTGAGTTCACACCCAAGTCAGGAGTCAAGATCCACGTGTCTGATCAGGAGCTGCAGAGTGCCAATGCATCAGTCGGTAAGAGAAGAGGTGATTGACAACATTTGGGTGGGCGTGGATTTGAAACAATATTTGAAAAAGTGTAAAAAGACACTAAAGCAAATGCAAGGTTTTACTGTCCTTGCATTGCTCATTCTATTATTGATGCAACTTGGTCTCTTTTTAGATGACTCTAGGCTTGAAGAACTGAAGACACTGTTGCCTTCTGTAGAAGCGACTTCTCAGTTCAAGCTCTGTCCCATTGACTTTGAAAAGGTGCTGCTTATAACCCCAATTTCCTGGCCAGTAGAACTTCTGAACTTCAGTTAAAATACTAAATACACTCTCTTCCTCAGGACGATGACACAAACTTCCATATGGACTTCATTGTAGCGGCTTCTAATCTGAGAGCAGAGAACTATGACATTCCTCCTGCAGATAGACATAAGGTGAGAGGGCAGCTTAAATAGTTTCTCAACTGTCTTGGGAGTTAAATCACAACATTGCAGATCCTCACCTTTAGTTTTCTTATTTCAGAGCAAGCTCATTGCTGGAAAAATCATTCCAGCCATCGCCACGACGACAGCTGCTGTGGTGGGTCTTGTGTGTCTGGAGCTGCTGAAGATTGTTCAGAAACACAAGAAGCTTGAGTCCTACAAGAACGGCTTCATGAACCTTGCTCTACCTTTCTTTGCCTTCTCTGAGCCCATAGCTGCCCCCAAGCACAAGGTATGCTGCAGCATTCTCCATTACAGCAGCGATGTTGAAATCCCTTTAAATGACTAAACTAGTCTAACTCTCTTGCCGCCTTTCACAGTACTACGAAATTGATTGGACGCTTTGGGACCGTTTCGAGGTGAAGGGCATTCAGCCCAATGGAGAGGAAATGACACTCCGACAGTTCTTGGACTATTTCAAGGTAATGTTTGATGCTCATTGTTGAAGTGTTTGAAGAAACAAGGGATGGGCACTGAAGTTGATTTATTCATTTGAGTACTCGACAGATAAATCAGCCGATTTCTTCATTATCCTGGACTAGGCTTGCTGCGATAGTCTGTTACCGGTGTTCAGCCACAATACTGGTTATATCACTTGACCATCGTGACACCCCCCCCCCCTCCGTCGTTTTGATATGTAACAAATCATTTAGTTCAGTTAGTGAACAGACACTACAAATAAAAACTGAACGCGTCTGCTCAATTGAGCGTGAGCTGAACAAGAGTCGCAGCGTGAGTCAGATTTCATTTCATTTCCCATTTTGCCTCACTTTTGACGGACAAGACAATGGCGGAAGATTTGGTTTCAAAGCAAAATGTAAAAGCGCCTATTTAAGTGAGTTTGTTATTGTACTGTTTTGTTGTTGTGTTTTTTTTAAGAATAATAATGAACCCACCATTCAAGCAATTGCTGCCCCGAATTAGAAAGCGAAAGTAAAATGCGCATAATGGTGCGTGTTCACTGCAAGCATTGTTTATTCCTAGGGAAGTTGAGCTTCTATAGGAATTAATTGAAAACGCTCGCTCTGCTCTGCGCCAGTGAACATGCACCGTAAGCAATTTAAAAGCGAGGTGGGAAAAAAACTGATGCTAGTATTACTGGTGTTGTCATATGTCAATTAACCGGTGGGAAAATTTCCTCTGTCACATCCCTATCCTGGACTATGAATGACATGTTTTTAAGATGAACAGTTTGAAGTGTTAAAAAGGGACTTTTTTTGAGTCTTGATAGTCAATTTGGTTGATTTTAAAAGTTTCATTTGAGAAAAGCTGTCATCTCTTGAAACGCAAAGGTCTTCATGACAACCTGCCGAAATAGCTGTTTGGTGTAACTTGAAGAAATTGACAGAATTATATTACTATTGTATAGTAAAATGTACATCTCAGAGTTATAATATAATTATATAAGAAATATCATACAATCAAGATATTTTTAATTTGTTTAATTTATACAATATATTTTTTTTTTTCATCTCATGCAATGTGTAAACTAAATGCTATAATTTGTTATAAATTATTTTCATTAGATTACTTTTTTTAAACATTGAAAGTAATTCGTAACTTTCTTAATCAGACACCATTTTAGATACATTTGTATTAAATATAAACAGAATCCAGAAAAAAAAAAATGAAAACATATTTGAAAAAAATAAATAAAATGGATTTCAGAAATGGAAGCTTACCTCTTAGAGTTTACATGTAAACAAACATGTTGTTTACATTAATTCTCAAGCAAACGTCTTGAATGCATTTCCTTCTCCATTAAAGCTATGACATGAATATTGTGATTAAATATTGATGTAGAATGACATGGAAAAAAAATACTGTGAAATTAGGCCATATCGCCCAGCACTGTTCGTGCCCATCTCTTGTATAAACAGGCAAACTTGGGTCTTTTTAATCACACTCTGTTCTTCCTTCAGAATGAACACAAACTGGAGATCACTATGCTCTCTCAGGGAGTTTCCATGCTCTACTCTTTCTTCATGCCCGCGGCCAAGCTTAAAGAAAGGCTGGAACTGCCGTGAGTTTTTTTCCTATGTTTTTAGACATATAGAATTATAATCATAATGGCATATAGAATTGAAGAAAATTACATTCTTTAACTCTGTTTTGCTCTATAGGATGACTGAGATTGTGACCAAGGTGTCCAAGAAGAAACTGGGGAAGCATGTTAAAGCACTAGTTTTTGAGCTCTGCTGCAATGATGACACAGAAGAGGATGTCGAGGTCCCCTACGTCAGATACACCATCCGCTGAGAGGGCTGTTGGGGTAGGGAAGGGGACATGTCGGAGGAGGGAGAGGGCGGCCCACTGGGAATGGGGAGTATCAGTATGCTTGGAGAGCCCAAAGAGAAATCAATCTTTTTTTATTTTAATTTTTTTTTTTTTTTTATTTAGTTACTGAATAATATAAGAATTAAATCTCAAACACCCCCCTCTTTCTCTATTGGTTGAGCTCTCTAGGGTATGAATTAATCAGGCTGGTTATCATTTGGAATATGGGGAGCATGTGAATCTTTGGCTGTAACTTATTTGAACTGGTTGTTGTAACACAGCTTCAGTGTATGAATTAATCTGTACACCGATTGTCACTCCCTCCCTCTCAATCATCTTTTTCGCACTGATCTCTGTTTCTGTCCTCATGATACATTTCTGGGCAGCACCATGTTGCTTTGTATTCTGGAGAAAAATATTGACTAATGCCAAAAAATGGAGTACAAAGGAAAAATATCAGTTATGTTTGCTTAATTTTTTTTCAAATCGCTTCCTTGGCTTGATGTCACGTTTAAATGTAACTTGAAATGCTCTTTTTGGCCAAGGTCTTGGAGCGAGTTGGTCCACTTACTGAACTCCTGCTCTCCCATAGGCCCAGTGGGAACATCCCTCTGCCTCTCTGGCTTCTGTATGGGTTGGGTTCAGGAACTTGCACATAACTTTTTTTTTTTTTTTTTTTCTCCCCATTTTTTAATTTTCTTTTTTTTTTTTCTTTTTTTTGGCAAACTTCTGGTGTACACCTTGTAGAACATAAACTCTGTATTCTTTCTACTTTGTTAAACTCCAAAAAAAAAAAAAAAAACATTACAGTACAAAAAAGTGATTTTACTCTGTAATGGGAGCACTTAGTGTGTTAGTGAATAAAGTTGAAAACATTTCCTTGCTTTATTGTCTTTTCTTTGCTATTGTTGTTTTTAAAATGTATCTATAAAGTTAATAAAAAGAATCTGCAGTTAAGCAAACTGGTTATCAGGAATATTTCAGTGTTTCTATCACTAAGCTGCACAGTACACATTCAATCCAGAGTATTTTTTTTGTTGTTTATAGAAAGAAAAGTCAAAATATAAAATCTTCCACTTAAAAACATTATTTTCGTAAGCTTTGTTAAAATATTTCACAACAATAATAAATAGTCTGGGTCAACATTTGATTAGGATCAAGTCTTTAAATGAATATAGATAATAGAATTTTCTCCAATTGTTGACAAAGTTTTTATGTGCTGTATTGTGAGTCACTCCACTTAAACTGGGCCACTTCATGACATGAACCTTTTTAGTTTAAATTCCCTCCAGTTTGGCCGTTAAACTGTTCTGAGTCACTGTTTTATTGAAAATTAAATTATCCAACTCCCACTTGCCTTGCAAATTACAGCACATTGTTTTTTTCATATGAGTTGTAACTTGTCCCTCTTTTCTATTGATCTATCTCAACCCTACTGCAAAGAAGTTCAAAGCGTGATGCTGCCACCATTAGGCATCACATTGGAAACTGTCTGTGGTGCTGTTTTATTTTTACTCTTGCTCTTATCTCATTACAGAATCATTCTCCAAATGCTTGTGGGCAAACATTTGGTTTTTATTAATGGTACTTTTCAAGAATAGATAAAGTTTGGTGCTTTGTTACTTTTTTTAAAAAAAAGCATTGGAGGCACCATGTTTTTTTTTTTTTTAAATTAACCTAGCATCTAAAGTAGTGAGTTTTAAATACAATAAATGTGTATTAAATTAAAATATAAGCAGAAAGACGCGTAAATCCCATTCCACTTACTCCATTTTTATGTAGTTTGTGTAGTGCTGTTCACATTTGGTAAGCTCAACCATTCTGTTATTGAGGAAAAAAATCTGTAACCCTCTGATGCTGCTCACGTGGCGGTCAAAAATGACAACTTTTTTATTTTAATGAAATGAATACTATATTTTAGTTTTATACTGTTTTTTTTTTTTTAATATATATTTTGTATTTTTAGGGGATTTTATGGTACTAGATTATATTTATGTAATAGTTATGATCCATTTATTACCTGTTAGTCACTTTTTGAGCATATACCTGAAAATTAAACTGTCATAAATATTGATTGCTTTGGAGCACAGACTTAAGTTTGGTCTCTTTTTACAGAAGACACTTGAAAAAAAGTTTAAAACAAAAGAAAAAAAAAAGTTGTAGAAGTTTATTATGAAAAATGCATAAAATACTATTTTTAAATTGTATATGAAATATATATTTTCCAAAACATGTTTTACTCTAAATTTGTGAATAAATCAAAGCCATAAATCTAAAGTAAGTCCAAATTTGTGGTTGATATCTCAAAAAATGAGCTTTCAGTAAGATTTTGTTTGGGCGCCGTACCAAACGTTTCCACTAGATGAAATTCACTTCCCATTCATTTCCAATGCGGTCATATTTGACTGCGAACATTACAGGTGTGACTATTTTCCAGGACAATTTAACCTTTCTGAAGCATGTCCATGATTTTGTGTGTGTTTTCACATAGCAAGTGCCAAAACCTTCATACCATTCCAATGAAGTAAAACATTTCTTAAAAAAAAAAAAAAAAAAAAAGCACTAGAGGGTTAAGAGAAATGTGAGCTAAACAATTAAAAACTAACATTTAGTCTCAAACTAGTTGGCCTCTTCTGACTGAATTTAGTCTAAACTTGCAACCATGTTAACTAATTCTGTTTTTATTATTATTTTGATTGTTGTAAATTGTTGCTAGGAAATAATGAAATCAGAAGGATTAGGGTTTTAAATTTTTAGATGTCTTAAATTTTGGTAACAGGGCTACAAAAATGTTCAAACCTCATTTAAGTGAATACGAATAGAAACTGCTCGTATAATATATAGTTTGAACATCAACATTTTCTAAAGGTTCTCAAAGATCATAAAAATAGGCCTTAATTTCTGTGAATTCTTTTTTTGAAAAACACTTTCTTCCTGACATGCTTTAGGAAAAGCCCAATTTATGACACGTGAGCATCTCTGTCATGTACTGAGCCAGTCATGATCTAATCAACTGTATCATTTTCAGAAATGGGTCAGAAGATTTGGTTTAACTTCCGTCCTCTTCAATGATGGCGTTATGTATGACTGGCGTAATTACACAGAGAACCAAGGATCTGTCAGAGACGTTAAAGAGTGGTGGTTTGGCTTCGTTCTGCCTGACAACAGGAAGTACACTTTTTTTTCTTGCACAGGATGTGGTTTCAGACATGCAAGTGTAAGAGGAAGAGGGGAGGGCTGGAAGAGAGTGCACATTAAGTTTTTTGTCTTTTCTTTGAAAAGTTGTAACAGGTGCTTCTAAGATTTATGGTCTGATTTTTAACGTAATACTCTTTCGTTTACCGGCGTTTCTATTCATAAGCACATCAGAAGATGCTATGAGAGAGGAAAATATGGAGCCTGAAGAGACGGAGGTTGATTCACCACCTTCCTGGTATGACTTTTTTTTTTTTCACAGATCATCAATAGTTACTTAAACTAAATCATTTTGGTGTCTAAATATCATTCTGATTGGCTGTTGTGCCCTATAAATTCACTTTAGTCTAATGTCCGTATACTAACGACTAAAAAAGATAATATTTGCATTATATTTTCTAAGATTATGTCTTTTCAGTGTAATAATACCACTTATTTGATATTACTTTTTCAGGTCTCCTGTATCTAGAGACAGACTCCTCACATGTGCCAACTTGTCAGATTACGCAGGGGTAAGATTTGTTTTGGGCATAAATCTTCTACAAAAAATTTTGTTGGACAGACCTTGCACTGTAGGTCTTGTTCCTTTGAGGGAAACCAATGTGTTATCTGTTGGTTTTCTGAGCAGAAGAAAAGAAAACAAGACCCAAGTAGTGATGCTGAGAATTCAGCCCGAATCTTGGAGGACTGTGTAAGTTGTTGTCTATGATATTAGATACAACATGTCTGTTGTAAAACATTTCTGAAATTGTCTTATGGAATATACTGGATGTCTGAGTGTGATAATTTGAGCATCTGTTACAAAAAGCCGCAATGTTTCCTGTTAGGCTGTCTTGAGGTGATCTAAAGATGATCTACTCAGATCTACTCAGGTTAAAGCTCCTCCCTATAAGCTTTAACTTAATAATTGATTATTTATGACGATTAATGGGCATCGATTGAGCAGTCTAATGTGGTGAAAGTGGTCTGCTTGTTTGTGCTCTACACCGGAAACTTGTTAAGACAGACCAGGTGACTTCATAACAATCAATGGTTTTCCTGGTCTGTTACACAAGGCATCTAGAGAATAGAGCAATCATAGCCATTTTTTTATAGAATTGAAGGAAGGCTACAGTAAAAGAATTAAGCAACTTGTTCTCAGCTGAAAAAAAAGCTGACAGGAAAAAAAGCTTTACAACTCTGTTTCCTGTCTCATTCCGCTACATGCACACACTTTGAGTGATAGAAGTCTCGCTCGCAGTTGGCATTGTGTTTCTTCAACTACCTTCATTTTTGGCTCTGTGGACTTATAAAAAATAATCTCTCTGAAAACATACTTAATGATCGATAAAAATAAAAAGATTGGATGTGGAAGCTGTGCAGCGGTGTGGTGAACAGGTAAAGCTGTTAATATAAGGTGACTTGAATTTTGTTTCGACCAATTAGCATCTAGGACCAGAACTATGTGTCTAAATTGGGGCTAATCATATTCTGTGGTGGAAATGATGTGGCTGAAAGGCCTAGTTTTTGACAGAGGCTAAATTAGTTAGAATTTAATATATCCTAAATACACTCAATATTTCACATTTGGAATAATTTGGCAAAATTACAGAATTTATTGGAAATGACACACGGTAAAAATATTCTGTGATATTTATCTTATCTTCACACAATGCATGGTTCATTTTTCATATTGAGCTCTTCACCGTCGTTGTCATCTCAAAATTTTTGATACAACTATATATTTTGATAATTAATTTTTGCTGTGGAAATTAAATCATAATTTGTCTTAAGGCGTTAAGATATTGATATAAAGACAATAAATGTATGAGTATTTATTTTTTAGATTATTATAGTTTTTAAAATGGATTTTTACGATTTGTTTTATATTTCACAACTGAAGTCTGGGTCTGGGGCAACAGTAAAACAAATTAAAAACAAATTATGAAAAAAGAAAGTTTCCAAAAACCATTATAAACAACCTTCGTATAGAAAAAAGAAAAAAGTTTTAATAAAAAAAAATGCATGTAGCTGAAGAAACACCCACTCTGTGTGAAAGCAAATATTTACTGATATTTAGATATATACATAGACATACTTTATATATACCGTATATGTTTACTGCTTTTATTTGATTGTTTGTGGTTATGGTCGTGCTGACATCTGTGCTATACTTCACGTCTCTTTCAGGAAGACGATGACTTTCCCATCAGTGACCACATACAAGATTCTGAGGTACAGAAATTATTATGCATCTTTGTTCCTAGTACCTTTCTGCTGAACACAGAAATGATCCATCAACCTTCATAGTAGTCAAAACATCACAATCAAAGTCTGAGAAAGCTGTGTCGGTTAACTTTCTCAGTTTCAGTAAATGTCTTGGTGATGCATGCTAGACATTTCATGGTCCATGTAAACATGTAAATTTTAACCTTGACCCTCATTCTCTGCTGCTGGCCTCATATTAGGGTCCATGTAACAAAAGAGTCAAACCAGTAGACAAAAGTGCTTCAGTCACTGGTATCATAACACCGGTGAAGACCCCTGCACTGAAACGCTTGGGCCAATCCATACAGGTGAGTTATGCACACATACTGAAACCAGTCAGCTTTTTCTCATCCATCTTATTTAGCCAAAATGTTGAAACTTTTTTTTAGTTTAACTATCATCGGCAATAACAATGAGAGCTACATTTTTGAGGGTTTTGCTAGGTATTATATATTTTTTAAATCAATAAAGTACATATTTAACATAAGGTAGATATTATAAATGTATTTAAATTAATAAGTTACATATATGCTACATTTATATTTAAATATATACAGTCAAACCAAAATTTATTAAGACACCTTCAACATTTCATTCATTAATACAGTTTATTCACTAAAGTTTTAAAAAATGGTAATAAAATATGACAAGATCTCAGAGTTAAACTGTGTCAGAAAAAAATAATCTTAATTATGATAACACTTAAGCAAAACATGGTCAGGTCAAAGTGTCTGAATAATTTTTGGGTATAATATGTCACAGTTTATTTTGCTATCCTCACTTACATAAATGAACCTGCACCCACTAGTAAAAATATATCAAAAATATAAAAAATGTCTGAATAATTTTTGGTTTGACTGTATGTATATATATATATATATATATATATATGGGGATTTATATAACATGTTTATATATCATCTTAATATATATATTTATATTTTTAATGTACATGAATATTTTACACACTCTTTCTCTCTCACATACACTGCCGTTCAAAAGTTTGGAATCAGTAAGACTTTTTTAAGTCTCTTCTGTTCACTAAGGCTGCATTTATTTGAACAAAAATACAGTAAAAATTGTGAAATATTATTGCAATTTAAAATAATTGTTTTCTGTTTGAATATATGTTAAAATGTAATTTATTCCTGCATTATTTCAGCATCATTACTCCAGTCTTCTGTCACATGATCTTTCAGAAATCCTTCTAATATACTGATTTGGTTCTTAAGAAACATTTCTGTTTATTATCAATGCTGAAAACAGTTGTGTACACTTTTCTTTGATAAATAGAAGGTTCATAAGAACAGCAATGATCTGAAATAGAAATCTTTTGTAAAATTATAAATGTCTTTACTGTCACTTTTGATCAATTTAATGTATTCTTGCTGAATTTAAGTATTAATTTTTTTCAACAAAAATCTTACCGATCCCAAACTTTTGAACGACAGTGTATATTCATTATTTTTTGATAATTTTTTAAAAATATATTTTTCAGTCCTTTTTTTAGATCTGTTTTTATACGTTCCATGAAAATATAAATTATATCAAATTTATGTATAATATATATATATATATATATATATATGTGTGTGTGTGTGTGTGTGTGTGTGAATATATAAATATTTGTTTTGTTTTGTTTGCTCAGCGTTCAATCAGTTTTCGGACAGAGGCCCGGCCATTGCCCCCAATGCCAATAAGAACACGTCAGAAGGCCTCTTCATTTCCACGGCGGCGGAGCAGCCAGCTATGGAGTGATACAGTGGACAGTCTGAGCCACGAACTCAGTACCAAAGAGATCAAGCGACAAGAGGTGTGGTAAAGCTGCTTGAATTAATGCCACAACACAAAGGAATGCTTCATACTCTAAATGTGTTTTTTGCATGATTAATTCAGCTCTTACTTAAAGTTACATTCTCATGCTTTGGCTTTAATTAAAAGATTCAAACTAGTAGTATGTACCTTAATACCTTTTTAAAGAGCTTACAGCTGCCCAACTCTGTCTTCACTACCTTAGTTGTGAAACAGGAAGTGAGCTGGTATATGAGGCCATGTTCTCTATTTCAGTGTCAGAATTTCCTCTAAAAGAAACTAGCTCTACCACACAGTAGCAATGAGCACTGGCAAAACTGACTGGTAACTTGTGATAGTAGCACAGTTTTAAATGTGTGTGTGTTTGCGGTACCTTCTACAAGGCCTCATGATAGCTACCTGTACACTTTTAACCCTTATTTGTATGTCATTAACCTCTTTATTTTCTTCACCTGCAGGTAATCTATGAGTTAACTCAGGGAGAGAAACAGCTCATTGAGGATCTAAGTCTAGTGAAAAAGGTTTGTCCAGGATTCAACAGGTTTGTCTTTATGATTTATATAATAGATTTTAATTTCAACTGTCCTCGCAGGTGTACTATGAACCGATGCTGAAATTAGACATCATGACAGAAAGTGAGCTGGGACAGATATTTGGAACCCTTGATTCTTTAATACCCCTTCATGAAGGTAAATGTCAGTGAACTCTTTGTAGGTGTCTCTTTGAAGTGTAATGATGTATTCACTACTATTTGCCTGTGCGTTCAGATCTTTTAGCTCGTCTTGAAGGTCTTCGTGGAGCTGAGAAGACTGTGCAAGAGGTCGGCCCGACCATGATGGATTGGGTTAGTCTAACATTAGATAGCCTAGATAATAACAAACAATTTTTCGTAGTCTGTATTTCATTCTTAAAACATTTTTGCCTCTGTTATTATTGATGCACATTCAAGTTCACCCATATAACTTCATGAGAACATCTGAGGTGTTATAAGCTCTTTGCTCTCCTTTTATAGTTTCCCTGTCTGGAGGCGTACATCACATACTGCTGTAACCAGGTTGGGGCAAAAGCTCTGCTTGATCAAAAGAAACAGGACCGGCGGGTTGAGCATTTCTTGCGGCTGTGCCAGGAGTCATCCTTCAGCAGAAAGCTGGACCTGTGGAACTTTCTGGACTTGCCCCGCAGCAGACTGGTGAAATATCCTCTGCTGTTAAAGGAGATCCAGAAGAGCACTCCACCTGACCATCCGGATGAGGAAGCGTTGCCTCAGGCTGTAAGTTCAGATGCTTCCACATACAAACTAACATTGGATATCAGGGCTTGACATTAACACCCGCCAAATGCGGGTGGATTTCAGCAGTGGCGTGTAATGCAGTCACTCCTACTAGCCCTTTGGCAGGTTGAATTTTATATTTAATACATTTTTCAATTGTAGTCTTTTCAGCATCTGAAATAATAAACTAAGTGCAATGTAGTGTTGTCAAAAATATAGAACTTTCAATACATGTCAATACTGAAATATTTGAAATTCTTCCAATACTAATTTTCCGCAGAATAGATACACGATACCAGCTGCGCTTTCTCGCTCTCTCATCTCTCCGACAGCGTGTTGACACACAAACCCGCCTTCCCTCACTCAGCCATTTAATTTGATCCGGATGAATATTGTTGGTGTTACAGGGCTTGAATTTCGGCACGCACATAAAGCCATAACTAAAATTTTTGCTGCTTATCACACTTAAACAGTCAAATACACACAAAACAATGTCAAAATGCCGGTCTTGGTGAGTATTGTTGTAAATACAGTCTGTTATGTTTTAAGTGAACATAAACAGTTAAGAAAGAAAAGGCATGTGTAACAGTATATTGGATCCATGCATCAGGTCTTAAAGTGACAGCAGCCTAATATACCTGCTGCCAAATTATGAGATAATATTAAAAATATCTATATGGCAGTTTTTCTCCATGGTTTTAATGTCAAAATTGTGGCCAGCAAAAATGCTGAATGGCTAGTAACTATGGAAAACCACTAGCCGCAGTGGCTGGTGAGCAAAAAAGTTAATGTCAAGCCCTGTTGGATACAAGTCACTTGTTTGGTTCCTGAATGAATCAGTGTTTTGAACAAATTGGTTGAGTGATTGATGAAACGATTCACACTTAAAGCCAGTGGCTGAATTCGGAATAGCATACCAGCATATTCTTTTTTATTTGTGCCATATAAATGAGAGAAAATGTAAGAGTAGTATGCTAGTATGCTACTTGAATTCAGCCAGTCACTTCAGAGTTCTTATTGTTAACTAAAACGAAAACTATTAAAAATAGTTTTTGTTAATTGAAATAAAGCTGAAATAAAATAAAATATAAATATCAGATGAAAAACTGAAACTTAAAAAAAATTTAAATGTTGTCTTGGCAACTAAATGAAATAAGAAATTCAAGTTGAAGCACTAAAATTGCTAAAACCGTTATTAAAAAAAAAAAAAAAAGCTAAATAGAAATATTAAAAAAAAAAAATAATACTAATAAATATGACAAATGCACAACAAAATTACTAAGATTAAAAAGAAAACTGAAAAATATAAAAAATAAGGCTAATTCAAAATGTTAATAAATACTATAATACTACATAAATAATACTTAAATAACACTAGTTTAGTTTCTAAATGAATCAGTGTTTTTAACTGTGCAGTAATCGATTTCTGAGAAACACTGTTGATATTAAAAATCGACACCCAAACAAGCACACCCCTTCCTTCATTGCTCCGCCCCCAAAATAACAAACACACTATGCAATACAGGCAACCAGCTGGTGCATCAGACAGCTCGAGTGAGTATGGATGAATCAGCGGTGATTCAACAACAACAGCAGCATGCAACAGCGTATCTTGGTTCTGTGAAACATAGCAACAACCAATGTTACTCACGTATCGAGCAGAAACAAAGCAACAGGCCTTCAGGCCTTCCCACTCTCTAACGTCTCTCCAGCGCTGGAAATCTTTTCCAATATTAATGCCGATTGTAGCTCTTGCCTGATTGTAACCCTTCTCCTTCCAAATATATTCCTCAGACCTTTTCCGCTTTGGTAATATTTCAGCCATCTCTGTTTCTACAGTCTTTCTACAAAAGAAAGACTCTCTCTCCCCCATCATGAGTGTATACGCCCCCTACTGCTGATTGTTTACAAGAGTATTTTGGTTCTTTGTGGATGATTGGTGATACACTTTGTTTTTTTTTCTCCTATTTACACAGCCAGGACTATGTACAAACATTTTTTCAGCAAACACAAAACAGATGTTTAACAATATTCATTGTTTGTTTAGGTGTTGATTTAAATTTTCAGCAGTGTTTCTCAGAAATGTGTTTCATGTATTCACTCATAAATACAGTCGTTTTTTTCCGCCACTTACTGGTGTAACAATGCAACCAGCAGAAAGAGTCACTGAAAAATCCCCACCGCTAATACACTGACTGACATTCTTTCAGCAATGCGCAAACACGGACAAGCGGAGTGATATAAACAGTGAAAATTTCCAGTGCTGTTGGACTATTTTAGGAATGCCGATCAGCCAATCAAATTCAAAGACTAGAACTGTTGTAATTCATAAATAAAATAATCTAATTATTAAAGCATTCTTTTATTTCTTGTTACCTCAGATGGATCTAATCCAAAGGATTATAACAGAAGTCAATCTTAAAACTGGGGAGGCTGAGTGTCAGTTTTACAGACGGGGTCTGTGCTACTCAGAAGACAGCCAGAGGGTTTCAGAAATACAGGCCTCTCGTTTTTTGTACTGTCACGGTGAATTGAAGAGTACTAAAGGACAGGTAACTCATACATTGTAATCTGTTTACAAAAGAGCTTTTGAATTAACACAGCAGGTCTAATAACTAAACGCAGTCCACACTTATATGCTACTCCTCCTTTCTCCTCTGTAGAAGCTGCATGTGTTCCTCTTTGAGCTGGTTTTGGTTTTGACTCGACCAGTGGCACAGGACAGGGAAGGACCGGTCCAGTTCCAGGTGTATCGTCAGCCCCTCCCAGCTGCTCACCTCCATCTGGAGGACCTACCCGATGGAGAGCCAAGCAGTTCTGGAGCCTTTCGTGGGGCCTTTACGGGCAATGATAAAAGTAATGGCATTGCATCTTACACTTGTAATAATAATAAAAAAATTAATAAAAATATTAACCATATTTTAACCAATTTTGCTTGCAATCAATAATATGATTCAAATGAATAAACATTATTTTAAAACAGTTACAGTCATATCAGTTATTTAGTTTGACATCAGTGTCTAATTAATTTCTTTTCAGGCAACATACCTAAATTATTAAATTTTTCGATATTAATTGATATATTATTACATTATTTTCTTTGTTTTGTTTTTTAAAATGAAAATTTAAATTTGTATTAACCCTCTGGTAACCCTCATTTTTGGCCAAAATGTTTTGCTGTTTTATATTTATTTTTTTAATTTTTACTCCATCAGAATAGTACAAAACTTGGTGACTTTTGTCCCACTTCCTATATGAACCCACAATAAATTGGGGACGTGATTCGAAAAGGCTAAATGGCCTTGAAAAAACATAGTCTCTGTTTGCTGTCAAAAGTGATTGCTATAGGCAATTAATGGAAAATATGAAAACAGAGCATATTCTTGTCACAATCTACAAATCTGCCAAAAAAAGAACAGCAATAAAGGGGTTAAACTCAAAACATCAAAAGTGCAAAATGACACTCATTGACGTACATACTTTCACAACCTCACACGCACACATATGAACTGATGTGACTGTAACAGAGCAAATTTTTGCTAAGTTGTGAAATAACATCAATCATTCAGCCACAATACAGGAAAAAGCACACAGCAATGAAGGGCAAACAGACACACACACACATACACACCACACACATATACACACAGAAATTAACTGGTGAGACTAACAAATGAAAAATAATAATAATAATTTGCGTACATCCAGAAACTTTAGGCAGGTGCTCGATCAGATAAAGCACTTCACTGAAAATAAACAAGAATCGGCACACAAGCCCTTGAAAAAGGTTTATCCTTTGTTCCTAAAACATATCATAATGAATTCTGTCTTTGTAGATTTTCAGAAGTTTTTTAGAACGTTATGACTTAAAAGTTTTGACATGAACAGCGTAATAAGAATTTGCACTCCTCAAAATGTTAAAGTAGTTCACCAACTAACTCTGGAGTTTTGCGTACTAAATCCACATTTTTTCCACCAAAAAAATTGAAATCCTTCATTAGAAACATACTGTCAATTGTTTGAAAGGGATGTGGGACAAGCTTTTAATAAAAAATGAGATTAATTTTAAAGAGCTTTTAATAATTTACCAAAAAGAGCTCAAAGAAATGCTTTACTGGGGTTAAAAAATAATAAAACTCAGTATTATGATCAAAAAATGTATCGACAACATGGAAATTAATCTTTTTACGTTAAGTTGAGAGGTGATCCAACTGCAACTTTTAAAGGGTTAGTTCACCCAAAAATGAAAATTCTGTCATTTATTAGTCACCCTTATGCCGTTCCACACCAGTATGACCTTTGTTAATCTTCGGAACGCAAATTGAGATATTTTTGGTGAAATCCGATGGTTCCATGAGGCCTACATAGGGAGCAATGACATTTCCTCTGTCAAGATCCATTAATGTACTAAAAACATATTTAAATTTATTCATGTGAGTACAGTGGTTCAATATTAATATTATAAAGCGACGAGAATATTTTTGGTGCGCCAAAAAAAACTAAATAATGACTTATATAGTGATGGCCGATTTCAAAACACTGCGTCAGGAAGCTTCGGAGCATAATGAATCAGCGTGTCGAATCAGCGGTTTGGAGCGCCAAAGTCACATGATTTTGGCGGTTTGACACGCGATCCGAATCATGATTTGACACGCTGATTCATTATGCTCCGAAGCTTCCTGAAGCAGTGTTTTGAAATCAGCCATCACTATATAAGTTGTTATTTATTTATTTTTTTTTGGCGCACCAAAAATATTCTTGTCGCTTTATAATATTAATATTGAACCACTACTCACATGAACTGATTTAAATATGTTTTTAGTACCTTTATGGGTCTTGAGAGAGGAAATGTCATTGCTCCCTATGTAGGCCTCACGGAGCCATCGGATTTCAACAAAAATATCTCAATTTATGTTCCGAAGATGAACGAAGGTCTTACGGGTGTGGAACGGCATGAGGGTGAGTAATAAATGACATTATTTTCATTTTTGGGTGAACTAACCCTTTAAGATTGTGATACATGAGACATTGCAATATTTTCTTCAAAGTGCTGGTGATATATCAAAAAATGAATTCAAATTTTTAAAATTTGATTATACTAACCACACCTGTAATATATATTTATGTACTTAAAGTACATAAAGATATTTTCAAACCACCAGTTTGACCTATCATTAGCAGAAGTGACAGTGTGCTGATTCTTGTTTATTTTCAGTGAATAAAACAAAGTAAATTTTGAGAATTTGTTAAATAAAATCAGTAATTCATCCAAAATGCAGAACACACATACAATAATGAAGGGGTGACATTGTAACATATCCAGAATGCACAATGTTCAGGTTTGACTGTAATCATAATGCAAAAACTAACACTTTAAATCAACATTTAAAAAAACAAACAAACAAAAAAACACTAAACTTTGACAAAAGTAGCCTTTGATAATGTCTACATACAAGTGTACAACCCAACAAGTGTGAGGCCCAAATGAACAGTACCAGAGGGTTATAACATGAAAAATTTTTGATTTACCATGGCTTTTATAATGCATGTGATGGCTTAAAAGTTCTCATTCTAATTCCACATTTTCTGCTTTTGCCGTTCCCAGTGAAGAATTGTTTCCGTGTGAGCACGACAGGCCGCTCCAAGTCTCAGTCCCACAGCCTGCAGGCTAATGACTCCTTCAATAAGCAGCAATGGATTTCTTGTCTGCGCCAAGCAATGGTCCAGTCACGGGACAGACAGGCTCAATCCAGCCACTGCAAACCCTCCGAGCGTTTAAGCCCTGACCCGGCACTCTATAACAACATCGCTGAACTGAACCTTAACTCTGATGTGGAGATGCCAGACACATAGGCCAGGGCTACCGGTGCTCTCCAGGTCAATGGTTCATTCACAATCACAGGATTTCACTTGTAATGTGATTGTGACCATGACAGCCAACTTTCACAGGACAAATTAAATCACGCACTTGCGGTTTCACGCCCTGTCTTGGAAACTGTGAGAATAATGTCATGTAGCTATTTTTGTATACTTCATATGTGGATGTTTGTTGGTGTCAGATGTCTAATGTAGGAAATATTTTGTATTAGATGTTTGCTTTTTGCTTAACCTGTTTATTTTTTTACATTGAGAATTTTGTGTGATATTTGTTGAATATGGGACATGTGAACCATCTCTCAGTTCCTCGTTCCTTTAAATTGTGTTTAAATGACATATCATTCCTCTCCATCTGATCTGGTCAATAAACATTAGTGCAATCTGAACGGTAACTAATCTTATGTGCGGCCAGGCATTTTGTCGTTGCACTTTGGCAGCATTAGGGCTAATAGTACTGCAAGTTTTTATTGATATAACCTGAATGTAACCTTAATGCTTATTTTTGCCATTTCTCTTAATTTAAAGGTACTCTGAGCCATTATAAAAAGGTATTTGTTTCCATTTTCCTTTCAGTGCATAATGGTTACCGTTTTGTTTTCAATAAACTGACAACTTCCATAAATGTGGACCTATTTAGTTTTTAACAAAACACAGTTAAGATTATTTGTAGCCTATGCATTGTTTCAGCATAGAATAGTACATATTGTCACACTTTTTACTCCAAAGTATATTTCTCATGGTAGGTTTAGCCTTTATTTTACAGTTACAATTACTATATGGGCACATATCGTAAAGTCTTTTTTCTACATTTCACTGTTATTTTCCAATAGTGGGGCATGTTGACACACTATACAGTTGTCACAACTGAATCAGCTATAAATCTATAAATTTAAACCAGAAGGGCGACCCCTAGGTGATCTGTGGTGGTAATACAGTTTGTCTGCCAATTATTGTTAGATAGCTCGGTGTAGCTGCTGTCAGATCCAATACAATACAGCTGACTGCTTCATCTGTCAACTAAAGTTTCTTTGCAAACTCTCCATTACTGTGCTTTTTTACAAAACAATCTGCAGCCATATTCTCAGAACAAACATATTTCTCAGACGCGATCCATGACGCCATTAAAAATACACCACCCATTTGTTCCTGCTCAGTTTTTTTTTTGCGCAAATGAGCTGTTTAATGAACGGGCATCTGTATGCTGTATCCAGTGTAGACAGCTTCAGTGATTATAATGAGTTCTATTTGCTTTTGAAGAGACGTGACGCTCGTAAGTGTCAAGCCCTATGGTCAAGCCTTGTTAACGGCTTGTAAAACTATTCGTCTATCATGTCTTGCTCTGGTAAGAATGTTTTTTTGTTTTTTTTTTGGCCAAAACTATATTTTGTTTAGTAGGCCTACTTAAACTTTTGCAGATAAAATCATTTAACTTATATTATATTAAATTGTAGTTTCTCAGGCAAAATGTGATGCAATTTTAACCTGTTAATTTAAAGCCATTATAATAATATGGCTAGCTAAACAATGGCTGGCAGGGATGGGGTGGGTTGATGCTGCGTTCCAGGCAGGTTTTTGAGCCCGTAAGTCATGACTTAAAACCACAACTCACGACTTTGTAGCGTTCCAGGCAAGTCATGCCAAGCTGCCTGAGCACAAGGAATTGTGGTAGCTAGATGTAAACAAACCAGCATGGCGGACCGCACGGGGCTTATGCTCATTTACAATAATTTCTATCGTTTCAGATACATAACATTGTAATACATAATCGTGTGTGTATTATTTATCATTATTATATTATTATTAATTTGATTGCAACGTTATATTGTCCTAAAACCAATTTCTCACCATGTACCACTTGCATAAACACCGCATCCGTAGGGGCTGCCATTGTTGTTTCGCGGGCTATGTGACGTCATAGCGCGGAACTGGGAGTCACGGGTTTGACTGCCGTTCCAGTGCACTTTCACGGGTAGAAGGTTGGACCCGTTATGGTTCCAGGCAAACCACGGGTTATGGTTTGCCTGGAACGTGGCATGAAACACAACTTTGAAAAATGTTACAACCATCCCCTTGCATACAACTAAGAACATTTTCTTTTTAATAATTTTATTTTACTAGAAAATGAAAAAGAAAGACGGATAGAGGTGTGCCTGTCAAATATTTTTAACTGATGAGGTTTCAAAGAATATACCCTGAATTCTCGGTTGATTAACCCAAACCTTGCTTACTTGAGGTATGCTGGTTCCAAAAACGCGTCTGGGAAATATTTCCCGTGACACAATACGGCAGAGGAATGGCATGCATGGGTGCTGTCCACGAAAGAAGCCTTTCCTAAAACCCAGGCACAAAAAAAGCCCACCTAGAGTTTGCCAGGCCCCATGCTGACAAAGATGAAGACTACTGGGACTCTATACTCTGGAGTGATGAGACCAAGATAAATGTTTTTGGAACTGATGGCTTCAAAACTGTATGGCGTCGCAAAGGTGAGGAATACAAAGAAAAATGCATGGTGCCTGCAGTGAAACATGGTGGTGGCAGTGTCCTTATGTGGGGCTGCATGAGTGCTGCTGGTGTCGGGGAGCTGCATTTCATTGATGGCATCATGAATTCACAGATGTACTGCTCTATACTGAAAGAGAAGATGCTACCATCACTCCGTGTCCTTGGTTGTCGTGCACTTTTTCAACATGACAATGATCCTAAACGCACATCTAAGGCCACTGTTGGATTTCTGAAGAAGAACAGGATGAAAGTGATTCAGTGGCTCCTGATCTGAACCCAATCGAACACATATGGGGAATTCTGAAGAGACAAATTGAGCATCACTCTCCATCCAGTCTCTAAAAGAGGTCATTCTTGAAGAATGGAAAAAGATAGATGTTGCAAAATGTCGGCAACTTGTTCATTCCATGCCTAGAAGACTTGGTGCTGTCATTTAAAATCATGGAGGCCATACAAAGTACTAGATGTAGTAGTTTTTGTTGTGGGGTGTACTCATTTTTGCATCACCCTAATTTGAGTAAAACTGAAAAATGTGTAATCTAAGTTATATTATTAACCTTACTTTCATGGTATAAGTTAAACAGATGTTATATTAAACTTAGTCTTGTCAACAGTTTGGAAATTGTTTTTGTGCTCATTGAGATATTGTTTAAATTTTACTTTTCAAAGGGGGTGTACTCATTTACGCTGAGCAATGTATACTGTATAATATAACATTGCATATATAACTGTAACTATATAACAAATTTAGTTACATTAATATAACTATATTAATTATATAACACGCATCTGAATACCTCTTAAGCAAACTAACCCTGTACATAACCTGCTCGGGTAGGTTTAGTGATATGCAAAGTGGGAGGAGTTGGATCTAGACCCCACCCCCTGGATCTTGTGTTCTGCAGTGAGAACCATCTCCAGATTTCATCAAAAAGATCTTCATTTGTGTTCCAAAGATGAACGAAAGTCTTGTGGGTTTGGAACGACATGAGGGTGAGTAATTAATGACAGAATTTTCATTTTTGGGTGAACTAACCCTTTAAGCATAAATATCGTTAAGGAAGTTTGTTCACACACTCCTGAGTCAAACAGTAAGTAGATTTGAGCTGTTGTCAGTCACAGAAAGAAAGACATCGTTCTGTAGCCTACTGTTCTTTTGGATTGTTCCAATAAACCTGTTTTGAAGCATTTTGCATGGCTGCTGTTTTTGCTTCTTTTGTCTAATTGTTACAACTTACCCCAGCATGTGTTACATCCTACCCCAGTAGTGAAGTATACACCATGTAAATGACATTAACTCATTAGGGCTGTGATATTTTTACAGAGGATTGAATCGGTGCTTTTTATAGTAAATAAACGTAGGTACTTTGTATAAAAGTTTGAGCACTCTAGCTACATTTAAGTTACAGATGCTGAAGTAAAAATTGTTACAACCATACCCTATACTCTTTATAAACATTGAAACTGGCATGCTTTCCATCATTTTTTCATAACATGTGCTGTAGTTTAATATACTGACTGTAGGTTGCGTGTAGACACGCTATGTCAGTGTCAAAGCTGTTCTTAAGCAAAGGAGAAGACATGGCTAATTATAGAAGGTCCTACAGAGAGAGAGGAAAGATTAGCCATGATTAAAGCTTGTTCACAAATACAGCGACAGGACAGACAGGTGAACAGCGGGTGTATTGAGAGGACAGTAACGCTTAAATGTTTAAAAATTGGGCTTGATGTTTAGATAGAAACACTGGCGCTCACTTACCATCAATCAAAAAATTAGTGGAGACAATACTGGGTTTCTAAGGGTGAGTACACAAAATGTTTGTGTGATCGTTTTATGTAATTAATGTAAAAATCATTTAATATACCTTTTATTTTATTTATTTTATAAACGGTTATGCTATTTGAATGTTTCTACATATTATTGCCAAGCATTGAAACAGTGCTGTATTCTCTATAGCTAAGTGAATTTTCACTTCTCTTTATATTCACTTTAAATAGAAAGTGGTTTTGTCAATAATTTATTAATCAGTCAAAATAGATGACGTAGCAGGCATTTTTTTGAGTTGTCAACTTCCTATCACTGCAAAACTGACACACTGTCAAACAATGTGACCATATTAAATATTCATGTTCCAGTGCATGCTGGGAAGAGGACTGAATCAAAAATTAATATTTTCAGCAATATTTACTATCTAAGAATGATTTGTTTTATGGTGTAGACTATTTCCACTTCGATTTAACACACGGCACACTCAGACAATCATAGCCGCTTAACATACTTAGTAAATAACGTATTCAAATTCGTTTCATTATTCGTCATTTCATTCACAGGCTCAGTGGTGAGGTTGCGTATTATGAAGACGTGGTAATGCCAAGATCTGAATCCACTGCAATGGACAGCTCTTGTCAGGCCTTGTGCCGCACCTTAGTCTCTCAAAACGGCCTTCAGCCAGAGAACGTGGACATTTCACAGTCTGTACTATACACGTCCATCATGGGACTCCTGCTGGTGACGGACAAAGAGGTGAGACAGTGCTGTGCCGTTGACACAATCTGTCTTATTAGTGTGTTTGACACATGGTATATATTATATATAGGCCTATCCTGTCAACATTTATATGTTGGAAACCGAAAGGCTTAGCTTGTCTGCAAACCAAATTAATAATTAATATAAAAATAGATGTGTTTTGGCACCTGTATGGGTTCTCACTGCCGTTTCTCCAGTGAGTTAAGTATATCTGGTCTTAACCTCAGTGTCATATGTGATAGTGTCTTCCCTCCCTCTTATAATTGGATCAGAGATCTATAAATGGACACTCAATCACTGCAGGAGGAATGCTAAATGGCAAACCTGTCACTGCTTGTGATGTAATTGAGGAAGTCACGCTGACAGTCATTTGCTGTCACTTTTTTTCCCACAGAGAGAGCTGCAATTGGGAAATGGACAAGTTGGACTGCGTAACATTGGAAATACTGTATGTTCTAATTAACAAATATGATGTAATGCCTATGTTTTAAAAAATGGTATCGTCTTCCATACATATTCACACAATATCTTTTGTTTTTAGTGTTTCCTCAATGCCATCGTGCAGTGTCTCTCCCACACTCGTAGTCTTCGGGACTACTGTCTGATGAAAGCTTTCCTTCAGGACAAGCACTCCAACCAAGAACCTGTGCTTATGAATGGTCAGCTGTCATTTAAACATTATTTTTTGAGGTGTAGTGGTACCAAAAAAATCAAAATTTGGGGCAGCATGATTATTTAAAAAAAACACACACACACACACAAATGTATTATTATTTATTTATTATTATTATTATTTTATTATATTACATTTTGTTTTAATTACATTCTATATTATTTTATCACATTTTTGTATCAGTTTAAAGATTTTAAAATCAGACATTCTTTCTCAGGTACTCTCTTTGTAATATTTTTGTTTATGATTTTCTCATAGAATTCTCTAAAGTTTTGTCTGGCCTGTGGGAATGTGATGGTGGGGAAACCACAGTGAATCCTGGGAAGTTTTATCGCGTCTTTAAAGAGTCTGTGCCTTACTTCAGTGGTTATAGGTATGTTCAATACAAATTATAACTGAATAACACAATATTCAAAATGTGTTAGTGTATTAACATTTGTCAATATTATTGGTATGTACCGTATATAATATGTTGCAATCAAATAATCTACTCATCTCATTTCTTTCTCTCACACAGTCAGCAGGATGCTCAGGAGTTCTTGCGGTTCCTCCTGGACAGGCTACATACAGAAATTAACCGTCGTCCATCCAAACGTCCTACAGTTATTGAAATTAAGGAACCAACATACACACGATTCAGGTACTCCATGAAGAGACAGATCCTGCAAAGAACAAACTGAGCTGGAGGTATTCAGATCCTCTAAATCACTCATTCTCTCCTGCAGGATTTCAGAGGAAGCCTTTGCAATGTGGCAGAGGCATCTTGACAGGGATGACAGTAAAATTGTTGGTAAGTAGCAGCGCTGTTAAAAAAATGATGGTATGATGCAACAGTTTTTCCAATAAAATGACTGGTTCTTTAATAACTTTAAAGGGTTAGTTCAACCAAAAATGAAAATTCTGTCATTAATTACTCACCCTCATGTCGTTCCACACCCATAAGACCTTCTTTCATCTTTGGAACACAAATGAAGATCTTTTTGATGAAATCTGAGAGCTTTCTGTCCCTCCATTAGACAGCTATGTGGACAGAATTTTCATTTTTGGGTGAACTAACCCTTCAATTTTAAGTGCCATCTGGAGGGCTTTGCATTACATTACTGTGCATTCAACAGTAAAATTTACTTAATATTTAAATGTTTTGGTTGCATAAATTATTAACTTTTTAATTCACTGCTGTAAAAAAACCTAATACTGATATGTTGTGCTATCTTTTTTCTTTTCTGTCCATCTTAAATCCTGATCACCTGGTACCCAAACATTTTTCCCTTGTCACAGATTTGTTCTCTGGTCAGCTGCGCAGTTCCTTGCACTGTTCAGTCTGCTCCCATTACTCCAACACCTTTGATGTGTTTTGTGACCTGTCACTCCCCATCCCAAAGGTAACACTCTCAGGTCCTGTCCTCACCTTCTGGTGTTGTGTGGATGATGTGTCATTTTGTGTGTGTGTGTGTGTGTGTGTTGCAGAAGAGTGATTATGGCCGAACTGTCACTCTGAGAGATTGTCTAGACCTCTTTTCCCAAGAGGAAAAACTTGATAAAGAAAACTCGCCGGTAAGTGAAAAGCATGTCCAGTTTGCTTGCATTTAAAATGGGCTTTTTACGCTGATACCTGTGGATTTGTGTGTGTCTTAGATGTGTGAGCGGTGTAACCGTCGCACTGAGAGCACAAAAAGACTGACCATCCAGAGGTTTCCTAGAATCCTGGTAATACGTATCCTTTTCAGTTTGTCAATGCTGAGTTAAAGGTGCAATGTGTAAAATTTATGAGGATCTATTGACAGACATTCAATATAATATACATAACTATGTTTTCAGTGGTGCGTAAGACCTTACATAATGAACTGTTATGTTTTTATTACCTTAGAATAAGCCATTTTTAACTCATACACCACGGCTTCCCCCTCCATGTCAAGTCGCCATTATGCATTCGTGTTTTTAGAGGCAACTTGTATCGTCACTACGTTGAGTAAGCACGAAAAAGTAGTAGTAGTAGTAGTAGTAGTCGTCATCTGGTTTATTAGAAGCAGAAATCGTTCTTTGTCAGAAGTAAGAACAAACCTCATTGCTTCACACAGGCTAATCTCTGCTGTCTCAGATGACGACATCTTTGTCTTGTGTCGCCCAGATGGCCACTGTAGCTTCTCCAAAAGGGAAGGGTGAGAGGGGTGTGTGCTGTTAGTTGCAGTTCACAACCTCACCGCTAGATTCCGCTAAAATTTACACATTGCACCTTTAAAGGGTTAGTTCACCCAAAAACGAAAATTTGAATAACAGAAGACATTGATTCATTCCACTGGGGTCATATGGATTACCGCCATGATTGCTGTGTGTGGTTTTTCAAGCATCAGCAAAGCGCCACTCATTCTTGCATTATATACAGTGTTGGAGAAAGTTACTTTTAAAAGTAATGCATTACATTATTTCGTTACTCCCTAAAAAGTAACTAATTGCATTACTTAGTTACTTTTTGTGAAAAGTAATGCGTTACATTACTTTTGCGTTACTTTTTCTTACCTGGGCTAGGCTTGCTTGTTTGTTTTTTAATATCAACAAAAAAAGTTCTATTTTTGGCAAATGTTAAGGCCCTTTCACACCAAAAGTGAAATGAATAAGCCTTAGGCTGAAGGAAATCCATATTTACGCCTGTACAGTAGAGGGCGCAGCTCAAACAAACCTTTCATCTGTGCTGCCATTCTGGATCGAAGAAGAATAGGATACAGGAAAAGGAAGTTCAACACTCTTATTTACTAATTTTTGATAATTAGTATGGTTGAATTAGATCATTGAAGGTCAGCAGCAAAGACATTGGTTTATAAAGTGAGATTAAATACAGAAAGTATATTTGTGTAATTTAATATAGTTAATTATTACAGGTTTGCATAAAATTCTGAGTTTGCATTTCACTGTTTTTATTCATTTTGAGGAATAATAAATGTTTTCGTGCAAGAGAGATGAGTAAATGCATGTTCACATTTAGTGTAGAACTACAATAACCATCATGTTCACACAGCGCACACAACACCTCTGCACTTTATTTCTCTCAACAAGGGGACAGGAGAGCTGTCAGTCAATAAATGTGAAAAAATAACTTGCGTTACTTATTTGAAAAAGTAACTTAGATATTTTGTTGTAAACTGAAAAGGTAATGCGTTACTTTACTAGTTACTTGGAAAAGTAATCTGATTACATAACTCATAAGTTACTTGAAATGTGTTACCCCCAACACTGATTATATGTCCCACATAGATTGATTATTTTTCTAAAAATCTTTGTGTTTATTGAAAGAAAGAAAATCATATACATCGGGGATGGCATGAGGTTGAGTAAATGATGAAAGAAATTTTATTTTTGGGTGAACTATCACTTTAATCAAACAGTAATGGAGCAGTAAGTGTAAGATCGTGTGACCAAGTACGTGCTTTACAAAAGGTACATGCTTATTGACATTGACTTAACTTGCCATCTCAGACTTAAATCGATTTACCATGTCAAGGTACTCAATCTCTAAAAGCACAGTGTTCGTTTCCTTCCCCCTGACCGGGCTGGATTTAGGGCCATTTGGACCTGTTGACTGTGGTGAGAACAAGAATGAGTATAATGTACTAACTTTATACATGATAAAGTTTGAATATTGTTATGTTTAGTGATGTATGCAATAAGGCTGAATGTTTGCTTTCAGGGCCAGTGCTGTATGATCTGTATGCAGTGTGCAATCATTCGGGCACGGTAAATATGGGTCACTACACAGCCGCATGTCGAGAGGAGGAGGGCTGGTGCTACTATAATGACTCATGGTGGGTGTTGTTTTTGCTCTGACCTTTTCTATACAGTAAAACAATGGTATTTAAAGGGCAATTCAAAGAGAAATCCTCTTACAATATACAAGAATAGTAATTTGCTCCTATTAGAGATAAAATAGAAAAGATTATATTTCTTTGTTTGATGACATTAGGATTTTTTTTATCGTAATAAAGAATTAATAGTTATTTTGATTAATAGAGCAGAAAACATTAATGCTCTGTTCCTTTCACAGTGTTGATGCAATATCAGAGGAGAAGCTTCAGTCCAATCAAGCATATGTTCTCTTCTATGAGCTCCAAAGCTGCAATATCACCAGAAAATGAGGGCAGAGAATGTATGTTGCTATGAGAGACTTCAATGATTATTTGGCAAACTTCCACTGGAAAAAAGTTGCACTGTGATATGGTTTAAAAAGCTAATGAGCAAGTCTGGTCATTTTAATTCATTGTTAAATTTCATTATTAAAGCCATGTTATTGAGGTATTTTTTTACTACTGTAAATAATGTTTGTATTAACTTATTAACTTAATGTTCATTCTTTTAGACAAAAAAATGTATGTTGTAAAAAAATCTGTAGATGTGTATGGACTTGTTTGCATCAAAATTGTTTTTGTTTTAATTTTCTTGCATGTTCTTATTCTGCAGTTAAAATCTGAATTTTGTTTTAATGTTGTTTAATTACGCAGGGCTAAACTAAACAAGGGATTTGTCTGGCTTAACATATATGAGGACTTCCATCATATAAAAGCTCTTGTGATTCATGCAATGACGTAAAATACCGTGCCATAAATGAATTCCTCCAATTTAAGTTTAGTCTATAGGTTGATTATAGCCATGTATTAGATATAGTTTTAAACTTACTTTGATTTAACATATATTCACTGCATATATGTGTTAAAAACCTTTAATGTTTGTTTTAGTTTAAATGTAGAAGAGTTAGTATAGGGAGTATTTTACTGCAGGCCACCCACATATAATTTAATAAATTAATATTTTATACATCTGACTCCAGTTCACTTATTTTAAAGGCACAATATGTAAGATTTGTGGATTACAATATCAAAAAACCACTAGAACAGTGTTATATTTGTTGTGTACTTACATTATCCCAGATGTTTCCAAGAATGTTTAAATCCTGAGAAATAAGCAATTTTAACCAGGACACGGAAAGTGTCCGTGCGTTGCCTATCAAGGGAATAACTTGATAGGCGGAATAACTGTTTGGATACATTTATAGACAGAAAACTAATAATTATTATATAGCTCAACACATTTAGTCTTATTGTTTGAATCTCGTTTTCTTGTTTATATTAATATGATAATATAGATCTAGCTTACTGCAGTGTGCAACAAGTGTCTCATAGCAGCCACAGAGCGAACGCACAGAGTAACATTATAACATCATTTTCAACACACTCAAATATATCTAATATGATAAACAGCGCTGCGTTACCCCACAAACGTTTGACCGGAGGAAGTGGAAGCATCGACTGCTCTCGAGCCACGTGTCGCGTTTGTCTCTCATTAATAATTGCTCCAGCGGCCTTGTTCAGCTTTCACAGCACTCGGCCCTGCTCTGCTTCATATTACAGTAATGTTAATAATCTCATCCATGAACTCGAGTCCCGTCAGATTCATTTCCCCTGGCTGTAAGGTGAAGACAACCTCCCCCATGATTCTGCGCTCAATCACGGCATCATCAAGCTACACCTTTGTTTTGAATAGGCGACGTCTAGCGGCGAAAAAATACATACTGTGCCTTTAATTCACTGTGTTACTGCATTAAATAAATATGAGCTTCAAATGTGATTGCTTTTACAATAATAAAATTAACACACACACTTTTATTTATCAAGGATTTATTAAACTGATCAAAAATATCTTTTTTTTTTTTAAATAAATGCTGTTCTTTTGAACTTTCTATTCATTTAAAAAATCCTGAAGAAAAAAACTTTCACGATTTCCACAAAATCTCAAGTAGCAAAGACTGTAACTGTTTCAGAAAAAAACCCATTGATATTAATAATAAAAACCATTATTAATAACTGAATAAAGAAAATAATTGAGCATCGAATCAGCTTATCAGAATAATTTCTGAAGGATCATGTGACACTGAAGACTGGAGTAACGATGCTAAAAATTCAGATTTGCCAACGCAGGAATACATTACATTTTAAAATATATTCAAATTGAAAACATTTATTTTAAATTGCAGTAATATTTACACAATATATAAATGAATAGTTGAATAGTTCAGTCATTCACTGCTCTATTCTAAACTTGGTTGCTTATTGATTTATAGGACAAACACCGCCATCTGCTGCTGGGTTAATGTGAAGTGAAACTTCTCAACGCAGTCTTCTCTCCCCTCTCTGTCCATAATGGTTTAACCCGTTGCCTAGGCACTCGGTCCAAGCTATTGCGAGCAGCTGCAACAAAACACTTGGTAGGCCTCATGAGATACGGCACTCTAGTGTTGCATCAATATTTGCAAACAGACAGGCATAATTAACCGGCTCAAATCGATGTTGAAGGACAACGACAATCTTAATTTGTTTTATTTTTAACAGCCGCCTGGAGGATATGAAAATAGGCTTGTGCGTAATACCTGCGGACTAGCCCGCTAGCCAAAGTTAGCGGACTGAGACTGTGCTAGGGTTAGAAAACTTTTTATATTGTAGTAAAAACCCGAAGCAACATTATTCCTGTCATATACACCCGTGACTGCAGATAAATTGTGAATATGAGAGAGAAAGTTTTTATGACGGATGATAATGGATTTTGGATTATGCAGAAGATCTTGTGTAGTCATTTGTTACAGTTGTATTGTTATTAGTGTATATAAAAGTTGTTGCTTAAAGCTGTATTGTGTTCATTTAAAGGCATGCAAACTATGGTAACACACTGAGTTATGTTTTATGTTTCTCTTTTCTTCTTTTTTTTTTATAGTGAAGTGATTAGGTCAGAGACTGCCATGGGCGGACGCAAATGCTGGAAACCACAATCTAAACTTTGTTCTCATAAACACTTCTGGCTAATTTGCAAGTGATGCACGGACTCCAGTTCAGCTGTACTCGGTCATGGAAAAAAGAGAGGTATGGTGTCGTCGTTTTTATATTTATAAATACGATATAAGTAAGCAGGAAACAGTACATTGAGACCATGTAATATGCTAATAATGGCAATTGACAATATGACTGTATAGTATGGCAGTAATTCTCAACCTTCGTAAAAAAGTTACACACAAAATTTCCTCATGTACGTCTGATTAAATTGTTATAAAAAAGCTTCCCTCCTCCCATAAACTCTATTTTTATCAGATACTAATTTATCTCAAGATATTTTAATGCATTATCACGCTGTCCTGATGCTATGAAAGTTCAGTGGTTCTCAAACATTTTGACTTGATATGTCTGGTACTTCCGCTGTAATGAGAAAGCTGCTTGTTCTATTTATAGAAAATACACTGTCGATCTAAAGTAATTATACAGAAATTATATATTATATTTAAATTAATTAAAATAGTTAAATTCTGTAATTTCAGTAGATTCAAGAACTGAGTGTTCATGGTTCAGTAATGAATTTTAATGACTATGTGGAATAAAGTTTTTAAAATTATTTGAAATTTATGGCAATTTCTCAGCAAATTCTACTACATATTATAATTTCAACATATTTCAGAGCTTGTTATAAAAATAATTTCCATTGCTTTATGATATTATTAGTTTTCGTAACTTTTCCAGGTCTAGAAATCTCATATTCAAAATTTCCTCATATATGCAGCTTTCCCAAGACTAAGGGAACCCCAGTTCTTAAATAAAAATGACAGTTGTTGAGGAAAATAATTAAAATAAAAATATATCAGTTGTCATTTTGATTTTTAGCTGTTTTGGTTTATTTAAAACCTTGTTTTGTCTTATTTTAAAACTTTTTAAGTCATCTTGCAGTCCCCTATCCAGCCCCCTGGTTGAGAATTACTGATCTATACACAGATACAGACATTAATTAAATAGAATTTATTTTGAAGCATTTAAAAACATTTTGCAGCCCCTTTAGAAGTTCAGACACCCCCTAGTGGGCCCCCGGCCCCTCATTTAAAAAAAATGCTTAAAGATTTAGTTCACTTCAGAATTATGTCCCTTTTCACAAAATCTAATATCTATCTAATATCTAATCTAAAAGTCTCTGGTGTCCCCAGGATGTTTCTGTGAAGTTTCAGCTCAAAATACCCCACAGATCATTTATTGTAGCTTGTCAAATTTGCCCCTATTTGGTTGTGAGCAAAAACACACAGTTTTTGTGTGTGTCCCTTTAAATGTAAATGAGCGGCTGCTCCCTGCCACTTTCCAAAAGAGGGCGGAGCTTTAACAGCTCACGCTTCGGTTGCTCAACAACAACAAAGCTGGAGAATCTCACACTGCCAAAATGACGATTGCTACGGTGTTCAGCCTTACATTGTTCAAACCGGAGTCGGACACTAATGGAGAGACTCAAGAAGAAGTTACAACTTTGCAACTAGATGTTTCTGAATGGTTAGTTGATAAATTTATGTAGTTGCTGTGAAGACTTTTGCCATGGCCTTAGAACTGGTACTTGCTGTACTTTTTGCCTGCGAAAACAAAATGAAATGGCGCCGTGGGTGGAAACGTGCAGATTAAGGGGCGGTAATATTATAATAAGATCCCCTTCCTACGTCACAAGGGAAGCGAAATTTGAGCGGTTCGTTTTTTCACATGCCTACAGAGAAAGGCTTGCCAAAACAAAGTTACTGGGTTGTCCTTTTTCATGTTTTCTGGGTTGGTAGATACACCAGGGACCCGATTATAGCACTTAAACATGAAAAAATCATGTAAAGCCCTTTGAAGCTACAATGAAATTGCAGTTGGTAGCCGTTGAAGTCCACTATTTGGAATGTTTTCCTCAAAAAACCATAATTTCTTTTTGACTGAAGAAAGAAAGACATAGACATCTTGGATGACATAGGTGAATAAATTATCAGGAAATTTTAATTCTGAAGTGAACTAATCCTTTAATGATACAGTTACAGTATAGAGAGATATTAGGCACCTTCCGAGACCTGCTTCACACAGAACAATTAGACACGCTGTTGACAGGGTGACAACTAGATGGTGTCAAGTAACCCAGGCCTCACTTACACTGTTCAAGAAAAAAAAAAAAAAAAGAAGTCTCATTGTTTCATTTCCTCCTAAGGAAAAGGAGCTGGACGAGATCACCCTGCGCTTGCACAGGGACGGTGTGTCCCCTGAGGCTTCAGCAGAGGAGCGAGAGCGGCACCTGTGGTGTTTGCTCCAGCGCAGTGAGGGCAGCCTGACTGCAGCCACTGAAGACCTGCAGACTTTGCGCACACAGCAGGCCAGCGAGATGAGAGAGGTGAGCCAGCAGATGGCAGGCCGGGCCTCGACCATAAAGAATAGCTAATCATGGTCTCCCACATCAACATTGTAACATGACAACACTGTTTCCTGACCAAAATAAACTCCTTCTGTAGCTAATGCCTTTGCTGTGCCGACTGGTTGTTTGATGGGTTTTTTCAAGGTGGAAAATTACGTGGAGCATATTCGAAACATGCTGGAGGAGCGGGAATCTCTCACAGCGGAGTACGAACGTGACAACGAACAGCTCCGTGCTGAACTCGCTCTAATGAAACACCAACAGGGTGAGGGTTTTATATTGATTTTTAGCATACTTAAGACTGTGTTCGTAGTAAACAATGTGCCTCGCATTTTTTTCCTTGCCTGTTTTGCGAATAGCATAATACTCATACTATTTCTGCATTATACATACTTTTTTTGTATCCTTAGAATAGTTTTCTGTAGTCTTAGAACACATAGATCAGCTACCACATTTGTCAAATGTGCAGTATATAACAGTGTAGATTCATGGTCCAGAATTAATATCAGCCACAACTCATTTGATCTGGCAAAATGTTTTTACCAGTGTTAAACGGAAAATTTTTAATGCGTCTTTGGCCGTTCATTTACATGTTATCATCTCCATGTAAACTATAAAAACGTGAATTTGTGAAAATGGTGACGTCATGCACATGCATATTACGTTCAGTCTATAGGCAAGCACTGTTTCTTTAAAGTGTCATCGCCACCTATTGGCCTGGCATGCATAAAACAGCGTTTTTAGTCTTCGATCTGTGTGAAAGGGGATTGTTTTGACAACATTGTTGTCTGTACGCGAAAAACTTTAACGTTTTTAGTACGTTGTTGTTGTGTAAACATACCCTTAATGTAAGTGATATATTATTATAGTATTTATTAATATTTTGATAATATATTTTGATATTAATAATAATATTATTTTAATATCTTTTTATATTAGCTTGTATATTTTCAAATTTCATTTTAGTTTTAGTTATTTTGTTATGTGCTTTTGTCATTTTTAATTAGTTTTTTTAAAGGCACACTATGTAAGATTTTTGGATTAAGATATCCAAAAACCTCTAGAACAGTGTTATATTTTGTTGACTTGTGTACTTATATTATCCCCGATGTTTCCAAGAATGTTTAAATCCAGAGAAATAAGCCGTTTTAACCAGGACATGGACCGTGTCCGTGCGTCGCCTATCAATGACATCATACCTGCGTCACCAAAAATGCTTTAATATACATTTTTGTTATTGTTATTGTATTATTATTGTTTTATTGGACAAGGGAACAACTGTTTGGATACATTTATAGACAAAAAACTAATCATTGTTAGATAGCTCAACACGTTTAGTCTTATTGTTTGAATCTCATTTTCTTGATTATATTAGTATGATACTCTAATATCGATCTAGCTTACTGCAGTGTGCAACAAGTGTCTCATAGCAGCCGCCGAGTAAATGCACGTTATAACATAATTTTCAACACACTCAAATGTATCTAATATGATAAAACAGCGCTGCTTTACCCCACATACAATTGACCGGAAGAAGCGAAAGTGGCATAATAAATGTTTTGCTGCTCTCGAGATTGCGCTCGTCTCTCATTAGCAATTGCTCCAGAGGCCTCTTTCAGCTTTCACAGCACTCGGCCCCGCTCTGCTTCAAACTACAGTAACGTTAATAATCTCATTCATGAACATGATTTCTGCCCATGTCCCGTCCTGATTCTTTTTCACTGGCTGTGAGGTGAAGACGACATGTCCCATGATTCCGCGCTCAATCTCGGCGTCATCAAGCTACGCCTTTGTTTTGAATAGGCGACCTCTAGCAGCGAAAAAATACATATTGTGCCTTTAATATTCATATTTAGCTTTAATTTATTTTTTATTTCAGTGTTAGTTTTTAGTATTTTTAGTACTTCAAGTTAAACTTATTTTATATTATTTAGATGCCATAGCAACATTTTGTTTTGTAAAGTTTTTTTTTTATCTAATATTTATATTTTACTTTATTTTTTTCCGCTTTTTTTCAATTAACAAAAATGATTAATATTTTTAGTTTTAATTAACAACACTGGTTTTTACATAGAATTTCATTAAGAATGCAAAATAATGTTTATTGCAGAAATGAAAAAATAGTATGCAATATTAGTATGCTAGTATTCCATTCGCAACATAGCTCTTGCATTCTGCACAATGCTCAAATTGAACCCACTTAAAGTCCAGTAAGTAGTCCTTACGTACCTTGTGTCTGTCAGACTCCCAATGTAAGGAGGTGGTGGAGATGCTGGAGCAGGAGGGTCTAGCAGAGATCAGCCAAAGCAGTGCCAGTGAGCAAGTGGCCTATTTGCTGGTGGAGAGAGTCACTTTGCTGGAGAGACTGGAGGCTGCTGAAAGAAAGCTGGACACCCAGACCCTCACCGGCAACCTCAGAGAGGTGCATCTACAGGTACTATGAGAAATAAAGCCTAACTTCAGTAATAGTGTTCTTAAAAGTGTAGGTCAACAGGTAGACCATTATGCAAAAACTACATTTAAATATTATTGTGTGTATTTAGGATACAGAAAATGCTTGAAGAGCCTATAGCAACATAAAATGTATACCTTTAATGCACTTTGGATGAAAGAATGATAATAATGCCAATATACGTGTTAGAAATATGTGGACTCTTCTCTTGATAGTAATGCCTCACTTGTGGCTTATTAGTTTTATGGCCATTTTAATATCTCCTCTTTTATGGAAATCAGGAAGAGCTGGATCATATCCGTCACGCACTGGAAGAGGAACTCAGACAGCAAAAGGATAGCTTGAATAAGGTGAGAAGATCTGAGTGTCCCATGAGCAGGCAGCAATTTCAAAAGCAGTGGATTCAAAGAATATCCCATATTATCAGTGTCTCATCAATATTTAAGTTTTTCATTGTCCAGCTCTCTATATGTTTTGCATCATAATTTCTCCTGATTCTTTGTCCCTCCCTAAATGGACAGGAGTCATCAGTTCAAAGTCCTTGGAGGAAGTTCTTTGGTGTGCGCAAGGCGTCACTTAGAGCACAGAACCTTCCTGTACGTTCCCGTACCTGTCATAACTCGATTGGACTCATAAAAAATGCATGATAGAAGTGTAAATCAACAGAGGTGGAACCTTCCGTATTGTCCTTGAGAGGATGATCCACTTAAAGCAGATTAGGGCAGCATAATGCATGCCTTGGTTGAACTCAAAGCAGAGAATAATGACATCTTCTCACATGCTGAGCATAGCATGATCATATTAACACCTCTTATTTTCACTCTGGAGCGCTTTCTTTCGGGGTGGTTACTAACCAGAGGCTGTTTGTCCCAATGTTACCATTGTCTCTGATGGTTATAAGGGAGAGCAGACACATGTTAAACTCTGTTCACACTGGAACATGATCCACATTCAGCTTCACCTGTGTTCTGTGGCTCATGCATGTTAAAAACGCTTGGAGGCCGACATGCTTCTTGCTTGTCCAACCAGTACAGCCAGGTTTATGTCTCACTGAAAGCTCTGTCCCCTATAGGCCCACGGTGAAGAACTCGGTAGAGAGCGCACAGAACGGCAGAAGCTAGAAAGGGATCTGGAAGAGGCGTCAAGTCGTCTTGCTATGGCACATAAAGAGATTCGCCACCTGACAGATGAACTAGATCTCGCTCGTAAGGTCCAAAACTTGTCTGGTAAGTGAATAACAATTCAGATCTCAATATTGATAAGCTGATAATTACTTTCATATTATGCCTGATGACCGATAAGTGGCAGTATTAAAATACATATACGTAAATTAAAAATAAAACACAAAGGAAGATATTTGGAAGAATGTTTGTAACAAAGCAGATCTCGCCCCCCCATTGACTACCATAGGTGGAAAAAATACTATGGTGGTCACTGGGGGGCGAGATCTGCTTGGTTACAAACATTCTTCCAAATATCTTCCTTTGTGTTCAGCAGAACAAAGAAATTTATACAGGTTTGGAACAACTTGAGGGTGAGTAAATGATGACAGTTTTCATTTTTGGGTGAACTATCCCTTTATATTATTAGTGTTTTGAAAAACTTCAAGTGAGCATTAGATGCAGTGTTATTTTAGTATTCAACCCTCTACAGACACACTGAAGCTTGAGTCGCCATTGGCTAGTACATTTTTATTTTACTCGGCAGACTTTTTACATGGAATGTAAGAATAATGCAAATGAAAAAATTCTACATAAATATAATTTATAAATTTCAAACACTATTAAAGTCAAGTAAACAGTCTGTAATAAAATAAAGTCAAATAATCAAACTACAAGCAATAGCACAAACAAACACAATAGAAAATATGCCAATTAAATAAACAGTGACAGTTCTGTCAAAGAGCCTTGCATGTGCTCTTTCCCTCACGTTTAGTGTACATATGCGAGAGAAAACGACAGGGGGCGCTCTCAGCCAAACGACGGTGCGTATAGCTCAGTAGGCAATGAAATGATATCCGCGCCAAACTTATTTTTTTTGCCTCAAACTCAATTACAGGCAACGGAAATCATACAATTTACTAGCCATTGCCTAATAAAATATATTTTTAGTCGCCTCTTGTGAAATTTGATCACATATGCGACTGATTTACTCACATTGTAGAGGGTTGGTATTAAAGTACATTTAGTATTTAGCTTTTATTTTTATTCAGTTTTGTTTATTTTTTTAAATTTTTTTTTTTCAGTTTTCATTTTAATTTTAGCTATTTTATTGTGTGCTTTGGTCACTGCTTAATACAATTTTTATTTAGATTTCATTAATATTCATTTTAGTTTTAGTAATTTTAGCACTTCAACTTACTTTATTTTAGTGAATAGCTGCACTCATTTTCATATAACTTTTAGTTTTTCATCTAATAATTATATTTTATTGCATCTTTATTTCAATTACTGAAAATTATTTTTTTTTAGTTCACAATAACAGCACTAGTCAGATGATAGCAATGTAATTTAAATGTAACAAAACCGGAATTGAGCATTAACAATTGAATATCTAATATTAACTGATGCCGTTTGACTGATTAACTGATGAACTCTTTAATATCAACCAATATGTTTTGAATATATTGTGCATCCCTGCTTATTTGATACACATCTAAACTAACTATCTTCCCCTGGCGAATGATAAAACAGACAAAACCACCTGGAACACCCTGGTAATGGTGGTGGCGACCAAGCAACTCATTTTGTACTTTGAAAATGTAAAAGTATAGTTTTAGATTACTGTTTCTGTTTCTCTATTTTGTCTTAATGCCTAATGTAAACTAAAAAATTTACATTTCAGTACCTGACCTGCAGAAAACTGGGGAGGAAGTGGAGCAGTTAAAACAGGAAGTGGACAAGCTTAAACAGTGTGGTGAGATTTTGTCAGAAGCAAGTTATCATGTCACTCATTGAAAATCTTCACACATTTGCCTCACACATTTTTATTTATAAAGACGCTTCAAAAAACTACAGTGTAGACCAAACTACTGTAAATTAAGATATAACAAACCAGCTAAATCATGAAAACAATTCAAAGGATGTCTTCTGGTTGTAATCTCAATGTTTGACAGATATGGTGGAGCTGCAGAAGGCCAAGGAACGCAATGAGCGACTGGATGGGGAGATCCGTGTGTTGAGGGATAGAGTTCGCTCATTGGACACAGAGAGGAGGACTCTTCTTAAACTGGCAAGAATAATTTTTTCAAAATTTTATTTTAGTGCCACGAAATGTTAGATATTTGCAATTTGTAAATGCAGGAAAGATATATATTGCCATGTCGGGTGTGCCACAGGTTGAACAATCAAAGCTGCACTCGGCTCAAGGGATCAACGAGACATTAGAGCTCAATAAAATACACTCTGCACAGGTAGATATACATTCTACTACATTCCTCTCTTGAAGGGGCTAGTTTGCATGTATTGCATGACACAAGTAAAGCAATATTTGTATAGTTTCTTCTTAGAACACTTACAGATGCTTTTTTTTCAGGATGTTGGGAATAATGTGGATTTATCTCTGGCTCCTGATGACGAGATACTCCACAAAAGGTGAGGCTTTGACTTCCTTTATCTAACTTAAAGTTGTACATGTCATTGCTTCCACTCTTTAAAGATGCTTATATGGCAGTTGCGTTTCGGCAGGTGTCGAAGAGAGTCTGAAGATAAGGACAGCCGTCTTCGAGAGCTGGAGAGGAGGTTGCAGAAGCAGCAGCGGGAGCACGAGGAGCTGGTGGAGCGGAATGAGGAGCTGGAGGCGCTGTTGGGGGAGGCGCAGAACGCAGCCAAAGACGAGCGAGAGCATCATGAGTGTGAGATAGAGGGGTTACAGAGAAAGGTGCGTTTTTAGCTGTGATGTTATGGGGCTGAATTTGAAAAGGAAAAAAAAAAAACACCCGAATGTTGAGGATGACTCTGATTTGCTTCTAGATTAAAAGTATAGAGGAAGAACTGAGTAAGAGGGAAACCAAGAAAACTGAGAAGAAAGATGAAGATCAGGTTCGAGGGACTGACTCTGAGGTAAAGGTTGAAGGCCTGTTCACACCAAGGACAATAACTATAACAATAACGATAAAGATATAGTTCTAAAAATCATTCTAAATATAAAAGAATAGCACACACCACAACTATAACGATAACGGCACAGAGAAACAATATCGTTGGAATCACTTTCAGAATTTTTTCCACTTTCAGATTTTTTCCAGCTCAATGAACGATAAAAACATTGACTGCCAATCAGAATCCACTCTGCTTAAAGTGCTTGTGCATTTAAAGTGGCAGGCAACATAACTGCAGTGTGCACTTAGAATAAACAAAACGATACTGTCTGTTAGTATGAATGCTAATATAGTTACCGTTATGAAAAAGCCACTTCCTTGCACCCTCTTATGTGGTATGTGGTAGATAAGTGTTATTTTCATGATCTTTTAATCTAAAGCTTAGTGAGAGCATTCAAGAAAGACTGAAGTTCCTCGAGGGTCGTCTTGCTGAAGAAAAAGGTTGGAGGAAACAGCTGGAGGTGGATCTATCTGTAGCCAAGGCTGCTCTCAAAAAGGAAAAAGAGGTAATGTCATTGTTACGCATGATTTATCATAAAGTACACAGTTTAGAGTCCTGGAAAGTTGTCCATTTTTTTATATTGCACTATGCATTTGTTTAGAAGAATTATAATAAAGTGATTTGAAACCATGAAATACATAGTTCAGTCATGAAACTCTAGATGGCGCAGGCTGATGGGTCCTTAACGCAAGCTGATGATAATTACAGCATTAACTACTTGGCACAAGCTGATTGGTCCATGTTATTTCTGCAGCCAATGAGCTTGTTGCTCACACATTTAAATGGCTGGCACTATAGCAGTTTGCAGCGCGCTTCAGAGTTCATCTAAAACCCTTCACCTTCCCCAGCTCCACCTGTATAAATCTGCTATGGGATATTTATATATGCTATTTGTGCAGCAGCACTATGTGCAACAGCGTATCGGCGTATGTATTGGCAGTAGCAAGTTCCTGTACTTGCTCTGCAGCAGCAGCAGCAATAATCTACAACAACAGCAATAATCTACAGCAGTAGCAATTCAGCAGCAGTGTAGCAGATCTATTCTGATCTATGCAGACCAAATACATTAACATTGTCATATCCATTACCATGCTAAAAATCTTCCAAGAGTTGTCATGATTGAACTACACATAAATGCTACATGTGGACAGGTCATGCAAAGAGACCATGAGGAGCTGAAGAGGTTACGTGTGGAGGTCCAGAGACTAGAGGTAGAATGTCGACAAGGGAAGACACTTAACAAGAACCTTACGCAGATTAAAGGAGAAAAGGGAATTTTGGAAGAAAAGGTAATATAAATTAAGGTCATTCAATTATAGGTTTATATCACAAAGAAAGCAATCCGTTTGTTGTTGGAATACTGTGATATACTCCCTGTAGCTTGCAAATACTCACTGAGGCTATGTTTGTACTCTGCAGGTGGCCCAGTTGGAGCGTGCTCAGACACGGCTCCAGGACAACCTGACACTTCAGACAGAGAACAGCCGGGCCGAAGAGGACCTAAGAGACAGCAGGGGACAGGTGGCAGAGCTTAAGTCCATGGTGGACAAGCTGAGAACAGAACTGACTCGACTAGAGAAGGAGCACAACACTCTAAGGTAAGGCAGTCTGCCACAGATACATCACTTTTTCCCCCATTTTCAATGTCATTTTTTATGACAATAAATTTATAAACAATTATAAATGTTGCTGAAGCTCCTGGATTCAGTAGAAAGCATCTGGTAAGATGTACTTTGCCTGTGTTTAGGGATGAGCTGATGGAGAAGCGCGGGCAAGTGATGCAGCTACAGAGGGAGCTCAGCGAGAAATCCCATGAGAGGCTTCAGACTGACGGGGAGAAAGAGAGACTTAGTCTGGAGCTCCTGCATGTGAAACAGCAGCTCCAGTATACCAGAGAGCAGATACCCAGAGCATCACAGGAGCACACGGCCAACCACAAGCCTGCTGCACAGGAGGGGCTTTGTCAGGTAAGACTTGTTTCACACTGGATGCGTAAGCAACGCACATTTTTTTTCAGCGCCCATGTTAACAGATTAGAGCATTCACACTGCATGCCGAGGCAGGAGCAGAGCAGAAGTGGCTGTATCGCCAGTGTCTTCTTGAATACTTTCCGCCTGACTCTACTGTTCAAAAGTTTGGTGTCGGTAAGATTTTTTTTGTTTTTGAAACAAGTCTCATGCTCGCAAGGCTGCGTATATTTGATCAAAATACAGTAAAAATGGTAATATTGTGAAATATTATTGCTACAATTTAAAGTATCTTTCTTTTTTAAAATATTTTAAAATGTAATTTATTCCTGTGGTGCAAAGCTGAATTTTCAGCAGCCATTACTCCAGTCTTCAGTGTCACATGATCCTTCAGAAAACATTCTAATATGCTGATATGTTGCAAAAGAATATCTATCTATATATATATATATATATATATATATATATATATATATATATATATACAGTGGGTACGGAAAGTATTCAGACCCCCTTAAATTTTTCACTCTTTGTTATATTGCAGCCATTTGCTAAAATCATTTAAGTTCATTTTTTTTTCCTCATTACTGTACACACAGCACTCCATATTGACAGAAAAACACAGAATTGTTGACATTTTTGCAGATTTATTAAAAAAGAAAAACTGAAATATCACATGGTCCTAAGTATTCAGACCCTTTGCTGTGACACTCATATATTTAACTCAGGTGCTGTCCATTTCTTCTGATCATCCTTGAGATGGTTCTACACCTTCATTTGAGTCCAGCTGTGTTTGATTATACTGATTGGACTTGATTAGGAAAGCCACACACCTGTCTATATAAGACCTTACAGCTCACAGTGCATGTCAGAGTAAATGAGAATCATGAGGTCAAAGGAACTGCCTGAAGAGCTCAGAGACAGAATTGTGGCAAGGCACAGATCTGGCCAAGGTTACAAAAAAATTTCTGCTGCACTTAAGGTTACTAAGAGCACAGTGGCCTCCATAATCCTTAAATGGAAGACGTTTGGGACGACCAGAACCCTTCCTAGAGCTGGCCGTCCGGCCAAACTGAGCTATCGGGGGAGAAGAGCCTTGGTGAGAGAGGTAAAGAAGAACCCAAAGATCACTGTGGCTGAGCTCCAGAGATGCAGTCGGGAGATGGGAGAAAATTGTAGAAAGTCAACCATCACTGCAGCCCTCCACCAGTCGGGGCTTTATGGCAGAGTGGCCCGACGGAAGCCTCTCCTCAGTGCAAGACACATGAAAAAACACCTGAAGGACTCCAAGATGGTGGGAAATAAGATTCTCTAGTCTGATGAGACCAAGATAGAACTTTTTGGCCTTAATTCTAAGCGGTATGTGTGGAGAAAACCAGGCACTGCTCATCACCTGTCCAATACAGTCCCAACAGTGAAGCATGGTGGTGGCAGCATCATGCTGTGGGGGTGTTTTTCAGCTGCAGGGACAGGACGACTGGTTGCAATCGAGGGAAAGATGAATGCGGCCAAGTACAGGGATATCCTGGACGAAAACCTTCTCCAGAGTGCTCAGGACCTCAGACTGGGCCGAAGGTTTACCTTCCAACAAGACAATGACCCTAAGCACACAGCTAAAATAACGAAGGAGTGGCTTCACAACAACTCCGTGACTGTTCTTGAATGGCCCAGCCAGAGCCCTGACTTAAACCCAATTGAGCATCTCTGGAGAGACCTAAAAATGGCTGTCCACCAACGTTTACCATCCAACCTGACAGAACTGGAGAGGATCTGCAAGGAGGAATGGCAGAGAATCCCCAAATCCAGGTGTGAAAAACTTGTTGCATCTTTCCCAAAAAGACTCATGGCTGTATTAGATCAAAAGGGTGCTTCTACTAAATACTGAGCAAAGGGTCTGAATACTTAGGACCATGTGATATTTCAGTTTTTCTTTTTTAATAAATCTGCAAAAATGTCAACAATTCTGTGTTTTTCTGTCAATATGGGGTGCTGTGTGTACATTAATGAGGAAAAAAAATGAACTTAAATGATTTTAGCAAATGGCTGCAATATAACAAAGAGTGAAAAATTTAAGGGGGTCTGAATAGTTTCCGTACCCACTGTATATATATATATATATATATATATATATATATATATATATATATATATATTTTTTTTTATATATATATAATTTTAGGATTTTTTTTAATGAATAGAAAGTTCAAAAGAACAACATTTGTTTGAAACAGAAATCTTTTGTAACAATGTAAAAGTCTTTACTGTCACTTTCAATCAATTTATTGCAGTCTTCCTGAATAAAAGTATTAAAAAAACAAACTGACCCCAAACTTTTAAACAGCAGTGTACATGGAGTTTTAGGACTGGTAGCTGAAGTTGTAATGTGTAAACTGTTTGATGTTATGTGCTGCTCCTTTAGCTGGCCTGTGTGAAGTCAGAGATGAGTAAGCTACAATCCACCCTGGAGGAGGAGAGACAGCTGGCCGGCCAACACCAGCTGGCCCTGCAGGCCCAGATCAGTGAAGCTCAGGCCCGGGCTAAGGTCAGCCCTGCTCTTCATCTTCATACAACCACACAAACATATTCACATTCATTTTTACTTACTTTCATAAACAAAACATTTGTATAATATGCTTAATTTTATAATAACACTATTGTTTTTTGATATTTTCCTTGTTTGCTATGCATAACGTGACCATTATATGGTTGTGCACAGGCTCAGGACTCACTCATACAACAGAAAGGAGAAGAGAGCAAACAGCTGAGACAGGACCTGCAGAGAACCCAGCACCTCTTCACCTCTGCTGAGCGAGAGCTACGCTATGAGAGAGAGAAAAATCTAGACCTTAAGAGACACAATGCACTCCTAGACCAGGAGAAGATCAAGGTAAAAAAAAAAAAAAAAAACACAGAAATTGTGCGGGGCACCAAAAAGTATTTGGACACTTCAATTACATTTGAAGTGAATGAATGTTATTACAATAGAAAACAACATATGAACCAAGTGGCAAGTGTTTTAAATAAATATAGTAGATTACGTTTACTTTGATATTTTGTTACATAATGCATAAGGAAATATGAATTGTGGCATAAGTGTCTAAATAAATTTTTGGGGTCAGTAAGATTTTTTTTATGTTTTTGAAAGAAGTCTCTTATGCTCAATAAGGCTGCATTTATTTGATCAAAAATACATTAAAAAAGTAATCTTGTGAAACTCCAGACTTCAGTGTCGCATGATCCTTCAGAAATCATTCCAATATGCTGATTTGCTGCTCAAGAAACATTTCTTATTATTATCAATGTTGAAAACTATTGTGCTACTTAATAATTTTTTTGTAGAGACCATGATACAGTTCAAAGTAACAGCATTTATTTGAAATTGAAATCTGTATGTATTGTTATAAATGTCTTTACTGTCAATTTTGATCAATTTCATTTGTTCTTGCTGAATAAAAATATTTGTTTCTTTTAAAAAAAAACACATTGACCTCATACTTAAGAATGTTATTTTAATTTTTTTTAGAAAGTAGGCCTAATTTTAATTTTTCTAATTTGTTTCTTTTTAAATTATGTTGAACATGGGCTATCCCTAGTCAGAATTACACAGCACTATCTTTAATGCTCATAAACCTTATGTTTCTTCTCTGTTCTTTAGCTGTGTGCAGAGCTGAAGCAGGCCCAGGCCAAAATAGCCCAGCAGGAGGGAAGTGCAGCAGGACAGGTGGCAGAGCTGGAGAGACTCCAGCAGAGAGCCAGAGATCTGGAGCTGGAGGTGGCCAGAAGCGCTCAAAACCGGCAGACTAACAGCAGCTTGGTGGAGGAGCTAAATTCAGAGAGGGCACGTGTGATTGCTGCTGACAAGAAGGTGCGTGTTTATTAGAGCAGGCTGAAATTCTCTTGTTCAGCAGTATAACAGTTATGAGGAATGTCTTTATTTATCAGTTCCTCAACATCTCTGCAGGTCGTAGAACTGCAGCAGCAACTGAAGAACGCTCTGCACCAGCTGCGCCTGGAGGAGGCCCGAGCGGGAGAGACCAGCAAACTAGAGAGAGACACCAGAGACATGTCTGATAACCTGTCTGCCCTCAGAGTCCGACTGCAAGAGGATCAACTACAGAGGTCAGACGGGTCACTGCACCACAAGCCAATCTTAATCTTGGTCGACTGATAAATAGCACTTAAGCAGAGAGAAGATAAATAGCGCAGATGCAGAAAAAAAGGAAGCAAATGGTATAAAATATTATAGCATTTGCCTTTCTGTATCAGTAATAGAAAGGCAAACGCTATAATACTTATACCATCACCATTCAGAAAATTCTATATCACTTAAACAAGTCTTTGAATATCTAATAAACATTTAAATTCATGTACCTTGCAACCTTTGGTGAATTTTTGGCAAATCTTCTGAAGTGAGCATTTGTAGTCTGTGTACAAATGTGTGAACTCTGTAGGTGACACTCCAACCAAGTGAACTGGATGTGGACATTTCAGACCACGCTGCGCTATAACCAGTTGGCTGCTGTGTCATATTTGTGTCATATTTATGTCATATTCACTGTGTGCTGTTAAAATGAGCAATTCCTGGTCTTTGACAAAATATGATTACCAATGCACACTGACTTACCAGATTACTGTTTTTCCCCCCTTTTTACCTATTTATTTGTGAAAAATAATAGAAACTTCTTGATTCTGTAATACTATTATATCTAAAGTATAAATTTGTTTATTTTACAGAATTATTTTTCATCAAGTTCAAATTATGTTTAATTATTATATCTAATTAATTATTTCTAAATTAGTAAATATGTAAAACAAATCAATTTTATTGCAGCGGTCCCACGTTATATTAGGTGTCTTTAACTACTATGCACTCAGATTTAAATGAATCATTTGATACAATGCACTTATTTTATTTTGTATATGGCTAAGAGATGACCAGCCTAAGATAGCTTTCATATTGGGAGATTTTTGCATGCATTAGGGAGCCGCTTTTAAAAATGTGAGGTATTGAAATCGCATTTGAATGTGCAGTCGCGTTTTACTTTCGCTTTCTCGATCACGCATACTCTGTGAATAGGGAGTGGCAGTGCTGAGCACGAACTCTACAAGATAAGACATTTATCAGACGCTTATTAGCCTTTGTTGTGCAACGAATCCTCTGCCATGGTCTTGTCAGTCATCTCGTTACGTGATCAGTGAACTCTTGATTCGTATCACTACGTATGGCTCTGCTGCTCGTGTTGGATGAGCTGGATGGGATTGAAGTGACCCTTATCCAACTGAATTAAATATTTTTTATTTCTATAAAAAGCAAAACAACAGTGGAGGCATAATATAAACGTAGCGGTGGCATATTCTATCCTTATTTTACCCTCACACTCCGTAATGACAATATCGCAAGACAGCTTTTCATCTCGACAAGAAATCTTGTCACATTTTAATCTCATGAGATCTGGTGGCAGTTACACTGTTGACACTTTCCTTACCCCTTAACCTACACTTAAACCTAACCATACAACCAAACCTGTCCCTAACCCCATATCCACCTCAATAGCAGCAAAATTGTTTTGCAAAACAACATGAACACAAAGTACATTGTACCTAACAATTATTAGTTTTTGATGTAAGTACTTGGTAGTTTAAGACACCTAATATAAAGTGTGACCATTGCAGCAATTGTTATCCATGTGTTATTTACTATATCACTAGCCAATATACACCTGTGTTTTCTGATAGGAAATTACTTGAGCAGAAAGACGAGGAACTCCAGCAGCAAGTGCGTTTATTGCGGGCAAAGGAGGCGACTCTGACACGCACCAACATGGAGATGTCACACCGCACACAGGAGCTGGAGACACGGCTGCAGGTGCTAGAGAGTGAACTTAACACGGCTAGAGAAGAGGTTTGTGAGATAAAACTATCATACTAATTGCTGAAATGATGCACTAGTGGAGCTGGTGACCATAAACTACCAATGTGCCCTGCAGCAGAGAAGCAGTCAGAAGAGCTGCCACAGGCTGGAAGAACAGCTTCTGTCTTCCCAACATGAGTCTGAGAGACTGCAGGAGGAACTGAAGCTGGTTGTTCAGCAGCTCGACACTCACATCAGGTATCATTATTCACTGGATGGACATTATAGTCTTAAGGCTGGAATACAAGACATGACTTTTGCTCAGATTTTTGCCCTGATTGCAGTTTGAATGAGTTGATGCTAGTTGCGGAAAGTCAGAGCCAGCCTGCAGATTTTGGGCAGTTGGATTTCACAGAAATTATGTTTTATTAACAAGTTCAGGAAGGGCACATTCAGATAATCTATCCAGTCAGGAGGAGGGGAGGCCCATATATATTCACATAGCCGACTTGCCTCTGTCCGATGACGGCATCCCTTCATCACCCGAACTCCTCACTCTCAATTGTTCCTATCCCAGCCTCTGGGTTCTGGCCAAATTCTGAGCTCGGAGCCCTCCCCTCGAACAGCATGCCAAATATGCATACTCTATTCTCTGATTATATGTTAGTGTGAACTTGTGAAAATCATGTAGTGTTTGATGTAGGGTTGTCAAAAGTACAGGTACTTCAGTACCAAGTCGGTACTGAAAAGTTAAAAATGTGACAATACCAGCACTTCCCCCTAGCATTTTGAGCGCTGTTGAGCGGATTCTGACTTAACTTAAACACCTCTGATTGGCCATTGTGTTCACGTGCTCAACAGATACGTATGTCTGTGATTGGCTACAATGATCAACTCCTAAAAAACATGTTGTAAATAGACATTTTTTACGCTCTTCACCGAGCACTTACACAGATACACACGGGAGCGTTTGAAATCAGTTGTCTATCGGTCCACTGATAGCCTGCTTTCAAGCGCTGACTCTTTCAAAATGCTTTCAAACGCTCCCGTGCGTTGATCATTGTAGCCAATCTCAGACATATCTGTTGAGCTTGTGAACACAATGGCCAATCAGTGTTTAAGTTAGTCAGAATCTGCTCAACAGTGACATCCAGTTGGAGGATATCGAACATGTTTGATATTTTGAACCAATATTGAAACATTGTTTTCATTTGGCACACGTCTTGCATTTTTTTTGCATTAGTTTGTGTTCAGAACAACTTGAAAGTCTGGTAGTGTGTGAACCTCCGTCATTTTGTGTATGATCATGCCTAGTGTTTTACAGTCGGTTCAGGTTTTAAAAGTATTGTTGTGTGTTCCGGCCTTTACTCTTACAGCAAATATACTATTTTAAAAGTACATAATATTACATGCAATTTGTTAATATGCAATCATGAAACTTGTGTCCTGCAGGAGACACAACGAGAAACATTCTCAGCACAAAACCAAGTTGCGCAAAGCTAAACAGATCTTCATGAAGACAGTCTCCCAACATGAGCACAGAATCCAGCAGCTGGAGAACGATTTGGCTCTTGTGACAAGTCTCTCAGAGAAAGTGAGTGTTTTCAGACTTGAGCTATAACACTATATACGCAGCATGTACTTCACCTTGAGTGTGTTCCACTATGAGCAGGAGAAGGACTGGATTAGGACTGTGACAGAAGAAAACGATCAGCTCCTCTTGGAGAGACGAGAACTTCTGCAGCGAATAAGTGAAGCTGAGGAGATGGGAAACAATGGACTGAGAACTGCCACTAGCATCCAGCAGAGGTAAACATCTCATTACCCTCTTCTACACCTGACAGGAAAGCACAGAAACATCCTAACTGTCTCTTTGTCCTGTCTTCTCTTAGAGTTAAATTCCTGGAGATGGAGAATAAACAGCTGCAAGAAAAAACTCTAACACTGGCCAATCAGATAGGAATTTTAGATCGTGCATTGAGAAACCTTCAGTCGATGTGTACTGTTGAGGTACACATTTATTTAGCAAATTTTCTTTTATTATAGTTTAAATAAGCATTTCAAATTAATTGGATTGCACTGATGCTTTTGTTTTGTGTTTTTATCTTAGGAGGTCAAGAAAATGTTTCCTTCTGGAGCTCATCATGATAGCCTGTTGCGGACATCAACTCGAGGTATAATAACTTTTTTTCAGTCTTCCAACTTAATATTTCTGTTCCAAAATCTAGTCAAATCAAAAAATACATGGCACACAAAATATGGGGTAATAAATTACTGTAAACTGTTTTTTTTTTTAATCAATTTTCTTTACTTAATTTATGTTTAGTATTCAATATACACTTCTGTTCAAAGTTTGCGGTCAGTAAGATTTTCAGAAACTAATATATTTATTCAGGAGAGATGCATTACATAGTCAAAAGTGACTGAAAATGTATAAAAATGTATCACTATTTCCACTTAAAACATTTATAATAAGAAACGTTTTGACCAAATCAGCATATTAGAATGATATATGAAGGATCATGTGACACTGAATACTGGAGTAATGATGCTGAAAATTCAACTTTACCATCACAGGAATAAATTACATTTTAAAATAAATATTAACAGAGAAAAAGTTACAAGTGTTTTACTTTATTTCTGATCAAATAAATGCAGCCTTTGTGAGCATAAGACTTCTTTCAAAAACATGAAGAAAATCTTGCCAATTTTTTGAAAGGTATATCTTGTCTCATCTGCCATTTTGGATTTATTTTTCCACTGAGGCTGCAGTGCAATATGGGATTATTTTTCTGTGTCAGTAAACAAATGGTGACATCTTACATCGCAACATCTTGCTCTAGTCCACAGCCTGGGCTCTGTGACTCATGGGGAATATTGGATGCCATTCGCAAAGTCAAAGTGGGTGAAAGTGGAGTGAAGAGCCTGGAGATCTCCTCGTCTGTGCCCGTTTCACAGTCCACTGAGATAGGCTACCTGAATGTGACCTCACCTGTGGCTCCCAACAGCAGGTTAGAGCAGGAAGAGAGTCTCAGTGCCACAAGCGATGAGGCCTGAGGGAGTTACAAAGACTGTGAAATGCCATTACAGAGTTTGCCAATCTGAAAAGTCACTGGATCAGTCAAAGCTTAAAAATAAGCAACTGTGGAAGGGTCAAATGTTTAGATGGGTAAAACAGACAACTTGCTCAAGAAATAGTTTCTGTGGCACCATGACTGTGTGTCATGTTTTAGGTCTTCAGTTCATTTCCTTATACTTTATTTGTTTTTTAAAGCGAGTGTGAAGAGATGTATTCTTGCTCAGGCTCATATCACCTGTGTTGAATTCAGTTACATTGCCTTTGTGGCTCACATAGAGACAGGCTAGAATGCATGAGATTTTATATCATTCACAAACATGACACTTCATTGGATGCTTTGGTCAATAGCCTTGTCACATCTATAAGATGCCATATGTATTTTTTTTATACATTTACCCTATAATGGTACAACTGTGGAAAAGCACTTAAAGCACTATTAATTTGTGTTCAGATGGTACCATCTGCAGGTGTTTACAACTGAAATGCACTATTGCCTTTGGATAAGCAGCAAGTATTTGAGATCAAGTTGAAATCAAGTGTTTGTTTTGTGAGATTTGGTGTAAATGTCTCCCGATACATTTTGAAACCCTTTTATGTGTCAGCAGACCTTTTCTCATTTCAGTCCTGATTTTAGGTGAAAAAATGGTAAAATGTTACATGGAGCTGAGAGTACTACACTCCTTTGTAGCTGAAAGCGTGTACACTACCATTTAAAGTTTTGGGGTCAGTAAGATAGATTGAAAGAAATTTATACTTTTATTCAGCAAGGATACATTACATTTATCAAAAGAGGAAGTAGACTTTTACATTGTTACAAAAAATTTCTATTTCAAATAAATGCAGTTCTTTTGAACTTTCTGTTCTTCAAAGAACCGTGACGAAAACATATCACAGTTTCCACAAAAGAAAATTATTTTTTTTATCAGCGTTGAAAATAGTTATGCTGCTTAATGTTTCCACCAAATCATGCTGATTTCTGAAGGATCATGTGACACTGAATACTGGAGTAATGATGCTGAAAATTCAGCTTTGCAATCACTGTAACAAATTCAAATTTATAATATATTTACAATAGAAAACATTTTTTGTTGTTCACAATATTACTGTTTTTAGATCAAATAAATGCAGACTTGGTGAGCATAGGAGACTTATTTCAGAAACATTAAAAAATCTTACCAACCCCAGTCTATTGAATGGTAGTGCATCTGTGTTTAGTTCACGGTGTAAAGACTTTTTCTATATTATCGTTTCAGTGGATAGTTGATCTATGTATTGCAACTTTTACATGTCCACTATTTTCTTTCAGTGAGAGGGCAAAAACTACAGCCATGTAATGACAGCATATTTATTTAGACCTCTGCTTATGTGTAGTATATGCTTAATTACTAATACAAGCAGTGTGGTTGTGATGAATAATTTTTTGCTGGAGAAAGGTTGGTCTGCTGGTATTATGTTTGGCTACTGACAAGAATGCAGGCCTGGTAGCATTAGCAACCTTACGGTATTGTTGTTTACTTATGGGGTGAAATGGGATTTTTTTTTTTAAATACTTTATTTTATACTCCCTTTGTGTTTTGTATATAGTCCTCTGAGACTGAAATGACCTGTGATCTGGGAGCAAAATCATCTGACAGATGAGAAATTGTATCACTTTGAGCTGTGGCAAAAGGATGAAGATCCTGCAGTTGTGCCTGTACATTATGAATGCATTGTGCATTGTGTCCTGCTGCTATATGATATTAGGATGCAACTTTCACAAAATATTCCTATAGGGCTCATGTCATTTAAATTGCGACAGACATCAGTGTACATGGTACACACTGACAAAGCTTGTATTTTCTTAATAAACGTATTTTCATGATGCCTGTTTGATTGGTTACATCAATCTGAGATAAAAAAAAAAAAAAAAAATTATTACTTCATACTCAGAAAACATTCAAAACTACACAGACTTGTACTGAACTTACTGTTCTCAAAGCAACGCCAACAGCTGTTGTTCATGAACAAATTATTGGCAACATGATCAGTGTTGGGGGAACACATTCAAGTTAAGTAATCAGATTACTTTTTTCAGGTAACTAGTCAAGTAATGCATTTTAAATTTACAACAAAATATCTGAGTTACTTTTTTCAAAGAAGTAACGCAAGTTACTTTGTTTTCCTATTTATTGACTGATGTCTCTACTGTCCCCATGTTGAGAGAAATCAGATTCAGTATTGCTGAAATAACATGTATTTAATCTCACTTTATTAACCAATGTCTTTGCTGCTGACCTTTGATGATCGGTAACACTTTACTTGTAAAGTTCATTAGTTAAACATTAATGTATTAACTAACATGAACTAACCATGAGCAATACATTTGTTACTGGATTTACTAATCTCCGTTAATGTTTATCAGGAAACTCAGATAAATGAGTCATTTCATCCTTCAAAAGAAAAAAAAATCCAGAAATCCATGTCATGGTGCTTTTTGCATGTTTTCTTTCTTTATATTTTACACTCAAAGAGTCCCTGAAAATTATATGGTATTGCCATCTAAGTAAAGTCTTAGATCTAAAGACAAAAAGGAGTCAATGTTTAATCTAAGGAAGCTAATATGAGGAGGCAAATTTTATCAATATTGTGTCCATATCAAAATGTGATAACAGGATCATAACTGATCTTTTGACTCCAGTGCATCTTAAAAAAAAAAAATACAAAGGCTCAGGTATAACAGTCTGAATTTAATAAACAAGATAGAGATACAAAGTGTTCTTGACATTGATATTTTCTTAATTCACCTATCAGTCATGTCTGTGCATATTAAACAAAAATTTTATATGGAACCACAATGCAAGACAAAGGAAAATGTGAATTATTTCAGAACATATATAACAATGTCTTACGTAATACATGTTAACAGTTAATTAATAACGATTACAGTGTTCCATGCGGAAAAAAGGCTTAAGAAAACCGAATACTGAAAAACATCGACATGGAGGAAGAAAGAGAAAGAAACCGGTCTTTCAACGATGATAAAATTAAGGCGTACATGTAAAAATGACAAGGATACCTATAAAAACAATGATCAGTACTTACAGAAAAACAAATATTAATAAGTTGAAATATACTAAACAGATACAAAAATGAACAAAGTACAGTATCTAAACCTTGCAATTTGCACTATTAATGAATACAGGGTATATTTTATAGCAAATGTACAAGTCTTACTGATCTAAAGTGGATTTGAGGCTGAAAAGGCCAGGATTATACTGTAATGTAATAATCTATTCCCGGCAATGAGCTGAGGTTTTGTAGAAAGCACCAAGAAGTAGATCCTCATCAAACTGCTGTTATCTAAAATGGCGGTATTGGTCACATTCCCAAATATTAAAGAAAAAAAATTTGACCCAGTAAACCATTACTGTGTAATAAATCACCTATACTGTATATATATTCAATATTACATATATTTGGGGGAATTTTGAGAGCATTTTTGTGAGCAACAACTTGGTCCTTTGCAAACAGACAAATGAAAATACAAAAAAAAAAAAGTTTCCTAAATATACATGAATTGAACACAATAAGCTTAACAAATGACTGGTATGAATGACCACAAAAGTAAATGAATGTTGTAGAGCTGCAGTGTTGTGGCCTGTTGACATCACATAAATCACATACGGCAAGTATGATCACGTATGATCAAATTTGGCTAGAATAATTCAATAGACCAAGTGTGCTTTAACCCAGTAAGTAACATTTTAAACGGCTGCCAACTATTGTTAAAAACATGTTTTATCAGCTTGTATGCTGGTTTTGCTTATCAGAGCAAACATATATATAAAAAAACAAAAAAAAATATTGTTAAACAGATTTACAGAGTTATTTATTTTGGATGAATTTATGTAACAGAAACGCACTGGTGGAAATGAACACGACTACATTCAAAATTCAATTTTTGATTTCTATATTTTCTTTAAACACCATTACTGATGTTTTGACTTCCAATTTGACAAATAAAAACATTTCAAAATAGGCCACTGTAATTAGATCATATCATAATCTATAAAACCCCTAAAACTTTCAGCTATCCATCGGTGTAAGTTAATGTCTCAAGGTGCTTTTGCATCGTTTGTCTCAGGGAGAATAAAGGGAATTAACACTTAACGGAGTTCAGAGGTCACGTTACACCCTAAAAGTGTAATTCAGTTAACACTGATCCCATGTGACACTTCTTCTGTTACATCACAACAAAAATCCATTTAATGGACATTGTCATGATGCATTTATGCCATTTAATTTAAAAAAAAAAATGACAAAAAAGGACACTTTTTCCTCAAAATACTGTGATTGGAAGGGATGACGTTTGCATTGCACTCAAAAAAAGGCCTTGTCTGAAAAAGTAAAACTAGTAAAACATCTATGATGCAAATTACACAAGCCATTATTTTAGAGAGCGTCATATCTTTTTGACCCTCTTTTATGTAAACGAATCGTCTGGGGGATTTTTTTTTTTTTACAATTCCTTATTTGGGTCTCTTTTGCCAGTGTAAAAATACTGGGGCAATGAACATGCTCATAAAATCCACAAAAAAATGGACCTCAACTATGCCACATCACGGCATACAGAACTCAAAACATCACTTTTCATTTCTCAACCATGACCTAATACCCCTTATAAAAGGATAATACAAGCTTAAAGTGGAAGAAGTGTCACATCCACAGTAAAATAAATCACAATATCCTGTTAAAACAAACGACAAGGAGTAGAAGTGGAGGCGGAAACCAACAAAATCCGTCAGACTTTCTAAAACTATGTTTGAACTCTCATAGCTGCCCAAAGCGAGAAGCTGCTCCCATTCTGAAAAAATTCATTTTACTTTGAGCGAAACCACGAGGCTGAAAAAGTGCTTAAAGAGTATCTTTGGAAGTCTCCCTTACACACCTTTGAAACAAAATGTTAAAATGATCACAACTGTGACATTCTGTTTTTGGAATAATCAATCAAATCCTTTTAGACTGGTGTCTGTAGTTGAATTGAACAATTCAGTTCAGACAGCAGTTGTTGAGTCTGTGGCCTATAGGCTTTATATCACTAAGAGCTAAAGGGGCAAAGACAATATCAGACTCAAATGTCCTCCGAAAACTCTTATCACATTCTTCTTTTTTCTCTACGGAAGACCATCGTGGCGAACAAAATACCTTCTCATGGAAGAGAAACATAAGGGAGGAAGCTCAAATAAGTGAAATGCGTATGGGAATGCTGGGAGATTCTGTTCTCTGTGGGGAATGGTGGCTGACCAGATGCTCCACCACGGTGTGTTTGGACATGTGCTTCATAAGGTAGGTCTCCTGAAAAACAGAAGATGGTGTTAGAATATGACAAGAGAGATATTTTCCCATATGTTGAGGAGGATCGGTACTCACTGAGGTGTATGCGCGGCCACACATGCTGCAACAGTACGATTTAGCATTCTTGATGGCATGTGCGGAGAGATGGATCTGTAAGGAGGCCGAGTCTGTGTAGGCCCGGTAGCAGTTTGGACATTTGTATGGCTTGTCTTTGTTATGTTGTCTCTGGTGAGACTGAATAGGAAAGGAAATAAGGAAAAAAGTTTAACACCTATTAAGACGGTAATGATAAAAACAATACATATACACAAATATGCTGTATATAAAAAAAAATCTATTTATATTATTTATATATTACATTTGCATAATGTAATTTCAGTTCTGTATGTGTGTGTGTGTGTGTGTGTATGTACAGTGCTCAGCGTAAATGAGTACACCCCCTTTGAAAAGTAACATTTTAAACAATATCTCAATGAACACAAAAACAATTTCCAAAATGTTGACAATACTTTTTATATAACATCTGTTTAACTTATAACATGAAAGTAAGGTTAATAATATAACTTAGATTACACATTTTTCAGTTTTACTCAAATTAGGGTGATGCAAAAATGAGTACACCCCACAACAAAAACTACTACATCTAGTACTTTGTATGGCCTCCATGATTTTTAATGACAGCACCAAGTCTTCTAGGCATGGAATGAACAAGTTGGTGACATTTTGCAACATCTTTTTCCATTCTTCAAGAATGACCTCTTTTAGAGACTGGATGCTGGATGGAGAGTGATGCTCAATTTGTCTCTTCAGAATTCCCCATAGGTGTTCGATTGGGTTCAGATCAGGAGCCACTGAATCACTTTCATCCTGTTCTTCTTCAGAAATCCAACAGTGGCCTTAGATGTGCGTTTAGGATCATTGTCATGTTGGAAAAGTGCACGATGACCAAGGGCACGGAGTGATGATAGCATCTTCTCTTTCAGTATAGAGCAGTACATCTGTGAATTCATGATGCCATCAATGAAATGCAGCTCCCCGACACCAGCAGCACTCATGCAGCCCCACATAAGGACACTGCCACCACCATGTTTCACTGCAGGCACCATGCATTTTTCTTTGTATTCCTCACCTTTGCGACGCCATACAGTTTCGAAGCAATCAGTTTCAAAAATATTTATCTTGGTCTTATCACTCCAGAGTATAAAGTCCCAGTAGTCTTCATCTTTGTCAGCATGGGGCCTGGCAAACTCTAGGCGGGCTTTTTTGTGCCTGGACTTTAGGAGAGGCTTCTTTCATGGACGGCACCCACACATGCCATTCCTCTGCAGTGTACGCCGTATTGTGTCACGGGAAATAGTCACCCCAGTTTGGCTTTCTACTTCTTTAGATAACTGCAGTGAACTTGCATGCCGATTTTCTTCAACCCTTCTCATCAGAAGACGCTCCTGTTGAGGTGTTAATTTCAGTGGGCGACCTGGACGTCTCTGTGAGATGGTTGCAGTTCCATCTTTTTTAAATTTTTGTACCACTTTTGCTACAGGTATTCTGACTGATAAGTAAAGCTTTGCTGATCTTCTTGTACTCTTCATCTTTCTGGTGTAAAGAAATTATTTTCTTTCTCAGGTCTCGTGAGATTTGTCTTCTATGTGGTGCCATTGCTGACAGCATGAAATGGGAAGGGGTGATAACACCCTTTTGTAGTCAACTGTCTGCTGGACATCTGTGTAATGAATAATTAGACTCATCTGTGGTTGAATTCTTGTTAAATTAGACATTTGTAGTCTAAAATTTAGCTTTGCTCCAGAGACTTTCAGTGGGGTATACTCATTTTTGCATCACCCTAATTTGAGTAAACTTGAACATTTTGTTCTCTAAGTTATATTATTAACCTTACTTTCATGTTATAAGTTAAACAGATGTTATATAAAACTTAGTCTTGTCAACATTGTTAAAAATGTTACTTTTCAAAGGGGGTATACTCATTTACACCGAGTACTGCATATATATATATATATATTTCAGTTGCTATTTATTTTTTAGATATATCAACACTCAAATAAAAAAAAATGTAAATTGCACGTAAGGCAGGTTTTGCAGTAACTTCTAAATCTAATTGTAAAATTATTATTCCAATTCAATTTTGAAATATAATCATTTACACAGCATTCAAGCGCCCCTTGTTGATTGGAGTGTGAATCGTCTGTGACTGACTGACTGAACATGAACCAAACCCTATATTATATATATATATATATATATATATACAATTTTATTTTTACTCTTTACATTTGTACAATGTAACTATAATCCTGCCTTTATTTTTAAGCTGTCCTCACCTGTAGGTTTGAGAGTTGTGTGAATGCCTTTTCGCATCCAGGTTGGGCACATTTATATGGTCTGTCACCAGTATGAATCCTTGAAAACAAACATATATTAATCAAAAGAACTCTAAACTGGTTTTATAGTTTTCAGTGGCACATGCACTACAGGCTGTACAGGTGAGCTTTGCTGACCTGGTGTGCTGTTGGAGGTGTGATAACTGGCGGAAAGAGTTCTCACAATAGGAGCAGTGGTAGGGCTTAATGCCTAAGTGAATACGTAAGTGCTGTGCTAGGTATGAGGCGTTGGCGAAGGACTTCGAACAGTGAGGGCACTTGTGGGGTTTGGCCTCCGTGTGGGACTTGGAATGAATCTGCATCTCTGACTTGTTGAAGAAAGTGAGCGGACACACTTTACACCTGTATGAAACGCAAAAATGGAATAGCTGATTACTGAAATCAAAGTTTATGTGTAATACGAGATTTAATACAGGTCGTAAATGATATGATTCATTATTGACAGTGAGTTAAACCTGTATGTTTTTCCCTCTTTGGCGATGGTAACCGCCTGGTCAGGGCCTGAGGCCAGAAGTGGGTAGGGCACCACTAGCAAGGGGCCCGTGTTGTTCTCTGCTTTAATCTTCTTGCGGCCCCGTGGAGCTTTAGGCTGTGGTCCCAGCATACCCATCAGACCTCCACTTTTCATGTGCTCCATGCCAGGACCACTGGCCAGGCCGGAAATGGTGTTTAAGGAAGGTGCTCCGCCTAAGCGGTTCTGACTGCTAGATGTCGGGGTGGTGGGAGTTATAGCCTCAGAGGTGTTGTGGCTTTCAGTGCGCGATGACAGCGTGAGACCTGTTTTTGAACATCAAAAAGAAGGTTTTTAAAACTCGTCTATGGCAAATGGAAACTTAATATGACTTCTGTGTTTATACACGCATGTCTTCCACCTGAGCGATGATTTGCTCTGGAGGCTTGGTCCACTGCTTGCCGCATATGCCAGTCTTCCCATAACCCCTTTGCCTTCACCGCAGACTTGTCATCAATATTCAGCTCTGAAATTATGTAAGAAAATAGCATGGATGTCACTACAGGGTCAATGACATACAAGAGTGTCCATGATAAAGAAAAATTATTATTTTCTTTTAAAAAACGAACCAAATTCTTAGAAATTTAGACTTTGTATTTATGCTGGTTTCACATGGTTTTGATAAGTTACATTTATTTGTATTATCGTGTGGTGTAACCAAATTTTTTTTTTTACAGATATCATAAATTATTAACTCAAAAATATCATTGGGGAGTTGCACTGAATGACTATGATGTATTGTTCTGCATATTCACACATGACTTTATTAAACATTAATAAGCAGTTATTAATTAATTATTAATGAAGCAGGTTGGTTAAATTCTTATCCTTTCTTTAATGATAATATAATTATTGTATATTCTTCTATTATATTATACATTATTATATAATTTTACACCACACTACTTAAGGTTTTCTTTTTGAAAAAATATTTTTTAAAGAGGCATTTTTTCTTCATTATGATTTCAGGACAGTTGAATCTTTTACTTTATGCCTGATTAAAACAAAAAAAGTATATATATCAAAATATGATTTTTAAAAAAAAAAATAAATTAAATTATGATCTCTCATAAAAGACTTCACTGTTTCATTACTGGATGAATCAGCGTTTTTTAGGAATCTTTTGAATGAATGATTCAATGACATACATTTTAAGAGTCACTTGTCGCCACCTACTGGCGTAACAATGTAATTGATACAATTTTTATTTGAAGTATAGGTGTTTGAATAGAGAACGTGATCTTTTTATGATTAATGGTGCAGTTCTAATAGATAGGACAAAAAAATGCATCAGATTGTTGACCCACATAAAAGATTACAACATGCACAATACTAAAATGTAAAATACATAACGATGAAGCATTGCATGTGAACTTTGTCACGGAAGGGCTATCAGTACCTGCAATGCTGCTTGATGCTGGGCGGGCGTGCAGGGCGATGTCAGGCTGAGAGGAATTGTGGGCCTGAAGACCCGGCACCTGCTGCAGCTTAGGGAGAGACATCACATGTTGCCCACCATCTGAAGGTGGAGAGGCCACCAGCAGGGTCTGCTGAGAGGGAACAGTGGTGGGCGGCAAATGCGGAGGTCTAATCTTTTCAGCCATCAGTTGCTCTTTGATTTTGTCGATAAGAACCAGGTTATCCAGCTGAAAAAAGTCATTGGTTAAGCTTGACTGAGGACATCAAGTGACGTAAACCAACTGAACAAAACATGGGGGGAAACTTTCATCAAGGTTTCAGTGCACGCCGTGGCAGACCACACTGGTTTGTACAGACTTGCAAACATGCTTATTGTCATGCTTTCTTATGGTCAGACAATCGCTAAATGCCACACAGTTTCGCTCTGTAATGTACAGTATGTCCAAGTATCCACTTGATCTGTACCACTACTGAAAAACACTAGTGCATGTCAGGCAACTCTTATAAAACACAATACTCACTTGACCAGGCATAGAGGGAGGCGGTGGCCAGAAATATGGATTATTGAATCGAGGCTCTGCCATCCTTCTAAAAAAAAAAAAAAAAAAAGAGCGAGAGTCAAAACACATATAACAGGTTAAAATCATAAATAGGCCTAAAAGCTTGTAGTTAGAAACATATTTCTCAACAAAATCTTAGTGTTTATAAGTCAAATACAACAGACAAAATAGAGTCTAGTTATGAATTTATTACTAATAACATGTAAATAAATCATATTTATTTTAGTTTTGCATCTTTTGTACATTTTAGTAATTTATTAAAAACATAATACAGACTAGTGCAATATCTATAATATAAAGTAAACCATGTTTTTACCTGTTTTCAGTCATATGCTTGTATGCTTATTTTAATTGTTCACAACTCCCCTACACACTTGATGAAAACGATTCTGTCATCATTGTCATCTGATTCCAATCTTCCATGTCATTCTTTTCTATTTTTTAAAGGTATTTTTTCCATAAAATAAAAGAGAATAGTGACTGAGGCTGTCATTCTGTCTTTTGTGTTCCGCAGAAGAAAGTCAGTCATAGTGGGTTGGAATGGAATGAGAGTGAATAAATGATGACATAAGTTCTATTTTGGTATGAACAGTTCCTTTAATTTATGCTTTTCCAAAATTCTGTGCCCTGCTTTAGACAAGAGCAACTTGTTTCCTGTACATAAATTCACCGTGCAACCCATATTTTCCATCAAAATTTCGTAATTACTTGAGTTGTTACTATTTTTGTTTTTATGACTGTAGCGGTTAACACCTAGTTAAGAATAACAGACTTTTTGGCAGAAACTTTTGTTAATAGTGTCAGAAATTATTTTTGACAAATTTTTAACCTTATGGTTACTATAGTGATTTTTTTTGTTTGTTTGTTAACAAATTACTTGAGTCATCGTCAGCTCAAGTGAAGTGTAAAGAATTGTAATATTTGCCATGTGACTCATATCTGACTCCAGCTCAACTCTCATGAGTAAACCACGGTAAACATCTGAATTTCAGAATTGTAATCGAGGGTTTTCAAAACTGTTTGGAAAGAAAGTGACAGAATTCAACAGACCCGTAATATCTAAAGTAGAAAAATCCTGACCCCTCTTTACAGGAAAACAACAGTCACAAAACTTTTGTCATTTGTTTTCCCCATACAGCAGCTGCACAACACTGTTATCTCGGTATCTACTGATTACCCAGAGCCTCTGACTAATTCCTGCACAATTTCAACAAAAACATTTCAGACAAAAGAAAAAAACAAAAATGGCAGCCTGTTATATTTTCATAAGGACGCCATATTCTGCAGAGCCCAAAAAATCACATTCGAGTCGGTCCATTTTTTTTCAGGGAGGAACCGATCGATCAACGAGGTGTTTGTGGTTATAAGTGTGTGTGTTTGTTTATGAAGAATAGCACCTTTGAATTGCCCGGCCCCCCTTGAAAAAAACTGACACTTCCGACAATCATGCCTTGCAAAAATGTCTTACAATTGGCGAAACGCTGCGCACGGCTGTGTAATTTTTACAACATCTGCCGTCCCGATCGGTTTATAACAGCGCTATAGCGAATGCACATTTAAACCATTAGTACATGCATGTACAATGCATTCAGATAATGCCATTTATAATGTTATATTTCGCTTTGTGCAACCTGTGGTAGATCAAAGGCGATAAATCGCTCCCGTCGAACAGTTATCTGTCGTACAATGCAATAATGTGCACGATAGCTCAGTGTGGGCAAAAGGAAAAAGACGATATGAGTGCACAAACCTTTTATATCGATGTCAGAGTGTTTTTTTCTCGCAGGAGAGGCTTTAATAAAGCAGTGAAGAGGCTGGATGTTCTCTATGCGCCTCCAGACAGCACAGCTTCCGGGTCAGCCTGTTCACTTCTGGGTGCTGTACACCAAAATCTCTAATTTTAGCTGGTAGCCTTCATCTGAGGCTTTTTTGTTTCGCACAGATCATTGCTTTTAGGCTAAAGTAGTTGGTCAGTCATCTCCGTCTGTTTTAGCTGTGTGCACTGCTTCTATTTAGAAGGGAGGCATTTAAGAGAACACAGAACTGAGACTTTCCCATTCAAAATTCACTATAGTAACCAGATTTACTATACTTATAGTTCCTACTATAAAATAATATTTTTAAATTAAAGGCATTTAAGTTAGCAAGTTAACCCAGATTAATTTTATTAAAGTTGTAGTAGCTAGTTTGGTGGTTGTTTTGGTAAATTTAAAGGTGCAGTAAGCGATTTCTGAGAAACCTTGTTGAACACTTGATATTTGAAATCAACCCAAAACATCCTTTCATTGCTCTGCCCCCAAAATGCATGAACGCAATGCAAGAGTGGATGTCTCTTTATCATAGCTCAAGCGAAGCAAAATAATGCTTTGCGAAAAATAAAGTAGATGACGAACAAACGACAAGGAAGAACAAAAAATGAACATACAATACACATGAGTATATACAAGCAAGATTAGTTGTTAGTCGCCAGCAGCACACCAGCTTCAGACAAACAGTTGTAGATCGTCTACAAGTGTGTTGTGGTGCTTGGTGTGATCCACTTTCAACAGTGTTTGTCAAAAATCATTTACTGCGCCTTTAAATAATGGCAGCAGCTATTTGCAATAAGTGCAAATACATTAAAATACATTAATCAGCTTGAGGACACGTATTATGTATGTTTTAACATTCCTGTAGCTCAAACAGTAGATCGTGTTGCTAACAATGCCAAGGACATAGGTTTAATTAAAGGCAGCGGCTATTTAGATGCTATTTTCACTAAGTACAAATAGCAATAGATGCTATTTACACTAAGTGAAAATAGCAATATATTCTATTTACACCATGTAAAAGTATCAGTTCTTTGCAATAAGAGTAAATAGTAATTAGATGCCATCTATACTTTATATTGGCAGATACTATTTGCACCTTAGTATTTTTGTACATTAACAGAGTGTAAATGATTATATTTATTAAAATTACTAAATGGATACTGCCTTATTGGGAGAATAAAAACCCTCCCTACACCTTCCCATAACCCTACCCAATAAACACTTTTAATATTATTAAACACTCGTTCGCAGTTTATTTCCACTTTCAGAACATTATTTTCATTTTTATTGAAAATAAATGCAGGCTCGACAAAAGGCAGATTCGAACCCGCGTCGGTCACGTTAAAAGCCAGATGTGTCAGCTTTACTCGCTACTGCTGCGCCACTGAAGACATCAATTTCTGTGTCTTTTTTAAAACTTGAGTGGCCCAACCAGACATTGGTGGGTGGAGCTAGCGAAAATAGCGTTTGCCAACAAAGGCAGCTATTTGTACTTAGTGTAAATAGATACTCCGTTAAAGGACAATGGTACTTTGTCTTTGGGTTGATAAATCTTTGTTCACTCCAATAAATAATGATGTGTTATTACTTAGTATCATTACTTTACACACTAATAACAATTACAATGTAAGGCACAAGAATAGAATGTGAGGTAATAATTGATGTTATAAGGCTCAAATTACCATTTAAACAAATATACCAACTTTGATGTTCATTTGAGTAAAATGTTTTAAGGTCGGCATGAAATGGAAGTTGCAATAGTCTTTTCTTCCTTATTGTGATGTATAGCCAAGAGAAGCGGCTTCTCAATCAAGAAAAAATGTAGGGCGGGAAATGATTTTTTTCCATCGGGATTGATTGGATCACTGGATGGTTATGGTTTGCTATTGCTGTGATTTCTGTAAGTGACAGATTGTCATACCCTCGTGCCAGTAAACCTGTCATCAGATGAGAAGAGATGTCACTGCAGGAGGGAGGGAAATTTAGTTTGATTAAAGATAATGAGGGTACATGAATTAAAATAATAATAATAATAATAATGTGCATGGATAAATAATTTATAATAAATACTGTATATTCCATAAAAAAACAAAAACAACAACAACAACAAAAAAAAACAATAAATGTGAATTTTGATTTCATGGTGACTTTAAAAACTTGAAGTTTAAAGGTTTTACAAGCCCTACAAAAAGACACAGATAGACCATCAAATGAAATGCACTCTCATTGACATTAAGTCATGCCTACAGGCTTTGTGTGTTGGTGGTAGTAATCTGCACATCATAACTTCAAACCCACAACCGGTGATTCATAAACTTCAAAGTTACAGTATTTCCCTTTATCACACTTGTAATCTGCAGTTTACCTTAAAGAACTATTTATACCTTAATTTATTTTTATTAGTGCAAACTAATGTATTTAGGTTGATTCAGTGATGTGAAATAATATTTAGATTTGAATAAACACAGTTTACAACAGTTAGTTCCTGTTCTCGAATCTGATTGGCTGAGCGGCGTTTCCACAGCACTCAGACTCTTCACTGTTTGTATCACTCCGCTTGTCATGTTAGGGGCTGTTTACACGACACAGTTTTCAACTAAAAACGGAAAACTTTTTATGCGTTTTGGCCGTTCATTTACACGACAATGGGGTTTTGGTGGCCTGAAAACGAAACATTTGAAAACGGGTTTACAGATACCGTGCTGTCATCTCCGTGTAAACTGCAAAAATGTGAATCTGTGAAAACGGTGACGGCATGCACATGCGTATTAAAGGCCCGCTGAAGTGTCTTGGAACGCGCAGCATTATTCAATGTGTTGACGTAATTTCAACTGAAACAAATACATCGAACAGCCCCGCCCCTTTTTTTAAATAGCCAATAGCGTTTCGTTTATATCACAGCTCGGCCAGAACCATTAAACTCAGTAAAACCTCTGTTTTCTTTTAATATCTAACCGTTTATCCTCATAATTGTCTCTTTATCACTTTAAAATACAACATTCTGTGCAGAATTCAAATGGGTCCGATACCTTTTGGTCTGAGCCGACAGATATTATCCGCTTTCATGTCCCTGGGCCAGAGCAAAATCCGTGATCCATTTTAGCAGAAGTGAGAGACTGTAAGTTTTGAATGCTTATATCTCCTAAATGCAAATTTTGTCATTGTTTTGGGACACACCAGCTTATTCATAACATTAAGGCTAACATATTCATACTAAAAGCTAAAAAACTTAAATTTTGATTTCAGGGGGACTTTTGTTTACACTGCACACGTCTGCGGCGCGTCACGGCTCTGGCCTCTAGGCGGTGACAACTCACACCAGGAGCATTTTAGGAGCAAAGCGACAGGATTCGCGAGACCACGTGATATGCCTGTCCTACGTTGTTTTTCTTGATTTCTTTGGTGTTCTAAAATGGGTAAGTTAAATGTTTGTTTTGTCCAGTTTAATTCTGTTTATTGTTGTGTTTTTGCTATCCCACATGAGTCTGCACTGTGTTTATTTTGAAATTGACAGGTTTTTGATCTTTTATTTTATATAAAATAAAATGGCGCCTATCTTTAGCGAAGCAGCATCTTTAGCGCGGCTCCGGTAGCCGCGTCGCAGCCGTAACGAGCCGCAGACGCGTGCAGTATAAACAAGGCTTTACGTGTTTAGCCTGTTATCCACCTTATTTGTCAACGTGGAATTAAGGTATTTTTGTGAATGTGCAAGACTTCCAATTCATTAGCTACTATAGGGAAATATTGAGAAGAACATCGAAGTGCAGTAAATTATAAAAATAAGGTGGATAACGCAGGCATGCGCGTTTGGCGCGAGTGCTCTGTATAAGAATGCGCAGGCGCGTAATCGTTCTTTACAAAGTGACATCGGCAACTACTTGTCTGGCATGTGTAATACAGCGTTTTTAGTCATTTTCGCTGATCCGTGTGAATGGGGATAGTTTTGATAACGTTGTCATATGTACAAAGCAAAAACCTTTCCGTTATTAGTACATCGTTGTCGTGTATACTCTTAGAGAGATGGCAGGATTTTCTGCAAGTTTCTTCTTTACACCCAGCAGGTGGCGACAAGTGAACTCTTTGTGGGTGAGTCATTGAATCATACAGTCAACAGATTCGTATCAAATATATTTTATATATATATATATATATATATATATATATATATATATATATATATACACACACACGTTTAAATGATATCACATGAAGCACATTTTAGGCCTAAAGCAGATACCAAACTACAGAGAGCTAGACCAAGAAGCAATTAGCCCACAACATGCTAACATGGCCTTAAGTGGTCATAAAGACACAAGAGTACTAATCTGTCTTCTTTGCTTGGCTACAGTAGAGAATTTAACCCTATTGAGAGTACCACCTAACCAAACTAGCATAGTTTTACTTTATCAAATCGAAGTTATATTCAAAGTTGAGACCCCACCATTCAAACTATAAAAACTTTACTGAGGAAAAATTAAAATTTTCATCCACTGGATGTCACTGTTTCAAAATGTTGGATTTGGTTCCTCATAATGTCATAAATTTTTTTGTTACGTTATGGAATGTGTATTACCTTACGATAAAATTAATGAATGCATAAGGATAAGTTTATTAAACAAATGACAGACCAAACGATCTGATATTCAGCCGTACCACGCTGAAGTTATTGGTCTGACGTGTTTTCCTGTTTCTCATTTGTCACACTCTGTTACATCTTGTACATAAAGCTTTCTGGGTTGGTTACTCACTTTCCTGTCTGCACAGATACTCTGTCAGTGTGAGGCAGAAGGTGGATGCCACAAATGCTGACATGAAGCAGAGTTGGAATATTTCATGTTTTCATCAATTTGTAAGTCTATGAATTCAAATCGTACTGTTACTCGTCATTCATGACTCTTTAGCTGAAACTGAACGTCTCATCATGACTGTGTCCACACTGTGTTTTGATTTGGTAAGTCCTCAATTCTTACCAGAAAATCTGTTATTGATTTTCCTCAGACATGTATAATTGCTACAGTTCCTTATTATAAATGTTTGTAAATCATGCTCTCAGTTTCAACTGTTATTTTTTTCAATTTCTAATTAGTTTGTTGAGAAATAACTTCTCAGTAACCACCATCCTGTTACAATAACCAGTCCTAATTTGGCTACATATTATTGCGACTTGTTTGGTTAACCTCAATGAAAATAACAGATGTGTAATTTAACAATGCAGATTTATATGTACATTTTCATATAATTTGTAATAAATAATTTAAGTGTGATAAAGACAACACTTTACATATACATTGAAGTATCAACATTGTTTCTCCTGAAATAAAAGACAGCTGTTGATTTGCACTAAGAGCTGAGCTACAGAGCTGTCATATTAATGTGAGTGGCATACTCAGATTATTCAAAGAATTTGATGAGAAATATTTGATATCTGACTTGCTTCGGTATTTTAGCAAATTTGAGAACAGTTTGAGACATTGTTGAGATTGCATGTCATTTTCGGTAATTACATCAATTTCATTCAGCTTTGGACATAAACACATCCTCAAAAATTTCAAGCTAGCAGGAAGAATACAGAAAGAACCCTTTGAAGTTAGCCAAAAGTAGACTTTAAAATACTTTTAATCTTTTATATATATATATATATATATTTTTTTTTAATCTTGATTCTAATGATCTAATAAATCTTATTTCTTTTTTTAATAGTTCCTTCTACCCTACCCTTTTTGAATTCATGCTGTTTTGCATTGAGGCCTTAAACCCTCAGGCTTAAAGACCCACATATGATAAAAATTTTAAAAAAAATCGCTTGTCATTATCTTATATTATTAAATAATAGACCTTTACCAAATGTAATTTGTGTTATTTATTAAATATATTATTATATAATATATATTTTTCTCACATTCCACAAAGTGTAACAGATATCTACCGCTACTTAGTCATGATCATTTATATTTTGCAAAGGGAGTCCCTTGCAAGGGAACACAAAATTTGGGGGTCTTTGCCATCAAAACATTTGAAACTCTCTGATTTAATAAACCACTATTCAGATAATATCTGGATTGTTAAATATGGTGGTTTTTCATATGTTCAGAAGCCACTGACAGATTGTTAAACCTCATGTGTTTTTTTTTTAACTTGATTGCAGTTAATTGTCTTTATTTCAGGTATTTATACTATTTATAGCCTCCCAATACCAATGCCAAAACACAAGAGCACCCATGAAAGATGGAAGATGTTCAGCAGGTAAGCAGAAATGCCTCCCACTGGTTTAAATAAAAGTAATAGTAAAACCACAGTGAAACACACAAAAGATGGACCTCTACCTCTCTGAAATAAGTATTTTATCTTATTATTTTGCAGGATATTACAAAAAAGGACATGAGTGTGTGATGTGTAAGAGTGGTTTTTACACGAACACTTCAAATACATTGGCATTTTGTATTCCATGTAATAATTGTGATGAAATGGGTGAGTAAAATATCAGAATACACTAGATATTTGTCATTTATATAATTGTACCAGGATGATCTTTATATCTGAATGTAAGACTCTGACAGTCATGGTTTTACAGCTCATGAAGTAGAGAGTACCACCTGCAAATCAACACAGAACCGAGTCTGCGATTGTAAACCTGGGTTTTACAAAAGGGATAGTTTCTGTGTACCCTGTCACGATTGCCCAAACTGCGCAAAATGTAAGTACCACTAAAGGACACAGATGCTTTAACAATTGCTGAACATTTGTGGCCAGGAAAATTGTGACTGAATATTGTTTTTCCTTTTATCTGTCACTCAGGTTTGAACTGTAAAGAGAAATGTAACCGACAAACAACTATTACAACCACAGCAGTAGTTTGTGGGATGGGCTATTTTCAGGATGGTGGAAAATGCCAAAGCTGTGTAAAGTATGTGGTAGAATTTTTTTTTCTGTACTTCCTTTGAATCTTGATTAATATTTGGTAAATTACTACTTATTTGTGGAGAATAAGGATATTTTGAAAGTTTTGGTTTGATTATTCTAGGCTTTAGCATGTAGGTCAATGGGTTGTGGTTTTCCTGTGCATAAGGTTTAGCAACAGCATCAGAATTTCCTGCATTTGTGATCGTTTACTAGAGGTGTGGAGCAGATCCATCTGTTTCTGTAACAGTCTCAAAATTATTTGTAAGCTATCTGTATTTGAATAATTCCGGACGTGGGCGGGGCTTTAACCATAAGTTAGTAAAATTATATGAGTAGACCGTTTTAAAGGATTAGTTCACTTTTAAATGAAAATTACCCCAAGCTTTACTCACCCTCAAACCATCCTAGGTGTATATGACTTTCTTCTTTCTGATGAACACAATCGGAGATATATTAATAAATATCCTGATGCATTCGAGCTTTATAATGGCAGTGAGCGGGATCAACAATGCTATCACAACTAATTTGTACGAATTCGTATGACCTCACTCGTACAATTCATACGATTTGTCTAAACCCCAGTGACGGGTAGGTTTAGGGGCAGGGTTAGGGGTAGGTCATTCTTACTCATAAAATACATACAATTTAGCAAAGAACATACGAATTCATTCGAGTGAGGTCGTACAAATTTGCCACCTTGTAAAATATGTACGAATTGCCGTGAGATCGGGTTGGGATCAACGAGTATGAAGCTGAAGAAAGTGCTTCCATCCACATCCATCCATCATAAACATACTCCACATGGCTGCAGAAGGTTAATAAAGGCCTTCTGAAGTGAAGCGCTGCGTTTGTGTAATAAAAAATATCCATATTTAACAAGTTATGAAGTAAAATATCTAGCTTCCACCAGACCGCCTTCCATATTCAACTTACGAAGAAAGTGTAAACTGGCGTCACGTCAGTTAAGCTTTTTCCGTGAGTTGAATAGGACAGGCGTAGGACGTAGCGTAAGCTTTTTGAACTGCGAGAGTTTTACACTTTCTTCGTAAGCTGAATACAGAAGGCAGTACTTTATTAACCCCCACCCCCGAGCCGTGTGGAGTATGTTCATGTTAGATGGATGTGGATGGAGGCTCTTTCTTCAGCTCATACTCATTGGGCTTGGATGCATCAGGATATTTATCAATATATATCCAATTGTGTTCATCAGAAAGAAGAAAGTCATATACACCTAGGATGGCTTTAGGGTTGAGTAAAGATTGGGGAAATTTTCAATTGAAAGTGAACTTGCGCTGTTCTCATTTCATTCATTAGTTTAAACTCATTCATGTATCATCGTATAAGGTCTGAAACATTTAAATATACATATCAAATAATAGAAAATGTGGATGATAAAGACTAGTATTTTAGTTGATATCGCTTTTGTCAAATTCTTGATTTCTGAGAGTCGCACAAAGACTGCAACGTGGCTATAATTTGCTAAGGCAAGCTGTTCATTTCATTCATAAAGTAACTCATTCACTTCACACATTCATTATTGTGAATTTAGAGGTTTATGTATAATATCATGCTATGCTATCCCCTGGCTCAACTGTTATTCAGCAAACACGAGGAGTGACTGTGTCTGCCAAATATTTATTTGGTAGAATTTGTTATTTGTTTTGAAGCCATTATCCGTGTCTTTCTGAATAAGGTATATTGAGCTCCAGGCACATCTCTATTGTTTACCCATGATATTAGCAATAAAACACTATTTCAGTTTCTACCACACCAAAGAATAGAATAAATTGTTATATAGGCTAAGCTTGTGAAAATGTTTATGTGGTAAATATGTTGGTTATTTTATAGTTACATTTTGCAGACATTTGTCATAAAAGTATTTTAAGGCATAGTAAATGTTAAATTGTTTATAAAGGTTATTGCTTAATGTAATTTGTTTCAGGTTTAGCTGCAAGAGTGACTCCTGTAAATCTTTTTGTACCACGGTTGAAACAGGTAGCCTATATCACAACATCCTAACATGCATACTTTACCATACCATACAAGTAAGAAATACTAATCTTTGTGTGTGTGTGTGTGTGTGTGTGTGTGTTTATATAAACTGTCCTTATCTTAGACTTTCCTCACCCGCTGTTGCCGGTGTATCTCACCATCGTGGCCTTATTGGGTGGTCTTCTCTGCCTTTTTCTCATCTGGTTCTGTAAACGGAGATGGTTTTGCTGCCAATCCAAAAATTTGCATGTTGGCAAACATCCAAACATTCACATTCAACCAGGTTCATATACACTCACATGTACTCGATTTGGATTAAATGAAGCTTGTTATGCCTTTAATGGGGCCTTCACTCAGAGAGAAGCAGTTTAATGTTAGTTTTGTTTCTGTTAATTTTGTGGTTTGATAGAGAGTTAATTCTTAAAATAGGAAATGCACATTGATTTAAAAGAATTGTATGTTGTCATATTCCAGATAATATATACAGTGAAATTGTCTTTTTTTTTTAGCAGATCAACCTAATGACGTAACCAACATTCCCATAGCAACGGTTTGTATTTTTTATTTAACATTTTTCTATTATGCACAATGAAAGTACAAGGTAGAAATGTTGAGGATTATTTTTTCCATGATCTCTGACATGTTAAGTGACAAGCGTCACATTGATAATCATTTGTTTGTCTTTAAAGGAAAGAAACGCCTCAGTCTGCAATGAAACCAGTATCAAAACTTTACCAGTGACCAATTACCCACACAGCGTCTTCAGTGGAGACTTACAGAGCATCATGGCTCCCCTGATAGCAAATGGAAACCCAAAATGTAATTATATAAAAAACTAAGATATTGCAAAACTTAATAAATTGTAGCTTAGATGTACTCTGTTTTAAATCAGTTTGAATCTTGTGATTGCTTTTCTGACCATTTCAAGTCTTTCAGTCTTATCCATTTGTCAATCATGTAGGCGTATGAGAAATTGTATGCTACGCCTGAAAGCTAGGTGATCACAATCAAAGTCAAATAACTTCTGAGAACTGTCTAATCAGATAGTAATTTCTAATAACTCACACTTTCAGTTGCTTCTTTGTCAGTGTGGTAGAAGCCTCATGAACTTCATGTTGAAAAGGGCATTCAAAATTGCTGATTAAATACAGCAGATAATTTTTTTTAGAGTAGGTGCGAATAAAAAGAAAGGAGGGATTTTTGTTTTAGTTCTTACTAAATAGCCGTAATATTTTTTACCTTTTATTTTTACTAGGCACATAAGAAAACCCTGAATGATACAACTGCATATTAAAATTGCAGTTAAAAGTTCTTATTACATTGCTCTCAGAAATACGTGATTCTGATTGGTATATTCGGGCATTCAGCAGTCTGATATTTGCTAAAACACTGTATATCCCAGGAGAAACACCTGTGAAAAATCAATATGGAAAATTCCTTCATATTAACACAGTACATTGGACTCTATTTTTATGGACTTTTTTGGATTGTACTGACAGTGACCTGCAGAGGAATTCAGCATAATACCGTAATATTGTTGAAATGTTCGTCTTGTTGCTAGATTGATTGTTACATTGTAATGAACTGTTTGTTTCTTAGCAGAAACATTTAGCAGAAGAACATTGTTTTGGTTGTGTTTTGGCTCTGTGTGATTGTGTGGATGAATATGGTTCTAGAGAATATCTAGAGAAAGAGATTATCCTACTACTCATAAAACATTCACTACTAGGCTTACAAGATATAACCGATGGAAAGGATCTCAGGCTGAGCTGATGACATTACTGTAGCTATACCCATTAACCAAAATAAATTCCAGCACAATGCTACAACAACCCATAATGAAATGACCCTTCACAATAGATAATGCTTCACAATGAACTCAGTTAGAGAGCCACATATGAAAATGTATCTGTTCAATACCTTTTATTCACCTGTTGAGTAATAAAAATGCCATCGCCATTACAACATTTCAAATTCCTCAGTTCTTGCCATCTCCGAAAACCCAAGCCAATATTAATTCTTGTTTTATTACTCTGTCGCGTTCTCTTTTTACCAGCAGACTTTCCTCTATTCTGCATTTTTTTTAAAAAAAAACAACGGGTAACTTCCCTAAGGTTAGAGATTAGTCAACCTTCTTGCTCATTGTGACAACTAACCTATGCCACTCGCACAACATACACGCTTCAAAGTAGCCGGAGCAAGTTTACTCTATTTACGGATATGAGACACGCACAGGCAAGTAACGCATGTATGCAATTTCCTGCGCAAACATTCCAGCCTGGTCTAAAATATAAACATTTAATAATAGACTTACCATTGTGAATCAGGGTAAGAAAAACACGTTTTTGGAAAAAGGATTGATAATGTATTGACTCATTATTTACATTTTTTTCATCTTGAACAAAAAAAAAAAAGTTACATAGTGTACCAACTCAAACATCAAAAGCAATCAACAGGAGATTTAACCTGACAGCTTGGGGTTTCTTGACCTTTTACACTCAAAACCATTTTACTTTGTTTAATCTGTATTTAAAGGCCGTATCTATATTTTCTCCAGTAATGCAGGTGTTGCAGAAGGAGTCCTGGCCAGCACCAGTGCTCTACACCATCATAAGAGAGATTCCCGTGACACGCTGGAAGGAATTTCTGCGACTGCTTTCTGTGTCAGATGATCAGATGGAACGAATCGAACTGGAGGCAGGCCCATCCTATCTAGAAAAACAGTACCTGATGCTACGTCTTTGGAGCCAGAGCAGTGGCGCGAAGCTGGAGAATATCTACTCAACATTACACTACATGAACCTATCAGGTTGCGCCCAGGAACTGCAAGAGAAGCTAGAACAACTGCAGGCATGCATGCAATCTGCCTCATCTTGACGCCATCTCCTCATGTGTGAGGGCTGCAGTTGAATTTTGCAATCATTTACAGGGAACTCTGCACAGCAGATGTTCTGTCTTCTGTACTTTTAACAGGAAACGCTCAGTCATGGATAAAAATATTCATGTTCATGAATTGTTTTATTTAAGCATAATGTAAAAATAAATGCAAATTATTAAGCACATAAGTGGCTTTGTAATAAGTGATTATAATCTTTGGTCACATGAATCTGCCTTGTGTCACTATACTGTACAAATGTGAATATTTAAAGAGTAATTGACCAATTCTAAGTTTGAACTTAAAAATAATTTTTGATGTATGTTTGAGGTGTCTTAACTGAAAGCAATTTGCACTGACATATCTTAAAATATGTCAGAGCATTGTTTTGTCTCAAGATCCACACAACCACACCAGTAATTTTTTTAAGGCTCGTTTATAAAAGCTACTTAAATGTCCTAATTTAACTTAGGCCTAGTCCTGGCTTAGTCTAAGCCCTGTCTGTGAAAGCAATCCTTTATCATCCACTATCAGCTTAAGAAGGTACTGTACTGGTTTTCAGGATGAATAGGTAGGTGCTTAAATGTTAAAGGTTATTATAAGCTCTCAGTCATATTGTACTTGGGCTAGTATTACTTGACTCACTTTGTCACACCACTGTATATTTGTTACTTTTCTTAATAAAAACATAACTGATGAATGTGTGGAATATGTATGGCTCAGATCTTGACAGCAATGTGTAGTTATAAATTAAAAGTGTGACAGTGAAAGTGTCCTTGCTGTGCAGAAAGAGAAAAGTACTGACATTAAGTTTAGTGAATGTCAGCAAACAATTGCTGTGGCCTCTGAACTAGGAAATTCCCCTCATATGAAGGTTCATCTATACTGTTTAAACCACAAGTGAAGATCAAAAGGATTTTTACTTTTTTTTTTATTTCGTTTTTCCAGGCTTGTATACTACCATAACCTAGTTGTTGTCAGTTCGAAGAAACGTATGCTCTTTGGGAAATGTGAAATGTCCCCCCTCAAACCCATAACTTTAGTTATTTCAAATGACATTATATTTATTAATTATTGTGATTATTAAATAAATGTGAAACTTGGTAAAAAAAAAAAAAAATTGTTTTACTTGCTAGTATTAAGTGTACTGTATGAATTGCCTTGTTAAATGTAATATTTTTTCCAAATATTAAACCAAACAGTAATAAATACTTTTTACTAAAAAAAAAACAACATATTACATTACAGTATTTGAATGTAAAATTAAATGTTTTGTTTTTAATGTTCTGTTAAAATTAAAAACATTTTAGTGTTAAGAAGGTTCTGAGTAAACATTTCAGCAGTAACGTCACAGAGTGAATGCAGTCAAACTTATTCGAACCAGTAAGTCATTTTTGAGCAATTCAATAAAAGAATGACAGTCGTTTTGTTTGTGACTCAGACTACACTTTTTCCGTGCATTGCGGGAGGTCAGGAAAACATTAGAACTAGTGTAAATAAATTGTATTTTCCATTATTTTGCGTTACACGGCCCTGTTAGCCTTTTAATAGGCCTATGAAAATAATTTTTCTACAGTACGTCATAACCAGACATAACCAGACAGCGCCTGTCAGAATAAGTTGTTTACTTAGCTAGATAGTTGAGTTTTGATGAGTGGATGATCAAAATATTATAGGCTATATTGATTATCAGAGATAACATAGATTTACTTAGTTTACATTGTTAGAGTTAAAATTCTTCAGACAAAGGTAGGCTTATTATACTTACCTAGCTATCAACTGTAGCTTAAAGGGTTATTCTGTCATATACTCACCCTCATGAACACACCAGGCCGACGCCGACGAACTAATGGCCACGAAAGTAGACTATGGGGTTGGCTCACGTCGGCAGCGTCTTGGTCCAAAGTTGTCCTGACACATCAAACCGACGGCCAAGTAGCACGGCCGTTCTGCGCCTGCGTAAGATGAAAATCCTTTCCGTATCAGCAGGTGGCAGTAGCTGAACAGCCAATCAGAATGATCAGATGGCCCGACGAGCTCCTACGCCGATTCAACATGTCGAAATGGCCGGAAAAAAGCCGACGAGGACCAACTTCAGCCGACGGCGCGGAACACACTGAGAAAACTTAGTCGGCCGACGAATAAAAACTGCCCGGCCGATCGTCGGCTTAGCGTGTTCCTGTCTTAATCTTCGGAAGACCATATAAACACTGATCAGCGAAGTGAGCGAACATAAAGAGAGGCTGTTTCTCAGTATGCGTTCTTAAGCGATATTGCGTCCTTGTGTTCTTGCTCGTCAGGGATGGGCAACTGGCGGCCCGCAATGTCTTTAAATACGGCCCGCTGGACATTTGAAAAGCAAGTAATGTAAAGATTGCGTTCAGATTATAATGTTACGGATGTTATGGATGAATGGTAAGGAACGGTTCCAGTTGTATTTCCAATTGAGCCCGGTACGGCACTACTCGATTACTCCACCCGGAATTAGCCAACTGTGCCGAAACGTTCTGCTAGCAATAGAAATATAGAAATAACTGACCATCCTACATAACGCGGTCACTATTTACATCGCGTATCGTATGTAAACTCTTGCGTTACTAAGGAAACGACTGAAGAGCTCCGTTATCAGCCCCACAGTGGAAAACGAAATCATATCCTTACCAGCCGACTTGGATCAGTATGGAACGGTAAAGCAAAGAGAACGGTTTGGCCCGACGGTGGAAAAGTGGCTAACGAGAAGTATGAAAGATACACATGTGACGCAAATACGTGACGGCTTGTGAAAGTAAACATTTGTCCGTTTGTTTTGCATAATTTTAATAAAGTGATAACCTGAAGAAAGCCTGCAGTATTTTTATTGGCATATAAAAAATAATCTTAACATTGACAAAGCATATAACACAAAGGCTACTCATTTTCATAAATACACGTGGTAAAATAAACAGATATTTAAAATTATATGAAAACTGTCTATAATATTATGATAAAAGTCTTTTAATAGGTTATTACATTTGTTTGTGATGTTATATTGCATTTATTGTGCATTAGCCTCTTGTAAGATGCTGGGATGGTCAGTTGAGCAACAAGATCGCAGCACATCTCAATTCTCAAATGATGCGTTCTGTGTCCTCGCGTCCTTCTAAGTTCGTTCTTTCAAGGTCGCCTGGCAAGACCGGACTCCACGAGAACGCAAGTCCGTTCTCTACGTTCTTGGAATTGAGAAACAGCCAGAAGCTCAATGGAAACTGCATGATGTGCAAGAACAAACCTCTTCCGGAAGCTGAAACGTGCTGCGTAACACCTGAGAATGAACCTCATTAGTTCTTCTCGCACACATCAAGCAAACATGCTTGAGCTTCTGTTTACCACAACTGATGTGTGATGTGTGAGTTTATGAATGTTTATATGTGAATAAAAGCCTAAATTCAATCTGTTCATCATATAAAGCGACCGTGTCTCTTCAGAAAATTTGGACTAAACCACTCAATTCATATGGATTAGTTTTACGATCTCTTTATGAACTTTTTGAAGCGTCTATGGAGGGACAGAAAGCTCTCAGATTTCATCAAAAAGATCTTCATTTGTTTTCTGAAGATGAACGTAAGTCTTATGTGTTTGGATGAGTAATTAATGACAGAATTTTTGGGTGAACTAACCCTTTCGTTCCCGCGCTGCCCACTATTTTCTCAACTTATTGCAGGTGTCTCTGTACAACAAATCATTTGTCACTGATAAAGAAAAATAATGGGAGGGGAAAAAGACATCGTTATATTTTGTCCATGGTGTTTCAAAGTTTTATTTTGTCCATAAGTATTATAAAGACAGCTTTACAGAAAATCAGGTCTCACTGATGCTTATGCCCAGTTTACATGTTTTTTTATCCTGTTTGTCTGTATTTCATCAGCACCTCTCTCTCTCTCTCTCTCTCTGCAGCCTGCAGATCCATTCCCTGAATATGACCTACCACAGAGCATTGTTATTATAGTATTGAGATACTATTTTAGTTTTTGTTAATATTTTGAATTAGTTTTTATTTTTATATTTTACTTTTTCATTTGATATATATAAAGTGCTTTAGGCTATTTATCTATACTATTTTTATTACTTTATGTTCTATTTTAAAATTGTTTGATTGTAGGTTACTTTTGTCTAAAACTCTTTAACTGTCGCAAATTCAGTCATAATCAAGTTTCTTTAAAAGTTTGTAAATTTGAAAAACACGTTTGTGGATAATTTCGGTGCATAAACAACATGAATATAAGCAAAATGCAAAGAGGATGTACATAATAACAAGATAGAATGTTTTAATAACGTTTTCTAGAACGTTTGTATAACCAGAACGTTTTAAAAACATTTTTAAACATTCCCTGAGTTTTCGGTAATAACGTTTCTATAACGTAATGGCTAGGAAACTTAAACTTTAAGAAGTGTTCTTAGAACACAACATTGTTAGTTGATCGTTTCCATAGCAACCAGTGAACACATGCAGCTCGAAGCGTGTGTTTGCCTGAAGCCAAAGCTTTTGGAATTTGGATGTAACAAAGTCGCGCAACAGGTGACTGAATAAAGACCCTTAAGACTTCATTACATTTTTGCCCTATACGTTGCTAAGATATAACAAGATAAGTATTTAATGAAGACTGACGCGTTGTGTCACATAGTCGTAAGTAGCCTAATTATTAGTATTCTTACTAGAGAACAGACGAGCACCTGCCCAAAACCTATACATCCCTTAACGTCTTAGATTTTGTGTTTTCTCTATGTTAAAAATTGTATTTATTTATTTATTTATTTATTTATTTGAAGGTTTCGTCTTTCTATCGTCTTTCACTTATGGGGTCGGCATATTGAGTTTCAGCAAGACCTTTTTTTCGGGACCAAGCTTTTCTTTAACCAGACAGTCGCATCTTTTTACAGTTATCTTGAATAAAGTCTACGAAGATTCGTATGTGGTCCATCTAAATAGTGTTTAATATGCGGTACATCTCAGAAAATAATGTCTAACTCGTTTAAGATAAGACAGGAGAAGTCGACCAAAAGTGCGTGGACTGTACCCTCTCTCTCAGACTCTCACAGACACAGAAAGGTGAGTAAACATCATTAAGAGGTGTGTACGATCTCATATATTGTTAGACGATAAAATGCCCTGCTCTTTTAATAAATATTGTAATCTGTTTTACATTGATGTCTGTTAAAGCCATGTTAACATTTATCGCTTAGAACTGATAATCCATCGGTAGGCCATCTGTTTTTTATTTTTTTATTTTTAACAACTATTCATTAGATAGCCTTATTCCAACAGCGACTGTTCAGTTAATAACTAGTACTATCCGAAAAGTGACAAGTAACTAGTAATATTTTTAATAAGATTAGTACTTGAACTTTTAAGTAGCCTGACTAGCCATTATACCATAAGGAAACAAGTTTAAGAAATGTTAAATGGAATAGATACCTAGTTACAAGTTACTACTATCTAATAAATAAGCACTAGTAACACTGGAATAGATACTTGTTACTTGGCTAATTACTACTAGGAAATACACACCTAATGATTAGTTACTGGTACAAATGGACTAGGTAGCCTAGTAAATATTGGAATAAGTACTAGTGTCTATGAATAGTTATTAGTAAAACAAAAAAATATACTCATCACTCTACTTTAAAAATAGCTAACATAAAAAGATGCTAGTTATACCAGCAATAAAACAGCAATATAGTGTCATTTATTTATGCAATTCATATTTATAGTAACTCATTCAATGCGTGATATTAATAAGAGCAAGAGAAAGATGCCTTTTAATAATGTGCTGTCAAATTCTTTTAAAGGTCTTTGAGGACCATCATGGAGGAAATATCCAAATGTAAATAGCATTACAGAGAAGAGAGATGAATGGCATACATAAAGGTGCAGCTGAACTGTGCAGAGAGGGGGACAAAATATTGCTCTCTGGGGACCCTGGCAGAGCTGCGGCTCTGTACACCCATGCTTTTGGAAATCATGCAGGATCCACTGTAGGACACATGCGTGGCCTTGACACAGGTTGTTTGGAGGAGGTGATCTCAACTCTGGAGGCCTGGCTTGATGATGTTTCGCACAACTCAGTTGAGGGTCTGAGCAAAGGTCTTATTGCTGTATTTCTGTCTACATTATGCCCCAATAATATTTCTGCTTCTCTTTATAAAATGGAGTCTGTCCTGCAGGGGACAGGTCATGCCTCGGACGAGATTTTCGCACGATGTTCTGCTCTTCTAGAGAGAAAACAAATGCCCCAACCTGCGGGCCACACACGGTTAGTTCTGGAGTTAACTAGAGCTCTGGCCAGCTTGCTCTCAGACCCTCAAAATCCCAAAGGTCCTCAGCTTTATCTGCAAGCCTTTCATGGAAATAAATCAGAAACTATTAGACTTGTTAAAGAAAGGCAAACTCAACATGTGGAGCTATTAATTAAAGCCTTTTATCAGCAAATGTCTCTGAGATATTCTATTCTTCAGATGAAGAAAGAATCGAGTCCTACACAAGCAAGTGACGACATCGATCCTACTAAAACTGTTGAGTTTTTACTTGCCATTTCACCTAATGACATCCAGGTGAGAGAGCTTCAAGCTGCAGTCTTGTTTTCATCAGGAAAGTTCACAGAAAGTGCAGAAGCTTTGTCGCTGGCTCTTAAACTAGGTGAATCACAGACCGAACATGTAATGGCACCAGAAAAAAGAGCTTGTTTACTGGTGGGCAGAGCAGCTGCTCATTTTTCAGCAGGAGGACGAGCAAAAGAAGTCTGCAAAGACCTGGGTGACGGCTTTGCACTTCATCCGGCAACAGCAAGACAGCAATTCCAGAGCCTTTTCTCAGACAACGGTATAGGGTTGGCTGCTCGCATCCAGCTGCGCCAACAGGCCGAGAAGGGTGTCTTGGAGTTCAGGGAGGCAGTTCTTATGAGGCCTGACCTTCGGTCTTCGAAAGGAGTGGAGTTGTTGGATCCCGTTATTGCTCAGCTGCGAGCTCTCTGCCACTTGGAGTCAGACGGTGGAGGTAGGGAACTGCGGGTGCGTCTGGCAGACTGCCTCCTCTTGCGTGGGGAACATAAAGAAGCCCTTTCCATAAGTAGCCAGCTAGCCGCTGCAGCTCCAGCCCAGCAGAGCTACCAGAACACCGTGCAAGTGCTCAGAGGGTTTTCTCGACTCTTCACTGAGGACCACAAAGGCGCTCTGGAAGATTTCCAAGCGGTTATTGAGCATAGTACTCCTCACCCGCCCAGCTGTGTCCGTGCGCTCTGTGGTAGGGGTGTCCTGCGTATGATGGCTGGCTCACACTACCTTACTGCTCTAGATTATGTTACGGCGAGCCGATTACAGCTGCAGGACACCGCTGTAAGTGTTAGGTGCCTGGTGCCATGGAACTACCGTGGGTTGCTGTGCACTGTGCTGCTGGAACAGGGAAGAGTTATGCTTGAGGGGACTGAAGAACAAAAAGCTGACTCAAATCCTACAGCACAACAAGAGCATGAGGAAGGTCATGCCAACAACAAACAGAGGTACAGTTGCATTTTTCAGATTCTGAATGAAACTTAATTGTCTTGCAATATCTTTCCGTTTGTCTTAAAGTGAATATCCATTTTTCATACTGTAAATTGTAATGTTGTCATGCCTAAATTCATTTGGTTTTGAATTATTAATTTATTTAGACAACATACTGTAGTATAGAATCAGCCATGACATGAAAATAATTATCGGCTTATCAGTGTTGATAAGCACTCCTGGAGGGCCACCTTCCTGCAGAATTTAGCTCCAACCTACCTGACTAGAAATGCTAAATAGATATTTTTAAAGGGGACATATCATGAAAATCGGACTTTTTCCATGTTTAAGTGCTATAATCTGGTCTCGGTGCATCTACCAACCCAGAAAACAGGAAAAAGGACAACCCAGTACCTTTGTTTTGGTAAGCCTTTTTCTGCAAGCATGTGAAAAAACCAGCTGCTCAGATTTCGCTCCCCTAGTGACATAGGAAGGGGATCTTATTATAATATTACTGCCACCCACATAACTGACTGTGTTTATGTGAACTGTGTGTGTTCTTGACAGAACCTTCTGTGTATTTGACTGTTTAAACGCAACAAAAAATGTGAAATAGAAGTTACTCAGAGAAGGTGCTCTTTATTATTATCTCATAATTTGGCAGCAGGTACTTTAAGACCTGACACATGAATACATTGCACTGTTACACATGTATGTGTTTTTTTTCTCAACTGTTTACTTTCACTTATACATAACTGACTGTGTTTATGTATTGTAAATACTCTCCTAGACCGACATTTTGACATTATTTTGTGTGTATTTGACTGTTTAAGTGCAATTAGCAGTGAAAAAGAATTCAATTTGGTACTGAGAGAAGGCTTTATGTGCGTGCACTTTGGGTGTGAGCACAAAATCTGCGGGAATGAGTAAAATTTTGCACAATACACACAATCCCATGCCGAAATTAAAGCCCTGTAACACCAAAAATATTCATCCAGATCAAATGTTTATTTCAGATGCTTTTTTAAAAGACTACAATTGAAAAATGTATATATTATAAAATTCAACCCGCCAAAGTGGCTAGAAGGAGTGATTGCGTTGCATGCCACTGCTGAAATCCACCGACATTTGGCGGGTGTTAATGTCAAGCCCTGGTTGTAACTAACATCTGCAGGACCTTGGCCCTCTTGAAGCAGGATTGGACGCTACTGTCTTATTCAGTCTCCTGTGCTTCCTTCAGGTCTCCCGCAGGTGTGCACGCTCTTGCTCTTCTACTAATGGAGTTACAGCCCGGTGCCGATGGACCCCAGATTCTCACAGCAGATGCTCTATACCAGTTGGGTCGTGTTGAGGAGGCTTACCGTCTTCTTCTCAACATTGAGCACACAGCCCCACGACCACCGATTCTCGCACGCCTTGCAATACTGCAGCTGCATCGTGGCTTCCTCTATGATGCCTATCAGGTGCCAGATTATATTCCTTCTGCAGCTCACCATAGTGAAATCACATTTCAATTATATAAGTATTTCTGTGATAATAATGTATTAATTTTGGTATTAATGTATTAATTTTGGTGTCTTACAGCTACTGAAGAAGCTGATTAATTCAGGAGACACCAGCTGTCTACGTCCCCTTCTCTCTGTAACGTCTTTACAAGACCGAGCACTTCTAGAAAAACATTGTCTCTCTGCTTCCAAACGTATACTGTGTGGCCAACAAGCAGAAAGTGCAATAAGGGAAGCTGTGGCCTATTTGTCCATTGCCATCATGGCTTCAGGTAACAAGGACACATTCAGTAATATATTAATTTACATTACAAAATATTTCTGGTTATCAAATGTAGAGGAAAAAGTGCAAATGCAAACAGGAATTCATTTCACACCACTGATTTTATCTGACTGACGCAAGTTCTATTTGGGAAAAAAAATAGTTTCCTCTTCAGCTCTGCAATTTTCATTTACTTCTATCTGTAATTGATTTCCATTATTTAATCTTGGTTTTTATATTTCATATAACTCTCATAATTACTTAACAGAAATTATATTATAAAGAAACAGATGAAGGTAACTCAGAACACTGCTATTTTCTTAACTGAGTTAACCGATTATTCTTTAGGTGGTGGAGCAATAGATTCCCTGCTGGAGAGAGCAAGATGTTATGCTCTATTGGGCCAATGGAAGACGGCTATCTATGACTTCACTGCGATCCTTAAAGAGCACCCAGACCACGTGCAGGCTTTGTGTGGAAGAGGATTTACTTATCTTATGCTGAACCAGCAGAAGGTGTGGTAGCAAAAACAAAGACCTCCACCTATAGGAAATACCTCCACCTATTTGTAAAAATGTGGTTTGATGGTCATGATTCAGTAGTACATTGCAATAAGGTTAACGCATGCAATAGATATCACAAAATGACAATAAACAAACTTTTAATAATCTTGGTTAATGTTAACTTCTACATATACTAATACATTTTCAAACATTTTTTCATTTTAATTTATATTTATAGATTTACTTAAACTTATTTATGAAATGGATGGACACCTAGGCCTAGTTTCACAGACAGGGCTTAAATAAAGCCAGGATTACACCTTCGTTAAATTAGGACATTTAAGTAACTTTTTTAAATGTGCCTTAGAAAAAACATTACTGGTGTGAATCTTGAGACAGAACAATGGCACTAAGATTTTTCACTAAGATAAGTCACTGCAAGTTGCTTTCAGTTAAGACAGCTCAAAAATGCATTTTAGTCTGGGACTAGGCTTAAGCCTTGTCTGTGAAACCGCACATTAAAGTTATATTTCCTGCATGTTTGTAAACTGACACTGTAATATCAATAATTCACCAGGAATGCACACTAGACATACTAGTTGCCCTTCAGTGTGGTGCTGAGGAGGTCACTCAGAGCATGCTGTCGCTTAAAGACAAAGCGAAGAGACTTGTCAGTGAATGGTTGGGTCAGCACTGTCGCAGCAGCCTGTCAGACACTCTGTTGGCCAACCCTGTACCCTGCCGGGAGGAGCACCTGCGAGAGGCCTTTTTAATTGGTGGAGCACTAATGAACACTGACTGCAGGGAACCCAGGTGGCACCTCCTGTACATAGATACACTACTTGCCAAAGGTAGGGAGCAGTATACAGCATATAGGCGTTAAGTATGTGGGCCAGTAGGTTGTTTATTGCACATTAAATGTGTTAGACAAATTAAAAATATTTATGTTGCACATTATGTCTATGTTAAATGTTTTTTATAAAAATTATGTTTGTAAAGGGGAGGTGAATGCTGCAGGAGCACACCTGAAGCAGGTGTTTGGTCAAGAGCCTCGAGATGTCGCAGCTAAGGCCAGATGGGGTGTCGTGAAGGCCTGGCAGCAGAACTACAAAGTGGCTGTCAACTATCTGAGTGTGGTGGCTGAGAAAGATCCAGAAACTCTAGACTTTCTAATCAATCTCATGCAGTCAGCTCAAAGAAAACGCTTGGCACAGGTAATCACTAGTCGTGTGTGTATTGATATGTTAAGTACTGATAAACTGCACTGTCAGAAAAAAATACAGTACAATAGCTTGACAAATTAGGGTTGGAAAAATAATGTGTTCATTTTTATGATTAATATAGACCAGGGGTGTCCAATCCCGCTCCTGGAGGGCCACTGTCCTGCAGAGTTCAGCTCCAACCCTAATTAAACACACTTGAACCAATTAATCAAGGTCTTACTATAGGCTAGAAGCCTCCAAGCAGGTGTGCTGAGGCAAGTTAGAGCTAAACTCTGCAGGACAGTGTTTGGACACCCCTGATATGGACTGTTCAGTGCATTAAAAAATAATTAATGCACAATTAATAAAGCGTCTATGTTTTGTTCCCTTTGCCTGAGCTACACTATGTTTTTCTCCATTTTCAGAGGCTAATTGCTCACATAAAAATATAGAGAAATGTTTTAATTAATGATTTTACTGTATATTTAGCATGAAATATATATATTTAGTAATATATATAATATATATTTAGCCATGTTGTTTAATTGACAAATGCATTTGTGCCCATTTGTGCGCCCATGGGCGTGCTGGTCTGAAAACGAGGTGTGTTCAGGTGCGTTGCTGTCTTGAGGCAACTGAAAACGACTGTGCAGTATTTTTGCGTTAGTATTAAGAGAGCATTGGTATTATGTGCCTATAGACATGCGTACACTCTGCTTATTACACACACAGGGACGCACAGCAGCACACAAACATGCCAAATATTAAAAATAAAAGGATTACAATGTAAAAGATTATTATTGTGTGCGTAAAGATAAAAATGCTTTGGTGGAATCCGGCTTGTCCCGTAGATGATCTGCTTGCGCGCTTTAACCTCGTGCATGAGCAGATCCGTTTCCTCGCTAGAGAAGCGTTCCGTTTTTCCACTTGCAAATTCTGCCATGTAAATCCGCCATGGCACAAGCACATCTGGCTTTTAAAGGAAATGTGAGATGAGACTCTGATTGATTTATTTCACGTTACGCCCAAAATACACCCATTACTCATTAAGAGAATAGGGACAACCCTTTTAGACCATGCGCCAGCCGCGCTGACCATTTCTCCCATCGTTAAACTAGCTAAAGTGAATTCAGACACATCCCAAGTGCACTTGTGCCGTGCGTTTTAGACCATGAGCTTAGATCGTTAAAATAGGACCCATAATGTTAATTTCAAGGCAGGTTGAGGTAAAAATGAGATGAGAAGGATCTAATCACAGGCAGTAACAACAGTCTATTAAACTTTAACACACTAAACAAAAAACTCTGGGCAAAACAGAATCAGAACAACTGGGTAAAATGCAACATGAACGGACAATGAACAGAACAAATGCAGGGTTTAAATACCAGGGAGTATAATCAACAAAATAGAGAACAGGTGCAAATCATTATAAAATCAATAAGAAACCATGGGAACTTATATAAACACAGGAAACAGAACTAAAACACATGCAAAACGCAACCAAAACAAACACAGACAACCCATTACATTTAAACTGCGCATAAATTACACATTTTATCCTTGAAGACTGAAATTCTATTGTTATTAGTATTGTGCAGCACTGGCCTTGTTTAGTACTTTGTTAAAAGATTTTAAACAAATATTTTTTAACCTTTTTTTTTAATTCTACGTTAATATGGAGATTCCAAGATGTGATCGATTGCGGGTTTTTTTTAAATCCATTCACAGCCCTAGTACAAATACTGTTCTTTTTCTATTTTCTCCTTCTGTATTGATGATGTTACTCAAGGCAAATTCAACTCTACAGTGTCTAATAAAGTGATTCTGTGCTTCCAGGCAGCATCTCAGCAGGCCAGCATTGTTTCTGAAAGTGGTCAGTGGGAGCACGCTTTAGCCCTCCTTACACTAGCAGTGCGAGCGGTCAATGAGATGAAGCTTCAGTACCTCAGGCAGCGTGCAGCCTGCCTGGCCCACCTGGGCCTCCACGACAGGGCCGTGTCTGATTTGAGTAAGGTCATCCAGGGCCACAGTGCAGATGCGAGTGGGGAGCCAAGGGTTTGGGCAGAGGACCTTTGCCGCCGAGGCCGTAGTCTGCTGTTGTGTTCCCATGAAGAGTCTGGCTTACAGGACATTTCTCAAGCCCTGGATCTGCACGAGGGACAGGCTCTGCTGTGTGTGGAGGCTGGTCTGGGAACACAACGCCTTGCTGAAAAGTTCCTGCGCTTTGCCCTGCAGAACTATGGAGAGCAGAAACTTGACAAAGCTTGGCTTCTGACAGAGACCGGGCTTAAAGTGGACAGTGGCCATGTAGAACTGCGCAGACTGAGGGCTAGAATAAAACGAGAAGTCTCTGGTCCATGTACTGTCCACTAGAGATGAAACATACATAAGATGTTTAAATGTGAACCGATAGCGACAGAATGGTTTATGTCTTTGTATTACCATAATTTATGGTTAATCAGGCAAACATAAGAGCAAGAATTTCTAATCATAAGAATGCAGTATTGTAACTTACAGTCTCTTACAATTTACCTTTGTGTAAAAAACATTTTTATACAGTTTTTTTTTGTGTGTTGGAATTTTTAGTTTTGTCAAAATTGAACATTTGGTGTAGCCATGTCTGACATGTACGCTACTGTTTTGTTTGGGGTCAGTATGATTTTTAATAAATTGATTATTTTATTTAGCATGGAGTGACAGTTACCCAAAGTGACAGTAAAGAATTTATAATGTTCCAACACATTTTTATTTCAAATAAATGCTGCTCCTTTAAACTTTCTATTCATCAAAGAATGCTGAAAAAAGTATCATGGTTTCCACAAAAATATTAAGCAGCACAATAGTTTTCATCATTGATAATAAGAAGTGTTTCTTGAGCAGCAAATCAGCACATTAGAATGATTTCTGAAGGATCATGTGACACTGAAGTCTGGAGTAATGTTTGATGAAAATTCAGCTTTTCCATCACAGGAATAAATTACATTTTAGAAAAGTTATTTTAAATGACTGTTTTACTGTATTTTTCATGTCTTGGTGTGAATAAGACACTTCTTTCAAAAACATATAAAAACGATTCCAAACTTTTGAATTTTAGTGTTCGTTCAGCTATTTGTGTTTTGTTTGTAAATGTTTCTCTTCGAACAGTTATGCTGCTTTACAACTATAAAGTAGTTGTCATAATGTATAGCATATTGTATTGTAGTCATGTTTGTTGTAACAAAATTACGGTCAAACTTGTGAATAGCACAAGTATATCGAAATTATATCTGTTTTCTAGTTGGGCTTAGTAGGTCAGTATCTTCAGCAGTTTTCTGATTTGTGGAGGGGACACGGCGTTGTTCATGGACTGTTGAAAAAGCTTCAGTCTTGTGGTTCTTGTTAGGATGTTTGTCCCCCAGCCCTCAAAGACAATGTCTACTCAAGTTCAGACATTATAGCTGGTATCGTCATTCTTGGAAGAAATTCCACCACTCAGTAAACCACAACTGTCTGTCGCCTCTTTGTACACTGTCTCGGGTTATGTGTCTCACATCCACTGTGTCGTCAGTCGTCAGCAAGTTTTATGAAGTGGCTGCTAGGTGTCTGGTGACACACCCACGTGTGGGTGAGTTGTGAACAGTTAAAAGCTAAAAGAAATCCAGTAGCCTATATGACAAATTGTTGCACCTTTTAAATGTGTGAATGTAGATTTTGGTAAAAACTAAATACATACATTACAGATTCAATTCTGACAGCTGTATTTATCACTGCGTCCACAAGAGGGAGTACTGCCTCAGGTGATCTTGATGCAAAAGCCTACATATCTTCATTCATCCAGCTCACAAATTAACATAGTGAATTAATGACATGGACTGAAAAAGAAGCGGAAATTCTATAGTATAAAGACCATATATTTACCATATATTTAAGAATAAGAACCCATAACTCAAAATATAGTTCGACTGAGAAAAGGAGAGATGCGATGTGAAATAAAAATACAGAACTAGGAGAGAAATCAATGCAAATACTTAAGTGCAAACGTCATTGATAAGACCCGACTCAAATAAACCGTTTATTCATTAATTGTACATTACTGTTTATGAACATCAATTTTTTTTAGGATATCGGTCTGTTCCTAATAGCCTACAAATGTATCGTTTAGTTACAAAGACTCGTAATATAGGCCACCACCCGTGTACCACTTATGAAAGTGCTTTTATAGCGTTTTTTTGTAATTTTAGGCCAGGATGTTCATCTAAAATTTTATGTGTTCCGTGGAACGATGGCATGTTCTTTCAAGTGTTGCTCTTGCGTCATTTGAACGTCATCGCTCAAACGTAAACACGGAAGTAACAAATCCATAGTGAATGAGCCGAGCACTCCAGTCTTCTGAAACAGAAGCTGTCAGCCTAAATTGTCTCTGTGTTTTGTTTTACATATGTTTACATATGTAATCAAGGGTCAAGTTTGTATTTATACACGTAATCACGCACATAACCTGATTCAGGATCAAGGAGTCCGATGTGAGGTGTTATTGCGTTGTTAAAGCGCGCTGGGAGCTCGATATAAGGTAACGCATGAAAGCACAAAACCCGTCCCTTTATATTTTATCAGATAATATCACACAGCGTTTGATCTGTTTGCAAAAAGACAAGTTCATTTTAATGTCTCTGCCATTCAGATTCACAGTATATTGTTTGTCACTGCAAATTTTTGATTTAGCATAAATACCATGCTAAAATGCCACTTTGGACTTAATAATTTACTGCAGTCTGGTAACCAGTATCTAACCCATCATAAAGCCACACTGACCTTTATAATCCTGTTAAATTAAAGGAAAGACAAACCTATAAAGCAAAGTCCCAACCACAGATATTCAGTCTTAGGAGTTATGCATGGTAAGATGTCAAATGCTAGACTATTTAATATTTAGATCAAATTATTATGTTTGGCTAGTGTTTACTGATTATTTGGTTGTAGGAAGAATGAAACTTAAAAAATATTAAGTCTATGTGTTGTTAAATCTGCAGAGGTCTGCTATAATGCCTTCGCCTGTGGATGTTATCGTGGTTGGAGCTGGCAACAGAGGAGAAAATTATTCTGACTATGCTGTGATTTATCCTGACCGCATGCGGGTATGAATTGTGTTTTAATCTTCACATCGACAGTCAGCAACTCTGTTATTTATGAATAAAAATAACCATGACTATAACTGTTTCCTCATAGGTAGTGGGAATTGCTGACCCTAGAGATTTTGCTCGAAAGAAGCTTCAGGCATGTCACAAAGTAGCTGATCAAAACACTTTCAATGGTATGTCTAGCTTCGTGTCCCACCTTTTTGTTACAATAAAAGTGTTGCATGTGTTTCTTTTTGAAGAACATTTGTTTGCTTTTTGCATAGATTGGCGTTGTATAGCAGAGAGAGAGAAATTTGCAGATGCTGTATTGATCTGCACTCCCGATCGTCTTCACAAGGTTTGTGTTTGGTCAATGTTCACAGTTTTTTTTTTTTTTTTTTAGATCAGCATGGTGTGCTTAGCAAATTTTTACTTGTTAATGAATGACATAACTTGCACTTCAAGTTGTCTGCTGTGTCCAACCATTGTTTTGTTCTTCAGGACCCTGCTGTGGCTTTAGCTAAGAAAGGCTACCATGTATTGCTGGAGAAACCAATGGCTGTAAGTGACTTTTCGCCAAAAGACTCCATGACCGATTCATTTAAAACAGCTTATTCATTCAGGAACAAAGCAAGTGACTGACTTTATGAATGGGTCATTGAATCATTCACTCAACTGATTCTGTCCAAATGCGAATTCATTCAGGAAGGAAACATCACTGTGTGTTGCTCTGAGATGCACAACAGTTCTGCTGTGGCTTTGGTTAGATCTATTTTCGTTGGCAAAAACAGACAATATTGTGTCTAAAATGAAAGAAATTTCATATTATCTTCTTGGTTTTTGAACTGTTGTATAAAGTCAGTATCACATTTGCAATCGTGCTGATATTCGGGAAAACAGCATTCTTGCTTGTGTAAACTATAAATATAAAAAACAAGAAAACTCATTCAGGGGCATTATCTTGAATTTCGGGGACATTCCATTTGGTGGCGTTTTTTTGCCCCAAGCCACCGTTAATTTCAACCCAGCATATACCATTATCGTAAGGGTGAAAATGATCCACTCATGGGTTTATGTATTGGTATGCATTTTGAGAAATGTATGGGTGTGCATGCAGCCTGGGTTCCGGAAGTTAAAGTCCCAGGGACTCTGATATTTCAGTGTTCTGCTTCTGGGTAAGTCACACATTGAATTGAACAGATTTCTGCATAGACTAGAGTATGGTGGTCATATCTTTACCTTCCAGACATCAGTTTTAAGGGTTAGTTCACCCAAAAATGAAAATTCTGTCATCATTTACTCACCCTCATGTTGTCCCAAACCTGTATGAGTTTCTTTCTTGTGTGGAACATAAAATAAGATTTTTTTTGAACAATGTTGGTAACAAAACAGTAGCTGGTCCCCGTTGACTTCCACAGTATGAAAAAAAATACTATGGAAGTCAGTGGAGACCAGAAATTTTGGTTACCAACATTCTTCAAAATATCTTCTTTTTTAAAAGAAACTCATACAGGTTTGGAACAACATGAGGGTGAGTCTTTTTCTTTTTCTTTTTTTTTTTGTCGGGATCTGTTAATTGTTTTAAAAATTAAAATGCAGTTCATACACTGCATACATTATTTGAATACACTTCTATTATGTTTTTAATTTCTGAATTAAAATTCATTTTGATATTTTTGGGGGCCATAAAGTAAAAAATAGTACAACTGTCCTGATATCATCATGAAGAAAAAAATCTTGTTATAGTTTATATTATTATTATACTATATTATTATTACTATTAAGTAGTTTTGTCATAAACCTTTATTATTATTTCTAAATTAGTAGGTTGTGAAATGTCATGTGACAAGATTCTAATTTTAAATAGTTCACAATATTTGCAAAAACTTACTATGTGAAATTTTGTTATATATAAAATATTTATTATACACCATATATATTAAGTTGGAAAAGGTGTAAGGAAATTTTATTAATAGTTACACCACAACATTTTTAGATTTGCTAAAAGTAAACTTTTCTTGAAAATAGTATTGTATATTAGGTTTTCTAAAGCATATAAAACCATCATTACAAAGAGTACATAAACAAGATTTTTCACTTTCATACTATATTTCATTGATACACAATCATTTGTGGTATTGTTCGTGATTTGTGTATGATTTTATTTTATTATTAAATTAAATAATATAATAATATTTCTAAGGTTACAGAGGAGGACTGCACAGAGATTGTAGAGACTTGCATTCAGAGTGGTGTCATGCTCACGGTGTGCCATGTTCTCCGATACGACCCAGTCATCCACAAAATAAAAGTAGTTGCACTTTCCTTTAAATCCTGATAAACAATTATATTAGTTATAAACATTTATACTCAGGCAAAAGTAAACATGTACATTTTTTTTTTCTACCGTTCAGGTGCTGATTGACAGCGGTGTAATTGGAGATGTCATCCACATTCAACATTTCGAACCGGTAGGATGTGTTTAAATAAACTTGCAGTGTGCGTGTGCTGCGTGCAGTGTCTCTTTGTGTTGTGTCAGCCCTGTCCTTTCTGATAGGTGGGGTTCTATCATTTTGCTCACTCCTTTGTCAGAGGAAACTGGAGAAACGAGGCAGAAAGCTCTTTTGCTCTGTTAGCCAAATCCTGCCATGATTTGGATCTGATTCATCATTGGGCTGGTGGACGAAGGTACACTTAATCTAACATGACTTTCACACATGTGATAGAGCTGAGCTGAAAAAAAAAAAACAATAATAGTGAATAGAGATTAAGAATGAATGGAATGTCTTATCTTCTTTTATCAGTGTTTCTCTATATGTTCAGGCTGATTGCATGGGATGGTCTTTTTTAACCTCATGTTATTGGGTCACTAATATGGAAAAGGCTCTCAAGTTTTAGCTCCGTCCTTTTGCTCCTGCCTTTTTTTTACACTCCTTTCCACAAATATAACTTTCAGCTTCTTCGTGTATTAATATTCATAACATTTTAAGGTAGATCTTAAGGTTTAGATGGTGAAATAATAGTTTTATTTTACAGGTGTGTAAAAGTTTCATCATTTGGGTCGCTTAGCCACTTCACAAAAGAGAACAAGGTTGGGGTTTTTATTATTACGTAATATTATTTTTTATCTGTTAAATGAAAAACATTGCCAATAAATTTCTTAATTATTTCACAATTTTCCTAGCCGGCAAATGCTGCAAATCGCTGTTTAGACTGTCCTGTAGAGGGGGATTGTGCGTATTCTGCAAAGAAAATCTACCTGGATCGAGTAAAAAGAGTAATGTATTTATGTACACACCAAAGTTTATGTACATTCCAAAGTTTGGGATCAGTAAGATGTAAATGGTAAGAAGTTAATACTTTTATTCAGCATGGACACATTAAATTGCTTAAAAGTGACAGTGAAGTAACATTACAAATGATTTCTATTTCAAATAAATGTTGTTCTTTTAAACTTTCTATTTATCAAAGAATCCTGAAAAACATGTATTACAGCGTTTTTACAAAATTATTAAACGTTTTCAACTGTGATAATAATCAGAAATGTTTTTTGAGCAGCAAATCAGCATATCAGAATGATTTCTGAAGGATCATGTGACACTGAAGACTGGAGAAATGATGCTGAAAATGCAGCTCTTAAAATATATTCAAATATAAAGCATTTTAAAGTGTAATAATATTTCACATTATTACTATTTTAAAAGGTTAGTTCACCCAAAAATGAAAATTCTGTCATTTATTACTCACCCTCATGGCGTTCCACACCCGTAAGACCTTTGTTAATCTTCGGAACACAAATTGTGATATTTTTGTTGAAATCCGATGGCTCCGTGAGGCCTACATAGGGAGCAATGACATTTCCTCTCTCAAGATCCATTAATGTACTAAAAACGTATCGAATCATGATTCGGATCGCGTGTCAAACCACCAAACTGCTGAAATCATGTGACTTTGGCGCTCCGAACCGCTGATTCGACACGCTGATTCATAACGCTCCGAAGCTTCCTGAAGCAGTGTTTTGAAATCGGCCATCACTATATAAGTCGTTATTTTGGTTTTTTTTGGCGCACCAAAAACATTCTCGTCGCTTTATAATATTAATATTGAACCACTGTACTCACATGAACTGATTTAAATATGTTTTTAGTACATTAATGGATCTTGAGAGAGGAAATGTCATTGCTCCCTATGTAGGCCTCACGGAGCCATCGGATTTCAACAAAAAATATCTCAATTTGCGTTCCGAAGATTAACGAAGGTCTTACGGGTGTGGAACGGCATGAGCGTGAGTAATAAATGACAGAATTTTCATTTTTGGGTGAACTAACCCTTTAACTGTATTTATGAACAAATACATGCAGACTTGATGAACATATAGTACTTCCTTTAAAAACATATGTAAAATATCTTACAGACCCCAACATTTTTTCAAACCTTCTTTACTGTGCTTTTTGAAGTTTATAATTATATGATGTATATAATACAAAAATAATATATACTTTGTCTATTACATGTTATTCATAAATCAGGGGGATGTTGGCTGGCCAGTTTCAGTGATTTGCAAAAACTCGGTTCCTGATATTGAATCCGTGACTGAAGCCCTCAGAACAGGACCTTATGGCCGCTGTGTCTACGAATGTGACAATGATGTGTGCTCAAATCAGGTTGTAGAATCTCATACAGTATATACTTGCTTGTCAGATAATCAGTAATGATGTTTCCTGTCATTAACAAAGTATATTGTTTTATTATTTAATTCATTTATTGCAGGTAGTGACCATGGAATTTGAAGGAGGCTTGACTGCCGCATTCACCATGGTAGCATTTACAGAGGAAATATGTAAACGCAGAACATCTATCCATGGTAGTAAGGTGGGACTTCAGGCTCATTTATGTCAACATTTCAGCACTTTGATGACTGTAAGGGGGTGTAACACCTATTTGTTTATTCTCTCACAAGGGGGAACTGTCCTATGATGGATATGAGATCAAAGTGTTCGACTTCCTCACTAATAGGACCACAAAGCACACCGCAGACATGAGAGTTCCAGGCAACTTTGGTAAAGGGGGTCACGGGTCTGCAGATTATCACCTTATCGACTCCTTCATTGCAGCTGTGATGGTAAGACGATAGATCTGTAAGATCATTTTTCTCTGTATTTCTTGTAGAATCTGAGTGATTTGATCATTTCCAATGCTTCTCTCTTTCTTAATATAGAATAAGGACCCAACTCTGATTAGGTCAGGTCCTAAGGAGACATTAGCAAGTCATAAACTAGTGTTTGCGGCTGAACGTGCCCGTTTGGAAAACAGAGTTATGTTCTGTGGGAATCCACGTGATGGCGAGAGCAGATAAATGTATATGAGCACATTGTGGACTTGTTTTACATTCCACTACATGTTCACATTCTCTTTGTTGTTCTAGATGTCACTTACAGTCTTACATTGTGATTTATTCAGTGATTTTAGAAATTGTCCAAATGTGATAAATGTAGATTTTTTTTTATGTAATCGTGTCTGCTTTATTCAGAAGACTTAAAAAACAGTACATGTTGAATCATGTTTCTTGCATTTAATGTGACTTAAAGATACTTGAATTTATTTGTGTAACACCTAATGTTTTATATTAATATTTATCTAGATCAAGTTATGTGACCATGTATTCAAATTAATCATGTGTAATTATTAATTACCTCAATAAAAATAATCATATTTTGTCCGTTTTGTTCAGTTTGAATGGATTTTTATTTTGTTTTATTATTTTAGTAGCCATCCAAAACTTGAGAAAACAAAATATGGATTTTACAGAATCAATGACAATTAAAGTGCAAATTTTCATCTTCATATTCTGTTTATCTTTCAGAAGTTTCCTCCGATAATGGTCTTCTGTGTTTGTACAAAAGATGCATAATCATTTGCGGTCATGCAGTGGACTATGAAAAAGGCTCACAGTCAAATTAAGTGATTGTCTGCATATGCTTTGAATTTATATAAAGTTTTTTAAACATCAGTATTTTTTATGGAATGAAAACAGAATATTTCTTAAAAGGGTTAGTTCACCCAAAAATGAAAATTCTGTCATTAATTACTCACCCTCATGTCATTCCAAACCCGTAAGACCTTCGTTCGTCAGAACGCCGACTCATTTTTGTCCGGCTCCTGCATCAGCTTCACATGCAAGCATTGTGCTGGTCATGTGAACAGCGTGGGCCAATAAGGAGTCGGCGTTCTGACGCAGAACCTGGAAGCGCTGAACGTAACAGTGTAGGAGAATGACAGAAGAGAAAAAAATGTTGAATAAAGTCGTTATTTTTGTTTTGTTTTTGCGCACAAAAAGTATTCTCGTCGCTTCATAAAATTAAATTTGAACCATTGCAGTCACATGAAGTGTTTTAACGATGTCTTTACCTTTCTGGACCTTGAAAGTGTTGATTATATTGCTGTCTATGGAGGAGTCAGAGAGCTCTCAGATTTCATCAAAAATATCTTAATTTGTGTTCTGAAGATAAACGAAGGTCTTACAGGTTTGGAACGACATTTTTGGGTGAACTAACCCTTTAATTTAGACCATTTAGTGCCATATTTTAAAACAATGACAAATGATCATTGAAATATATTGAAATGTAAATGCTGATGACGTGATAGTGAAATTGTCTATAGTTATATAACAGCCATTTTTTACATTAGTCACTATACGTAAATGGCATTTCAGACTGAGGAGAGGTGGAGTGTCACAGTGAGTTGAAGGGTGTCATAACCTTGCAGTCTGTCCACACAGTTCTCAACCTTATTAGTTTGGTGACTTTGTGGGTTGGTTATCTTACTTGAACAGATTACAAGAGCACTGCATTTGACATTCATGAAGGTAAAAAACCTTTATGAATGTCTTTATAAACACTATGTACCACCTTTAAAAATGCTCTGTAAATAGCGACTGTTTTACAAAACATTTTGTTTTCTTACAAAAATCATGGTTGAAACACGAGCAGAATGTTAACTTTGTTAATCATACACTACATTCAGCAGTGATGCATTAAATTGATCAAATAATGTTACTATAATGTTTATTTAATGTCCTTTTCAAATAAATATTCATTGAAGAATCCTGAAATTAAAAAATGTATCATGGTTTCCACACAAAAAGGTTTAAGCAGTATAACTGTGTTTAAAATTGATAATTTTCTTGAGTTTCTTGAGCAGCAAATCAGCATATTAGAATGATTTCTGAAGGATCATGTGACACTGAAGACTGGAGTAATGATGCTGAAAATTCAGCTTTGCCGTTTCAAGAATAAATTACATTTTAAAATATATTCAAATAGAAAATATTTTAAATTGTAATAATATTTCACAATAAATGCAGCCTTCGTGAACACCTTAAAAAATCTTACCGACCCATTTTTGAATGGTACTGTGTGTGTAAAACCATTCTTATGTAAATAACTGATTTCAACTCAATGGATGTATAAATGATTTACACAGAAATTAATGGTTGAGGCAGAACTGAAGTCCATACAGTAGTGCTCATGAAACATTATTAAATCTCTGTCCTAAGCTTTGTGGTTAAGGCCCTGTTGAAGTCATTATTTCTTTCTCTTGTATATAGAGCCAGGGGATGAATCTTGGTGCATTTTAATATCTCTGCCCTAACTGACTCACAAAATGTCAAATAAATACTCTCTCCTTGCCACAATGTCTAAAATACAGGATATACCACATTGCGTCACTTTGCTCACTGGCCACTTTTCAACAAGCATAGTTTCGTTATGACTGTGAGGGAGGGTGAACAGTGAACTCACTGGTTGTGTAATGAATCAGATGACGACTAGCTCCCACCTCTAACATGAGCATTGCACAGATGGATTTGATTATTTAGCCAACAGAAAATGCTCTTTTTTTTTTTTTTTTTTGCTATGACATCTGAGGCCAAAGCAAAGAACAAATGATTTCCATTCGAAACCAGCATGCATCATCATGAACTCAGCTTGAGAACCTTGTGACTCATAAAATACAGCTGTTGACTCAGACAAAAGCAGGCTTTTTATCCTTTGGAAGTACAATTGCATTCTTACTGAGCTGTGTGATATGCTTAGTTAGTTATCTAGGTTTTGTGATGTCACTAGGATGTGCTAAGGTGCATATTGCACACTCAAAGTTGCGCACCTATTTTTTCATCTGGATTTTTATGTTGATTAAAATCTCCAGTCAGGTTTGGACATATTCATGGTTTCTAGTGAGCACAAAAGTCATTCAAAACCTTATTGTGAAATTATGTTTTTAAACTTAAAATGGGTTGCTCAATAATCCACTCAAATGGCTCTTATCATGTTTTCTGTCATAACAGAGTTAAAACGGCAAACTATCCATCCAGAAGTATTGTTTTTCTTGTGGTCAGTTCGGGAAAGCAATGTGTGTTTTCTGAGTAATTGGTTAATGGGAGTTAAAAAGGTTAAGTATGGCAAACTATAAGCCACAGGAAGTCTAAGTAAAAAAGAACTCCATAATTGCACATGGCCTAAATCTTTGAGTCGCATCCTGAAAGTCTCTGAATGACACTCAAAATCTCTTTTCTTTTGATGTATGTAGGTCACGCTGATGGAATCAGGAAAAAAGTCAGGCCTGGAACTGTTACTGTTCAACATGACTCTGATATGGTGAGTCACAGGATGTAGCTTGTGAGGTGAGTGTTGGCTGAAAAACGTGGAGGCAGCAGCAGCCTCCTGGATTCCAAAACAAGTTCCTGGCTGGGACCTCAGAGGAAATCTGTAGGACTAAATAGACAGACCGCTTCCGTATTTACAACCGGATACTCCTTTCCACACATGACTAGTCACTCCCTCTCACTTTTTAATCTCTTCTGGCCTTCAGTAAGGGTAAAAACATAAACGCTATATGGTATTGTTGTTATATTTAAAAAAAAAAAAATAATTTTAAAATAATGTTTCTTATGCTCACCAAGGCTGCATTTATTTGATCAAAAATACAGTAAAAACAGTAATATTGTGAAGTATTATTACAATTTAAAAGAACTGTTTTCTATTCGAATATATTTTAAAATGTAATTTATTCCTGTGATGGCAAAGCTGAATTGTCAGTATCATTATCAAAATGAAAATTACCCCAAGCTTTCCTCACCCCCAAGCCATCCATCCATCAAAAACATATTCCATACGGTTCTGAGGGCTTAATAAAGGCTTTCTGAAGCGGAACGATGCGTTTGTGTAAAAAAAATAATCCATATAACAAGTTGTGAAGTAAAATATACCGCCTTCCGTATTCAAGTTACGAAGAAAGTGTAAACTGGCGTCACGTCAGTTAAGCTTTTTCCGTAAGTTGAATAGGACAGGCGTAGGACGTAGCGTAAGCTTTTTGAACTGCTAGAGTTTTACACATTCTTCGTAATTCTTCGATATTGTTTTTTACACAAACGCATCGCTTCGCTTCAGAAGGCCTTTATTAATCCCCTGGAGCCGTGTGGAGTATGTGTATGATGGATGGATGTGAATGGAGACACTTTCTTCAGCTCATACTCGTTTAATGCTTACTGCCATTATAAAGCTCGGATGCGTCAGGATATTTATTAATATTTCTCCGATTGTGTTTATCAGAAAAAAGAAAGTCATATACACCTAGGATGGCTTGAGGGTGAGTAAAGCTTGGGGTAATTTTCATTTTAAAGTGAACTAATCCGACTTTTGCCTCAATAAACACCTAATTTACTGTTTATTAACAGTTAGTAAGGTAGTTATTAAGTTTAGGTATTGGGTAGGATTAAGGGATGTAGAATATGTTAATGCAGAATAATGCATTAATATGTGTTTTAAGTAAACAGTCAGTTTCCTAGTTATATGGATGTTAATAAGCAACTAGTTAAAGGAATAGTTCACCCAAAAATGAATATTCTATCATCATTTACTCACCCTCAGGTTGTTCCAAACCTGTATGAATTTCTTTGTCCTGCTGAACACAAAGGAAGATATTTGGAAGAATGTTTGTAACTAAGCAGATCTCGCCCTCCATTGACTACAATAGTATTTTTTTTCCTACTATGGCAGTCAATAGGGGCGAGATCTGCTTAGTTACAAGCATTCTTCCAAATATCTTCCTTTGTGTACAGTAGAACAAAGAAATTCATACAGGTTTGGAACAACTTGAGGGTGAGTAAATGATGACAGAATTTTCATTTTTTGGATGAACTACTCCTCTAATAGTGATAGTGTTACCGAAATCTTTTGTACCATGTTTTACCACTTTTGTCTTAACTGCCACTTGACCAATTTAACGCATCCTTGCTGATTAAAAGTATTAATTTCCTTAACAAAACTTACTGACACCAAATTTTTCGAATAGCATTGTAAATACTTAAAATAAACACAAACAGTATGTGTTTCTTAATATTTCTGCTTTTTCAATGTCAGATAAAACTTAGCTGAGTTGTTGCTGGTCATGAAGGGTGACAATATATCAGGTCATTTTAATGTGTTTTTTTTTTTTTTGTGATTGCTCTTATTACTTTAGTTTACTTCACTTTACTTTTATTTGCACATTTTTTTAAATGGTGATCTGCTGCCTTGGTACTAATGTAGATGTCCTTTAAAGCACAACATTAATCTCAATGTTTTACATATAAAACAAGTGCTTTTTAGCAGTCAAAACACATGCTCCAAGTAACCAAATTCCTTATAAATGATCCACAGAAGTTTGTTCTCTCTTCTTATTCCTCAAGATCTGCCTCTTTTGTATTACTCTCTGAGTCTGAGTCTCTGGAGCTCAGCCTAAAGAAAAAAGGCACTTTTCGAGGAGATTAATGTGCTGGTCTTTTCTTCACATACTGCGGAAGCCTCCCCTCTGGGTGAACAAACCTCATGGCCTCTCTGTTGCCTGGAACCATGGGTAATTGAGTGACCCGTCCTTCTATTGCCGTATCCCAGGCAAACAGCAGTAATTACCTCTTTCTTTTCTACGGTCCAGCCTAAATGGCCTTTCATAGTTTCTGTTACCATGAAATCATTTGTTTTTTGTCCTCAAATCATTTGCTACTTCCTAGCACACTTATTCAATTAAATGACTCCCTTTGTCTCAGTTCCCTTAGCATCCTGGGAAAGTGTGCGTGACTTGAGAATGGATGCCCTTGTATTCCTGTGACTGGAGCTCAGTGTTTGTGTGTGTGTGTTTGTCCCAGACTCCTCTTGAGAGTGGCCGTTGTGATTTTTGTAAGCTAAAGTACTTTAATGAAAGGGGCAATAGATAAGCATTTTGCCTCATGTTTTTGTTATCTATATAATACAACCACTTTTTGAATGAGCAGCTGCTTTGGTATAAAAATACACATCTATACTTCCGTTTGCTCTTTGGTCCTGCTTGTCGTGGTTGATAGTGCCGCACTTACTGTCCCCGCAGCTGCTCTCGCTGCTCAAGGTCACATTCAAGTGACTCAGAGACATAGGAAATTGATCCTCCTCTCAAGCAAACCTGCTCATTCATTGAAAAAACTCCTGTGTAGATTTAAACTTCCTTTTCATTAAATTTTAAAAGCCTAATAATATGTTTTTGTATGTTAACAAGATGTTTTTTGTAGTCGTTGGACTTTTGTGTGTTTTGCAAATGGCAGTCTGACACATCCCAACAACCTTTGTTCAATACCCAGAATATGATGAAATGCAAATATTTCTAAATCAACCTTTGGGACTATTTAAATGTCCAACTTTGGTACCATTTGTCTTACAACATATCCGGAAAGTGGGGCTGTTTTCAGCATGCATGAAATGACAATGAGTAATACTTTTACAGCATTAATCCTGGTTAATTTTATCATCTACATATACTATGTATAACATTTTAAGTTATTTAAACAAAAATGAATAAACAACCAACTATATATGTTATGTATGTATTTACTATGTGCAAAAGTTTGGGGTTGGTAACATTTTGTAAAAAAAGTCAATTTTGTAAATGCTCACCAAGGTTGCATTTATTTGAATGAATACAGTAAAAAGTGTAATATTGTTAAACATTATTAGAATTTAAAATAGTTTTTCATTTCACCATTTTAAAATGTAATTTATTCCTTGATGCAAAGCTGAATTTCCATTTCTCCAGTGTTTGGTGTCACATGATCCTTCAGAAATCATTCTAATATGCTGATTTACTGCTGAAGAAATATTTATTATTATCAATGTTGAAAACAATTGTGCTGCTTAATATTTTGTGGAAACCGTGATGCATTTTTTCTGGATTCTTTGATGAATAGAAAGTTCAAAATAACAGCATTTATTTGAAATAGAAATCTTTTGTGACATTGCAAATGTTTTTACTGTCAATTTTGATCAACATAAAGGGGTAGTTCACCCAAAAATGAAAATTCTGTACTCACCCTCATGTCGTTCCAAGCCTGTGAGACTTTTGTTCATATTCGGAACAAAAATGAAGATCTTTTTAAATAAATCTGAGAGCTTTCTGTTCCTCCACTGACAGCCTACGCAACTACCACTCCAGTGGTTTAACCTCAATCTTACGTAGTGACGCGAGTGCTTTGTTTGCGCTAAAAAACATAATTCCTCACATTATTTACAAAATATTGATCTGCGCGTTCACGAGAGCACGATGACTCATGCGTGATGTGTTGACGTGAGAGCAGATGTTGTCGCGTGAATGTGCGCCAGAGATATTTTGTAAATAAAGTGGTAAATTGTTTTTTTTTAAAGCGCAAACAAAGCACTCACATCGCTTCATAAAATTGATGTTAAACAACTGGAGTCACATGGATTACTTTAATGATGTCTTTACTACCTTTCTGGGACTTGAAAGTGGTAGTTGCGTAGACTGTCAGTGAAGGGACAGAAAACTCAGATTTCATCAAAAAGATCTTCATTTGTGTTCTGAAGATAAACGAAAGTCTTACGGGTTTGGAACGACATGATGGTGAGTAATTAATGACAGAAATTTCATTTTTGGGTGAACTATCCCTTCAATGCATCCTTGCTGATTAAAAGTAATTTCTTTCAAAAAAAAAAAAAAAGACTTGAATGGTTGCATATAACAACAATAAAGCTCATCTGAGCTTTATTGCTATGAGCTATAACAATATAGTCATTATCATATTCTGAGTAGGAAATTGTGCATCCATCTAACGGCATCCTTGAATTTCCTCCTTTCACTAGATTGTGTACATTGTGTGAGTGTGTCCATACACAGACATGTAGCAGTACAGTGGTGCTATGGAGTGACAGGGGCAGCCAGTGTGTTTGCATGACACCGCCTTTCGAGTGAAGCTCACTGCTGCACTTGGTTACAAAGAGACTTACTCATAAGAAAAAATGCAGTGGGTGATCTGAGCCACCATGACCCATTAAAACAACAAGAGAGAAAGCTACTCAACAGCCCTGTCAGGTTCCTCCACCTAAACTAACTCAAGTCGATCATGTAAAAGGGGTAAAAAAGAAAAAAAAAGAAAAGTGATGGTATATTTGACAGACTACAAAACAATGTCTTTTACAATCAACAGCTAAAACATTGATAGAAAAAACAACAATACAAATTTTATTTTGCACATCTCATATCCAGAGATCTCCTCCCATGCTATAATGTAATTTCCATTCAGTTGTTTTCCTTTATTGCTCTTAGAGATAAAGAGTATATCTGGAGCACGTAATCAGGACAGAGGAAATACTATCAGTCAGCGGGCTGTTCCTTTCTCTATTGCTCTATAGAGAACATGCAAAGGATTCTCAAGCTGCCATCATTCATGTTGTGGAGAACTCAGCCGGAACATCCAGAACAGAGGGTGAAAAGATGTGTACGTCAGGGGAAGCATTCTGTGAATCGACAAAACATGCACTGAAAGCAGTCATCCTTGTAAAACATTTGCCTTGCAGTTTATGGCACGCAGTTCCTCAGTGTACACCAGTGTGCTTCAGATAAACTAAAATAGTGGATATTTTGCATCAGGAGATAGCATTCAAATATAGACTTCCTGTAGAAACGATTTGTGGTTTTCAGATATTGCTCTGCACTGTGTTCGCCTACCTGGGAGCACTTCATTTTGACCACACACCCACAGCTCATTCCCAGAAAGGCCCAATATTCCAGATAAGCTGTTTCTCAAGGCTGATTTTGGGGTTGTTAGAAGGCCCACAGGGTGCCTATTGTTCATGGCTTTAACGGGAAGTTGGTTAAATCTCAAGACTATGATGTTGGATACTGCTCACAATTGCTTGTAAGGTTATATTGTGCGATTGCAGATTTATATGCTTACATTACAGCCAGAGTTGTTATTGTTAAATAAAACTATTAAAAATCATTTTCAGTAACTAAAATAACACTGAAATAAGTTATAGATATTAGATGAAAAACTTTAACAGAATTAGAACTACAGAACTAGAACCTTGGCAACTAACGGAAATATATACATTGTGTTCCAAATGATTATGCGAGTGACATATCAGTAGGATTTTAGTACAATAAACATTCAGATTTTAGTTTTTCAAAGAAAGTGTTTGTTTTATTTCTCATATCTTTTTAAATAACTGGTATCAATCTCAGACAGGTTTGGTAAGTAGTTTGCCAGGTCTTCTTAGGTAAACGGAAAACCTACGTGTTCCACATTATTAAAGGCCCACTGAAGTGCCTTGGAACACGCAGCTTTATTCACTGTGTTGACGTAATTTCCAATGAAACAGGAAGACAGGGCGGGATATATCTAGAAGCTCCTCCCCTTTTTTCAAAATAGCCAGTTGCCTAGATCACAGCTCAGCCAGAGCCATTGAGCTCGTAAAACCCAATAATCTCTAACTGTTTCTCCACCATATTGCTTTAAAATATAGCATTGTTTGTAGAATTTAAATGTGTCAGAACGTTTTGTGGTCTGTGCCGACTCGCGCGTATGATCCGCTCTGTGCTCTTGTGTCTCTGGACCGGAGCAGACTGTGCTCGTGCTGCGGCGGTTCACGTGACACTAACGCGAAAACGGACTTCATTCGGGTCAATGGAATCGTTCCCTATCCCCTATATAGTGCACTATGTGCCATTCACCATATAGGAACTAGTAAACGTATGAACAAATGACTGATTTCAGCCGTAGCTTCAGCATCTGTTTATAGTGTAGGAGGAGGCGGGATTTCAGATTCTAGAGAGCATTTGATTGGACAGAAGATTTGATGAGAAGCTGAAGTCTGCGGTGATGTCATGAAAATCCAAAAATCCTCATTTCAGCGGAACTGAGAGACTGTAAGTTTTGAATGCTTATATCTCCTAAATGCGAATTTTGTCATTGTTTTGGAACACACCAGCTTATTCATAACCTTAAGGCTAACATATTCATACTAAAAGCTAAAAAACTTACATTTTGATTTCAGGGGGACGTAAGCAAATCACAGTTCTCATGCAATATGGGGAGGAAGAAAGATCTTTCTGAAGATGAAAAGTATGAAATGGTGCAATGTCTTGCAAAAGGCATGAAAACAACTAATATTTTGTGAAATAGAGATTGTCAAACTGTCTAAAGATTTGTGAGTGATTTAGAGCACAGAAGAACCTGGCCAGATAATTAAGGCTTATTAAGGGAAGTTTCTTTCAAATGAACTGTATTAAAAGGGCAGCAATAAAAAAAAAGCCACTTGAGCTGCAAACAGGTATTTGATGCTGCTGGAGTCTCAAGAACATCTCCATGCAGACTGGCAGTTGTGCATGAAGTTGCTTTTTGACACCCTCAGAGACCTTAAATGGACCTTCCATCTCACTTTCCAATATTCCAGCCTAAATCATCACCCGCTAGCTCCTTGCTGACATTGCATTCTTGTTGGAACGGGGTGGCCACTCGCCAACCATCCAGAAATCCATCCATCTGGACCATCCATTGCAGCACAGTGAATATAACTGTTTAAAAAGGAGCCTTCATGTATTTCTAAACTTACTGTAATGGAGAGGTTCTTGAGACTCCAGTGACTCCAGACTCTAGCTGCTCTTTTAATACAATTAATTTGTTTGAAAGAAACTTCCCTTAAAGGGGTGGTTGATTATGATTTCACTTTTTTAACTTTAGTTAGTGTGTAATGTTGCTGTTTGAGCATAAACAACATTTGCAAAGTTAGGATGCTCAAAGTTCAAAGCAAAGGGAGATATTTTCTTTTAAAGAATTCTCTGTTTAAGAACTACAACAAACGGCTGGTAGGGACTACAACAAAAAATCCTTTTCCCGGATTAGTGTCATCACTAACCCTAAAATTTACATAAACCCCGCCCCTGAGAACACACAACAAAGGGGGTGAGGCCATGTTATTGCAATACAGTAAGTCGTAAAAACAAATGCAATAGCATGTCGTAAAAGCAAGATGACAACATAAGTTATAACCGTAATTAAACTAAACTATACCTGTTCTATCTTCATGCAGAATATATTCTCTGGCTCTGTAGGATCTTACAACAGTTCCCACATGAGTGATTTATAGATTATCATGACAGAATATGCTAATCAATGACTTTAAGATAGTTAACTTCACATCAGCTACATAAATTCATCAACTAACCATTCAGAAACATCCTGTTGCATTCTACATGTTGTCACTTCTTCTTGAGTTTCTCCATCATTGTCCGACTTTGGTTTGAACATAAAAGGCTGAACAGTTTCTGACATTTTAAGTGAGTCTGCGTGAGGTAATCGGCACTGCTAACAAGAGCTCTTGAAACTCCGCCCTCTTCTTGAGAGCAGCAGCTCATTTGCATGTAAAGGGACACACGCAAAAACGGAGCGACAAACTTAACCTGCTATTAAAAATTATCTGTGGGGTATTTTGAGCTAAAACTTCACATACACACTCTGGGGACATCAGAGACTTATTTTACATCTTGTAAAAGTGGCATTATATGACCCCTTTAATAAGCCTTTATCTGACTGAAAAACTACTTAACAAACCTGTCTGAGATTGATACCAGTTCTAAAAAGATATGAGAAATAAAACAAACACTTTCTTGGAAAAACTAAAATCCTATACTGATATGTCACTTGCATAATAATTTGGAACACAGTGTAAGTTTTAAGTCAAGGTACTAACATTACTAAAATAAAAATGTATTAAAGCTACATGGAAATATTAAAAAAAGTAATAAAATACTATAAAATACTGTAATAGTATATAAGATAAAAATAACACTGATCACAATGAAGACTTTATAGCGGATATAAAATTTTACCATTATTGTCACTGATTTTAGCGATAATTTTAGTTCACTCCTTCCTGATCAATAAAACCATAACCATTTCCTGTTTACTTAGATGACGTAGGGATTGTGTGTTTTCTGTCACCTTCCTTATTTAAATATTTATAAACTTCCTGCCACAAAAAGGCAGTCATGAATGATGTAATCGTTTTGTATAGTGGATGTTGCAGTATAATATAATATAATATAATATAATATAATATAATATATAAAGATTGTCTGTAAACAATTATATTATTATACAGAAATATTCCTAGAGGAACTGTGGGTCAACTTTGATATAGTTATCTAAGGACACTGTTCACATGGGATGCATGACACCAGCAGCTGTGTGGGACCAGGGACAGGAAATGAGTTGACCCTCTCCTTGAGAGATCAGTCCCCCTGTGGCTCCAGCCTCTCTCAACAATCATCACAGGCTTCAGGGACACAAACAGCACAGCACATCAACATGCTGCTGAGGGGGTTGTTTTTCCACAATGATTTACAGTTCAAACATTCATCTGTTAAGTTAGCATGCTGTATTCTTAGCAATGTGATTGCGACTCTGTTTCCCATACATGATTTGTCAGAGTGATTTATTCATCCACCCTTCAGAGTGAATATATGTATGTCTGAGTCTGACTGTTTTATTCAATCTTATTAATGGGTTATGTAAAGCCTCCTTCTGCGACTTGAATGGACGTGATTCATCACACGTTGTATCCCTTTTCTGTAATAGCCCTAGAGTTGTTTGCGTTCTGGAGCAGTGATTCAAAACCACACATCTCCATATGGAAGAAAGATCCAGCGGAAACGTGCAACCTCCACAGAAAATTCCACCCTCACACTCCCACTTACAACGCCCACATGCTATGACAGCTAGACATGCCCACGTGTACCTCCCTATTGCAACTTGTGCATGGGGAAAGTTTAAAGAAACATCTTTACAGTGGTTTGGATTTGAGCAGTGTTGCCAGATCTTTCTAGAAAAACAAGCGACATGATCAGACAAAACAATTGCAAAATAAGTGACTTGCCTCACCAAAAGTGACCCCAGTTTTTGCATACCGCATATTTCTTAATATAATTGATCTGATTTATGCGAAGAATTGCATCTTTCTGAAAATAAATGTTTATGACACAGTTACAAATTTAAGTTTCAGTTTCATTGATGATGACTAAATCTCTCACATGAAGAGACGAGTCGATACATTTCGACTTCGATCTTAAAATTCATTCTTTAATATTTATTTATCATGACAGTTCATTTGAATCATAGGCTTCAAAATGGAAAAATGAACTGTGTCAGCAAATAGTTAGAAGCTATTTCTCTTGCTCATCTTAACACAATCAGAAATTATAAAGAGAAACATCTGAAATTTCACACTGAATAATGACCAAGAGGTCATTTTTGGTTACGCAATTGTATTCTGGAAATAATCCCAGAAAAAGGGGCAACCCTACTGCCCATATTTGGGCTTTATGAAATAAACGAGCCTAAAGTCGATTATAAATGGTAACACTGCATTTGAGCCAACACAACATGCAACATAATGTGAATATTACTTCATTGCTAGTTTATCTCAGTGTCTTAATATAGCATTTATATTCTTATCATGTGAGACTGGAATTTGTTTTTTATAATATTTTTTCCAATAAAGGGAATCAGGGAGTATTAAATAATTTAGAACATATCTGAACCAAAGGTGTTGCTTGTCAAAAGCCCTATAAAAAGTTGCACTAAACGGCGCCTTTAAGACAGTGGGCGGAGCTTACGGTCTGACGTGAACAGTCCTTATAAATAGTTTCCAGCTCGCAGCTTTCCATGATGAAAGCGACAAGTTGAGAGGCAGAATCTTCTACTACACGTGTGTTTTGTTTAATATATTGTGGTGAATGTTTTATGAAGATACGCGGGATTTCTAACAGCACTCGTCTGGCTATACTGGATATAAGAGAGCATAAATAAACACAACCCTACGAAACATTTAACCGGTAAGTAGCTAAGTATTTTAAAGTTGCTTATGTTTTTTTACACGTTTTAGAGAAATATGTCAAACTGTTCAGTGCAATTCACACTGTGTGCAACTCTTTATAGGCTAATGGTTGTTCTTTGGACTGAAATATACAGTATAAGATGAGTCGCACCTGAGTCAGAAAGGGTTTGTCAGTGGGTGTGTTTAAACAGATGTAGAAAACCTGTCCATATATCAGAATGATCTTTATATTCGCAGTACTGTAATGTCGTACTTTACAAGCAGCCCTGCGTCACCCCAGAGAACTGTTTACAAGACAACAGCCAGTTGAGTACGAGCTGTCCCGTGTAGTAGTAGTAACCTAGTTTATCATTTACCAGAGTTGTCTGAACTCTTGCACGTCTTCTGTAGTAATTCATCTCCTGTTGGCGAGTTCTCCTGACGTCCTCGTGCTCAGATCATTCTGCTTTTTTGTAGGTCTATATATTTTCTTTCTTTATATTTTTTTCCCCCATAGGTGTTCTTATTTATTGCTTATAGCCTGTCATGTATGCCTACTAATTTGGAGGGGATGGGTATCTCTTTAGTTATTAATTACAGAAGTGGGAGTGTTGTCTTATGGGCGTTAATGATATATTATTGCATATATTATTATTATTATGTAATTCCATAATTAAGGGAAATAATTAATTAAGGTGAGGTAAGATGATGTATCAAAATATTTTAAGGTAAAAAATTTGTCTGTGTGCAAACACCAGCAAGAATGCCGTTGTTCAGCATGGGAAAAATCAGCATGGATATAGTTATATAGTAGTTAGTAGTATACATTTGTAACTGTGTATATATATATATTTTTTTTTTCTCTCTTTCAAGGAAAATAGATCTAAAAGATAGAAGAATTCTTGAAACAAATCATATCTGAGCACCAGAGCTATATATATATATATATATATAATATTAATATAAAATATATATATATATATATATATATATATATATATATATATATATATATATTAATATAATATAATATGTGACCCTGGACCACAATCAGTCATAAGGGTCAATTTTTCGAATACAATAGATACAACTATTTGAAAATCTGGAATCTGAGGGTGCAAATGAAGTCCTTAGCAATGCATATCCACTCACAAAAATATTTTTTATATATATTTATGGTAGGAAATTTACAAAGTGTCTTCATGGAACATGTTTAACTTAATATCTTAATGATTTTTGGGATAAAAGAAAAAAAAAAAAAAGATAATTTTGACCCATTGGATGTACTGTTGGCTATAATATATATATATATATATATATATATATATATATATATATATATATATATATATATATATATATAAAAAACACAAACATTTTATTATTATTCATTTAAATTCAGATAGGAATCACTGTGTGTGTGTGTGTGTGTGTGTATATATATATATATATATATATATATATATATATATATATATATATATATATATATACACACACACACACACATACATATACATGCGCACACACACACACAGTGATTCCTATCTGAATTTAAATGAATAATAATAAAATGTTTGTGTTTTTTATATATATAATATATATATATATATATACACATACACATACACACACACACTTTTATATATATACATACATACATGCATATGTATCTCCTCAGGAAAAACTAGTTCTGTCCAAATAGGACCTTACAGTGAAAGCTTAATTTTGAAACCTTCTGTAGTGTTAGTTTTGAAGATGTAATTTGCACCACTGTACTATTTGGCATGTTGATGCTGTTCCTCTCAGTAGTGGATCAGTGTGTCCTTTGGCTCCTCTCCCAGTCCCTGCTGGTGACGTCCTACCTCACACCTCTTTAATGCCTTTATGGCAGGGGTTTAACCTCATGGATAAGAGCTGCCTGATGTTGAAAATGCACAGGCACTCACCCCAACGCAAACGCACAAAGAACCATTTGTGCTTTAGCGTCGCATCTGCATGGAGGTCTTTACTGGGAGAATTGACGATTGTTGGTTTCTGCCTTTCACGGTTCTGACTGAGGCAAAGCAGAGGCAGAGCATGTGATAAGTTGCATAATGTAGCCTGCATGGGTATTTCATTGATTACATTCTGACTTGTGCCCGAGCATTCCGGCACATTTCTCACTGAATGGTTTTGTTTTCTAGCACAGATGCTTTATTGTGTTTTGGTGTAATGTCTTAAAGAACTGTTGCATCACCGCAGCTTCATAGCTGAGCTGTTTGTTATATCTTCCTGCCCTTGTAACTATGGAAAAACTGCATATTCATCTAAAGGCACATGTGGCTTTTACAAGACAATGCATTTCTTCCAAGAACTGTAGTGTAATTATTGTTGTTTTTTTTGTCCTGTTTAAATGGGTGATTTAGATTGACATAAATTGCTTCAAGTGGAGATTCTTTTTGTCCGCACAAATGATTACTTTGCAAATGCTTGAAGAGTGATAGTTCCTTTTTGCTATAAGGCCAGGTTTCACGTAAAGTACACTACTGTTCAAAAGTTTGGGTCTGTGTATGTATAGGCCCATATATATTCTCACAATTTTCTTTTTTTTTTTTTTTTTTCTTTTTTTTTCTCACAATTGTGAGTTTACATCTCGCAATTCTGACTTTTTTCCCCCCTCAGAACTGCATGATACAAAGTTGCAATTGCGAGTTGTAAAGTCAGAACTATGGGATATAAACACGCAATTGCGAGAAATTAACTCGAATATAAACTCTCAGTTCTGACTTATTTTCTCAGAATTGTGAGAAACTTGCAATTGCGAGTTATAAAGAATATACAATTCTGAGGGGAAAAAAAGACTGGAAAAAAAGGAAGAATTGTGAGATAAACACGCAATTCTGAGAAAGTCGCAATTGTGAAGAAAAAGTCAGAATTGTGAGAAAGTCAGAATTGCGAGTTTATATCATGCAATTTTGAGGAAAAAAGTCAGAATTGCGAGAAGTCGCAATTACCTTTTTCATTTTTAATTCAGTTGCAGAAACAAGCTTCCATAGTTCAGTGTCACATGATCCTTCAGAAATCATTCTAATATGCTAATTTGCTCAAGAAACTCTTCTTTTTCTTCTCCTTTTATTATTATTATTAATTTTATTGTCAATGTTGAAAACAGTTGTGCTGCTTAATAGTTTTGTGGAAACTAATGCTTTTTTTTTTTTTTTTTTTTTTTTTAAGAACTCTTTAAATACAAAGTTCAAAAGAACAATTATTTGAAATGTTCACTGTCACCTTTGATCAATTCAATGCAATCCTACTGACTCGAATCTTTTGAAAAGTAGTGTATATTATACATATTAAATTTAATTATGGGAGGGTCAATGGAAATTTTAACTTCAACTTTTAATTTGTAATGGTCTTTTTTTATTTTTGGCTTTTTTTCTTACCAAAAGACTGTTGCATTAACAATAACCATTTTAAAATGACTGAAAAAGTGGCCTAATTAACCCTCCTCCCCCCTATGCAGGTTTTCCCATTGCTGTTGGAGAAGTGGAGCACAAGAGTCCTGTCTTGGTTAGCCATGGCTGTATTATGACTTCTGCAGGATCAAGAATAGTGGAGACCCCCGCAGGCCTGAACTAGCCTCCACTCTCTTAAACATTATGGCCACAGCCCAACCATATTGGGATCAACACCATGACCATGACACCATGGATAAGTGAGTGTGAAAGCAGTCCTCAGCTCAACCGACTTGTGTATCATGAGAGATGCTTCTCTAGTTACCAGATTTTGACGCTTTCCATTTTTGTGTTTTGCAGGCTGTTTTTTGGATTTGGTTCGGAGTCCATGGATCACAGCTTGAGAACGTATCAGCAAAACTCTGCAAACGTGGGCTTTGAAAGTGAGTGAGTGCTTGATATTTAATTATATCAGCTATATCACAGTCTGGTGACCCTCTGTTCTTGGAGCATGTTGCGTATGTTTCTCAGGAAGCGTAGAAGGTTATAGGAAGTTGTACGATTGTCTGATAAGTGAATCCTTTGATAAACTCACTATGTTGAGGCTGGCACCATCTCAGGAGATAAAGCCACTGAAATGAAATTTACGACAACATTGAACATGTTTGTCATATGGTAGTGGTCTGTGCTTAAATCCTCATTTTCTTTTCTGTATTTTTCTTCATAGGAAGGACATCTGGCTCCTGTTCTCCTCCGTGTCTGTCTCCCAAGACTCCAAATCCTGCACAGCTGCTGTTTTCCTCCCAGTGCCACCCACCTGTAGGAGACCAGGTGGTTCCATCCTTACAAAAACTGTCTGTTTATGAGAACATACCCCCTTGTTCACCCAGGAGAACGACAAAGCCTCTCCCTCCCCTTCCGGACATAGGCGACCTGTCCTCTGATGAAGCAGAAGACAACGAGGTGGAGTTTTTCTCCATCACCTCGGAGAGCCAGTGTCTGGTGCCTAAAACCTCATCCTTCCAGTACGGCTTGCCAGGGAGGCGCAGTTTTCGGGGAAATGGTCAGATAAACTTTGCATATCATGAAGGGCTACAAGAACATCAGAATCTTTGTGGAGTGAGGCCTCAGTGGGAGCAGGCGGTAACGCAGAACCAAGACAGACCCCAGCGACGGCTATATCGCTCCAATTCTGGCCCTGCCGGATCCTTCAAGGCCACCAACTTCAGGCCAACCAGCTTTCACCATTCTCCCCACAGCCACCCGCAGGAGAAACCCGAAGTCCCACCTCGCGTTCCAATCCGCACTCGCCACAGCGAGAGCACGGACAGCAGGCGGCCATCAGTCGATGACTTTGATATGGACAAACCTCCTAAAGTTCCACCCAGGGAGCCCATCCCTCAGGTCATACCACGTGCCATTAGTCCAAAAAGTCTCCCGATTTACGTCAACGGGGTAATGCCTCCTACTCAGAGCTTTGCTCCCTATCCGGAGTATGTCAGTAAGGCTCAACACAAGCAGAGCTGTGAGGGCTTGCCGGCTCCTCGCAGCCCCTGTATTCTGCCCATCATGGAAGATGGGAAGAAAGTCAGCAGTACACATTACTTCCTCCTCCCTCATCGGCCCGGGTACTTGGACAAGTTTGAAAGGTTTTTTAAAGAGTCAGACTCATAGTGATTGAGCAGTTAGAATCTGAAATTGTTCCCTTGTTTAAAGTGGAAATAAGGATGGCCGGATATAATGGATATGTTGTTAGACTGAACTGATTCTTCAGTGTTATGAATTACTAGTCTGTTTATGGGTTAGACAGTATGTCCTTGGACTACACACGGAGGAAAAACAAAAATAATTGGTTTACCACTGCTGGAAATTGCAGAGCAACTCTGTTAAGTGTCATTTAAGTGTAGGGCTGAACGATTAATCGAAATAGCAAAATTACTTGTCAACAAAAGAGAAGATTTAAGGACTAAGGACTGCCATAAAAGCTAGATGGTTTAATGTTTGAAAATTAAGACAACTATATGTGCACAGCAAACCTGAAACTAACTTTAATTGTATTTTAAAGCTAAATTTTTATCAGAAAATCGTGCTGCCCTATGTATTGGTGTCAATGTTTTTGTTGTTGTTGTACTATTTCCTTACTGTATGTTAAATTAGAGTGTACAGTATCCTTTTATGAAGGAATAGGATGAACTGTGTAACCTGAGTATAAGCTGGTCTTATGATTTTTTTTTTTTTTTTTTTCTTTTTCTTTTTCTTCCACTCTGTAATATGGTTTGGTAAAGGTGAATGTTGGTTTTCCTATTAAGACATTAAGCACGAACAGTATAAATTCAGATATTGCTGAAAAATGTCAACTGACTAGTATTCGCTATAAGAATTCCCTGAATTCCTGATAATTAAAAGAGCTGTCAACATTTATTGGATCATTTTATAAGCTAAGTCAAGGTCTATGCCATGCGTTTGACAGCAGTGAGAAGTGTGGTGATCAAAACTTCTTGTCTACTAATATAGTGACAAATGGAAAGGACTGGGCACAGGGGTTAGTATTCTAGTCTTCATAAGAAGATTAATCCATACTTTTTGTTCTGTCGCTTTTTTTTTCCATTCAGATGTGACACAAATGAATCCATTTGATTTTTATATATATATATAATTTTTTTTTTTTTTTTCTTCTTCTTAATAAAAATGGTACTTGCAGTTTCATTTTCATCTGTTACAAGGGTAGAAATGCCAATGCCTTGCTGTTTGGTGTCAAAATGCAGGACACTGGTTGTAAATGGGTAGTTGGTGAGTGGTATTTTGCTGTATTTTTGTACTGTTTACCATGAAGTTGCTTCATTGAAGCATTTACCACAAAGGAAAATTATGAAAGGAAGTCATGGAAGCCCATGACTGGTCCTGGTCTTGTATTTCATGTATTTCTCACCAAAAGTTGAGCACACTTGTTTTTGGTTAAACTTTTTAATCTTGACATTTATCAGACCAGTAACTGTTTACGTTTCCAGCTACTTATGTTATGTCCATCCAACAAAATGACTGTTTTCTGTGTGAAGGCTAATGTTAACTGACTTTGTTTCATCCGCTGAGGAAACGTGCACTTCTAAAATGTACAGTATTGGTGTAGTTTTTCACACCAGACTATTTAAATAAAGTAACTTATTTGTACACAGATTTCTTGAATCATTTCAATTGCAGTGTGTTGAATTTATCAGCTTTACATTTAAATTTACCAATCAGCATATCGAAGGGCTGAACCGAGATGCCAACACTGTATACAGTATATGATCAGTGAATGATATAGATTTTTCTTTGTTCAAGCCAGTTTGTTCAAGTCAAGCCTGGCACCTGCATTGTCTTATCGGTATGAGAAATATGTTGAGAGGTGATGTCAGCTTTATTGTGATTGCTGTGTCTTTATCTCTGTGCTGTTTGCTCAAAGCTGTTATAATGAGGAAACTGCCAAGCTTTTGGAACTTCAGCCTGAGTCACTTCCTTTAAAATACCACCGCATCAATGTGCGAAATGTTACAAAGAAGTGGAAGATTTCTAAAGTAAGCTGCCTTCAGTGAGTCACTACTGTCGTCTATCTCGGGTTTGTGGTGTGGTGAACTACCAAAATGAGTGCTGTTTCCCTTAATGTAATTGTCACATTGTGTGTGTGACCACATAACTACCAAAAGATATTGTATGTATGCACATGGATTTTATGGTTAACTGGTGTTAACCGCCTTCGTTTAAGTAATAACTAAATATGAAAGCTAAACGTTTATCATTCTATAGCACGTTGCGCCATCTACAGCTCATTAGCAATAGAGTTTTGAATTATGGTGAGCCTTACTGAAACAGTCGAACAGCGCCATCTCTTGTCCTAACGTGATGTGTGCGGAAAAATGGGTTTCCTGCTTAATCCTGTTCTGACAAGCCATTTGTAGCTTCTACCGAAAGGTGTTACACCACATGCCTGTTTGTTTGCAGAAACCAAGTGGTCGTCCACACCAAGTGTAGGCTATTTGTAAACTTATTCATCTATTTTATGTATTTAGTAAGTTTAATTATCATTTAAATATTTATTTAAATGTATTTTATGCATATTTTAATTAAGCATTTTACATTATTATGTATGATATTGAACTCGCATTATACTGCATAAAGTGTAAGCATCCTCCCTTCCAACAGACGTTCTCAGAACTTTGGCTAAGGTTCTGGAAACATTCTTCCAGTAACGTTAGTACAACGTTCGTTCAGTTTTTTCAGGTCTTTAATTATGTTCTTAATACGTTGGCTCAAAAACATTCTTTATACATCGTTCAGGAAATGTCTTTCCTGAAACGTTTGGACGTTTGTCTAAAACTTTTGAAATCTTGTTTCAGAATGTTCAGAGAACAATCAAAAGTAACATTCTCATAATGTTTGAAGAATTAGGCTATAAAATGAAATGTTTCTTTAACGTTCATATAACCAAGAAAAAACTTTTGTAAAACATTTTAAAAAACTGGACGTTTAAATCGTTCAGAGAACATTCAGAAATATCGTTTTCATAACTTAATGGGAACATATAGCTATATAGGTTTATAGTGCATTTGTCTCCAAGTGTGGGTATCTGCAGGTTGGAGTAAGGGGCGTGACGAAAGATGTGGGCGTGGAAGGTGAAGAAAGGGGGCGTGGTCACAAAAGCTGTCTGTCAGGGTATGGGTGGGGTTAGTTTATGTTGTAGCAATAGAGTACCTCAGAGATGACGTGTTTTTGTAGGCCAACCCGGAAGTTAGCGGCGCATGGGTTCCCTCGATCGAAAGCCTATGCATTTTTCCTATAGACTTTTGGAAAATCGCAAAAAATAAGCTCTGTGTTTAACAAAGGGTTATGACACTTACACGTTTTGTCTATCAAGATAATCTTTACAAGTTAACACAACATTTACACATTTTGAAGCCTAAATAAAGTCGTCAGATATAAAAAGCTAACAGTAGGCTATAAACGGACTACAGCACACCATGGTCGCGGATCAACATCACCACCACCAAGCTTCCTCAAACTTTATTTAAAAAAAACTTTATTTAGAAACATGCTCGCTGATTATGATCTGCGCTGTGTATGAATACTTATCAACTTTTTCATGAGAAATGCTGTCCAAATGTCCTGTTTGTCATGATGACGTCTAAAGTCCCCACCAAAGGAAGTAGTCCCTTTTAGCAATCTTTCATCTCTGAGGTACTCTATTCACCTTTCGGCACGCCCATTACTCCGACCTACAGCTATCCCTGTCTCTTATCATGTTTGTTTTTGAGTGTGCCGTGACAAAAATATGAAGAGATCGGCAATTTTGTTTTATATCAGATAGCCTACTGTGAGTTTGTCAATACGAATGTTTTTCTTTAGCAGACAAAAAGTGGAAGACCAATTTCGGAAATTATTACTGCTTCCTCTCCTGCAAAGAATGTAGCAACGCTTCTGCCACCGATTTTAGTGTGCAATGTGCATGTGTTTCAATGCTTGTAAACATGACTGTTTGGATTGAGATTTGTCTAAGGCTAAACTCTTTATCTCCGTAATCACTGTAATTGGACATTTTCACTAAAGCATAGCTGTGAATTTCTACAACTGCAGGCAGCACCCATGACTCAAAGTTATTTCGCTTGATTCTACATCTACGCCGCTAGGTGTCAGCAAATAAAACTGAGTAAGTTTAGGTGATGCTGCAGGTGCACGTGGTTGACATACCATGCACTTATCTGCGTTGGTTTTCAAGTAGCCCCTAGCCTACTCAAGTTACGATACTTTTGAAGGACATTCTACGATCGAATTAGGCTTAAAGGTGCTCTATGTAAGTTTTTGACTACACTAAAGCATAAAAATACCATAATATGTTTGCAGATATTTATTAAACATGCTGAGTTCACATACTCGTTTCTCTGAAAACCAACGCTACAGCCAGTAATTTTACTTTGAAAATTTCTGTTTTTGTTTTGGTCTGTGCAAGATCACACGTTGCCAATTTACTCAATAGTATTTCGCCACCCCAGGTTGCCAGTTGGCGGAAAACACATGCAGCGAATTGCAGCCATGGAAGCCAGCGAACAAACTGGGTCAGAGAACGCAGATTCTACCCGACCTAAAAAGCCTCAGCATCCATCTAAAAATCTCTATGAACGGGAGCATATTAAAACGCGATATCAACTCATCATAAATCAATAAATCAACTAATTATCTTACAGTGTGTAAGTCTCCTCGCCTTCCAATGTCAATTGAGCTCGCTCCTGTTGCGTGTCTTTAAACTGGCAACCCGCGTGATAGTCGAGTCTGAGGAGGAGGGGGCGGGGCAAACAATATTTTGAATTTGGACTGCAGTACCCATTTCAAACACTAGCTGTCATTCTTACATAAAGCGCCTTTAACTGTGCTTTTGTGAAAGTCCACGCTTAAAGGGATCCCGTGGTATTAAGACTTGTATGCGTTACTAGATTTCAGTTGTACCAAAACATACAGATAAAAAGTATCAAAGGCATCAGGGCTAAAGTGAAGAGAACAAAGACGCGGATCTTTAGGAAGTTTTATTCGTCCACATTCTTCACAACTTCCCATTATTTTCTCCTCTTATCTTTAGTAAAACAGTAAAGACTTACATCGCTTCTCTTGTGGCTCATCGACTGAAAATTACAACCAAAAGCAGCACAATGTGGCATCGTATATTATATTCCGAGTTGTTTTGCGGTAAAAATAGCAACGGGAGCCTCAGTAGCAACCATTTGACGTCATCGATATAGAACGCACTGTGCACCTAAACAAAATGGCGCCCCCCATTGTCCAAATATGTCATGGATTTTTTAAATAACGTAAATCTTTCATGGGTTTTCTACTATATATTTCAGTAAGAGACATCATTTACGTTATATCACACGGGACATTTTGTTGTGTGTATATCAGTAAGTTGAATCAAACCTCCAGGTACAAAGATGTTTCTTATATGTAGTTGTAGTTAATGTCTTAAATTAGATTATTTTTGTGAATGATATTATACCAAACTAAAGCTGTTGGGCAAATAAAACAAAGGATAGCTATATTATTATTAGGCTATAAGTTGTCGTTTGTTTTAAAGTTTGTAATTTGTGTTTGTAAAATTTGTAAAAAGTTTTTTCTTTGTCTTTTGGCCAAACAATAGTTTGATTCTTGTTCTCATTCTCTTCTTTCATGTTGCATGTCCACTTCTTGTGCAATCACAATATTATTTCTTTTACTGTATTCAGTAAGGTCACTGTGCAGATAGATGTATTTTTTTTCTTTATCCAGTAGATGGTGGTAAAGCATTGTTTTGTATTTAAAATTCTCATGCTGTAGACCAGGGGTATCCAATCCTGCTCCTGGAGGCCCGCATACTCTCTTGAATAGGTACTTATTTTGAATCATAGGATGGTATACACCCTTCAGAATCTTGCCGGAAGTAGTTGGCCATCCGGGTACTTTTTGCCTACTCTTTTATGAGTACTGTGAACAAAATACTTCTTACAGTGGACATCTTTTGTCACATACTGTTTTTCGCCTACTATATAGTAGGGAAGTATGTGATTTCGGATGCAACCAAAGTCTTACCAGGCATACTAGAAACTTCCAGGTAGAAGTGTTGAGGGAATCTGGAGCTAAACTCTGCAGAACAGAGTTTGGGCACCTGCTGTAGACTGTTAAAAACAATGCTAGGAGAAGAGTGACTATTAATAAAGTTGAACTTTTCACAAAGCATGATATAAAATTATGTTTTGTTTACATTTTCACAGAAATCTTTCTTCTTTAACTACAATTTTAACACTGACAATTTTTAACCTATATTTGTCTGCTACAAATGAGTGAAAATCAGCTATAGCTGCTTATCCATAATGTTTGTAAATTAATATTAAGTACAAAGAGTGCTGTTGATACAAAAGTTATAGTGATTTCATCCTGTTGATAATTTAAAATTGGCCAAACTGATGGTGTTAATACTCACTTTATGTTATGACTCTCTCTGTTCTCACATAATCAGACTTAAAACAGTTTAATCAGAGCAAATGTAACTTAATTATAGCTATATGGCCATGCAAGTTCCACAATAAATACAAACACTATTTAGCATTGATGTACTTAAGGGAAAATTCTAAAAGGGAACATTCTTTCATCATTTACTCACCTTCATGTACTTCCAAACCTGTATGACTTTCTTTTTTCTGCTGAAGAGAAAAGAAGATATTTTGAAGAATGTTGGGAACCAAACAGTTTTGGTTACCATTGACTTCTATATGGAAAAAAATCTCCATACACAAACAAATTATACAGGTTAAAATGACACGAGGGTGAGTAAATTTTCATTTTTTTGTAAACTATCCCTTTAAGGCACATAAAACTCCAAGGCCATGTGTAGTATGTATACATGGATCTTGATAAAATGACTAACATATTAAAATTATATTTACATCACTGATGGCGAACCCCTAGACTCAGTGGAATAGTCACATTTTAATTGCCAATGCATCAATCATTTGAAACTTTTTAATACTCTAAAATATTTCTACGTTGCACTCTTTTGGGAAATTGACATTAAGACATAAAAATAAAGCAAAGTCAAAGCATGCAGTAAACAGAGAAGCACCAGAAGCAATCTCACTCTGTTAATCACCTATTGTGCCAAATAAAGACTGAAGATGTTATTCAACCATACAACGTCATTATCATGCATTCTGTTTGTGTGTGAAAAATCTGCAAATGAATAGAGACTTCAGATAATTATTTAGCAAACAAAATGCATCTTGCATGGTGGATCTGCAGTTCTTGATCAACAAAATGCAGACATTGATCCCGGAGGTGGCTCAGCCCCGCATGAAGGTCTCATGCTCTTCTGGATTCCAAGGCTGTCTGTTCCAGTCATAATCATCTATGAACAAACAACTTAGAGATGCTGGGATGACCTGATAACACTCTGAAAAGCGCAAAAAATACACCACCATACTAAATTAGATATGTTTACAGCGCCTGTGCAAACACAAGACTGTGTGTTTAGTTGGCTTGTTCGCAAAAGTTAGTTTTATTACACACAAGTCCTGTCTGATTGCTATTTTCACATTGCATCTGGTGATTTCTGTCTTTACAATAAAGTGATAAATTGTGATTGTGATTAGTAATGAGTGCTGCTTTTTCAAACAAATGAATATTCACACATTGTATTGAATGATGGGATTATTCACTGTCTCGTGCCAAATATCTCACATTTACAATTTTTAAGGTTAGTCAAGACTGTAAAAGTTTATTTTATTTTATTTTATTTTACAGTCCTGACTGATATCCCAGAATTAGAATTAGTCAAGACTGTAAAAGTTTATTTTATTTTATGTTCTTCTTCAATTATTTTATTTTATTTTATTTTATTTTATTTTATTTTATGTTCTTCTTCAATTTTATATTTTATTTTATTTTATGTTCTTCTATTTTATTTTATTTTATGTTCTTCTATTATTTTATTTTATAATCCTGACTGATATCCCAGAATTAGAATTAGTCAAGACTGTAAAAGTTTATTTTATTTTCTTCTTCAATTTTATCTTATTTTATTTTATTTTATAATCCTGACTGATATCTCAGAATTAGAATGTCAAGACTGTAAAAAGTTTATTTTATTTTATTTTATGTTCTTCTTCTAATTTTATTTTTTATTTTATTTTATTTTGTTCTTCTATTTTATTTTATTTTATATTATATTTTATTTTATTTTATGTTCTTCTATTTTATTTTATATTATATTTTATTTTATATTCTTCTATTATTTTATTTTATAATCTTGACTGATATCCCAGAATTAGAATTAGTCAAGACTGTAAGTTTATTTTATTTTATTTTATGTTCTTCTTCAATTTTATTTTTTATTTTATTCCATGTTCTTCTATTTCATTTTATTTTATGCTCTTCTATTTATTTTATTTTATTTTATTTTAAAATCCTGACTGATATCCCAGAATTAAATGAAATGAAATAATTTTGAGATATTTATATATAAATAGCATCTACCATAACTCCCATCTCTAAAATAAGAATTACAGCCTACTTGAGTTTTGGGGAATTTGGGAAATGTTCTTCTTAAATCAGATTATCAATTGAACTAGCATTTGTGTTTCAGTGTTTGGCTGTAACCTCCATGCTGCTGAACAGTGAATGACACCAAATTGAGACAAATTTTGCAGAGTAATTTGATTGGATTCATTGTCGATGCCCTGTTTAATGCATGCCAACTCACTCAGACTAATTAGGGTAAAAATGAGGATTAAATCAATGTTTAGGCTTTCTAGACATATTGATTTAGTTTAACAATCATGTTTTTTTCTTTTATCGTTGTTACTATGACTGAATTTACTCTGCGTTATGTTTAATCATAAAAATTATAACATTGACAAAAAAATCTGTGAAATGAATAGATTTTAACATCCAGGTTCTTGTCTTTTCAGTCTTGGCCTTTTAAAAAGGAACTTGAGTGGTAAGGTTGGGGAAAATAAGTTGTTTAGATGTTTCAGTCAAAGGTTTTTAAGTTTCAAACAGGAACTGATGAGTCATTTGATAAAACTTGGACACCAGAATATCATACATCCTTTTAATGCCCTCGTTTTTTTTTTTTTTTTTTCCCATAACTCTTCATATGCCATTTTAAAAGAGCAAGTACACACGCAAGGGGCAAAAGTCACAGTTAAGGAGAGCCACAAGGGGCATCAAATGATTCTCTTCATGCACTAGTCTTTCAGATTGATTTAGTGAAACCAATTGGGGCAGCATGTAAAATTGGGGATGTTACTTTCATCTACATGAAACAGACCTCTTTCTTCTCTGACATTTTCTGGGAAGGTCCAGACAAACTGATTATGGCAAAAAACAACCAGTCTATCACATGCTGATAAACCTTGAGACATGTCTTGTTAGAGGAGGTACAACCTCCACGCTCACCGTACCGCTAAACACAGAAGAGATATTGTGCCGTAACATTTTTCTTAGTATTAAAATGTGACACCTGTTTGTTTTTCTGTTTGTTCTATCTGTAAATTTGATTAAAAATGCATTTGAAATGCAATTCTCCCATACAATGAAACTTGAATACCCATTTTCTATGATGATCATATATTTCATTTCTGATTTAAAATTAAATTTAATATTTTGAATATCAAAGTCTCTTAACATAAAAGATCATTTAACCTTTTATGAAAAATCAAGGTTAGTTCATGTGGCAAAATATCATGTGGTGCAGGGTTATTATATCATTAACTAAAACCATAAAATATTTTTGTGATTTAAAATAAAATAAATATAAGCTAGCTACAGCTAGTCTATACAGCTATAGTTGCCAAGGCAACACTTCTAATTTTTGTTTAGTTAAAAGTACTAAAATACCTATAAATAAACTAAAAATTAATAGTGTATAGACATTTTAAAAAAAACTAATAAAAATGACAAAAACAACTAAATTACTAAAACTTTAAAATCAAAGTGAAAACAGAAAATATAAAATAAAATCTAATTCAAAATATAAACAAAAATGATGATACTAAAATAACACTGATGTGGTGTGAGCCTAAAGCATAATTATATTTATGAATAAATAAAAAAATTATATATCCATTATTTGCAAAAAAAAAAATTCTTTGAAAAATATATTTTGTGTTTTTTTTTTTTGAAAATAAGATGTGTACATTAAAATGTATTGTTTCTTTATACTTGTTTGCTAGACCACATGACATTTAAAAACTGTATTTAAAATGGTATAAACGTGTTTTTTTATTCCTTTTTATTGAGGATTATGTGTCACTGATGTGTCGATGACCCATAAAATTCTGTGGTATTGTGCATTATTTTTACGTGATTTTTCCCTTTCTTTACTTCTCCATGGACACTCAAATTAGCCACTGACCCAAATAAGCTTGTAACTTGTCCTAATCACTGTAAAACATTTTCAGCTGGTTAAACTTAGAAATGTAAGTTCACCTGCTGCCTTAAAAATGTGAGTTAACTCAACTTGAAAATAAGCTTTGTTTCAACTCAAAAATAGTCAAGACAACGCATTACTTTAAGTTAAAATTTAAACTTAAAATAACGCATTGTCTTGACTATTTGTGAGTTGAAACAAAGATTATCTTCAAGTTGAGTTAACTCACATTTTTAAGGCAGCAGGTGAACTTTAATTTCTAAGTTTAACCAGCTGAAAATGTTTATACATTTACAATAAATCTTGCAGAAGTTATTTCCTATATTGTTCATCTAATAGACCTCTTTCTACATGATATTATCTATCAGGTTATGAGTGACACAAAGTGATTCCAAATCAGCTCAGTTACTGAGCCTGCCCATGACCCCTGGTTTGTATGTAGTTAATAGTCTCAGTGTATTCAGGTTTAAGGGAGAAAGAAGCACCCCACGCAGCATGACCTTCCTGGTCACGACCTATTCACGCTCACACATGTCCCCCCATCAGACTTCACAGCACTCACCAGCACATGAAAGAGTTGGACAAAGGGGAGCTGGGGAGGTATCATGCCAAAAGACGAGACACAAGAGTTCATAGTGCAGTGGTTTGGTGCTCCATGACAAGATCACATGCTTGGCATATGGAGGCATCCCGAGAGCCTTCATGGTGCGTTTTACGTCTGAATAAAAGATGGAAGGAGAGAGAATAATATATCTGCCATTACCAAAATTAAAATGCCATTATTTTTTTGTAAGATGAGTTTACCTGCAAGAAAATAACATCGCAGACAGTATTTATTGTAGTATTCAAATACAGTGTAACGTTTGAATTTTAAAGTAGCATTTTATTGAAATTAATGTGGTAGTTTCTTCATTGTGTACCTCAATTTAAACAGAAATTTGAAGTATTTTATCGACTGACTGACTGACTAGTGATGGAGTATTAGTTCTGTTTATTTCATGCCTTTTATTTTCATGTTTAATTTGAACCATTTGAATCTTTTGATCTGTTTTTGCCTGAAATATATGACTTACACTATACCGTTCAAATGTTTGGAGTCTGTATGACTTTTTATAATGCTCATGCTAACTAAGCCTGCATTTATTTGATCAAAAGTACAGTAATATTGTGTAATATATATTATAGTGATATTGTGAAATATTATTACATTTTAAAAGAACTGTTTTCTATTTGAATATATTTTAATATGTAATTTATTCCTGATGGTAAAGCTGAATTTTCAGCATCATTACTCCAGTCTTCAGTGTCACACGATCCTTCATAAAACATTCTATGCTGATTTGATGCTCAAGAAACATTTCTTATTATTGTTAAAAACAGTTGTGCCGCTTAATATTTTTGTGGGAATCATGACACTTTTTTTCAGTGAATCTTTGAATAGAAGGTTCAAAATAACAGTTTATATGTTAAGGATTTATGTTATTTGCAATAGTTGAGTAACTATAAAAGCTGCACCAGACCTCATCTGTTTTGCTAGTTATTTTGAAGTATCTACATTCATCTAAGCTATACTGTGCTGTGGAAATGGGCAGGAATGCCTGTGAGAAAGACAGGACTACCTCACAGACATTCCTTCCCTCGCTTTCAGTGATGTATGGGGACAAAATGTCATTACCAAGCCAGTGATTTAACACTCTTAAATGCTTCCAGCTGGAATGTTATTCTGCCCCAATGCTAAAAGTGTCATATGGAACTCAACCTTAGTCTGCTGGGCTTTGTGTGATCTGGTGCACCTGCTCTCTTTCCCTCTGCCTCTCTCTCCTTGCTTGCTCTCATTCTCTTGCATTCACTTCCTTTGCTCTTCTTCTCACTGTACATATAGGGCAGCAATGGGCCACAACACTCGTGAGATATACACTCCCCTCCAAAAGTATTGGAACAGTGAGGCCAATTCCTTTATTTCTTCTGTAAACTAAAAACATTTGTGTTTGACATCAAAAGATGAATATGAGACAAAAGATCAACATTTCAGCTTTTAATTCCAGGTATTTACATCTGGATCTGATACACAACTTAGAAAATAGCACCTTTTGTTTGAACCAGAGCATTGCTCATGTGACCAAAAGTATTGGAACAGATTGACTTAAAATAGATTAAAGTGAATAAGACTTAAAGGGTTAGTTCACCCAAAAATGAAAATTCTGTCATTAATTACTCACCCTCATGTCGTTTCACACCCGTAAGACCTTCGTTCATCTTTAAGATATTAAATTAAGTATATTTTTAATTTTGTGCGCCAAAAAACAAAACAAAATTTATGACCATATCTAGTGATGGCGATTTCAAAACACTGCTTCATGAAGCTTTACGAATCTTTTGGAGCGGCAAAGTCACGTGATTTCAGTAAACAAGGCTTCATTACGTGATAAGTGTTTCAAAATTTCAATAGTTCACCACTGGGGGGCGTGATTTTGGCAGTTTAATACGCGCTCCGAACCACTGAATCCAAACAAAAGATTCATAAAGCTTCGAAGCTTCATAAAGCAGTGTTTTGAAATCGCTCATCACTAGATATTGTCATAATTGTCTTGCTGTCAATGCAGGCCTCTCTGAGCCATCGGATTTTATGAAAAATATCTTAATTTGTGTTCCGAAGATGAACGAAGGTCTTACTGTTCTGGAACGACATGAGGGTGAGTAATTAATGACAGAATTTTCATTCTTGGGTGAACTAACCCTTTAATATTTAGTTGCAGATCCTTTGCTTGCAATAACTGCATCAAGCCTGTGACCCACTGACATCACCAAACTTTTGCATTCTTCTTTTGTGATGCTTTTCCAGGCTTTCACCGCAGCCTCTTTCTGTTGTTGTTTGTTTTGGGGGGTTACTCCCTTCAGTCTTTAGCAGGTAAAATGCATGCTCTATAGAGTTTAAGTCTGGAGATTGATTTGGCCAGTCTAAAACCTTCCACTTCTTGCCCTTGATGAACTCCTTTGTTGTTTTGGCACTGTGTTTTGGGTCATTATCTTGCTGCATGATGAAGGATCTCCCAATCAGTTTGGTTGCATCTTTCTGTAAACAGGCAGACAAAATGTTTCTGTACACTTCTGAGTTCATTTTGCTGCTGCCATCATGTGTTACATCATCAATGAAGACTAATGAGCGCGTCCCAGAAGAAGCCATGCAAGCCCAAGCCATGCCATTACCTCCACTGTTTCACAGATGAACTTGTATGTTTGGGATCACGAGCAGATCCTTTTTTTTCTCCCAACTTTAGCCTTTCCATCACTTTGGTAAAGGTTAGTCTCATCAGTCCATAAAACTTTGTCCCAGAATTTTTGAGGCTCGTTTCTGGCAAATTCCAGCCTGGCCTTCCTATTCTTCTTGCTAATGAGTGGTTTGCATCTTCTGGTGTAGCCTCTGTATTTTGTTGATGAAGTCTTCTGTGAACAGTACCATACCTTTACTCCTGCCCTCTGGAGGTTGTTGCTGATGTCACCAACAGTTGTTTTAAGGTCTTTCTTTACAGCTCTCACAATGTTTCTGTCGTCAACTGCTGATGTTTTCCTTGGTCTACCCATTCGAGGTCTGTTACTTAGTACACCAGTGGTTTCTTTCTTCCTAATGACATTCCAAATGGTTGTGCTGGCTATGGCCAATGTTTGTGCAATGGCTCTGATTGATTTTCCATCTTCCCTCAGCTTCACAATTGCTTGTTTTTCACCCATAGACAGCTCTCTGGTTTTCATGTTGGTTACACATCTAACTATAAATGTAGTCTGCACAGGCAAAACCCAAATCTGAAACTGAGCGCGGAGATTCAATGCTATTTATTGTTTGAATAATCAATATAGGGCACACCAGGGCAACAAAACACACATGTCAGTCACATATTCCAATACTTTTGGTCACACGAGCAATGCTTGGGTTCAAACAAAAGGTGCTTCTAAGTTGTGTATCAGATACAGATGTAAATACCTGGAAATAAAAGCTGAAATGTTGATCTCTTGTCTCATATTAAATTTTTGTTGTCAAACCCAAATGTTTTCAGTCTACAGCAAAAAAAAGGAACTGGCCTCACTGTTCCAATAATTTTGGAGGGGAGTGTACTATGACACCTTTTACTATAAAATTAATGGTTAAGAACCATAAACAGTATATGTTTTGAAGTCAATACTTTTTGCTTGACTGTGTATGCTGAACATCATAGGACATAAAGTCGAGTGAAATCCTAGTGAAAAACTAAGAAAATCCTGAGGAATTAGATTTTTGGTTCTTTATCGCCATCTAGTGGTCTATAAATTATAGTCAAGTCCTATAATTTATGTCAATCGTAGATGACGAAGACGTAATATACAGCATGGTTTTCACATTAGACCAGCAATGGCCACGTGTGAATCTACATAAATTTGCATACATGGCGTGTAGTTTTCCTTGTATGATTCTGGAGAAAGAAGTCAAAGAATGGTCTTCAGGACATATAGTTTTCAGCAAGTGGTGTTTCTCTTGTAGACGGTGTGTTTAGACAATATTTAAATAATATTTAATGCAGGGACATGCAACCTAATTGTAAAAAAAACAAAACAAAACAAAACAAAACAAACTAAAGTTATATTAAATTTAATCTAAAGATTGTATTCGTAGTTTCGGTTTGTGTTCCATTCAGTTCACTAAACTGATTATTGAGTTGGTAAACAACGTGTATTTTAAAAAATTGCATTTGTACTTTTTTTTTCTTTTGTTTTTTAATTTTACTGAATAACATAAAACATATCGACATGAGCCAGGCCATAGGAGCGATGTAAAATAAAAATAAAGGGACACATTAAAGCAAGTGTCTTTGAAAAGTGACAAATATGTCTCCTTTAAACCTCTGCCACAATTAAAGTAGTAGATTTTGTTACAAGCTTCATCTCCTCACTCTTTATAGACTGATATGGTGAATTCTTTGCCCAAATAACTCGTGGCAGTTCTGTCTTGCTCCGATGTCTGTTTAAGAGACCACAAAGGCATTCAAGCTACTGGTCCCTTGGGATGTGACATGCTTAGTCATGTGGAAGTTAGGCCTATGTATTAACCAGCAATGCACACAAATTAACGATACCATTGTTAACATCAAAGCGAAGCTTTCAAGTCATTACTGCATGTATGTTCTTAAAGTTGAATTCCAATGTTCCTGCACATACAGAGACGCCTAAACAATCACTGCTAATTGTAGTTTTGGCAGTGGTTAATCAAAGGGACCCTAAACGTTATAATTCAGTGCGATTCAGTGCTGACTTATAAGAAGAAGAAGAAGAAGGTTGATTTTGATCTGTCAATGGATAGCATGGATGAATTAATGATAATGAATCATCATGATTCAAGGACTTTCAATACCATTAACATTACATTTAAACAATTATATAAATAATAGGCCTATATAAAATGTGATGAAATGTTTAGTAATATTTGAATGTAAATTAATTTCTGATATTAAGAATCATAATGGTAGTAAAGATTTATTATTGAAAATTATTAATAGGCGTTTCGGCTTCAGCCGCACGTTTAAAAGTTTTCTTTTTCATCGTTTAATCTAAAGACTGTCCATTTGTTTGGTAATTACGGTATTTAAATGAGGTTCACGATCATTTGAATCTATTTCTTTACCGCAATACGAATTCTTGGCCTGTCTAAATTTTGTAAATTGTCTTTTTCGTTTAGTGCTGTTGTGTTCAGTTTCTGCTTATTGTTTTTTCAGGTTTTTTTTTTTTTTTTTTAAACTATAGGACTAATACGTTTTTTTCCTTGGGTTTTCCATCAGTCGTGGTGTTAAACTAATGTAAAATTATTAAAAATGACTCTACTAACAATAATTGCAGTGCTTAGGCAGTTCCCGGTTTGAACGTTCAAGTCCTACCGGGAACATTATTAGCTTATCTGTACTTTAATTAAAGGTTCTGTGTTACTGTAAAACAGAACAAATCAATTAGCACAGACACAAGATTTATTTTATTCGACGGACTGGGTAAACTAACCCGTGCGCCTGTTATAGGCTAATGAAAACATCTATATTTGAGTTGCAGTTGTTGGAACGAAAGGCCAAGGCTGTATACATTTGAGAGACTATGAATGAACAAAACACACTTACCTATAATTTTATATGAAAAAAAAGAGAGAGAGAATTAAAGTATAATTATCTAAACAAGTGCTGCTTTATTAGCTTATGACTTTTAGGCCTTGTCAACAAATGGCAAGCGATCAATCAAATGTTTGCATTGTTTTCTGCTCAAAGGCAATCTGATGGAGTGAATGAAAAGCTAGGCACTCCGCGTGTTCCTGCGTGTTTGTCTTACCCTGTGCTTTTTGTGATTGGTCGAAAAAAACTTACTTGTTCCCCTCCATGCCCACATGAATAAAAGAAGACTGCGAGAGCCTATCGGCGCGCGCGACACCCCTCCTACACCGCGCGCTAAAGTTATCCACTTCAACTACTCCCAACCCCTAAGCAGACTTTGTCATCCAAAACTATCAGACCTTTTAAGAAAACACTGCAAAGAATTAAGTAACCTTTGTTCACTCGAGAGCGTTTGGAGTACCCCCTCCCTGGCGCGCGCTGCATCTTGTTCTTGCGGTGGTTATTTTGCTCATGCCCCCCTCCGCACGAAACGACAGTGTTTATCTTTGTTTGATTTTTTTGGAGGTTTCACATCCCCGCGATAGTCTGACTGGATATCAATTTTTCATTTTTTTATTTTCCCCTTTTCGAAAAGAGGACTTAAGTGCATTTTTAGTCATTAAGGAAACATTCATCAACAAGTCTGGACTTGCTTTCGCAGTTTAATCATCAGCCTTACTGTGCCTCGTCATTTATTAAAAGTAGAATGTCATCTTTACCGGGAACAGTACCGCGAATGATGCGACCGGCTCCAGGACAGAACTATCCCCGCACTGGATTCCCCTTGGAAGGTTGGTTGGACAGGTGTAGGGCAGCCTACTTTGTTTTGTTGCAGTTCATTTTTGTAAACAATATCAGGCCTGCAAGATACAGATTTATTGTAGCCAAAAAGGTTTTTAAAGACTTTAAAGTGTACATTTTCACTTGCGAGAACCAAATTATCGAATGTATTTATGTACGCAAAATGTCCGAGATTTCGCTTCTGAGAGTTTTTTCTTTCTTAAAGTTCTTCTTTTTTAGTGGCTTTATTACATTTTGATGATCAGCATGCAATGCGTATTCAGTGCGTCAGAATAAAAAGGATTTTTAGGGCCATTTTGTTGCCGTCTTTAAGTGGTTCAAATAAAACTTTCAAATACTAAGCCATACCCGTCACTGTAGGATTTGTTGACTTGATCTAGTGGCGCAACTGATTCCAGAATTCACAAAGGATCATACTATTAATTGAACAGCATGCGAATAATGAAGCAGGACGCATCCAGGCCGAGAGGACCACTCAAGAGCAATCTGATAAATTACATTAAATGCAAAATTCTCTGGTAGATTTTCTTTCAGTAATTGACAGAAAACACAATTCAAAACAACTTGTCAAGAAATTCAAGCAGCAAGAACATTAAGTTCAATTTATTCAATTTTAGATTTTTGCATCTTATTTTTTTAATTAGAAGAATAAAAATAATGATTTATTAATGTGTTTTGTAAGACAGATTTAAACTAAAAAGTGTGATTCCACAGTTCAAAGTGCTTCTCCCGTATAGGCGATTTGATAGGCTATATTTGCATAAAGATATATTATTATTAGCCTATTATTTTACTTCTTTTGAGGACACTTTTCTTTTTTTCTTATTTTTTAATTTTAAGAGAGTAAAATTGAAGTCTGGATTTTTACTGATATCTAGCCAAAGTTAGATTTAATTCCCATTTCTCTACCGCAGTTTCAACTCCTCTGGGTCAAGGTCGAGTGAATCAGCTTGGCGGAGTATTCATCAATGGCAGGCCTTTGCCAAATCATATCCGTCACAAAATTGTTGAAATGGCTCACCACGGCATCCGTCCCTGCGTGATCTCCCGACAACTTCGCGTTTCCCACGGTTGTGTGTCCAAAATCCTCTGCCGGTATCAAGAAACTGGCTCAATCCGTCCGGGAGCAATAGGAGGAAGTAAACCCAGAGTAAGTTTATTATTGTTGTTGTTAGGCTATTATGCAGGGTATTTTGTATCATTTTAATTGTGGAGCTTATGAATGATTTCATTTTAAATACGTTTGAGAAAAGATGATAGCCCGTAGCCTAAAAAGAAAAGGAAGGAAAGGTATTTATACTCTAGGCACGTTCATGTACAATTTGTACTAAAATTTGTTCTGCTCTCTTTTTTTCCCCTCTTCACCCAACTTTCTATTTTTCCTTCCTGTTTGAATCTCCTCGCCTTCTCAATCAAACACAAAAGCAGGTGGCAACACCTGACGTGGAAAAACGAATCGAAGAATACAAGCGCGAAAATCCCGGCATGTTCAGTTGGGAGATTCGGGACAAACTGTTGAAGGACGGTGTGTGTGACAGAAGTACAGTTCCCTCAGGTGAGGCCGCATCTGGTAAGCAACCCCCTTTTTTATCATGTCCTCCAGCGTAATTTCTATCACAATGATTTTGTACATAATTTAACAAATTGAACAGAAAATAAAAGTAGGCCTAATGATAATTGATTGTTATTTGTAGAATAGCCTAATTATATTAATTGTAAATTACAGGTAGGCCTCTGGCTAATGTTGACGTTATTATTATTATTATTTCCCTACTATAATAATAATTATTATTATTTTTAAATTACCCCATCAGTAAGTTCTATCAGCCGGGTTCTACGTGCGCGTTTCGGCAAAAAAGACGATGAGGACGATTGCGACAAAAAAGATGACAGTGGGGAGAAAAAAACCAAGCACAGCATTGACGGCATACTGGGAGACAAAGGTAAATCATTTAAATTGTCTTCTGATTGTATGCTGAAAAAGCCCACCTGACTACTTGTTTAAATAAACTTTGCGCTTGAGTTTATTGGGATCTGTTAAATCTGCACATTAAATCGGTGTGTGCTTTTTGTGTCAGTGCTCAGCGTCTTTCCCAATCGCTTGAGATTTCTCTGCTTGTTCAACTGTCATTTAGTCATTTGATTTAGTGTGTATTTATACTGGCTCTGACGGATGGTATTTAGGCCTTGATCTATTTGTATAACAGACTCATTTGATTTGACACCGAGGAAACGGTCCCTTGAAAACGGTAACTGACAGATGACCGATGTGGCAATCAATATCAATTACAGCCCATAAGTTCAACATTGCCCGCTGGTTCTCGCGATAATTCGGCACGCTTATTCGCACGTTAACAGACCTTTCCATCTGGCAACGAGTAATGAGCATTTCCCCTAACAACACTGCAATAATACGAATAATTTTAAGGTGGTTTCGATCATTTTTATTTTATTTTTGTTCACTATTTTGAAATAGTAAGTTTGAATAGTTTTTTAGCTATTGGCTAGTCGTGTCCTATGTTTTATCTCGGCAGAAAAATTAACTCAATAAGACAAGAGTCGTATTGTTTGCGTAAAATAATACTACAAAACATTTTCTTTTGTGACAGTCTTTTTTACACTTGAAGATGAACCTCAGTCCAAAGATCTCTGCTTCACTGAAGTTCTTTTGGAGCGAGGAATCTAAAGCAAAGCCTAAAAGCAAGGCTTCGAAAGAAGGAATGAACCCTTCCTTTCACATTCAAAAATCCGTAAAGGGGGGAAAAACTTTTAACAAAAGGCCAAGAGGGGAACTATAGAGAGATGAATTATTCAATACACCCTGCTGGTAGATAGTTTTGTAATATTATGGCATCGTCTGTTGGAATAGAATGAGATTTGGAGGGTGCAAAATGTTTTATTCTTGTTTGGAAATGCCCACTGCTCTTTTTGGAATCACTATTGTGTTTCTTAGCTGACATTTAGAGAGGTGGTTTAGATAGGAGGTGCTCGGCCCGTCATTACACTTATGTTATTTCAACATTAAAATTAATTCAGCATTAATCGGTTATTATATAAGTTCGTCGTTTTAAAATGTTTTTAACGTGGAACAACAAATGGAATGTTTTCATTTTTGAAATATCGCAAAGGGCTTTTCTCTATTTAGAGGATGCGTGCTATTCTGCACTATTTAAAATGGCCTTTAACATGACTGTGTACAATTGATCTAAAATGTGTATTCTTTTCGAAAGCATGTTTGTGTTTACGCTTATGTGTGCTTGCGCGCGCAAACTCAAACCCCTCATACAACCTCTCTGTGGACATTATTCAGAGGCCAGCAGGAGCCACAGCTATTGGATTACGGATATACGAAGTGACAATCCGTGATTAGAAATTTTTGCCATTGCCCTAAACGCTGTGCGTTTAGAATGTGAATAGGCCTATTTCAAACTTATGAATGCATGCATTTCTGCTAGGATTCATGAGTAATTTGTGTAAATATCAGTAATGTTTATTTACATCTCCACATTTGTCTTACATTTTGTGAAATGTCTTTTCACATTTTAGCTTTATACAGCGTCATGCAAACGAGATGGGGCTAAAATGCAATCTTTTTCAAGACTTAAAAAGATTTTTCTCGGGGCTTGTTTCACTTGATCATCGAACTGGCATTTAATAATGTTAAGACTTATTAGAGTTCGTAATGAAAACGTGTCTTTTGAACAAGCGGCTGTGTTGGAGATGGGTGTAATAGCTCACAGGCATAGCAAGAAACTTATTTATCCCCAATCAGCTCTCACTCCTTGAGTTCCAAGCACAACGTTATTTTGAAAGGTTTTAAAGCAGATTAAATTGAGCCTTTTCTTTCTCTTCGCTTTCATCTTTAAACGGCCCTCACCAGCTAGCCTTCGGCACAATTTCTTGAGATTTTACATTTTTCTCACACTTGTTCGTATGTTTGTTTTATTGTATTTTTGGTCTATTTTAGTTGATTTGACGCACAAACACATGGCAAATGAAAGAGACCCCAAGCAGACTATTTGTGGACAAATTGGGCAGTTTTGTATTACTATGGGTGTGAAATTATTGAACAAAGAGAAGTGACTCCTAGCTTCATAACCAAGCCAAAACTCCACTCTTTGTTCATAATCATGCTGGTTTAAAACATAAGTCTGTCTATTTAGTAACTTCTGAAATTAGCTGTCCCCAAAGCTGTCATTTTGTATTTAACGAATTTTCACAGTTGTTGTGCTCCTATTTTTCATGTTCTGACATTCACTGCCCTCCTTAACGCACAGTGTTTGTATCCGAGCATGAAAGGCGGGCGCACATGTGGTGCTTTACTCGACCAATAAATGTCATTTGACCCAGAGAAAAATTTGTCGGCCAATTAATGGAGATTGACTGATTTCCCAATTTGACAGGAGTTGATTAAATCAATTGGCGTTTAGGGGACTAATCCTACAAGAACGAAAACGATCGTTTAAACAAATCGGTGGATTAGGCTATACGGGCATTTCTTACCTGTTAAGTGGTAGATTAGTAAATCCAAAACGATGACTCTTTCAACACTACCACTACAATTAATCACTTAATTCGTTAAGTGACCACGCTGAACGTGAATCGTTTGGCTGGAGAAGAACACTTTCAAAAATACGATATTTATAGAAAAATCGAATAATATCGAATGAAGTGAAATGTTTTGCCGTGTGGCGGTTATTTAATGAATGTTTATTGAGCATTGGTCATTCGTTTCGAGAATTCTGCAAAAGACCAATTACATCGAGAGAATGAAAAGTGTTGGCAAGCGGGTGGTTCCCAGATATTTGTAGAGAAACCAAAGTTATATACTGTATATTTGAGACTTTGAAATAAGCCTCGTTTGAAGAAAGAAGACCATAGGATGAGTCGGGAGACCACTTCAAACAAATCCATCTGGAATGGGGAGAGAGAGAGAAAGAAAGAGAGAGAGATTTAGTGAAAGTATGGGGAAGTTATTTAGCTATTAATATTTTTTCCTCAGGCATCGAGAGTCACTCCATCTGCACTTTCTCGCAGCTATTTGGCTGGGCTGAAATTGAGGGAGACCCAAATGTTGGGAAGAGATAACACAATCATCACAGCCGCGGTCCTGCGCTCTGCATCAATGTATTAAACTCGGATTAACCTCCCCTTTCCCCTACACTGCTATACCCAACACATTTCATTGGAATTTTGATATGGGGGCGTTTTGTAATAATAATAATAATAATAATAATAAAAATAACTGTTATTATGTATACAATACAGTATTCAAATAAATGTGTATTCACAGAATTACAGTTTAATACAAAATAAGTTACAATTAGTTAACCTGCATGTAGCTTCTGGTAGCTAAATATACATTTTTCTTTTCACTGTAGTATAATTAATCAAAGTAAAATGTAATATGTTGAAACACTTCATATTAGCATTTCCTGCTATTAGGCTATTGGTCGAATGCTACTAGCAGCTGTAATTAAAATGCACATAATATGATAAAACTGTTGTTGGACATGAAATACAGTAACAATTCTGCCGATTAATAGAACAAATCTGACGTTTGTATAACCAATCTCTTTGCAAGGTCATCGTCTAATGATGAGACTATATGCTGTGAAATATGCTAATCCAGAGATCATGACACCAGAGCGCCTGTTTAGTGTCAACGGCGTTGCCTCGTGAAACATTTGCAGTGTAACTGAATTACATGCTAGTTAACTTCAGTCCTGCACTTTGCTGAGGAAATTATTTTCCAAACGTTCACCCAGGATGTTCATACAAAAACTAGGCTTGCACCAAATCCAGGTCCTTAATTCGTGGAACGAATCGAATGTCGGAAAATGTCGAATCCAGTAGTTCTGTTTTTCCTAGCATTTTTTGACAGCTTTACACCGCTCTCTTTGAATTCGTTTTGGAATAGTTTTGACAGATTATTTCCGTCTATCATTGATTAAATATTGTATGTGGATTGTTTAATATATAATTCTAAATATTGTGTAGGACACGACAAAAGTAGTCGTAAATATTCGACTCAAAGTGTCTGAATAGCGTCATCACAGCCAGTCTTTACGAATATTTGACGTTAATCATTTAGAAAATGTCAAAAGATTGCGTAAGTCCTCTTGAACAGAATATTAATATGCAATTATTTTCAACAGCTTTGCTGACCTGTTAACCTGGGGCGGATCCAATAGATGCAATGAAGAGGATTTTGTGTGTTTCAGATGTTTAAGGGAGAGAGGAAGAAAAAAATAGAAAGTAGGTGCAGAAAAGTAAAGGCGTCTGGAGGAAATTGAGAGGCTTATAGTCTTTGATCCTTGGGTGCTTTTTCTTATCGGAAACATTTGTGGTGACACCACGACAATGGGAGTTCATCATATTACAGACTGCCAGTGCTGCTTTCAAGACGGCCTGTCTATTAATTAAAATATTTCTTGCCATGTGGGACAAGGACTATCAGTGCACATATAACTATGCGAATGGCTTTTGGATATCAGCTGTTCTATCCCTTTTTTTGGTTAAAGGGAAAAGTCCACTGTAGAAGACATGCAGATTTTTTTTCGTTTCGCAAAGGAAGCGCATAATCCTTTTCCACTCAGTAACTAAAGATCCCCTTCGTTGTCGCCAGAAATAAAATGAAACCAACAAGTTTTCAATTAAGCCCTGACATACCTGCAACCTATGGGATGTTTTGGGCAATCATACAATTAGATGGTCAAAAATGCATGTCAGAGATTTGCACTGTGCTGTAGAGTAGGGGGCATCCTGTTAGACCAGAAGAACAAAACGAACAAACGACTATGGAAAACTCCTGCTGACACTAATAAAAGTATTGGCCTCCGGGCTTCCTATGTAATGTCACAAAAGTGTTTTTGATGCCCTGGACTCACCATCGCTTTAGTGCTGTATACGGTGCCCTGTATAAGTGAAAGAGCACGGAACCCTTGGTGACCCCATAAAGATGTTTCATTCTTTATAGTCCAAAAAGACGTTAAAATACCGTTCGAAATCAGCAACGCGGATTGGTTGCGAACTATATAAATAAATCAAACTAAATTAAGCGAAGCATATAGCAGGCTAAAAGGAATAAATATTCTAATAAAATATTAAGAATGTATCGAGTAGCCGCGAATAAAAACAACACGACTAAATTCTACCAAAATAAACGCATTTCAATCCACACTATAGGATAGCTATACGAAATAAATCATACTGAATTAATGAAAAAAGGGAATTAATATATGTATGCTTTAATTGCCCCTTATGGGTGTTCAATTTAAGGAAAGAAGCAAAGACTAGCAAACGTTCGACATACGACTCGACTTGTTGATTTTCATCTTATTGTTCGTATCGCTTTCAAACCAGCTTTAATGGCCTCTTTGGGAATACAAATATACGAAAAGAGGAGTTACCAAAGTGGAAGAGGGGGGTTTGAATCGGGGGAATTGCTGCCCACTCCTTTACCATGGAGTGTTCAGTAGCCATTCCTTAATCCTTCTTTCATTTTTGCCGACAAATGCCAAGAATCCTGTCTGGAGACCCAATGGGAGACTGATCATCTAACAAAAGGGAATCCTTCCACAAAGAAGGAGTGCCAAACGTGGTTCAGGGCACTCATAAACAGACCAAAGGAAAAGTAACCTTTTGCCGATAGATCTTATAACGTTTTGAGCACAAATTTTGAAACCTATAGGTTCACATATGTGTTTGTGCAAATGAGAATTTGCTCCGGCAGTTTTCATCCACTGCAGGTGTCCGTGTACAGATACGTTAAATAAACACTATTAATGTAGGGTCATTGAATAGACAAAAATAACAGGATGGGCTCAATAAAAAAATGGATGTCGATATAGCCTATTGGCCATAATGTGTTTATTAATTTTTAATTAAAAAGTGAGACAAAAAGTAGGATCCATGTCATATTTTGGAGTGAATAAGGTTGAAAGCTATTTTAAATGAATTTTAAATTAACAAAAATGAAAAAGCAGAACATATTGTCTATTTCAGTGTTGTTCTTGTTTTGTAGTAAACCTTTTTACTTAGAAGACAAAAAGTTATAAATAAAGTAGCCTGCTTGAATTTAAGCTGCTCTAAGATCCCATCAAGATTTGCATAATGCAGGCCATTAATTATCATTTAGCTCATTAATTACTGTAGGAACAAATCTACCATGTGATGTTAGAGAGTTTAAACTATGTTTCAAGGTGCACCTTTATCAGTTTCCTTTAAAAAGTCAGGTCCTCCATTCTTCTGTGAATTAACTTTTGTTCCTTCTGCGGTTTGCTTTTTTGTTTGACCAAAAATTATTCTGGTGTCTGACAGCCCTCTTTCCTGATTTAAAGACAGTCACTTCAAAAGGGAGAAAGAAAAGGGGAAAGCCAACCGTCTGTTATTTTGTGTCTTTGGCCTCTCTGCGTTGGCTATTCAGGCAAGTTGATGAACTCCTCCAAAAGTTTATTAAGAGGAGCAAAACAATGGTGTCTAAAGCCTTTAGGCAGCCAAAAGAGACAGTTTATAAACTAGCTGCCATTGTTCCTCAAAAGCAGATGCATGAATACCTTTGAATGGGCTCCCTCAAACTGACACGATCAAGCTAGACAACAGCATGTTAAAAGGAACTGCCTTTCTTTCTGCTGCCCAGATTTGTATTTTTCCTGCATTAATGTACATCTGCGGTAGGAGGGATCCAAGCTGGACGAGCTCAGTCCCAGTCAATGCCCAAACCCACAGCCCTTTGGGCTGTTTGAAGTAAAGTCCTATGTTTTGCACGCCCTCAGTGGGCTGCAGGTGTCACAAGCCTGAGAGAAATATGGTAATCTAAGAGCAAAAGAAAAGAGTCACCCTCCTTTTGACGTTTTAAACAGAGCATTTTCCAAGTGAATGACTTGAAATTGCCTGTTTGTAGGGTTTGAATTTTGTCTTAATGCAGGCAATGGGATTTATAGGGCTTCCATGTAAAGGTTTAAGGTTTCAAAATGTAGACAGGAGGTGTGTTTAATTTTTCAACTTTAATGCCATATCTGGTTAAATAGCACTGGTTAAAAATAATTGTAAAACTAAATTTTATTGCTTTATTTCTTTCTTATTTGCAATTAAAAGAGCAATTAAATGTTTATTTATTAACTGGCTTAGATTATTGGCAATGTCTAATACTTTATTATGATGTGCTACCACTAAATATTTCAGCTGTGAGTTTGCAGATCAGGCTGAGGCAGTCAGATGTTGAAAACAAAGTAAGGGCCAGATTAAGGAAAGATTACATGGTTAATAAAAATATAAACAATTTTTTTCTTCTTTGTAACTTTATCTTTGTTTTATACTAGCATTCATTCATTCCATCTGCTTGTCTTCTCTTTGTCGTTTTCAAGCAGACTTGTTTACTTGTCCCTTTACACAAACAACATATCATGTCTATAATGAGTTATTGAAGACCCATAAAGAGGCTAGTGAAAGCTGAGGGAGCATGCATTGCTTTCTGTCTGGCACGAGAAGTATAATTGCATTTTCCTCCGGTCCACAATGTTGACTCTGTTTAGACATGAATAAAAGCAATTTAGTTTTGGCTGAAAATGTACTTGGAGAATGCTTTCACATTGCCAGCTCCAAAAACAAGTCTTTCAGAAGCAGAGCAGTGTACACAAACAAGTGATTCCTATGTTTTCCTCATTACTGTTCAAATTTTAGCAAGTTACACTGATGATAAGCTAGTTGTTTTAGTGTTTTGTGTAATTTTGTGCTATGTTTGTAAAAGAATTGATATTGAAAATCTCACTTCATTGCAGCACTTTGTTTACATCAGTATAATTTAGCTGTATCCACTAACAAGTTGATGAATCTCTCTGGGATGAAAATATAACACTATATAGACTATGAGAATATAAGACTGTTGATTTGATTGTTGTTTTAGTCTTGAGAAATAATTTAGTCACTTGTGCTTGACTGTGATTGTTCACAGCTTGTTACTCAGCCTGGCGCAAGATAAAAAGTCAGTACAGTGATATAAGAGTACGCTTACACGACAATGATGTACAAAAACGTTTTTCCATTGAGTTTTTAGCATACAGACGACAACGTTTAATGGATTCTCAAAAACAACTAAAAACGCTGTATTATGCATGCCAGGCCAGTAGATGGCGATGTCACTTTGTAAAAAACACTACACGCCTGAACATGTAATACGTATGCGCATGATGCTACCATTTTCACAAATTTATGTTTTTGTAGTTTAGATGATAACAGTATTAATTTCAAAAACTTGCACTTTGGAAACCGTTTCCAAAAGTTTGCGTTTTCACTTGACTAAGCCCCCAAAACGCTGTTGTTCTGTAAATGAATGGCCAAAATGCATAAAAAGTTTTCTGTTTTTAAGTTGAAAACGGTGTTATGTAAACACCCCCTAAAAGGTCCTTAACCCTAAATATCTCATGGTGGAAGTTAGATTTTCAATCTAAAGACCATGATTACGAATAACTTGGAATTTCTGTAACAAAAATATGCTTAGAAATCTGTCCGGTTTCGATGACTAAAGAAGCATGGCCCATTTTATAGGTAACAGTAATTAAGTGAGGAGGGCAATTGCGCTGCATCAGTCCTACGATTAGTGCCGAACAACATGGTCCAATGGCTTAAAAATCACCATCAGCCCATGCTACTTATGGCCATAAAATTTCTCATTTTATGCTCTTTAGTGGCTTCACCCCGAGACTCTTCATTAGCTTTATTTATAAGTGTGTTTTGCACTCACACAAAGACAATAAACATGTTCCTAGAGTGTTGCAAATCAGAAATTTGCTCAGATTTTTTCCACCAACTTAAATGGTGAATGTGCTGGGCAGTGTGAGAGCTGCAGAGGGGCCAGGCAGCTGTGAGGGAGTCTACCCCGCTCCCCTCTCCCCACACAGGCTTCAAACAGGGCACTTGTCGTACATTTTTAACTAATGGGCTTATTTATGCAGCCATTGTCAGTTTTTCTTCAGGCTACTCTTTCCACATTGACTTTTTTTCTCTCACCCTGCAGTATACAAAGGCAAGTGCTGCTCACAGTTTTTTTGCATCTCTTGATATGAGATTTGTCATTTAAAAACAACTGGGTGCAGCGTTGAGTTATTACGGCCCCCAATGAATTGTGTTCAGCAGGTTTGCACGTTAAGACATCAGAGCCCCTCATTTATGTTATAGGGTCTGTGTTTTGACAGACCGCTCAAAGAAAAGCTTACCTCTTCTTTAAGATGCGCTATATGAAATCACTTTTTCTTCATCTCTGACTATTTATTTGCTTTTCTTTTGGAAATATGATTATGGATTTTCTTTATTATTTATTTATTTTCACTTTTGGCATTTGTATTTAAGCCCTAGGCTGTCCACTTAAAGCTCACGTTGATATATTAAGATTTATTTCCCATAAGCTAAGTCAGTGGTAAAATTGACATTCAGCATTTTTTTGTTTACGCAACTGTTTTATCTCAAGAAGAGACACACGCCACCGCTGTGGGAAAAGCGGATAAAGGCTTTGCATTTAATAAATGGTAGTTTGCTAAGACATAAAGCCATGATAACACAAACATCTTTGTGAGGATGGAATTAAGTTCAGCTGCAGTTTTACTCTAAGTATTTACAGGGAAGGCCTCACATGGAGAAGCATAAAGTTTTCTGCAAATTTACTTTATTGCAGTAATGCAAGAAAACTTTTATCTGAGGCCAAACCATCTCAGCCCCCCCCCCCCCACACACCTTTTTTTTTAAATAGATCTGTAATGGTTTTTCAATTCAGCAATTCATTTGACACATTGACTACAATGGATATTAACAATGGCATTTTGTGTCAGAGCTGCTTCTAATATTTATTTCTGTATGTGGAACATCTAAACATAGTTCACTCAAAAACAGAAAATTCATTTATTCACTCTCATATCATTCCAAACCAAACCTGTATGACTTACATTTTTCTTCCATGAAACACAAAAGAAGATATTTTGAAGAATGTTTCAACTGTTTTTACACTTACAATAAAAGAAAATGGGCCCAAAATGACATTGACTTTCATTGTATGGACAAAAAGGACAGATTATTAGAGTATGTTTTACAAGAAAATAATATTTCAGTCTTTCAAGTTTAATTCACTGCATTACTTGCCATTTCTTTGTAATTATTTGTGAAATTTGCTTGCAATTTCTGAGTGAAAATTGTAAATCCTACATGGCATGACAATGAGTAAATTAATTTTCTGCTTGTAATGTATATCATGTTAAAATCTTACATAGTTTACACACTCTTGTTCCAACTGAAATGTGCTGAAGGATAAATTATGCTCATCTTTTTGGGTCCTCTCTGACACACACACACACACACACACACACACAGTTTAATAAGCTATAGGCATGATAGTTTAAATGGCTGATTTTGTCGTCTTTCTCACCTTTTAGATATTTGATTAAGTTCCACGGTGCTGATTGCTTTTGACCTCAATTAGCGAGATCTCAATCCCAGGAAATGAAAACTCAATATGAAAAAGAAAGAATGAGACGGGAAGTAAATGGACACCTGCCTTTCAGTTTCTTGCAGCTAGAAACTAAATTAGAGCTCTCTCCGGCTTCACTTGACTGAGTTAAGTCAGCACTTCCCACCAAATCGACTGCGCTGCACATATCTATAAAGAATCCACCCCCCCTCAATTGCCTAAAGATATTTTAAGAACCATTTCAGAGTTGTTCTTAAACAGCAATGCAGCGAAATTCAGCTAATACAGCAGAACAGATGTGATCTTCACATTCATGTTCTGTGTGGATCTGATAACTTTAGCAAAACATGATTTCTTTAACATGATGTGCAAAGTAGGTCTTATTATCCTAACATATTCTATCTTCAACATTCTTTATCCTGTCTGTCAATAGTTATAGTTTCGTTGTCAAAACTCCTTTTCAGTCACCACATTCCAGAACTTTCAAAACCCAAGAGACACAAGCCATCCTTAGAGTCTCCCTCTCGCTGTCTTTCTGCACTGCCACCCCCTTTCCACTGCCCTTAAATGGATTCATATTCAGGCAGCATTTTCCAGTGGCGCTTGGGCACAGAGAGTCAATATGTCAGCATTTATTGATGCCCTCGGAGCTGCACAGGGTTGTCAGGCCTCTTTTCAGGCTTAAATGGCCCCCTAAGGTGCGTCTTCTATTGGGCCTGAAAGGCCATGGAGGCCCCCGAGTCTCTCTGTTGTTTAAGGTGAGCACACTCTCACACAGGCACGGTGGACAAAAAGCCCACTGAGCCTTCATACACATGACAAGACCTATAAAAGAGCATCACCCATCACCTCTCCTTCACATCTTCCCTCTCTTTCTCTCAAATGTTTTTGAATGCTACAAAAAGAAAGGAGGGCTAATTGTTTGTTGTGGGAGCCAAAATTACGCCGCTTTCCCTCCTTTATTCCATGGAAAGAAATTAATGAATGTGGAGCAGAAAGCAGGACTATTGTGTTTTGGTTTTGTATGTAACATTTGGTTTCATTCTAAAACAAATCTGTACTCATTACGGTTAACTGTGTTATACTGAATAATAAATGCTATTAAGTTTGAGCCTCATCAGTTTTTCAGCATTGTCAGGTGTTTGATTTATTGATTCATCTTTGGAATAACCCAAATTAATTAGTAACATCACCATTAATGTACTTTTGCTCATACTTATGTGTTTAAATTCCTAACCATAAGTATTCAACTTTGGCACATAACTCTGGTACAAACATAAATGATTAATTAAACTGTGTGTCTTTTTTAAACAAATTTATGATTATCGGACAATAAGGCAGTGAAAACAATCCCTTTGACTATTATTGAAGGAGGGTCCTGAGTCATATGTATGGCCCACAATATCATAGAGACTTGGGGATGTCATCTTTTGACTTGGGCCAGTAAGTAAACCACTTACAGCCAAAATTATATATATTTTTTACCTAAACACCAAACTTTACGTATTCTTTTAGCCAAAAACCTGTTTAAATTTGGGTGATTGGGTTACTCCTTATGCTGTTTAGGGTGTCGTATAAAGATGCTAAACCAGTTGTAGTACAGTTTTTCAGCAATAAGCCACTTCTCGATATTTCTGCTAAACAAATTTTACTTATTGCTAATTTTTGGTCACTGTTTAGAGCATCTATAATGCTAATATGTTTACTTGTTGGACCGTATCCATGTGTGCACAAAATAGACACTGATACAGTCCAAACATGTCATTGATCACTGTTTCGATCAATGATTTCGGCTGAAACCGAAAATTATTTTTTGTTGTTGTTGTGGTCAAATATTTTTGGTTACCAAAATTCAGTGTTGGGGGTAACGCATTACAAGTAACTTGAGTTACATAATCAGATTACTTTTTCAAGTAACTAGTAAAGTAACGCATTACTTTTTCATTTTACAACAAAATATCTAAGTTACTTTTTCAAAGTAACGCAAGTTACTGTTTCACATTTATTTACTGCTGACCTTCAATGATCTAATTCAACCATACTAATAAGCAAAAATGACTTTAGATTACATTTAGAAATAAGAGTGTTGAACTTCCTTCTTCTGTATCCTATTCTTCTTTAATCCAGAATGGCAGCACAGCTGAAAGGTTTGTTTGAGCTGCACCCTCTACTGTACAGACGTGAATATGCATTTCCTTCAGCCTGAGGCTTATTCATTTCACTTTTGGTGTAAAAGGGCCTTAACAATAGCCAAAAATATAACTTTTTTTTTTGTTGTTATTAAAAAACAAACAAGCAAGCCCAGCCCAGGTGAGAAAACGTAACGCAAAAGTAATGTAACGCATTACTTTTCATAAAAAATAACTAAGTAATGCAATTAGTTACTTTTTTAGGGAGTAACGGAATATTGTAATGCATTACTTTTAAAAGTAACTTTCCCCAACACTGCCAAAATGTAGGTGCATCACCAATAGTAACTTCCTAGAACCTCCTTGCATTGCACTGTAAACCTGAATAAGTTGGGCTTATAAGTAAGCAGAACTATCAAGTTTTAAGCTTGTAGTACTCATGCATGATAATTGCTCCTAACTTGAAATACTTAGTTTGCTAACTCATACACTTTGATAGCAATTAACATAAAATATTTAGTTAATTAACTTTTTTTATTTTGAGGTCTTCCAAATCAAATGAGTTATTTACTTCACTGTAAACCCTAAAAAGAAAATTCAAAAAATGCCAACTTGCTAATTTGCTAACATGTTAATAGCATGGTATAACACTTACTGAATGAGTACAGCAACTTAAAACATGTAACTTACCTGCTCTCAAACCAAGCCGCATCCGTCACTTGTCACCATGATGGTAACCCTCTAAAAACCAACATTAACAGAAACTCTTCTAAATTAGCATAACAAAACATTAATCACTACTAAATCTCCCTTATCCATTAATTTTGCACAAAAAAACATTATATAACACTTAATTTTAGCATTTACTCTCCCTTTCGAGTGCCATGAGCAAAGCATGCTGGGAAATAGAAATCCCAGCCCAGTTTCAGTTAAACTTAAGTCTAAATTAAAAGAAAGGAGTTCATACAACTCAAAACAATAAAACAGTTCAGTTTACTTAAAATATATCAGTTCTGTGAACTCAAAAGAAAAAGAAAGTTGTAAATACTCATAACAATTAATTTAACTGAACTAATTTGTTAAATTTAAGTTTGTCCTACTCAAAACAATTAAGTATTTTGAGCATTAGGGTTTACAGTGTGTGGAGACCATTGATATTTTCTTTCGAAAATGGGAAATATAGTTTTTATAGCCTTGCAACTCTTAAATCACAGAGATTGTTTGGAAGCAAGTGCAAATGAATGTGTAAAATAGATCTATACAGTGTTTCATTCATATGGCCCGAGAGTGCAGATATGTTTGGATGACAGTTTGAATGATACAGTAGTTGTAAATTGATCCACATATGAATTTATACCTGTAATAATTTAAAAAATAAATGGGACAGTCATTGCTGTACCTTCACTGTGATTATCCAGTTGGACTCTCAAAGATGAGTATGTGTCGGAAACAATGAGGCCAGTTGTGCGCCTCAGCAAATACTGGACCGACCTGAGTATAATATTGTTTTGAGAGCCAACTCTGATGAAGACAAATGTGTAAATACGTGCTACCATGCTAAGCTTAGTGGAATGTGCAGCTGTGGGCGAACACTTTACCCCAGGCCCTTTAGCTCTTTACACAGAGACTGTGGCAGGAAAGGTTAAGGGGAGAAAGAGCGAAAACGAGGGAATGAAAATAAAAAGACAACAGAGAGGAGAAAGAGGTCTGAGTGTGGCCGTGATGATGAATATCCCATCTGCTCACAGGCTCATCGGTGATGGAAGTGGTCTGAAGGCTTATGTTGGGTGGTCATGACTTCTCTTTGGCCTTAGTCACTCCTCACCCGTAGCGGTTAATCACTGTCCGCCGTGTAGCCTCTCGGAGCCTCTTGCCCAGCTGTCAACAAAAAGCTCAGTCAGGTTGGCTGCATGAAGCAAATCTATGTGAATCAGTTTGAAAGTGTTACAGCGACTCTTCTGGTTCAGTTTCACCAAAGGGCTTTTAATCGAATTCCTTTTCAAGATATATTAGGCCAATTCTCCTCTGATTAACTGCCTTTGATGTGTAAGTGCTACAAATCAGGTTGATCCCATGGGGCACGTTCACTCTTAATAACTGATGGGATGCAAAGAGACAATTTTAAGTTCGGAAAATAATAGGATTTGGGTACTTGTCAGAGCTTGTTTGAAAGAAAACATCGCTCATTTGCTGTCAGATTATCTTGTTCGGTTCGAAATTTATGCCGTGTTTTTGCATCCTTTTGCTTGAAACATATTGAATTGAACAAAACCATGAACCCTGGAGGACTACATGGATAAAGGAGTAATATTCACAGGGAATTTTTAATTAAGCCCACATTTTAAGATAAAAACATTTAATCAGCATTCCTTCAACTTTTTAATAGATTTAAGAGTGTCGTCTTATTGTAATTAAGTGTTCCCTGTTCTTTTCTGATTAGTCCAAAGAGCTTTTTATTTTGTAAAACCCAGTTTTTGCTCTATTTACCTTTTATTCAAAAGCTTTCGCTGCTGTCTGCTCCAGGCCATCTCAGACAAAATGTGTCATACTCAGTTATATTTATGCCGCAGCACATTCGACAGATCTGGGTACTTGCCATGGTCTCATTCGTGTGATGGGACCCAGCATGTCAATCGTGGGATCTCGCAGAGACAAAGATGAGGTCCAGGTTTAGACGCGTATCTGCATCAGCGTCTGTTTCATTTCCATAATCCTGTCCTCATTATACTACGAGTAGGAGAGCGATAGATGCTGACCTTTAGCAGGAGAGTACTGTCAAACTTATTCTGGTTTTATCTGTCTCTGCAGGGCTGGCTGAGGAGCAGCTTGTGGGTTTTCTGTTATGGCAGCTAAATGATTTTGTAATTGTTGTGACAAGGGAAGAATGAGATGTGGCAGAATACATACTCATCAGTCATGCAGGGACCACTGCATCAAGCTTGTAGGCTTTCAAATTGCGTTTCTTAGATATGTCCCCTTGATTTTTATTCATCTGTCTGAAGGTAACAATGTGGGGAAATTGAGAAGTTGATCGCTTGTCTTGAAACAAATCTGTTTTGGTAACTGGGGCTGGATATACACCAATTTTTACAAGTTTGGGGTCGGTAAGATTTAATTTTTTTTTTTAGAAATCATTGTAAAATGCTGATTTGCTGCTCAAGAAACATTTCTTACCAATGTTGAAAACTGTTGTGCTGTTTTCAACCTTCACATATGGGATTTTTATTTCTGTGCCCCTGAGAATACAGTCCCACATATGGGATTAATGCTGCGTTCCAGGCAGGTTTTTGAGCCTTTAAGTCATGACTTCAAACCACGACTCATGACTTTGTAGCGTTCCAGGCGAGTCACGCCAAACTGCCTGAGCGCAAGGAATTGTGCTAGATGTAAACAAACCAGCATGGCGGACCGTACAGGGCTTATGCTCATTTACAATCATTTCTATCGCCAAAGGTGCTTACTCCTTGCTTATTTGAGGGAAATGGAAGAGGAAAAAACGGTGCATAAGGCAAGAAAAGCTGTTATACCTTTTATTTTACGTTATTTGTATATTTGGAAATGTATTTGGTATTCACGAGTTCACACTTACAAATAATCAGATAGTAAATAGTATGAGTAGTACGCGTATTTGGCGTGCTGTCCGAGGAGAGGGCTCCGAGCTCGGTATTTTGGCCCGAACCCAGAGTACTCCCCCCGTATTCTGGTTAGGAAAGTAACCAGGCAAGTGTGAGGAGACGGGGTGGTGGAGGGATGCTGTAAAACTGTTGAGGAATATGGGTGAGTCGACTGTGTCTATATATATGCTTTCACTCATGCTGATTGGGTAGATATGTTGATTACTGATTGCTAACAGCTGGCTGAAATGACGTGATTAGTCAGATTATTTGAACGTTGTTCCTCCCGAATTTTGTTAATAAAACATCATTTAATTTATTCTTGCACTCAATGGACTGAAAACTAGCTAACACTAGAATTGCTGCTGATAATGCATAACATTTGCGGATATGTGTACCGCATGCATAAACAATGCATCTGTAGGGGCTGCCATTGTTGTTTCGCAGGCTATGTGACGTCAGAGCGCGGAACTGGGAGTACATCGATCTAGTATGAGTTCACGGGTGGGAAGTCACGGGGTTGACTGCCGTTCCAGTGCACTTTCACGGGTAGAAGGTTGGAAAACACGGGTTAGGTTGCCTGGAACGCGGCATTAGAACGTTCAGTGACGTCACATAACTGCCAGATTTAAACTGCTTTCGCGCTTTGGCTGCGAGACGGACGCGCTCAGCGCTTGTCATATATCACAACTACGCAGTGTTTTCAGCCACATAATGTTTTTTTTAAGGTTTCAGACATTTAAATACACATAAGCACCAGTAAAACAATACATTTAGAGTTTATAAAATACACACTGATGTAAGACATCAGTGGAAGCAGCAATAACAATCCATTCAAATATAATTTGCTGACGTTTATTCATATCAGACACACATAGTGGGCTTAAGTAACTATAAAGTTTACTCTATTATTCTTCCAGTTCACCAGCCACTTACTCGCATGTATTTCGGGAGAAACTGATGAATCACGTGCTGTAAATCCGACTGACAAACTAAGATGGCGGCGCCCATCTCGCGTTATAGATCGAGATAAAGATCATTTATAAAGGCTTTTAAACTACAAAACACACTCACTTACGCACATTTGAGCATCGGAATATCAGATAGTTGATGACATGGTAAGCAAGTTTGTGAATATTTTAAATAAAAAAGGAAAACAAAATAATAGCGATCCATCTGTCATACAGTGTTATTGTTGCTGCGGTCTGTCACGTGACAAGCATGACGCGTCGCCATGGAAACAATAAGGGCAAACGTTCTAAAATAATGGTCGCCTAAAAAAACTCACTTTGGGGGGGTCAGCTAGAATATTTTAAACTCATGCTTGAAATATTTTTGTGGAAATTTGATGAAAGTTTAAAAGAACATGTGTTTGAAACAGAAATCTTTTGTAACATAAATGTCTTTACCATCACTTTTGATCAGTTTAATGCATCCATTCTGAATAAAAGTAATCATTTCATTAAAAAAAATAATACTGACCACAAACTTTTAAATGGTAGTCAAGTTTGATTTTCTACCACATGTAGAGGGATAGTTCATCGGATCATTTATTCACCCTCATGACTTTTTTTCATTTGGTGAAAATAAAAGATTTTTTGTTTATTTTTTTTGTCCCCATTGACTTTCATTGCATGGACAAGAACTTTCTTCTTTTTGTGTTCCATAGAAGAAAAGAAATACAGGTTTGAAACAGCATGTGGGTGAATAAATAATGTCAGAATTTTCATTTTTGGGTGAACTATCGCTAGCAGTGTAGGGAAGAAAAAATAAATTCTATGTTGTGTCTTCAATGAAAGTGGTGGCTACCTTTTGGAAAAACAATCAGTATAGATCACTGCACCAGCCTTAAGTGGCCGTCATGGCGAGTCAAAACCAAATCACTTTGTCACAATTTCTCCAAAACCAACAAAGAGATTTAAAGAACATGAGTTCCAATATATATGTACACTTGAGTATGTTTTTAGCTGAGTGTTTGGATGAGGGGAGAATTCTGGCAAAATGAATCTTAAAAGAAAAGGCAAAGGAATTGATTTAATTAATGCGGCCTCATGTCCTACGGCCATGTGTAATCCGTCGAGAATTCCTGAGCGTGAGCTCTGGGAGACAAAAAGACATCTACCAGAGGACTCCTCAAGTGGCCTGTAATGAGAACCTCCCTGTAATCCCATAATTCCTTGTTTAATTAAAAGACAGAGCTGGCCTGGAGTCGAAGCCACTTTGATGACTCTTTCATTGTTGTGCTTTTGTTTGGAGGCTATTTTTGGGACTTTCTGTCCAACCGTCCAACAAACAAATATAGTGACGTGCAAACATATTCATTCTGTAATCTGGTGTTGCCCTTGGTTAGCATTCGTTGTTGTAACCAAACCAATGTCAGGTGACAGAGGCATTTTTTTCACATAAAAATACAGAAATGTAGAATCATTCCGAATCTTCTGAACTCATATCTGGAGAAAAATTTTTGGTTAAATGAATGAAAACCAATTTTTTGGTTTTATTCTGGAATAAAACCAAACATTATGAGTTTGTGTAAGAATGTATATTTCTCTAACTTGCCTCAAGGTACCGTATGGTGAAGAAATGGAGTGAAAAGATCTGCTGTCATCTACAAGTTTTACTGTCATTGAATTACCTCTAAAACCCCTCTTGTGTTTCACCTAGCCTGAAAAACCAGTTCTGTACTGAGTCTTTCCAATGACCCTGGTAAAAAGCGGATGTTTAGGGTGTAGAATATATGTTCTGAATCTCACTGTTAAATTGTGTGTAGGGCTGGGCATTGATACAGATTTCCTGTTCAATTAAATTTTGATTAGATTCCAGATTCATCACAGTTATAATGTCCATTTTGTTTACAGCATTAGCAGAATGAGATTTTCTTCAATCTTTTAAAGTATACAGGGAAGAGTTTTAGGCAACACACACTCTTAAACAAAGGTTACAAAAGAGGGTTTTCACACCAAAGCCATAGAAGACCAATTTTCAGTACCCTAAAGAACTTTTCAGTGAACATTTCTTAAATAAACCCTTTTTTCTTAGTTTGAAGAAAAATGTAATAATCTGAAGAACATTTTTCCACTATAAAGAACCTTTTGTGCATTGAAACAGTTCAACGAATGTTAAAGGTCCTTTAATTTTAAGAGATTTTTTGTTGTTGTTGAGATTTTAAAAATCAATATCAGAATCATTTAAATGAATCACGATTATTGGGGGAAAAAAACATCCCTAATGTATAAGGAAAGGCAGAGCGCAGCCCACTCGGCTCCTAAATAGTCAACCATATTCAGAGGGGCCAGTCTTGGAAGCCCACAGCCAATAAAAAGCCAGGGTTCAGCCATCACTAATGTACAATTGCTTCAATTTAGCGGGAAGTCATGGCCTGGATTAAGGCCAGTGTCTGCCGAGCTAGGCCCCCAATGCTGCTGAAGGGATTTTCAAGGATCAGCCCAGTGCCAGCCAAACTGGAAATAAATAAGGAATCAACTCAAATGAAATGATAAAAACAGGCTTCCCTTTTATATGTGGAAATGGTCTTGATCTGACTAAAGAATGGGCTGAAGGTAGATCTATAGAATCTTTATTGCTAGTTATTGTTTTTTTGCCAGCATACTTATCAATCTTTTATCATACAATATGTTTACACCTATTAATATTAATGCCTGCTGCAAATATTTGCAAAGTTAGCAGCAACATTAACACACCTGTATAAAGGTCACTGTTTTGCACAGCACGGATAAGCTAATGTGTCATTTTCGTTTCATCACTAAGCTACTCAGCTTGAATTGCCACCCACACTCCTCTGGTTTGCATTAGATCAGATTTGGGCTCATTGTTTCTCATCTTTTCTCCAGCTAACCACTAAACAGAAATGCTATAGTTGACATGGCTGCATTTGACAGATAATCCACCGCTCTTATTTTAAAGATGGCAGGAATATTTTGCGGATGGCATTTAATGAAATGAACTCAATCGTATACATGAGTTATTTGCAAAGTGCCAGTTTTGTTTCATTTTAGCACAGAATACCAGTACAAGGATCGCTAAGGTGGTCTGTGGAGATTAACTCCCCCCTTTTCCCTCTATGGCCTCGGGGCGAACTGGGATGCGCACTGATGTGGGATTGTATTTACAAGAGCTTCGCTTATATAAATAGCCGTGCATTGAAATAATATTCGCTTGAAAGCCACATGAATCCGTATCATTTCACCATACCGCCATCCATCTGTTTTTTTTGGGTCTACATTCATTCACACATCAAAATCAGTATGATCATGACAGTATTCATGAGCAGAGAGCTTTCTGGGAAGTGCGTCTCTATGGAAAGTAGATGTCTGATACTGCTATAGTGGCGTTCACATCGCACTCAGTTTTCTCGTTCTCTATTATCTCTGATAGGTCGAATGGACGAAGGCTCGGACGTCGAGTCTGAACCGGACCTGCCCCTGAAGAGGAAGCAGAGGCGCAGTCGGACCACTTTCACAGCCGAGCAGCTGGAAGAGCTGGAGAAGGCCTTCGAAAGGACACACTACCCAGACATCTACACCAGAGAGGAGCTAGCCCAGAGAACCAAGCTTACCGAGGCCAGAGTACAGGTACGACACTATCAAATACTAAAATAGTTTCTGGAGTTGCGAGATATACACATGGTTTAACTGAAATGCGGTTCAAAATGTGTTTTATTGAATCAAGAGCCATACATCATTCTGTATACAAAAGGAATAGTTCACCTAAAATGAAATCATTTACTCTCCCTCATGTCATTCCATCTTTTTTGATCCTAGAACACCGTTTTAATCAACCAATCAGATTTGAGGGACAAGTTTACAGTTTAGGTCAAGTTTAGGCTTACAACCAGGGTTAGATGATTCCACATCAGTGTTATTCACCTATCATTTCCCTCTGATTTTAGGGATAAGTTATGGGTTGGGTTAGTTTAGGAGTAGGGTTAGGACTAAATTTTCTGATGGAATGTTGTTCCAGGATCAACAAAATCTTGGCAAAATCATGGTGATCATGAATGCATACAATCAAAGTCAATTGGGTCCAATGTTGTCTTTTGAAACAATAAAATCATTGGAATGATACGAGGGTGAGTAATTGACAAAATGTTCATTATTTTGGGTGAACTATCCATGTAGTTGTGCTCATCTATGAAGTTTAAAGTATGGTACTCGTAAGACTGATGCTCTCAGTTGGAGATGTAGATGGCACAATGAGAGCTCAGTAAGAGTTCAGCTATGTGCTTTGAGGTCTATAGAGCTCTAAAGTGTCACTGGATCTGTTGGACTAAGGTCCTCTGATTGATGATGCGTGTAACAATGCAACTGCTCATCTCAAAGAAAGTGCTAAAAAACACAGCGGGCCTCTTCCTGTCAGCCATATCGGAGAGAAACACGATCAGGTGGCTAACATGGCACTATGTCTGTTAAAGTTGCCATGAAGGGAAAATTCACAAGATCTATTTTCTAAATGCATGTAATTGATCTTATTGTGAACGATTCATCCATGCATGTTTCGTTTAAATTAAACAGAGTTTTTGACCTTTGAATTTTTAATCAAAATCTTCCGGTGAAACAACAGACTTCTCTAATCATTTGGTTTTCATAAACTCCTCCTTTTTCTTACAATCAACTGCAAGTTTACATTCACATCTGTCTCCATCCAGCCGATGAATTGAAGTCCTGCCCTACATTTATTTTCTTTTTGATGATCCGTTTCACTTTGATGTACATCAAAATATGGAAGAAAAGATCTTCGATTACATCACAACTTTGGACCTTTTGGAGGAAAACTTTTTGAACTCTTTTTATATTTATAGAAATAATTTTAAAATACATGTTGGAGGACGCTAAACATTTGTAGACAAAATGACAAAAATATTTTTTAAAGATTATCTAAGGTATAAAAGTATGCCTTTTCAATCAAAGTGGCTCATTTGTTTGCATCTAACAAATGATACAGTACGTATGTTTACGTGCACAGTTGTAATTGAGCTACAGCAGTTATAGTCTTCATCTTTCTGTCCAAATATACATGATCCAATGCATAACTGTATATATGGAAAAAAAAAAAAAAACATTTCAAGTCATTTCTGACTTTCATAGCATTCACACAACACTCAGACCAATTGTAGTCCATGCAAATGTGTACTGTATGTATACATGGAAAAAACTCTGCAAAGAACGGACTGGTGTGATTTCAGTTGAACTAGCGAGTTTACATGATGAATTGCTAAATGAATTGACTAAATTTGAACTTTTAAAGTGCATGTAAATGTACTTATTGTTGCAAAGGATAACAAACATTTACATGCAAAGGCTTTGGCTCCTCCCACCACTGGCCCTGACAGCTTGTCAACCATGTGGATAGTTGAAACAATGAGAGGGGGAAAATACAGTAGAGTTATGGCAGCAGCTGTTGGGAGCAAAGGGAGGGGGATAAAAAGAGCGAGAGTGCATTCCTGATGGATTTCTCACTTCAGCTTTTGGCTGGGATCTTTTCTTCCCACCACTTTCAAGCCCACCACCGCTCCTTGTAAAATTTGCTGCATATCAGAGAGCATCCCACACACTCTCTTGGGAACCCCTCTCCACCAGTTACATTAATCAATCAAGAGCTTGTAAAAGATATGACCGCTCGCCATGCCCCTGCTGCCTGCTTCACCTCTGCACTGATACAGGATTGTGCTCTTCAAATGCTAATGCTCTGGACGCTACATTAATGTAGTAATGTATAGTGAAATGGCACGTATGGTCAATCTGACTTGGTTATTTGATTTTGTGATACAATATTATCTGTAAACACTGTATGTCAGATATTTGCAAGCTGCCTAAATGACATCATTGCGTAATTGAAATGCAGCTGTCTCTCTCTTTTTCCCTCTCAGCCACGTTTTAGGGGGCAAAATTGCCATCACCACCTTTCAAGATGCCAAATGTCTTACTCTTTCTGTGATTAGACCCCTTAATAAAGCTGTAGATGCTTATTTTGCTTTGTTTTAAAGGGGTCCTTGATTATGATTTCACTTTTTTTTACTTTAGTTAGTGTGTAATGTTGCTGTTAGAGCATAAACAACTTCTGCAAAGTTACGACACTCAAAGTTCAATACAGAGGGAGAAATTTTCTTTTACAGAAATCGCTTTTAAAAGGACTACAACAAACGGCTGGTAGGGACTACAATGAGCTTCTTCCTGGGTTGGTGACATCACAAACCCCAAAATTTACATAAACCCTGCCCCCGGGAACACGCAAGTGGGTGAGGTCATTTTGGGCTGCTTTTGAAAAGATGAAGAGTTGTTGTAGTAGAGTGTTGTTGCCATGCGGCCATTTTACGCCGGGCTGCGTCACAAACGAGGGTCAAATTAAAGGAACATGCCACTATTGGTGCAGCAGGTGTATCGGCCTAGAAAATCGCAACTTTTCATTTTCCGTCAGTCTTAGTACACAATGTAAGTACAGAAGAGTGATGTTTTAAATAGGAAAAATATTGAAACTCGAAAACGGTAAAACTCAACTGTTTAACTCTAGGGGAGTTGGAAAATGAGCCTATTTTCAAAAATAGTGGCGTGTTCCTTTAAACGCTGGATTTGCACAAAAGATTAACATGATGGCACATGATAGTCAATGAGTTGAATCAACTCCACAGCAACATAAATTTATCCACAAACCGTTCAGAAACATCCAGTTGCATTCTAAAAGTTGGAACTTCTTCCTGAGTCTCTCCATCATCTGCATCCATGTCTGACTCTAGTTTGAACAATGTAAGGCTGAACGCCGTTACTGAAAATCGTGATTTTGGCTGCGTGAGATTCTCCAGCTTTGTTATTGTTGAGCAAGCGAAGTGTGAGCTGTTAAAGCTCCACCCTTTTTTGGAAAGCAGGCCGGGAGCGGCAGCTCGTTTACATTTAAAGAGACACACACAAAAACGGCGTGTTTTTGCTCACACCCAAATAGGGGCAAATTTGACAAGCTATAATAAATGATCTGTGGGGTATTTTGAGCTGAAACTTCACAGACACATTCTGGGGACACCAGAGACTTATATTACATCTTGTGAAAAGGGGCATAATATGTCCCCTTTAACTTAGCAGCATTTGGATTTATGAATTGTGTTCCAAACAATCAAACAATTAAAATAAATGTTGGGATAAAAAGAATCTAAAACATTGAGGAATGACTCAATTTTGGAAAAAGTTGACCCATAGTAGCCTTGTGGCAGGCTTTAGTAAAGAGAAGATCTCTCGCTGGCAGTGTCAGAGATCATGCTGATTTTTCTGCCATGTCAGTGATTCGGCTCTCCCTGAAAGGAGCCCCATGGGACATTTGGCCCTTTTGTGTGTTTATGGTGACTGATGCTAATTAGACAAGTGAATAAACATTATATCACTTCTGACCTGCATATATCAGACCTGAATTATATTTGTAAATATTGATAATCCAATCATGAATGTAAATTGAAATGTTCTTTTGCACCATTTTGGCACCATTTTGGGTGGAATATCCAGATCATTCTCGATAACCACCACATCCTTGATATATTGGCCCAACAGCTCATGTTTTGTTTTCTCAACCCTGTCACAGCCAAGCAGTTGGTTCTTGAGAGGCCAAGCAGATGATGTGTAAGGATCTCTGGCTCGAGATAGCTCACATAGAGATGCCAGGGCTCTGGGATCATTGCTTTTGTGGAGGGGAAGGTGTCTGACCCTGTTGGCTTTTGGCAGACCCCGCGGCCTCAGTGTCAACCCACTTGAGTGCAGCTGCGCTGACACAGTATCCAGATGTCTGAGAGAGAGAAACAGGGAGAGAGGGAAGGAAGAAGTGTTCCTGCTGCCAAAGTGAGGAAGTCAGACATGGATCAGTGATGATGTCAAAGGTGTTAATTTATGTGTTTGGTGCTTTTCTATTAGGTGTCATCTGTCTTCATTGAGCACTGTCACTGTGGTTATTCTTAACCACAGACATGTTATTCATGCTTCCACTGTTTTACTGCTCCGTATGACAAATCAGAGGAAGTGATCCATATCTGACTAAGCACAGGGATAAGTGCTTCCAGGTCTCACAGCACTGCTGCCTGTCTGTCTGGTTTACTGCAGTTTGTAAGGCCAGAGGGAAAAACAAGATGAATTAACTGAGATTTACAGGAAATTTCATAGGCAGTGGCAGTTATGTCACTTTAAACTCAGTTAGACATGAAATCTTTGTGATGTGCTACAGTATCAGGTTTGAAGTTGTGCTATGATATGAGGAGGATAGACAGATGGAGGGAAGAACCTAGAAGTGCTACATTATCACAATGAAAACTTCCTCTTTAGATTATATTATGAATAATAAATTAAGATACTATGACATAGGTTTGACATATATTAAGATTTATTGAATGTTTTCTTATGCTCACCAAGGCTGCATTTATTTGATTAAAAAAATACAGTAATATTGTGAAATATTATTCCAATTTAAAGTTTTCTGTATTAATATATTTAAAAATATAATTTATTCCTGTGATAGCAAAGATGAATTTTCAGCATTATTACTCCAGTATTCAGTGTCACATGATCCTTCAGAAATCATTCTGATATGATGATTTGGTGCTCAAGAAACATTTCTTATTATTATCAATGTTGAAAACAGTAGTGCTGCTTAATATTTTGTGGAAACTGATACATTTTTGTCATCAATTCTTTGATGAATAGAAAGTTCAAATGAACAGCATTTATTTGAAACAGAAATCTTTTGTAACGTTAAAAATATCTTTACTATCACCTTTAATGCCTCCTTGATGAATAAAAGTATTAATTTCTTAATTTTTAAAAAAAATTAATATATATATATATAAAAAACACTTTTGAATGGTAGTGTATACTTGTCAGGCATGGAGTGAGAAGAGTTAGTCCTTCCACATGTTACACACAAGCAGGTTTGAAGATGTCTCCACTTCCCTTTCTATAATCTTTCACCCTTTGATCCAGTCTGGAAACAAGACTTCCAGGGCACAAGTGTCAGTCCCCTGATGTGGAGTCATATCACATGCATTTTGATTGATGCTTGAAAAATCTGGAGCCAATAATTCAGTATTATGCTCCTGACCTATATAAAAATGTGGGATTTCAATAAATAGATCAAATAAATATATGCATACATGTATGTTTATGATTACAAAAGGAAGAAAGAGGATATGCATGTACTTAACAGTCTTCTATAATTCAACCAAGGTATCCGGGTGTAGTAAAAGTTGAATTTGGCAGATGTTTCTGCTGAAGAGACGCCCCATTTTTGCTATACTGTTACCTTCAGGGCCCAGTCCAGTCCAGTCCATCTCAACTCATCCTGTCCCACTGTCCATCCAGATTCCCTAAACCCCTGCATGGAGCCATGCACTAAGATTGATGCTGGCCTTTTTTACGCTTCTCAGCCACTGTTATGTTCTTTTTTGCTGTGAAATTCAATCACTTTATCCAGGTTTTACTCCTCGTCTTCCTGTCTGTTCACCAACCGCCCTGCGCATGGCAAACGGTAATCCTAGGAAGACATATAACCATCGCCATCCGAGAGAGAGGGCGAAAAAGAAAGCAAGAGGAACTGATAGGGTGGGTGATTGATATTGGATGAGAGCATGAGATGCTGGCCGAATGTGGAATGTGAAATCGTGACACAGTCCACAATCAGATTTGTCTTCCATTTACCTTCCTTCCTTTTGTCTCTCCCACTCCCCCTGTACACTCGGAGATTGAGAGTATATTGAATTGAATTTTTCGACTTCCATTCCCTCTGAAACGAATGCAATCAGACAACAGCTCCTTCAGCCACACTCCACGAAATCTCCTCTCTTAAATGTTTCGCCAAGTGACTCCGTTCACTTTTAAGGAAATTATTTGAACTCTTTCAGAAATACGAAATGAGTTGGCCATCTCAGTTGGGCAGTGTGCTTTGTGTCTCGGCTTGAGCAGGGAAATGAGAAGAGTGGGGAATTAGAAGGAGCGGCAGAGAGAAAATCCCTGCTCAAGGTGCCTTTGCCATCGGGTTCCAGAATGGCGCATTCAGAAGCCCCAGCTCGCAGCAAGCCTCTTAGGAGATCCATTGAGCGTGGAGCGGCAGGCACTCTAGCCTCTAACACTGAGATACGTGCCTTCTAATGCCTTGTGCTACTCTCCGGTTCTCACTAATACCAGAAGCCATCCTAACCTAAGACATGTAAAGTAATGGGGCTTGTGTCAGCGGGACTTGTGGTTTTATGAGAAGGGTCATTGATGCATGGCATTGTTGAAGGAGCAGTGTGGGACAGCTAATGGGGGATAGTTGAGTACTTTTAATTGATTTAAACTGATTTTTATTGCGATTTATTGATTAATACTGAAAAAGAAAAACTCTCTTGAGGAAAATTCCAGTAGTCTCATCCAAGTGGATGCTGCACACTGGTGGTGGTTGAGGAGAGACCTCCTGATATGACTGTAAAGCGCTTTGGGTGTACAGTAGTACATAAGAAAGCGTTATATAAATGCCTCATTAATTCATTCTTTCTAATGTTGAGGTAAGGATGGGTGTTGGGAATGGGCTTACTCGAGGCACTTGCTAACCATGTGTGTAATTAGTCCCCCACGGTGTGTTAATAAGAGTAATTATATAGGTCTTATAGGTGTTTCCAAAGTCTTATAGGTGTTTCCTAGGTTTTGTTTAGATATGGGAATGGAACAGGAAGTTTTAAAGGAATGCCAAAAATTGTTGCTTTTGTCCCATGGGTGGGATTTTAAATAAACATATTTTTTATTTATTTTATATTATTTTATTTTATTTTATTTTAATTGTTGCTTTTGTCCTATGAGTGGTATTTTAAATGAACATTTTTATTTTATTTATTTATGTTTTTTTATTTATTTATTTTTTTTAATTGTTGCTTTTGTCCCATGGGTGGGATTTTAAATGAACATATTTTATTTTATTATTTTATTTTATTTTTAATTGTTGCATTTGTCCCATGAGTGGGATTTTAAATGAACATATTTTATTTTTATTTTATTTAGGGTCCAATTCTCACTATTAACTAGTTGCTTATTAGCATGCATATTACTAGGATATTGGCTGTTTATTAGTAATTATAAAGCACATATTAATGCCTTATTTTGCATGACTATATTCTACAATACATCCCTTAATCATAACCAATTCCTACCCAATACCTAAACTTAACAATTACCTTACTATCTCTTAATAAGCAGTAATTAGGAGTTATTGAGGCAAAAGTTATAGTTAATAGTTATTTAATAATAGTGAGAATTGGACCCAAATCTAAAGTGTGACCTTATTTTATTTTATCCAGTTACCACAAAGACATATGTTTAAGAATCAATTGCATTTATCAAAAATATCTTGCTGTAGAAAGCGCTTTATTACCTGCATATGCTACAAGATGAATTTCAGATTTTATGAAATATAATCAGACTTTTTATCTTTCTTTGTCATGTTGTATACAAAGACTGAAGGGCAGCCTGGGAGGATAAAAGAGAGAGGCAGAGAAAGAGTGTGTACTCATACAGTATGTCTACGCCAGCCCCTTGATCAATGCCCAGGCTGAAAGCGTCATTCTTGAGGAGCTGTTTAAAAAGGGACGCCCTCTCTTTGTGGTCTGATTCATTGAAGGGCCATTGTCCCCCTCTTTCACTTCCACTCACAATGGTGGGGACCATTTGAAAAACAACAGTAGATTAACTGCACTGCCAGTGTATTAAAGTCTGAAGAATGGCCCCTCTGAGGCATAGATCAATGTCATTCACTCTTTTGCATACACAGGGGCAGTGCCTCGGCCCCAGAGAGGTGCAGGTTACTGGCCGTGCTCCCCCTTTCAATGAGTCACATTAGAATGAAACTTTGAAAATGTGTCTTAATGTGGCAGAGGCATTTCTCTTTCTTTCTTTCTTTCTTTCTTTCTTCTTTCTTTCTTTCTTTCTTTCTTTCTTTCAATAGAGGCTTTTTGTTCATTTAAAATTTCTCTGAAATGTCATATGCAGATATGAGATATTTCATTTTTCTGTTTGTCATTTTAAAGATTTCTTTTATATTGGTTCTTGGCCTATTTTACCTATATGTTTAATTTATCAGTATCTGTCATTATTGGATATTTATTGTACGATTTTTAGGTTTAGATTTAGATCATTTTGGCCAGTATAGCACTAAATTAATGGGATAGTACATTTTGGCAAAGATTTTACCCTTTAAGGGTTATCTCTTGAAGTGCGCTTAAAAATGTAATGCATATAACCCTGTTATATCCCTTCTCTAATATTATGAGTTTTTTCCCCCCTATAGTGTTATTTGAGTAACTGTAGTTTTATAGTTATTATAGTTTGTTAATATTTTGAATTAGAATATATATATATATATATATATATATATATATATTTATTATATAATTTTTAGTAATTTTGTTTTGTGTGCTTTTATTTTTTATATTTTTTAAAAGACTATGTATTTTTTATTACGTTTTAAGACACATGTTGCCTTGTCAGCTAACTGAAAAAATTTAGTTTAGGTTTTTTTTATGTTTTATTATTTTTTTTTATTTCAAGTAATGAAAATAGTTTTTATGGTTTTAGTTTTAGTTAATGATAATAACCTATATAGTTTCTCATTCAAACAGATTTTAAAAGAAATATTTGTCCATCTTTCATATTGCACTTTGATAATATTGTGGTGCCTAAATTCATACAATCTATTTAATTTTCTTTCTTTTTTCAATAATCAAATAGAATAAATACATTTATAATATCACCCGTTTATTGGTTATCGGACATGAAAATAATTCGCCTATCTTATCGACCAGAAATTTGGTGCACTTATTATTATTCTTTTTTTATTCTAGGTTTGGTTCAGCAATCGACGAGCCAGGTGGCGTAAACAAGCTGGAGCTAATCAACTGGCGGCATTTAACCACCTGTTACCTGGAGGATTCCCACCCACAGGCATGCCCACTCTACCAACATACCAGCTTCCTGAGTCCACCTATCCTTCAACAACATTACCACAAGGTAAGCAATGTGTCTGGGTCTGTTTACACCTGGTCACTTCATGTGTTTTCTCTGATTGGATAGCTGTCTGATTGTGAAAAACCTGGTGTAAATAAGCGCATTCGAGATGGATTAAAATCTGACTTCAGGAGGTGGTTTGAGACGCATTCCCGGCGAAACTTTCACAGTTTTTGAAGACACATATGTAAATTTTACTCCTTCAAAATTGGCAAAAAGAATAAATGTGTGAGCATGTCAGAGGCTACCGGCTCCCATATAGCCAGATATGACAGCGCTACTCGCCACAGATAAGGCCCATTTCAGATGAGTAGCTGACGCACAAACTGCCGCTGAAAGTTCGGCATCGCATCCAGAAGCGCAACACACAATCATCTTCATTAAAAGTATAGTAAGACTAAATTATCTTATCTAGTGGTGCTGATGTTTCTTTCTCTCCTATTACGGTCTTGATCTTAAAATTAGCTGATGATAAACAAAATGCAACTTTTGCTGATGTGAACTCCATTAAATTTGCATTTAACGTGGGAACTGAAGATCGGATATATATTCCTTTTGCATTTATGTGGCTGAATGTAAATGGACCAGTTTTAACAAACCGGATAGTTATTCAATCAAAAGTAATAAAATAAAAGTAATAAAAGTAATAAAAATGCATGAAGTGACAGGCCCTTTGTAACGAATTTTAACTTTTTTTTATGTTTATTTAATACTCAAAAAACTTATCTAATACAGGAATGGCAATAAAATTAAAGCTTCCATGATGCACTTGAGAATAGTTTTCTGATGTAATCTAACATGCTGTTTTTCCCAGATGTCAGTGGCACAGTGCATCGGCCCCAGCCCTTGCCCCCCTCCACCATGCATCAGGGCGGGCTCTCGAGCGACAGCAGCTCCGCCTATGGCCTCTCGTCCAACCGTCACGGTTTCTCCAGCTACACCGACACCTTCATGAGCCAGTCAGCGTCCAGCAATCACATGAATCCTGTGAGCAATGGACTATCTCCACAGGTCAGTAAGGGTCACTGGCCACAGTGTTTAAATACTCTTCTCTATAGCCACATGTCAAGGAGTCTTTCAAGTGGAATTACGAGACCTCTCTGAAGATAAAACAGCATATTCTTTGTGCGCTACTGTGTACGTTTGGTGATTAGATGCGTCTCATGTGTACTGAGCAGACATGTTTTGGAGAAATCGTCTTCTAGTGGTTGATACCCCCCTTGTGCTTGTGAAGTGTTCATAAGATAATGTTTTCTAATTAATATTCCTTTGTTTTACCCACTCTCCTAATTAAAATAAAGATTTAATTGTTTGATTCTAAGAAAATTCGTTTCAGACAATACAGGATACCCTAAAGAGAATAAATCCCATATGCAGTCAAAGAGCTGCCAGCACTGTGCCTTGTTCAGAAAAGAGCGTAATCTCAGCAAACTAATGGATCTGTATGTTTAATTGTCTGGAAGTAATTTTCAAGAGTTAACAGATGCTTAAATAAGTCAGGATGTTTTAATTAACTGGAACAGAGCAAAAAACTATTGCCTTGTGTGGCTCTGATACATCTTTGAATCAGTATGCCATAGAGGAAAGCATAAAATGAGAAGCCAGTAAATTCAATTTAAGGCCTGTAGTATTTTTTTTTTTTTTGTATTTGCTTCAATAGGCAGGTTTTGTTTCAGTTTGACTGCGTGTTTCTGTGTAAAGGTTCTTGTTATAGACATTATATATCATTGTTACCTGCTACCTTGAAGAATGAGGGTAAAAAATAAGACTCTTTGCTTAGGGTTGATTGAGCTAAATAATAGGAAAATGGCTGCTATTGATGCACATCATTGGTGAAGAGTATATTACAAGCAATTATTCACCATTAGTGGGCAGTTCTGCCCACCATAACCAAGAAGATCTGACTAACAGGCAGAAAATAAGATTGAAATGGTGTGTAAGGAGTTGAAGATGAAATTCAATACTGCATTTGTCCACAATTACCCCCTTGTTCACACGTTTTATGGCCACTTTCCCCCTCCTCACCAAATATTTCTCAAAGCAGATTGGAAACTGGTATTACTCCTTTTTTTCCAAAAGAGAGGAAAGAATTAGGGATTTGATGACAAAAAAGAGATTTTCTCTTGTACTGCGGAGTTGGGGATAACATAAGGGTTTCTCAGCATGTTTGATTGTTAATCGTGGTGGAGGGGCTTTAAGTACTAATGCTCTCGCTGCAAACCTGCATAAATAACATGGTTGGAGCATTTTTGTGCATTTTTGAGAGGAGTACTTACAGCCGGAAATGGATACAATTTATTTCTACAGCATATTTCCTTGCTTTTTATTGATCAAATTATGGTGCACTGCTTCCTCAGTGAATTTTCTATACATTTAAAGAGGATAAAAGAGCAATTATACTTGTTAAAATTATATTTTTCTCCAAGAATTTTTCTATTGGTTTTGTATGAATCTCTCACTAAAATGAAGATGGTTCACCCTCCATCCGACCCCTCCTCAGCCCCCTAACCTCCCCACCCCTGTCCAGCCCCTCTCACCCATCTCCACATGTCACATGTGGCTATTCCATCAGGCCCTTATTGTAGGAAAAATTAATGTTCTTTTTGACAGGAGTATCATAGTTCAACCTCAGCATCACACTGTGCCTCAATGTCCATGAAAGGGCCGCCAGTGCCCCACAAGGCAAACCCCCCCCCATTCTTCTCAGCTACAGGGAGTCCACATGGCAGTCCTTACAAGCTTGTTTTTGTACATCATGATTTTCTCCATCATTTGTCTATTCTACTGTCTTTCTTTTACTTATAATCCCCCCTCGACTAATTTATTTTAACACATTAATTTTGCCTTCATTGAAGACAGTTCATGCAAATCAATGCAAATAAGCTGTGTGCAAGATTCTGTAGAGTAATGTAGTGCAGTTTGAATACTGAGAGTGCAGTTGTCGCTTATTTTTCCTAATGCTTGTCAAATAGTAGAGGACTGTGGGGTTGCACAGAGAGCTTTTTGTTTGGTTTATTTGCTTGGGAAATCTTATCAGCCATTTTTAAAAGCTTTATAGCCTAAAGTTGTTGTCATAGTAGTGTAATAGCCTTCTCTCATTTGTCTGGACAAACCCTTCTTTGAACTTGAATTTTCACTGCTTCTTTGAGGCACATTTAACTGACAGTTTCAAAATAATCCTTCTTATTCTTTTTCATTTACCTCAATTTCCTTCTGATTTCTTTTTTTTTTAATTTAGTATCCTGACTTCTGAAGTGCCTGACTCCTTTGTAAAATGACTCATGCTTAGAAATGGACATAACTAAACAAATATTTCTGTTTATGCCACTGGTCTGGTTTATTCCTATTATGCAGTACCTTTTGAGCTCTGTTTCTGTAGACATTTTTCAAAATATTCTGGTCAAGGTCATGCACATAAACATTATTAATTGAAACTTGATTGTTTACACAATGGCAAAAAAATGAATCGCATGATCTTAAAAAAAAAAAAAAAAAAGCTAAAATCCGCCATTGCTCCATTAGTGTCCATTAGCTTAAGTTTAATTATATATTTTTGAACCATCATTTTGGTCTCAAATGTATGGAAGTACTTATTTTCTGCCACTAAACAAAAAATAAAAAGGTAATTGCAACTTTTTATCTCACAATTCTGACTTTTTTTTTCTCACAATTGCGAGATATAAACTGGCAATTGCGAGATATAATGTCAAAATTGCGAGATATAAACTCACAATTATGAGAAATAAAGTCATAATTGCGAGATATAAATTTGCAGTTCTGACTTTTCTCACAGTTGTGAGTTTATATCTTGCAATTCTTACTTATTTGATCAAAATTGTCAGATATAAACTGACAATTGTGAGTTAAGTCCAATTCTGAGGAAAAAAAGACTGACTTTTTTTTATCAGAATTGCAAGATATAAACTCATTCAACTCAAACTTTATAACACGCAATTGCGTTCTTTATATTACACAATTCTGACTTTATAACTCGCAATTCTGACTTTATAACACGCAATGTTGACTTTATATTAAACAATTCTAACTTTATAACTTGAAATTGCAAGTTTATATCACACAATTTTGACTTTATAACTCGAAATTGCAAGTTTATATTACACAATTCTGAGAAAAAAAGTCATAATTGTGAGATAAAAAGTCGCAATTACCTTTTTTTATTTTTTATTTAGTGGTGGAAACAAGCTTCCATACAAATGTCACATCGATTTCTGTAATTTTATAAGTGTAATTTTATTAAGCAGGATAAAATGTTTTACAGTGAGTCAACGCAACTAAAGCAGCAAAACATCATGTTTGTTTGTTTTTTTTAAATGGGTACTTCATAGAGGATGATGTCATTTAAGAAAATGGCTATTTTGAGAAATTACAAAAGACAAATAGGATGCAATGTAAAAGTGAGGAACCTATACACCAATTAGCTATTAAGACAATATTTCCATAACAGTTTCTTTTAAAACATTTAAAAAAAAAATATGAAGAAACAACTGGAAAATTTCATCTAGTCTTTTTTTATTTTTTATTTTAGAAGAGCACAAAACCTGGGGTCATAGCAAAAATGGCAACATTCACTCAAAGAAGGTGGTGAAATGCTTTAAAATATACCACTATAATCATTAAGTTTAATATTTTATCCGTTGTATTAAGATATACATGAAAATGTACTACATGGTAGGAATGACCTGGCTTTTAGATTGGGAAAATGTGAGAGAGCTATGCTCATTTTTAGATGCGCTTTTGTACAATTGTGTGGATGGACTGCTTTACAGCCTCTATCGAGTGGAGAAAATGTGCTGTGAATCAGTAAATGTGCTATGATGGCTGTGTGCCAGAATGAAATGCAACCCTGCTGTGGGTTCACAGCACCAACAGGTGCACACTCCTCTCTCACTCTTCTCATGTGCCAGCAGAACCAGAGCGCTTTCTCACTGCAACCTCTGGAAAACACATTAAACAGCACTGCAGCTTAGTTCGGATGAAAATTATGCAATGCCAGACCTAATCTCCATTAAGCCCACTTTTGGACCGGGTCAGAGCTATGGACAGATTTCAATGGTCTTGAATGCATGTCTTTTCAGTGTTTCATCCTCTGGTGGACATTGAGAGCAGTCCAAACATTGGACACGTGGAGAAGGAATGAATGCGGTAATAAAGCTGTAGGCTGCTTTACTATTACAGTCATTCCTCCTCCTACAACAGATGCTTTGTGCAGGTGGGTGATTGTGTTTTACAACGGGAGACATTCTGCTATGGTGTGTCTGATATGTGCAGGTTTGTTTTGTTGTTGTTAGATGTCGTAACTGGAGAGAAAAACAACACACACCCGTTTAATGAACAGGTTTTAGTAAAACCAACCATTCAGTATAATCAGTCATGCTTTTTGTTTTGGGCCTCGTAGCAACAACTCCACCCCTCAAGGCACTCGAGTCATCTAGTAAAGCTTCTAGTGTGTCTCAGTATTAATAAGCATTACTGCAATTTCTCTCTGCAATATTAGTGTCAGGTTGATTTGGCCATAACTGGTAATTATGATGTCTGGATGCAATATTAACAAAATTAACAAATTATTTTGTTATTTTAGTAATTTCTGTTTATTCTTTTTGAAGTTTTTTATATTTATGAACATTTAAATTTTAATACATTTTATATTTATTCTTTTAGACTTTTTATATTTTCATTTTTATAATTTTTCATTTGTATTTAATCTTTTATATTATTTTATATTGATTCTCTTACAAGATTTTATATTTATTAACATTTATATTTTATTATAGCAGCACATTTTTAGTTAAATTTTTTAACTGTTAAATGAAACTATACAAGTGATTCATCGTACACTGTAAAAAATTATTTTCATAATTTATCACAACACTTTTTTCTTTTGTCAAATCAATAATTAATGTGGTTCAGATAACATAATATTTTGAGTTTCTGTTGATTGAACCAATTGCCTTCATTGTATTAACTCAAATTTTTTAAAGGGGTGGTATAATGCTACTTTTACAAGATGTAAAATAAGTCTGTGATGTCCCCCGAGTGTGTATGTGAAGTTTTAGCTCAAAACACCCTACAGATAATTTTTTATAGCATGTTAAATTTGTCACTTTTTGAAGGTGAGCAAAAAACGCTCCGTTTTTGCGTGTCCCTTTAAATGCAAATGAGCTGCTGCTCTCAAAAGGGGGTGGAGTTTCAGGAGCTTGCATTAGCACTCACATTACTCACTGAAAATGTCAGAAACTGTTCAGTCTTTTATGTTCAAAATGGAGTCGGACAATGATGGAGAAACTCAAGAAGTGACAACATGTAGAATGCAACAGGACGCTTCTGAACAGTTAGTTGATAAATTTATGTAGCTGATGTGGAATTAACTATCTTAAAGTCATTGATTAGCATATTGTGTCATGTTAATCTATAAATCGCTCATGTGGGAACTGTTGTAAGATGCTTACAGAGCCAGAGAATATATACTGCATGAAGATAGAACAGGTATAGTTTAGTTTAATTACGTAAGTACTGTAATGCAATAACATGGCCTCACCCCCTTTGTTGTGTGTTCTCGGGGGCGGGGTTTATGTAAATTCTAGGGTTAGTGATGTTACCAACCTAGGAAGAGGCTTGTTGTAGTCCCTACCAGCCGTTTGTTGTAGTCCTTAAACAGAGAATTCTTTAAAAGACAATATCTCTGTTTGCATTGAACTTTGAGCGTCGTAACTTTGCAGATACCGTTTATGCTCAAGCAGCAACATTACACATTAACTAAAGTTAAAAAAGTGAAATCGCAATAAAACCACCCCTTTAAATTTCAATGAACTCAAAATTTAAGGCAACCAGGTAACTTACTTTTTAAAGTTAAACCAACAATTCTTTTTACAGTGTAAGTAGACAGTAACAAAATTTAAATACACTATAAATGTAAAAAAATTCTAGTAATACTGCACGCTTGTCCATTTACACGACAACGATGTACTAAAAACAAAAATTTTTCCATATAGATGACAAGGTTGTCAAAACTATCTGCAAAAACAACTAAAAACGCTAGCATGCCATGCAACCAGTAGGTGGCGATGTCACTTTGTAAATGAACACTATAGACTGAACATGTAATACGCATGTGCATGATATCACCGTTTTCACAAATTCGCGGTTGTATAGTATCGTTGTCAAAAACTTGAACTTTGAAACCCGTTTTCAAAAATTAGCATTTTCAGGCCCTCAAAATGCCCTCAAAATTCCATTTCATTAATTTTGCCTTTTTTTTTTCTTTTTTTTTTTACACAGATTTCAATAAAAAAAAAAATCCAAATATGATATGTATGAATTAAATGAGTATTTAGAACATAAATAAAAAAATTGGTCCTCTATTAAACAAATTCATCAACACACAGAATTGAAAGAAAAATGGCAAAGGTATCTTTTTTTGTGTGCGCCACTTCATTGCAGTTGGAAGATTTGTGTTTTGGAATGAAGGAACTTTGGCTAGCATTTGATGTTGGGAAGGGAGAGCGAATAGGCTGGGTTTCAGCACTGGGGGATCAGAGGCAGAGCAGTGCTCACCAGCACTCCCTTTGATCCGTATCCCCAGGCCTCCCTGCCTGAGCCACGCGCAAAACTCAGGCCTCACCAGTGATTCCTGACAACTGTCTGCTAGAGATAAGGGAGGGGGGACTCCATCCTCTCTCCTCTCCTCCATTAGCACAGCAGCCACTTTAAACTAGATGAATTATTTTTAAGAAGCCTGCACAGGGGTTGCCAAAAAAAAAAAAAAAAAATGAGCGAGAGAGAGGGGGTGAGAAAGAGAGAGAAAGAGTGAGAAGAGAAGAAGATTGAGTTTTGGTTCACTCCTTTTCCCTTCTTTTTTGCTGATTTTTGACTAGACATTGTGCACCTGAATGTCAGTGAGTGAATCTATGTGCCGTCTCTGCTTTTATTAAGACTGCGGTATTAAGCCGCTCGCCCGGGCACGGTGTCAGCTGGCACGTGTCACCATCAACAAATCAAAAGACTAAATAAATGCATATTTACATCACCCCCGTGCTCCGAGAGCAGAGGAGAAATACTTGTTAATTAGAACCCGTCTTAAATACAGATGCTGTTTCAATTTGGCAAGAGTTAAAAAGTAAGAGGCTTTAAAAAAAAAAAAAAAAAAGATGAGACCTGCTCTGAAGCTGCCAAGAAAATCAGGGGAATTTAAATCATATCCACTGGCAGAATGTTTTCTGCATGAATTTATTTAGTTTCTCTCTCTCTCTTTCCTATCTTTCTTTTCTCCCCTCTCTAGCTCAAGCTGAGTGAAATTGGAGTCTTGTGCATGTGTTAATGAAACATAGCAGGTTTCTCAGGTCACACAAATACATATGTAAATTTCACATTCAATATTTTCATTGACTCTAGATGGAAAATAGTTTTTCAGGGGGTCTTTCGTTTAACTGTATGTGGGTAAAAACAGAAAAAAAATATTAAAAATGATTTAATTATGATCGCCACAACATAGGCAAGTTTCAGCATTGGGGTTCAGAGAATATTAAAAATCTGGAATGCATGAATCTGATTATTTTGTAATTTTTCATGAATGAGAACAAGGCTGTAATATCGTAACGTTTTTAACTTTGCTGTTTATCCCTTGTTTTTGTCTAGTTTTCATTCATGAAAAATTAAATAAGGCATGTATAGTATGATCCAGACAGTCTCATTTCTCCTTTCCTATATTTATTTTTATTCATTTACAGCATCTATTTCACTCTCTCTTCTCTTTTACCCAGAGAAGGGTTTTTATTCTCTTATATAGATGAAAGGCTACAGAAGGCAATAAAAGCACAATTTAAATTCAAAAGTGTTTGTGTGTGAGAGAGAAAGTGAGCTGTTGCATCCTGATAAATAAGGGATATAAGAGAATGTGATTTACATTTATCTCACAGAGGCAGCGCAGGAGATGAGGATTTAAGCGAGGCCAATACTCACTCACTGCATTGTGGGTGAAATGCAGGAGAATTAACTGTTGGATTGAAAAATACTATTACCTTTTAGTATTAGCTCAGCATGTATTCATGCATATTGTATATTTTTCTATAAGATGGATTCCATATAGTTTTAATCTCATTTTCTTATGAAGAACAAGGAAATCCTCAAATATTTATATATTTATATCTATTATTTATAGCTATTAAAAGTGCCTGAACAATATGAACGTACATTTCTGAAGTATATCATTTGGTTTGTTTCGATAAAAATAAAAGGCATACTTTGCAGTGTTTACATGTTTCTAAACAAGGAACAATGCATTGCACAGAACACTAGGCATGCTGGGAACAGAATTTGTTGTAAGAATTGTTGTATATCTCACCAATAGACTGGGAGTTTCCTTTATATATATATTTAGGAGTCATGGAATATATCATGAGCAGGCCAGGATGAAATTTGTGGATTTTGCATTTGATGTGTTGATTTTTGGTGTGGATGGATTTAAACATATAGCTTTTATTTTATTTTATTTTATGCAGAGTGTGCAGGGTCACTGGGTATGAACAGAAGAAGTTCCAACAATTATGAACCTGCTCAAAACACCATGGATTGGGGGGGGGTCAGCTTTGTGCACATGCTTCCTGTTAGTTCCAGATGCCAGTCTGACAGGTGTGAAGTTATGATTAATACTACAGCCTCGCAAAACTACAAATGCCACTCACCCTGCTCGCTCTTCAGTTTATGACAGACTTTTGTACGCTTGTCTCATTGTTTTGGATTTTGTATGTAAAGCTACAATAGTTTTACAGTTTCTGTGATGTGGTTTTATAACATCGGAGGTTTTCCGCCTCCGTATCCTTCCCTCCCCCTCCCTCACGCTCGCTCACCATCCTTAGCGATGGAGTCCCCAGCTGGCTGACACTAACTGCCCCACTCTCTCCTCTCAGACTCCAGCTGAGAGCTATTTCACTATTTATTTACATGTAATTATCCCTATGAGGTGCAGATATTAACTCTGTCAAGAACAATTTGACTTGACATTCTTCACTAGGCCTGCTCCCTGCTGTTTTTAGCAAACAAACACCACCCCTACTCCCGCCTCCTTTGCCAACTCTCCACCTTGCATTATTCTTGGACGGCGTTAGCTGCTGCCGAGCCGCTCCTTGTGAAATCATTTAAAGCAGACGTTTAATTTGGCAGAAGCGGAGGCGGCGGCAGCGCGAGGCGTGAAAAGACTGGCGGGTGGGATGAGAGGTCAGAGGGGGATGTTTTTTTCCTTGTGACTGAATCTATCTCACATATCCGCAAACACTGAATAAAATAATCAGATTGCACCTCACACTTTTTCCTATATCAGCTCATTAACCTTTGGTTAACTCCAGGCCTTGTAGCACTTTGGGACATTTAGGGTCCAGTGGTACTGAAAAGCCTTCTCCGTATTTCACTAGAACCGACTAACGGTAATTGTTATGCAAGATATTTCTAGAAAAAAGCATTTTTTTGAGGATAATTTAAAAACAAAGGGTCGTATAGCCTACACTCTAAAAAATGCTGGGTTAAAAACAACCCAAGTTGGGTTGAAAATGGACAAACCCAGCAGGTTGGGTTAAATGATTGCCCAACGTGCTGGGCAGTTTTATTTAACTCAACTATTGTTTAAAAATTACTGTATGTCTGGCTTAAAATGAACCCAAAATTGGGAAAAAAAACAAAAAAAAACAAGGTTGGAAATTAAAAATCAGGCACATAATTACTAGAGGCAACAATAATAATCAAAAGGTGAACATTTATTAATAAGCAATTTAATAAATGTTAATTTATTAAACATTAATAAATGTTAATTTCCAACATATTGTGTGTTAATTTTAAGCAAGCAATACAGCAGTTTTTAAATAATAGTTGAGTTAAATAAAACTTCTCAGCAGGTTGGCCAACATTTAACCCATCCACTGGGTTAAAACAACCCGATCAATGGGTTTGTCCATTTTTAACCCAACCTGGGTTGTTTTTAACCCAGCATTTTTTAGACTGTATAGTGACACTGGGCAGAGAACAAGACAAGGCTATCCATCCATCCATCCATCCATCCCACTCTAAAAAATGCTGGGTTAAAAACTTGGGTTGAAAATGGATAAACCCAGCGGTTTATGTTTGTTTTATGTAACTTTATGTACTGTCAACTGTCAGTGTAAGTGATTTTTAAGTGATTTAGCATATTGATTCCTATCATGTACTCTCAGAACCCTGGGTTACTATACAGGGTTAAAAGAGCCATATGCATAATATTTCCTACAGATAACATGTTGCGAGAAGTGACAGCTTGTCTGGTTGCACGCTAATCGTTCTCATCTGGGCCCAGCTTGTCAATGCCCACTTTCTGTCACTGTCAATCACATGCCTAATTTGAAACAATTAAAGACTCCCCAGCCGCCTCACCCTCCGCATCCACTCTATATCGCAGTCTGTGCCATCCCCTCTCACATTCAAACGCCCACCCTCCCACCTTCTCCGTTTTTGGCCGACTCTTCTTTTCACTTTCAATTAATGTGCTGTGGCCAATTAACGCAGTGACATCGAGCCAGGAGAGGAAATCATCTATGTCATCTGCTCCCTGCCACTAGGGGAGAGAGAGATCCCACAAAGGTCCCGCTGTAAATAGACGGGTCTTCTAATTACCCACCTCTGCCTCCAGCCGTGACAAAACCTCTAATTGATTTTATGCAATAGTGTTTATTTAAAAAATGGCCATTCTGTCTCTCGGGTGGGGGTCTTGTGTTGTGTCTCAGGCTGCTCACCTTTCAAGGCGACTGCACTGAGGTTATGATGGTCTGATTCTGATGTGTGAGTTCATGTATGTTTAAGAAGACTCATAGTGTCTTCCCTAGTAATGTTGGTGATGATATATGGAAACAAATTTATATTGCATGATTAGCCACTTGATATCTCAAGGTTTTATATTGAACAATATCACAGAAGCTACTTTATATAGAGTCTTTATAATGGTTAATGCATGTTTAAAAGTGAATGGTGTAATTTCTGAAATTGCAATCTGTTTGTTTGAGTGTCCTGAGTGGATTCGACATACACTACCGCTTTTTTATTTTTTTGTTTTGTTTTGATTTTTATTAAAGAAATTAATACTTTTAAATTGATGAAAAGTGACAGTAGACATTTATAATGTTACAAAATATTACATTTATTACATTACATTTTGAAATATATTAAGAAAAAATATGAAAGAAGAGACTTCTTTCAAAGACATTATAAAAATTTTACTGACCCTCAACTTTTGGATGGTAGTGTAACAATATTGTCCTATGGCGTGAATTTGGGGAAAAGACTTAATTATAAACTCAATTATGAAGATTATTTGATTATTTTTTTAAATTGTTTTATTTAGTGTATTATTATTATTATTATTATTTGTAATAAATTATTTTTTTCACAATTGTTCACCTTGGAATTATAAGGTTCTATCTGACATTTTTTGTCAAAATTGAGTTATTCACACAATGTAAAAAAATATTTTCATGATTTGTTATCAGAACATTTTTCTTTTGTCAAACCAACTTAGATAATGTGGTTCAGATAACAATATTTTGAGTTTCTGTTGATTAAACCAATTGCCTTCATTGTATTAACTCAAATTTTTAATTTCAATGAACTCAAAATTTTAAGGCAACCAGGTAACTTTTTAAGTTAAACCAACAATTCTTTATTTTACAGTGCATATTCTTATTCTGTGACAACTTATTTACATTTTGTGATGTTTTTTATGTGGTGTACATTTTGGGACTTTTTATTTAGAAAACAAAAAGATTCTATCTACAAAGTCTTTGCAAATGCAAAAACTTTGAAGCTCAATATCTCAAAACTGTTCAGAATGCAGATAGAACCCTATAATTCCAAGATGGTGAATTCTGTATGGTTTCACTTGTGCAGAAAAACACACTTTACCTTTAACTAATCAGCATTGAGTCATGATTGTGTTGCCCAAATCTGGGTGGAATTACATCATTCATCACATCATTCTAGAACCACCACGCTCAAATGTCCACATTTCCATTTATGTATTTGTCTGTTTGCTATCTTGCCTCTTGACATTGTTTGCTAGTTGATTCTGGCATTGTGGGTGTTGGGATGTTTGAGGATTATGGCTTCTCTCTGGAAAGCGACTTCCAGAGAATGGCAACGCTTCTTTAATTACGGCGGCATTGCATCAGATATTGCCCCTGAAATGTAATGCCGAAGTCGGTGAGTGTTTTCATACTCGTGTCACTCAAGAGAACATTGTGCTCTGTTTCCTAATCCTCAAATCCAATATCATTTTTGGAAGCAATGTCTTTTTTATGTAATGTATTCATACCACATACATCCCCCTTAAACCAGTTTATGTACAACAGCTGATTTATGTAAGTATGATATTAAGACTTGAGGTCTAGAAGGGTAGGACATGTAACCTTTAGCTGTGCAGATAGCCTTATGACATCACCCTTGTAATTCCAGCTTTCTGCACAGGTGACATTTTCCCAACATGCCTGTGTATATTCCAGTGAAATGAGAGCTGCTCTCTTATACACCAGCAAATCCAGTCTTGGACAGATTAAGCTGAGTGTGAATGTGCGTAAAAGAGAGATTTTGTGTGTGTGCAGATACAGGGCTGAGTTAGCTGGCACATAGACACACACTGTCCTCCTAGAGTCTCCACCCACATTTGTCCTACTGCTCTCTCTCTCTCTTAGAGCAGGTGGACAGGCCAGATTCAGGGCTGTATTGTCAGGGATTTTGAGTGTCTTTTTATGCTATTATACAGACAACACACCTACAGAAAAACCTATAGCACTAATAACACTTCTCAGACAAATGAGGTTAAGGGTGTATTTTGGTTTAAATTCAACTTATTATCTATTGACATAATAACTGGCAGTATGCTGTTGATTACCACAGAAAGCAACTTCTTTTGATTGTAAAAGTACAAAAACAGATATTTTATATAAATTATATTACAGTTATATTAATAAATGTTACATGTAATATACAGTCAAGCCAAAATGTATTCAAACACCTTGAACATTTCATTCATTAATACAGTTTATTCACTATAGTTTAAAAAAAAATGGTAATAAAATATGACAAGATCTCAGAGTTAAACTGTGTCAGAAAAAATTAATCTTAATTATGTCAGATAACACTTAAGCAAAACATGGTCAGGCCAAAGTGTCTGAATAATTTTTGGTTCCAAATTGTTATCAATTTTACTGGTAGTCCACTGTATGAAGAATTTTTGGGTATAGTTTATTTTACATAAATGAACTATAGTGTCCTGCACCCACTAGTAAAAATATATACAAAAAAAATTTCGGAATAATTTTTGGTTTGACTGTATATGATATACACTTTATATTAGTATAACATAATAAAATGCATACACAGATCTGAACAAAAAATGGTGTACGAATTAATCAGAAATTGCTAGTAAATTTCACAAATTAGAGTAAAAATTGAAATGGCAAACAACACATTGAATTACATGTGAAGTTTTAAAGTAGAAAGAATGAAACAGTATTTTCTTGTAAGACGTACTCCAATAATTTCTGTTTTATTTACAACTTTGAATTATTATTTTTTTTTTTACAATGTATGTTTAAAAATAAAATGTATATTTTAAGTATTTATTTATAGATTTTGAGTCAGTTATTTTCTATGGTTACACTGTAAATAAAGAATTGTTGGTTTAACTTAAAGTACGTTTACCTGGTTGCCTTAAAATTTTGAGTTCAATGAAATTAAAAATTTGAGTTTATACAATGAAGGCGACTGGTTTAATTAACAGAAACTCTAAATATTATGTTAATTGAACAACATTATTTTGAGTTTATTTGACAAAAAATAAAAAAAGAAAAGAAAAAATGTTGTGATAACAAATCATGAAAATAATTTTTTACAGTGTATCATTTAACTTTTATTTAACATGGAACAAGGTTGAAATCCTGTAACCCCCAAATTTACCATAACATTGTACCATTTCTCCAGCAAGCCCTAAAAAGCCATTCTTTTAATTCCCCACTTCGCAAATTACAGTAGTTTATGTAGTGATTTAATGATTATTGATATATCACATTATTAATAGTGTACTGTTATTAAGCCGCCTTCTGTGGAAGTGTTTAGTTCCAGTTTTGTTAAATTAGCCTCTCTGTTTTCCCCCTTTTAGAGACCAAAATCACTGTCATCACATTTTAGTTTTGTTCCAGCTAAGCATGAGCCTGGTTCCATTTCGACACAAAAAAAATTTCCAACAAAGAACCAAGTCACGTCAAACATTGACTCAGACAAAAAATATAATTTGACAGTTAAGGAAATTATGGTAGTGTGAAAAGCTTTCCTTTTTATTGCCACTGCACTGTTTGTTTATCTGAAAGGATGCACATTGTATCAATTTCCAGTTTTACATTTACACTGCTGCAGGCTAGAGGGCTCTGAAGTTGAGAGAATTAATTACTTTTTATTATTATTTATAAAGTAATCTATCTGTCGAGAGACAGAAAGTGAAAAGGAGAGAAAGAGAGCAAGAGGAGCAAGGGAAAGGAGAAATGCCTGCAGCTATGTCCTTTAAACTGGATCCTGCCTGGCATTATCTGCACTAGCAGCTCTCACACAGACCGACAACAAATGAAAGCCTAGCTACTGGGGGGATGCTTCACAGAATGAAAGAGAGAGCGCGAGTGAGAGAAAGAGGAAATAGTTGGGTGGGGGGCTTGAGGGGTGTGGGGGTGGGGGGTTACTTTGAAAGGGCTCAAGAAAGTTAAGTGTGTCTCAGCCGGGGTGTACGTACTGTGTGCTTGTGTGTGCCGGGCTGGATTTGTCCTCTAGTGTTTGTGGGCCTGGAGAGCTGCACTGCCTGGGGATGTTGTTTGTCAGCCAGATTGATTGGCAAATATTCCAGCTTCCTCCCACCAGCCCTATCAGATACAAAAAAAGGTTACACATGTGGAAAGGATATTGATTTTTACTTAGCAATGGTAGTATGGCAGGAAATAATAGATTATAACTCTGCATCTGGCTGGGCTGTCGGTTATAGTCTTAGGTTCTAACTGCAGGCAAGGTTATCCAAGTTATTATTTATAATTTTTGACAGAATCTTCGACTGATATTAAAAGTTTATTTACACAATATAAATGAATACAGATAATTATGCCAAATGATTACCACATTTGGCATATTTGTCATTCTCCCAAACCCTGCTTGTGAAACATCTTGGTTTGAATAACCATAAAAATACACATTGATAGTTACATGAAATATCTATGGGGGCAAATTTACTATTTTATTTTATTTTATTATTTTTGTTTTATTTTTATTTTTTTAAATTGGATTTATTTAGCCTTTTTTTTTTTTTGCCTTTTTAACCATTTTATTTTATTATTTTTGCCATTTTTTTTATTTTTATCATTTAATTTTACGTTCAAACTAAGGGCCAAAGTTGTTTTCTATGCTAGTCATCTAACTTGTATTTATCCTGGAACATTTAATTTCATCCACTGAAAAATATTACAGCTTCTAAAAAGATCTGTATTCTTAAAAATAGTTATAATTTAGCACGACGATTCCCATGACAGAATTGTGGCTGAGAAATGAGCCCTTTCTAAAACAGAGCCAGACTCTGTCGTTTCTACCCCTTCTGTTTTGCGGTTGTCCCACTGTGAGTGCAGTAGCCCATGTAAAGAGTTCACAGGCAGTCCTGCTGTTTGTTAGTGTTTGTGTTGTGGCTCCATGTGCACTTTAAGTTGAATGTCCTAATTACAGCTGGCTGGGCGCTGCGGTTTAAGGCAGGCGGTGCACTGTGTGGCGAGAGGATTGAGCTGACAATAGCCTCACCACGTGCTGCCTCTCGTGATAAAAGCCAGGCTCTACCTCTCACCGTGCTGGAATATTCTCCGTTTGCCACTTTAATTGATGTCAATAAGGTTATGCTAAATTTGAAGATTTGAATAATTTGTCTTCCAGCACAATAATGGCATCACCCAGGCTACAGGCTGCTTAAGTGCAGGGCTGAATGGAGGTGTCAGGCACCCGGCGCTCTCCCACCTCTCTGCCCACATTCTGGGCTGACACCCCTTGTGTTGGCGTCCCCCGCTCATCTGATTAAAACTCCACTCCTGGGGAGATGCTGAACTTACATAGGCTCAAGCTTTACTATTAGCTCAAATTACCTCATATTACAGTGAAACGTCAGTATTTGTGAAATACAGAGGATTACAGAATTTCATGACTTCATTGCGGATTGCTGGAAATTCTTGGTATTCCTAGTTTAAATGGGCAGAGGTATAGATATAAAAACATTAAGAGTATTTCACATAAAAAAAATAAAAAAAATCTGTTTTACTTTATTCACCCTGATGTCTTTCCAAACCACTTTTGCTGTTAATTTCCCATGAAACACACAAAAAAAGAATTAATGAAGAATCTTCATGCAGCACTTTTTCATAAAGCCATGGTCACACTAGACTTTGAGCACACAAAATGGACGCTGTAACAGTCATGATATGACGTCACACTTTTTTTTATAAACATGAATTCAACATATAACAAATAGTAATACATTCAAAATATATACAATCTACTTAACTTTACTGCAAAAATATGCATTCTTTTAATTTAGCCAAGAGGTCATGCCATGAAGTATGGATCTTCTACTGGTCACACTTCTTTACGTGATATGAATTTGCAGGTAAGAGTTCACCAAACTTGAATTTTGGAATGCAGCGAAATGCGACACTTTTCGCATTAAACTTACGTTTCCAATCTGACACATTCGCATGTATGAATGGAAGTCAATGTAATGAAATGTGTAATGTGACCGCCCCTTACGTATGTTTATAGTGACCATATCTGTCAATCTAGCTGTGATCATCACAGTCATGAGGACATCTTAAATTTCGCAATTTAAAAGCTATCCGAGTCATATGGCCACCTTTATGATGCTTTTATGGTGTTTTTGTATTTTTGGAAGCTCCAAAAGCATAATAAAAGTGTCCATTCGACTCAGGAACTATGTTCCAAGGCGTATAATAGCTTTTTGTGATAAACACAATTTGTGATAATTCGTTAAATCAGACATGGCACCAATGGTGAAGGTTGGATGTCAGTGCTTGTCTAATGACTAAATGTCATTAGACTATAATATGTCGTCTAACATCAAAGAAAAATAAGACATTACTCTGTCATTTAAAGTCGCGATAAAACGTAAGTTCGGACACATCTTTTCTTCAGTATTGTGATGTATATCTGAGTGAAATGGATTCAATGTGAAAAATGTGCGGTGACATGGTTCAATCCATTGGTTGTTGATTGGATGGAGGCAGATCTGAAAGCAAGCTTGCAGTTGGCTGTAAGAAAGGGGCGGGGTTTAAACGATGGGAAGTCTGACATCAATAGAGAGAAATTTGTTGTTTCATTTTTATTAAGAATTACGAGGTCAAAAAATAAAAGAAACATGCGCGGATTAAATGTTCACAATAAGATATAGGGTGAATTTCCTTTCATACCTACTTTAAAAACTGCATCCCACACATTCAACACAATAGTACTCAATACAGAGCTGAGAGTTTCATTTAACGGCTAGAGCTGAATATAATCAGACCTCAATTAAGCGCCTGTTAAGTCTGTCTCCCCTCCAGCTGCCCATTCAGCCCCTGTCGGGCAGGCGGTTTGCCCCTGACCCATCGCCCCGTGTCCAGGGTCAAACACCAGCGCTCAGCGGCGTGACAGCCCGCCATGTGCTTCCCCATTAATTAACACATTTCCCTCTCTCTCCACTACCTTCATCAGAGGAAGTCTGCTTGGCCTGCTCATATCATATATCACATGCAGCACGACTGAGAAGAGGGACTTTCCGCACTCGAATAGCCCAACATGCTCTGTTTCAAGTGCCCTTTTATGTATTTAATATGTTTCAAGTGCTGCATATTTTCCTGGAAGCTTTGGGAGGATATTAGTCTAAATTCACTTATCTGTTTAGGCCATGCATCTGAGCATGTATGCACACTGGTGGGTTGTTTCCTTGCTGTAGTACATTGGTTTATTTCCCAATGTGCAGCTGACCAAGTCCTCAGTCAACTCCTGGGTTGTATCAGACTTCAACAAATAGCCCATGGATGTTGTTTTGAGCAGTGCATGTGGGCTTGATTTTGCTCGCAGCAGCTCTGTGATGGGCTAATTGGTTTAGCAGGTTGGGTCCTGAGACGGCCAAAGGGCAGCGGGGCGTAGCGAGCCACAACGTGAACCTGATGTTCAGGAGGATGCTTTGTTTCAGTCTGCGGATGGGGAGCATGTGGCAGGCAGAGCAACCTCCTTTCACACACTTTCCCCCCCCCCGTCCACACACTTTTCCCCCTGTCTCCACCCCTTCTATCCGGTAGCTTCACATTGGTTTTTTTGTGAATAGGTACATGTGAATAAGTGTGTGTGTGTGTGTGTATGTGTATATATATATATATATATATATATATATATACACACGAAATTTCTTAATGTTGAGTAGTTTGCATCACTGGATATTACTGTCAGTCACTGGATATTTCAATCATCAAAAATTGTCAAATATTAAATTTTTAGCTACTTACCACATACTCTTTCACTGCTTCGCAAATGTCACATTGGATTTCACACTCATCTTCTGTGAACAGTAAGCCCCGCCTTCTTTGATTTGATTGGCCAGCTCACTCATTCTGACAGTGGTAAGCGATGTTAGACCGCTGAGGTAGACCAGCCTAAAAATGTAACTTTTAAAACTTATTTTGTCATCCTAACTACAAACAGAGCAGTGCGTAATGGAGTACAGCAGAGCAGCATCAATAATTTTAAATATTGGTGGGAACAATTTGGGGGGAGGGCTTGTCCCCCTCAATGTCTATGGTGGTTACGGCCCTGCCTTGATCTAATGCATAAGGCAAACAACTGAATGCAATGGAGTACCCTGCATGTTGAAAAATTACACTAAAGGGTTACCCTGTGCGTTAAAAAGTGACAACATATGATGAGTTGGGAGTGAGAATTTGTTTCAACGACTGATGTGATGGCTGCTGAAAATTCAGCTTTGCCATCACAGGAATAAATTACATTATATTAAAATAGAAAACAGTTCTATTTGAAACAGATTTGGAAATATGACTGTTTTTACTGTATTTTTGATCAAATAAATGTAGCCTTGGTGAGCATACGAAGCTTTAAAAAAAAAAAAAAAAAAAAAAAAAAAAACCTTAATGATTCCAAAATTTGGACTGGTCGTGTGCATATTTTAAAATATTACTATTGTTATTGCACAGTACTATTGCACAGTTTACTGGGTTACATTTGCTGTAAACAATATTACATGAAACAAGGACAGACCTTGTCAAGTGTCTAATCTTCCAATCTCTGGGGGCATCTACTGTATATGAGTGTTTATTATTTTAATTATTTATGGGGTTTGAGACTGTGGGATGGCTGAAGGCTCCAGATTAAATTCTCCCTGGGAGCTTGTTATAAAGAAAAGCCTTAGGACAGACAATCCTGGCACTCTCTGAACACCCCCCTCAACCACCCAGCCCTACACTGGTCCCTTCTGTCTCTGTTATTTAGGCTGACACTGTTTTCAGGCTGGTAAATGCTCCCTTGGGATGCAGGAAAGGGGTCGCTGTGAAGATGTTTAACCCCTATCAGGGATGAGGCCTTGAACTTTGAGTGACGTGCAGTGACCAACAATGATTTGTGACACAGATTTACTCCTATGATGAAGTGTCTTCCATGTGTTTTTGCTGACCCTGCCTCTCATTCCTTTCTACCCACCAGGTGATGAGCATCCTCAGCAACCCCAGTGCCGTGGCCCCTCAGCCCCAGCATGAGTTCTCCATCTCCCCTCTGCACAGCAGCCTGGAGGCCTCCAACCCCATCTCAGCCAGCTGCAGCCAGCGCTCCGAGCCTATCAAGACCGCCGACAGCCTCGCTTCCACCCAGTCCTACTGCCCTCCTACGTACAGCACCACCAGCTACAGCGTGGACCCCGTCACTGCGGGCTACCAATACAGTCAGTACGGCCAGAGTAAGTGCCTCTCTACTTTTCTTACTTAAATTGCTTTTTTTGTCATATTTAACCCCACAGCCCCATCGGTAGGACTTGTACTCCTCATTTGTTGCTTTAGATAAAATAAGCATCAGCTAAATGAATAATTATAAAAATATAAATGTAAGTTACCCGTTCATTGACACCAAACTTGAAATATGTTCCTTTAAACTCCTAATAGTAACTTCTTTTTAATATTATACTGCAGTGATTTCTCATCCAGGGTGCTGAGACCCACTATGGGGCCTTAGCAAACTTGTAACACCATGTCTACACCAGACGCGACTTTGCCACATCACATCGCACTGCGCCACAACAGCTAAAAGCTGTCTACGCTGAACGCGATAAAGTGACCGTTGCAAAGCACTTGGACTACATCAAAAATAGAACGGGGAATCTGTTTACTGTCGGGAATTTGTTGTGTCGCGTCGCGCCACTTCCAGTGTAGACAATATCACTGATTATAATTCTGATGCGTCACGTGCGTCACGTCGCACCGCTCGTGTCCGGTGTAGACACGGTGTAAGGGGGCTTTAAGATGACTTAAAATTATTTAAAATAAGACAAAACAAGACAACATCTAAAAATCAAGATGTAAACTGAAATTATATTGTTCCCTCAACAACTGTCATTTTTATATAACAGTCAGGATTCCCACATCCATGATTGTTGGTTTAACTTAAAAAATAAGTTACCTAGTTGCCTCAATTTTTTATTTTAATTGAACTCAAAATGTTAATACAAAAACAGAGATTGGATTCATCAAAAGAAACTCAAACTATTATGTTATAAGAACAAGATTAGTGAATCCAAATTGATATGACAAAAGAAAAAACAGTGCAAGGTCTTGGATATAAGCTGGATGGGAATTTTAAAAGTGTGATATACATATGTCTAGTCATGTCAAGCTCAAAATAAACTGCTATTTGTCTGTAAAAAAAAAAAAAAAAAAAAAACAATTAAGAAAATAAAAGCTATTATGAGCGACTAGAAAGGTTATGTAAATTCATTGGTAATAAAAAGTGTAAACCCTGAAGAACATAAAGTTATTTTCTGTACTTTTAGTTTCAGTAAATAAGAATTTTAAAAAGCATAAGTACCAGAAATATCTTAGGGTCCTTTGAATATTGTCTTTGACAGTGGGGGGCTTTGGAGTCAAAAAGTTTGAGAACAGCTGTTATAGTGGATTTTTTTCTATAAAGGAACTGAATGAAGGCTAAAAAAAAGAGAGGAGAGCTGTAAAGTCCACAATCTCCATTTTAGTTGAGTTTAGTACAGAATTTTGGGTTAACTGTTCCTTTAAATGCTCCCTGGGGTGCGAAATCACTGATTTAGCCCACCTGTCTAATATTTCATTGAAATTCGGGAGACAGCTTAGGGGTGCACTTTGTAGAGGCGCGTGTTTGCGTGTGTTCGCTGTGACCGTGAGTGTCAGAGAGCAGATTCGGTGCTTCTCTTAGGGAAGGTAGAGATTCATTCTGAGCGGGATTTAAGGAGTAAACGGTGCTGACAGGAGAGGAAGTCTTCCTGAGGGAGAGAGGTTAAATGAGCTGTGATTACTCTCTCTGCTAGCTGTCAGCACCAGTGTCTCCTGTACAGACAGCTAGCCCACCCACAGGTATGCGGCTGCTACCGTACGTGCCGCCGTTCCCTGACAGCTTCCTTTCTGCTCTTGCTTACAGACGCTAACGTGCGGCGCTTACTGTCACAATGACAGATGTCTGGCACCGTCCGCACGCACCCTCGCTCTGCCCCGCCTCGACACTTCTGCTAATGATGAATAAAGGAAGGAGAGGTTCAAATAACACCTCCTCGACTGGGGTAATCAAAGGGCCTCCGACCAAAAAACATCAGAGAGACTTGACATCCCAGCAGCTAATGCCAGCGTGCTAATGCTCACCTTCAGAAGCCTCTTTTATATCCATTAGTCATAGACGTCTCTGTCATGATGCATTTTGTCATTATTGTTGACATTTTGATCAAATGATCACTGTGTTTACCGCTTGTCGGAAAAGGAGTGGCTGTGTTCGCAATGCCAACTCCAAAAAACAGTCAAGTAGTGAAAACTCAATCCTGTCAGTTTCAAAATGCAAAGCCCTCAGGTTTAACCTCCTCCGCTCGACTGTTTCCACTTTCATTTTTTCCATTTCGGCTTTGAGGATGTAGGTGGGAAACGTCTATGCAAATAATTACCTGAAGGTTACAGCTTGCGCAGTGCTAACTTAATAAGTTAGCCAATTCCAGTTGGGCTCAGCGAGGGTTGCTTTTCTGTTTTAAAAGGGAAGTGGCTAGAGGGGTTAATTGGAGCTTCCCCGGTTTTTGCGCCGTACCACTTCCATCCTGTCCTGTCCTCGCAAACCCCAAACTCGATTCACCATCTTTTTCCACCCATCAAATGGCCCTAATGTCTTTAGCTTGTGTATTTAAATTGAAACAGTGTGAGATGGGAGGCAGATCAATGCTGAGGTCCTGGGTTGCGAGCGGGACTCGGGGTGCCCTCTGACCCTGGATTAGCCCGCGGGATAGAGTCGACACGTGCTCCTGATAAAGATCTCCCAGCAAAGCCAGACTCCAGATCAATCCAATGAGAGTCGTGCCCTCAGGTGATATGTTAGTCACCCCATTTTGTGTGCTACACCTATCTGGTGGGAATCTCTTCACTCTTTCTGCCATCTCTCCCCTCTCTCAATTGCATTTTGCGCAGCCGTACAGATACATATCTCGATCAACAGTAACAGTTTTCACAGGCGTAGAAAATCGAGTGGACTCATTATCTAAATCTACTCGGTACAGCTGAAAAAGTTTTAGCTTCACCAACTTTTTCTCCCCCAACCCAAGTTTAAAGTTCTGCACTTATTTATTTACGCTTTTTATTGTGTTTTGGGTGGCATTTTTTTTAAAGAAAGATGGATAGATGGGATAGACTGGCGTGTCACAATATGATGTTATATGATGGAAAGTGTGGAATTCTGAGAACAGGGATGACAGACATAATGAGGAATGTGCTGAGGAATACTTACTGTGACAGGAATGAGTGACAGTGGGGAACAGGTGCTCCGTGTCTCTGGAATCAGCAGTGTGTTCATGAGAGCTCAGTGTCTGCTCTGAAACTCAACCCAAAACTAAACCCATAGTAGTTTGCTTATATGGATCAATGACAAATAAAAATGTCTGGGATGAAAATGTAGAAATGTCTCTTTTGTATTTGGATGGCTTAATGCATTTTGGGGAGGAAAAATAATCAACATAGAGGTTTTCTTTTCTTTTTTAAGAAAGACCACGATGTCAAGTGGTGTAACCCTGAAGTAAAAGTGATAAAATATTTTCCTAATAATAATATTAGTTAAAAATATTAGTTTGTTCATATGGATCACTAACAAATAATGATGTCAATTTATAAAAAAAAAAAAAAAAAAAAAAAAAAAGGATGATGTACTGGCAGAAAATTACCAGGACATTCTCCAGTAATTTTACAGACATTTCCGTTAGCCCTAAAACACAATGCAATGAAGTTCAAAATTCAGGTAAAAAAAATAAATACGGAAAATCCCATCAAATTAATACAGTACTTGTGCCCTATTTTTATGGATTTTTGTGTGTGTGTGTGTGTGTGTGTGTGTGTGTGTGTGTATTTCAACACATTTTTTTTCTAAATGTCAATGTGGTATAACTCTAAATTATTTCATAAATTTTCTTAACCTTAATCATTATTAAATATATCTATTTATAAAATATATTTATATTAATATAATTGTTTTCTCTGAGTTAATCAATTTGACAGTTACTCATCTAAACTTCCTTTTCCATACAGAGCATCATTTCTCTGATTTATGGTTTTCAAGTCACATGTGTTGGCTATACCACACTGACTTTCACGTTTAAAAAAAATATGGCTAGTATTTATCATTGCTTTTTTTAATATATAATATTATATAAATATATTTTAGTTTTGAAATGAGATCTTTTAATGTGATCAGACGAGATCATATTTTCATATTTTGTTTTTGCGCACAAAAAGTATTCTCAACGCTTCATAAAATTATAGGAGAAAAATAAGAGAAAACGGCTTTTGTGTCTCACAGCAAACAAACTAAATATTACAAAATGGTTAAACAATTACAGAGATGTTATTCATTTTAAGGTTTTAAAGTGTAGTCTTGTTTAACATTATGCAATCCTCCGAAACGAGTCACGAACAGATCACCTACACATTTCCTATTATAGAAGTCCCAAAAAAGCAAACAGAATTTGAATGTGTTCATCGTAGAACCAGATGTATTCAAGTAATTATCTTGTATGCACTTTACAGATCCAGGTAAAAATTGTCACTTCATTAACTTGCACGAGTTTCATATCTCTGAGAAATAATGAGTTGTTTTGGTCTCTGTGTGCAGCTGCGGTGGATTACCTGGCTAAGAATGTGAGCTTGTCCACGCAGAGAAGGATGAAGCTCGGAGAGCACTCGGCTGTGCTCGGACTGCTACAGGTGGAGACGGGACAGGCGTATTGATGGATCTCGAACTGAACATCCACCCATGTGTTTCACCAGCATCCCTCCATTCTTTCTGCAGCGCCCACACGCGGACCATCTGACTAGGAGCGAACAAGACGAGACCAAGAGAAATTTTAAAATCATAGGCAGTCTTAGACTTTCTACCTATAGCAGTGTGAATACAAAAGCCATTCCACATAAAAAACAGACACTATTGTGCCGCATCTCCTTATTCGTCCCGATCCTTTCTCTCTTCCACAACAAAGAGACCCTTTCAGGGCTTCAGAAAGAAGCCGAGGGAAAATGAGCATCAATTGTCTGATCCCAAATCACTAAAGCCCTGCCTGTCGGCATCCAGTGTTAGCACACATAGGCTACTGCTGTAGCCGCTTGCCCATTCCAAACTGATCGGACCATGTTGTTTATAGGACTGAAAATGATGGTATTATAATTATATTTGTTATTATAAATGTGGTTGTTCCTATTGCTGTTGCATTTACTATTGTAATTACTCTTTGTTTACATGTTTCATTTTTATTTTTTCTCATGTTTAGTTCCTGTTTCTATTTTAACCACAAGGCCTTGCTCTGCAACATTACTTTTCTGATGGATATACACGGAGAAACGCTGACAGCGTGGCAGGCTGTTTGCAAATCTACAACGAACATATACAGTTTGCTCACTGAGATCTTAAACCTGACATTCCACAAAACCTGGGCTAGTCGTTGGGGCCTTGATATGGGGCAAAACAGCAGTCTGTGTCCTGCTCTATATGGGTAGAAAGTGTTTGAGGGTGAATTATCAGTGTTATTTATGATCATTTCATTTTAAAAGCATACATTGTTCTGGAATATGACGACCAAATGACAAAAATACATAGTTTTGATTCTAGGATTTTTTTTTTTTTTTTTTGCAATGAACACAGGCTAATTCTTCTCTGTGGTTACTATAATTACCATTATAATGAGCCCTTATGGGCAAATGCCATTTTTAGCATTTTATGGCTTTTTATATACTTTCCCATATGCTTCTTGGCTATTCATGGAAAGTATAGATATAGCGTAAAATTTATCCAAGAACTTAAAAGCAATCAGATAAAGGCTGAAGGGCGATTTGTGAATTCATGTTTCAGATATTTTGAAAGGGGATGTACTAAATTGGTAGCACTTTTTTATTCATGAGGAACTTCATTTGTCTCTGTGGTCACTGTAAAATAATGCACTGAAACTGTACAATGGGAATCCAAATCTTATGCCAAGTTACATTTCAAAAGTGTGATGGAATAATTGTCTTAAAAAATGTCCAAGATATTACATTGAGAGTATGGAATATATGACCACATTTATGGATTCCGTGTTTACATTCAATGGCTCCTTATTCCACCTTTTCTCAGCTGTGTTTTTAACCTCAGAGACAATTTCTGTGGCTAAGATGAACTGAAACTAAACTGCTCCGGTGTCGCTAAAGACGTGCCCTAAAATGCCATATATATATTCAGGACAATAACTGAAACATGAACACATGACCATGTGCCAACTTAAGACTGAGGACATTTCCATTTTAACACTTAAAATATTTTGTAGTAAACAAAAAAGACAAAAAAAGAAATGTGAAAAAAAAAAAAAATCATGTTTTTAGTGTGTAGCACTCATTTCTACTGCAATCATTAATCTACCTTTGGGATATTTAAAGCACTATCCGACTAGGCGATACACCTTTCCCAAATATCCTTTCAACCTCAGTTGCTCTTTATTCTTTCGTTGTTTACCTTTTTGCGCATATGTATTTTCCTTTGATTTATTTCCGTTCAGCATGTGTGTATATTATCATGGCATAATTTATTCAGCTGTATGAAATACTAGCGTAGTGGGAACTTGTATTGGCATTTACTACCTTCAGCCTGTTGGTGTCTTTACTGTAGCACTGGCATATCTGTTATGGATTAAAGCTCAAAAAAGTGGACAAAGAAACACAGACTGCTTCTTTCTTTCTAAACACTCACTAAGTGGATCATGCAATAGTGAAATATATGTTCATATCTGTTTAAAAACACTCAAGCATTTTATTGAGCATTCAACTCGATGATATATATGGCCAGAAGTAGGCTATCATGTACGCTTGCTTTACCATCTACTAAATTTATAAAGAGCTTGTTAATCTGAAATGTTCATTTTCCGTAATACTTAAAACATGAAAATCTATTGGCATTTATCATATACACTTTTTTCATTGCTTTGATGTCGCTGTCAACTATAATCATGATTTAATCCCCATCCTAACAATGTTGTATTTTTATAGCCACTTTGAAGTCAGGAGCATCATGACAGTTGTGGTGATTTAAGATACTAAAAATATCAGTTTCCAGTAATTGAGTTGCGCTGGAAGTGAATAGAGTGAAGTGTTGCAGACAGTGTCACAACAGAGACTCTCAGAGCAGTGCATTCAGAGAAGAGCTGCAGGGCCTGAGGGAATTTACTGCACTTCTTATGGGGGCACAGGCTGGGCACTGAATACCAGACAATGTGTAATGGCATTAATGTCGCAAGATGGGGAAGATGCAGGCACCTCTAATCAGAATGAGCACCTCTCTGATGATGGATTTTAAACTCTCGTGTTTAATTAGGAACTTTAAAGGAATATTCATTAAGTTTGAGTGCGGCCATCTGGGTTCATTTAAAGGATTCACACAGTGAGGGAATGTCTCTGGAATGTGATTTTGCACTGAGGAATCCTTTTTATGATTCAGCTGTCCTCAATGTAATGTGATGTCATAAAATGCAATTTCAGATATTTCCATTATTACTATGGGAGCAGCTGCTCGGATGATCTGATAAACAAACTTGCATTTTGGATGGGCATGATTTATTTGTCCTCGGTTATAGATGATAAATTATTTTTTTTATTAATTTCTTTAATTAACTATTTATTATTACATAAAAATACTTATAAATAAAAAATAAGGTCATTGAAATACTGAAGACACAACATTTATTAATAAATTTAGACTATAATATTATTATATTTTTTTCAGAAAATCTGATCAGTATTTGATGTCTGAAATATATATACTGCAAATGTATTTTTGAGATTATTTTCCTAATAATATTATGAACACAAACTGATAAATCTTTTCTTAAAAAAAAAAAAAAAAAAAAAAAATACATCTATTTATTTAGTTATTATGTATAAATAAATGGCCAATATCATCAATTGAATTAAAGAACTGACTTTCCAATGGGGGGGAGAGTTTTTTAAAGAATTTCTGGGACGTGGTTCTTTCATGATAATGAGTATTTTGGGTCACTCACACATTGTTATTTTGAGGTAAGAACATGCCACGAGGAACATACTGATTAAAACATGTCTGAAGAATTTCACCACCAGACCCCCGCGCCCCTCCTTTGGCTGTTATTATTATGTTTTAGAAACTCTGCGGTGTCAACCTCTCGAAAACGTAACAAAGAAAGCACTTACAAAGCCTAACATCTCCTTAAATCCCATAATTATTCCAGGATACATTATGTACCTGAGCCCGGGTGTCTGATCTTCACCGAAGGGATTCCACATTCCTACAATCAGCTTACACCGACAGATCGCATGATTGCCTAATAACCTGGATCGGTAAGTAGAGCGCTTAGCAGAAGATTGTTACAGAGAGAAGAATGTTTCCCTTTGACAGACTCCATTGTTCGACATATTCTGCTTCTTGGAAGCATTATACTCTTCTAAAATGGATTTTTTTTTAGTACAGATGTCAATAGGGTAAGACAATTTTATTTCTCCTTGCAATTCACACGAACTTTCCCTTTTTAAACCCAGTCTTTCATTTGCTGTCTCCAGGCACCTAATACAAGATTATAGTCCCCCATAGTAACCCTGGCATCCCTCAACCAAGCCTCCGTGTGCCCCTCCTTGCCCCCAGACTCTAATCTCCACACTCCAGCATCACTGCAAAATTAAGCTGTGAGAGAGCTGGGAGTCGCTTTAACCCCGCTCGTTCTAAAAGGCTCTCAATATACCCTATTGAAAAAAGTCTCGGAGCAGTATTTTTCCTATCGATATGTCTCGTATCTCCCTTTAATGTTGCGCGCCGTCTATTTCTCTCTGTCCTCCGTGCCATTTCACCTCAGTGAGGAAAAAAGGCGGGATTTCAAGGTGAACATGCAGGTATAAATCCAAGAGATAAGTCGTGGAGCCTGTTTACAGGTTGCTCGCGAAATCTACAGTCAGCTTGCAGACTTATTCATAGTAATAATCCAAAATGGAGGTGAAATACTACAGAATGAAAATAATGAGCATGCGCTGCTGCATTCTGTTGGGAGATACATACATAAACCTTCTTTTTGAAAGCAGTCAGCTCTTAACAAGCGTGACGCCTGGGTATAGACTCTAATACACAAAGACAATTTTTCTAGATAATAGCCTATCACGCAGGATACAATTTAAATTAAAAAATGCAATTTTCACCTTGAAATGAACAAATGATTACAATTTCTATACAAATTAAGGCATCCAGGCAGCGCCTCAGTGCACAGCTCAGGCCATGAAACCTGACATAATTACCATGAAATACATTCTCAAATATTTGTATTTTGTCCATCGCTTTAAAACACGCCAGTCAGCCTTCTTCTGATCTCACCTTCTGGGGCAAACGCAGAAAAAAAGAGTGGAAATCATCTAAGATGAAAAGCACTTTAACAGGCCAGATAAAAAATGTGTAAAAAAGGGATAGGGAAAAAAATAAAACAACAGTAAATTGCTGCCGTTCAGCATGACAGCCCCTGGAGTTATCTCTAAAAGCCAAATTACAGAGTCTTATCATGGGAATCATATCTAATGGTTATCTCTACTCAGATGTTTCTCTCTCTCCTCTCTGCACCCCCTTCTTTGCCAGAGATTGCATTTATTTATGATTAGGAATATCTTTAAAAGAAAAGATGTTAACTTGTGCATTTCGTTTGGAAAGTTATGGTGAATTGCAAGTGGCACAAAAGAACAAGGCATGTAATTCAGAGGTGAGTGAAGCCTCTGAGGATGATGAGAGAGATGCATGCCAATGACCAGGTGGCATCTATATGCAAATACAGACTCAGGAAACATACTTTATATCATCAGGTGTACAAGTCTGAGATTATTATGGCTATTTTGGGTAATTAATATAATATACACTCTAAAAAAATGCTGGGTTGTTTCAACCCAGATTTGGGTGAAATATGCCCAACCGTTTGGGTTAAAAATTGAAATTAAACATTTAACCCAACAGTTGGGTTTGTCCATTGACCCAAATTTGGGTTGAAACAGTTTTCAACATTTTTTAGAGTGTACACCCAAGTTGGGTTGAAAATGACAAACCCAGCAATTGGGTTGTTTTAACCGGTTGGGTTAAATGTTTGGGCAGTTTTATTTAACCCAACTATTGTTTAAAAATTACTATATGGCTGGCTTAAAATGAACCCAAAATAGGTTGAAAATTAAAAATGAGACACATAATTACTTGAGGCAACAATATCAAAAGGTGAACATTTATTAATATGCAATTTAATAAATGCTTATTGTTTAATTTTTATTCATTAAACGTATTAATAAATGTTCATTTGTTAAACATATTAATAAATGTTATTTTCCAACATACTTTGGGTTCATTTTATGCAAGCAATACAGTAATTTTTAAACAATAGTTGAGTTAAATAAAACTACCCAGCAGGTTGGGCAAACATTTAGCACAAACGCTGGGTTAAAACAACCCAATTGCTGGGTTTGTCCATTTTCAACCCAACCTGGGTGTATACTCTAAAAAATGCTGAGTTGTTTCAACTCAAATCTGGGTCAATGGACAAACCCAACCATTGGGTTAAATGTTTAAGTTCAATCTTTAACCCAACGGTTGGGTTTGTCCTCAATTCACCCAAATTTGGGTTGAAACAACCCAGCATTTTTTAGAGTGTATATTATATTATATTAATTACCAAAAATAGCCATAATAGTCTCAGAGTTCTACACCTGATGATATGTTTTTAACCCAGCATTTTTAGAGTATAATATAATATAATAGTGTAGGTTGATATAAACATATTAGTGACCACCCGAAAACAGAGTGAGTGTGCTGCTGTATTGTGTGACAATTTTCTTCCCCAAGCAAACCGAAACATATATTACAACAGCACTTCACAAACAACATATGGCCTTGCTGACCTTTTCCTTGATAGCTTTGCATCTCACACAGTTCTGAATATTGCAAAAGGAGAACAGCAGCAGTTGTCTTGGAATGATGGAGGGTTTTGTGGATTTGCTCTCTCTCTTCTTCACGTGTGAAGGCTTGCTTCATGCCCACTGAAGCCCTTAACAATGCTACGAGAGAACTTGTAAAGACTTTTCCCTTCCTTATACCTCCTCTCCCACTCCTCTATCTATCTCTGCGCACTGTCTGCCTGAGAGGCGCACATCAGATTTCAACACTTGACCTCATAATGCTGGGGGTCAGCGCCACACCAGCAGCAATTTCACACACAAGATGAAAGGGAAATTAACATTGAAGTTGTTTGAGGCGGCAGCTCTGGGCTCTGGCCAGCTCAGGCGGCAGTCTGCTAACCCCACCACACTGTGAGCCACAAAGAAGGCGAGTGAAGAACAGGGCTGCTGGAAGCTGGAGGAATGCAGACGTCCTCCTGCTGGAGGCTTAGCCCCTGACCACCTCAACTCAAGGACCAGAAGGCTAAAGAGACCGAAGGAGAACACAGCGCTGCGGCATATCAGAAACAAGGTATTAAAAACAGGGCTTTGTGACCTTCAATTTCAACCGAGCCGTGTTTTTGATGGCATCCTGTGGAAATTCAATTTTATTTTTATACCTTGACAAGTGCATGAGGAAAAAAAAGAGAAAAAGTCATGGATGTAAGGAGTAAAAAATATATATATAGAATATATCATAATGAATTTTACTTGACAATTGTGATTAACAAAATTCTGAGAAAAAAAAGTTGATACTGATCCTAAAAAACATCTCTTCTCTCCTCTATTCACATAATGCAGGTGGATCTTTTTTTACATTCCTGACCTGGAAGATGGATAAACTAAAAAGTTCATTACATTGTTAAAGTGTTACTAATCACATGTACCTGCCACTGAGCACCTCCGAAAATCTAATGTGACACACTGAGATGGAAAATCTATTCTATTCGTCAGTGTCCCTGACTGTGTTACCGGTGCTCAATGGTAATTTCCCTCACCTTAACCAACCCTCCCCCAAAAACAATTTACAGCTCTGTTGCCATTATGTCCTACCAAGACCAGTGCAGATTCAGTCACGACCTTCATATTATGTGAAAATTGGACTTTGCAAACTTGACACATGCAGGAGAGAGCAGGCAAAATTGCTTTTCGCTCGAAAAGCCCAGCATGAGTTCTTCAAAAATCAGCTTCCTATATGAGGAACTGCAGTGCACACTAATTTCACCATCCACTAACAAAACCCTAGTTAACTTAAAGCTGCATTCCGTAATTTCTTTTTTTGGTTAAAAATGCTCCAAAATCAATTTATGAGCAAGTACATAATCAGACAGTTTTCAAAACTATCTCCTTACCTTAGCCCGCTTAACAATGGTAAGCTTGTAATAATGTGTTCTAATTCGAGTGGTAATGGTAGGTTTCCGCAGGAAATTCGAGCATGCTGCCATTCGTCTTTGCGTCATTACGTCACGTCTGTTTACATAAATAACCAGACCCAGCTAGTAGGCTACAGGTAACGCTAATACACACTAAATACACATAGTCACGCAATGCTGATGTTGTAACGTTAACAATTTGAGAACAAAGTATAACAATAATAATAATTTGCACGGTTTGACGTGATCCGAGCTAAGTGATCGTTAGATTTAATCAACATTGGTAGCGCAATTTATTGTAATGCTTTTTTTTCTTAGTTGGTCAGAACAAAAGTGGCAGATTTGTTACTTAATTAATCATTTTTAATAAACTTAAAATTCTTATTTTGGTCATACTTCCAAGACTACAATCTGTGATCCTGAAGTAAAGTATCCACACCGGTGCGGTGACTGACAGCAAACATTAGATTCATCCGCGTTGAGGAGCCGAGTTTCAAACAGAGATGGCGACAAAGAGGCAAAACTTACGGACTGCAGCTTTAAATGTAGAGATACATAGAACAGAATATTTTAAATGACTTAAATTTGAAATAATTTTAAACGATTTATTGATATCAATTTAAAGCATTATATTGTTCACATTGTTACATTACCATTAAAAATACACTCTAAAACGTGAAAAGTTTTAGTGCAGTTGTTTTGTTAAAGGATTAGTCCACTTTAAAATAAACTTTTCCTGATAATTTACTCACCCCCATGTCATCCAAGATGTTCATGTCTTTCTTTCTTCTGTCGAAAAGAAATAAAGGTTTTTGACGAAAACATTCCAGGATTATTCTCCTTATAGTGGACTTCAATGGCCTCCAAACGGTTGAAGGTCAAAATTACAGTTTCAGTGCAGCTTCAAAGGGCTTTAAACGATACCAGACGAGGAATAAGGGTCTTATCTGGCGAAACGATCGGTCATTTTCGAAAAAAAATGTAAATGTATATGCTTTATATAAACAAATGTTCGCCTTCTAAGTGCTTCCGCCAAAACCGCATTTCCGTATTCTCCAAAAAGTTTACGCTGTATGTCCAACGCCTTCCCATTTCTACTTACGTAACGAACGCAGCGCCAGTTACATTTTTCCGTAAGTTGAATAGGGGGTAGGCGAGAATACGGAAATGCGGTTTTGGCGGAAGCACTTAGAAGGCGAACACTTTTAAATAAACTTTTGCTGATAATTTACTCACCCCCATGTCATCCAAGATGTCCATGTCTTTCTTTCTTCAGTCGAAAAGAAATGAAGGTTTTTGATGAAAACATTCCAGGATTTTTCTCCATATAATGGAATTTAATGGACACCAAACGGTTCAAGGTCCAAAGAACCTTATTTATTTATGTATGTATGTATGTATGTATGTATGTATTTATTTATTTATTTATTTATTGCCATAACCTTGTTGTCTGGAATTTTTTAGACAATACAACATAATAAAACATATAGATAGAAAAATGAGAAAAACAACATGCATACATAAATTTTATAATATAAAGTAGGCTACCTTTTGTGGAATGGAAAGGTTCCATGGATGTTACGGTTTCTTTATGGAACCATCAATAGCAGTTTATTTATTGTCCAATGAATTTGATGGTAATGTAATTCCTTTTTCTACCAGGGAACACTTCACCATTTTTAATTCAGGTTCGGTTTGTCTGTCACAAAGAAAAGTAGACAAAAATATCACATGAAGCAATTTATGTTGGACATATGGATATTGAAAAGTGTGAAATATTCAACAACGATTTGTCCAATTATTGTCTGAGCATCATGTTCTGATTCACACATTGTGAGAGGATCCATTTACCTTTTGCAGCCTGTGACATATATTGAGGTGGACATTTCCCGTTTACATATATATTTTGTGTGATATGCTCAGCGTTGACCCAGCTGGGGCTCAAGAATTGTGTCAAACATCATTGAATGTTTCTGTGTTTCATTTTGTTTTGCCCCCTACAGCACACTAGCATTGTTTATCCTCCAGCATGTTGATTGTCACTTCTTCAGCTTTCTAATTTAATCAGTAGTCCCATCGGGCTGGAGGAATGAATCAAGCGTTTGTTTATCCAACATGTCTGTGTGTTTGACTGATGTTCTGCCTTGTTTGTGTTATCCCAGAGCTGTGCCCACTTTGTTATTAATTGAGCTCTTTTTGGCCGTCATTTTGCTTTTTCTAATTCCCTTTAAGGAAACAGGCTTCTTTTCAGATCTGCGGCACTGTGGGTCATTAATTATGACGGTAATAAAAGGTGCTTGTGTTGTGCCAGTCAGCCTCTGCCAGTGCAAGGAATCTTTCTCTGTTAACCGGAGGCTTGTCTTTCTTTGCATTCAGGCTGGAGGGACAGTATTGTATGTAGCACCAACAGGCTTTTGGACATTGAGGCCAATTGCTACGTCTTCATGCAGTTTTTTTCTTTTGTGGAGGACAAGTTTGAATGGAAGGAAGAATAATTATGACAAGGGGTCCCATACGTCGTGTAAAGCCTGCAGTCTTGAGAGATGAAGAGTCTTAAGTATGGTTTTATTTTGCATAGATCTTCATTCCACATTTCTTGCTGAGCCATTGTTTTGATGTTCTCACAAGCTTTGATTGTGTAAATATTAGATAAAGAATAGAGGCTTACAAGTAATCTTAAGAACGTGAATTCTCACACACATGAATACTACTGAAGACTTTCTTGTTTAGCATTTAAAGGCTTAATCTTCATTATTTGTGGATGCAGTGATGGGCAATACTATGTATCTTTCTTTATTATGCGGCAGTCGGTCTATACAGCATTGCCATGGACCACAGAGAATTTTAGCAAATAGCTGAATGCTGCGATTGGCCAGGCAAAATAAAGTATTTCAGAAAGTTTGAAACTGCCAGTCTGTGCTCTCTTTTTGAAACAGATTGTGGCCGAATGACAAATATATTAGCTGTATACCTTAAAGTCGATGTGAAATGGAAATTGCAATAATGTTTCTTCCTATTGTGACATATTTCTGAGTGAAATGGCTTCTCGGACAATTAAGAAAAATGTAGGGCGGGACTTGACTATGTCCATCGGAAATTGATTGGATCATTGTGGTATGCTATTGCTGTGATCTCATATGAGTGACAGGTTGTCCCGCCCTCGTGCCAGTAAACAAGTTTCTCTCTGGCTGTCTGTCTATACTCCCTCTTTTACCCCGAAGCGAAGAACGAAAAAGAACTTCGCAGTGAGTATATCTGGGCCTTTAAGCAGCAATGACTCTTTATTATGAAAACATATTCAGAGTGTCTTGTGGGACTGTCCATCACTTTTTGAGAATATGTTAATCCCTGAGACGGCAAATCAGCTGCCGTCTGTCTCGTATGCTCAACACCTGTATTAAATCTATTATGCTCTCTGGAGTCTCATTGGGATGAAAATAAGAAATCCCCCTCTCATTGTCCCCGCATGCAGTCAGGGGAATAGTGAACGTCTGCAACAGACCTGTGTTTGGGAAAAGGGCAATTACAAATGAATTTAACATCTAGACGAGAGTGGGATTACAAGGCCTTATATCAGTTATAGAATTCTCCTCCCTCATTACAATTGCACACATAGGCATTTGGTACTGATCTAAGAATAGCACAGAAGGGGGAGAACATTTTAATTTGAGGGATTAGAGCAACTCAGACCAACTTGATTGTATATGATGTCGTCAAATGTTTCAGAACACAGTGGGATGACTGAGATTTAGGTACTTATTTTTAAAGAATGAGGGGCTCAAACCTAGACAGCAGCTCTTTGATGAAGAATATCATAAAATGACTATACCTTTTGAAGGAGAGGCACAGCTGAATTGCTTAGTATAGTGCATAGTTAACTGCTTAGCTCACTCTGTGAAACATCAAATATTTTAACCACTTTTTTCACACAAATCTCATTCACATTTCTTTCAGATTCTAATTTAAATGTATTTTAGTTATATACTTGAGCTAAAACTAGAAAATATACTATATAACTCCTATTCTTCTGCAAGTATCGATACGCCAGTAGGTGGCGGCAGTTGACTGCCTTTATGAGCAAGTCATTTGAATCATTCACTCAACCAATTTGTTTAAAAACACTGATACATTCAGAAACAAAACACCACGACTATGTGTTGTCGACAATGCCCAGAGATATGAAAGCTCTAGCGTAAGTTCTGCAGGGAAGACTCAAATGTTACGTCGCTAATTATGTTTAGATCTAACCAATCATTATCTAACACTTGGAGTATAAAAGATCGGTACTTACACGTGTCTGAGTTCGCAGATGATGACGCCAACTTTCCCCCCCCATCCTCCCCACCACCACCATGGTCCCTGTCCATACCTCCCGGGGGTTGGCTGCGCCCCTGCCTTCATCTTCAGGCAGGAAATACAGAGTCTGCAACCCTCAGGATGTGAGCTACGGATGGGGCCTACGCCAAAGAACTTCTTACAATATTTCGCTTGCATATGCGGATTTGTTAATAAATATCATTGTTATGTTATCTTGTCCCCCGAGTCTTTCTGGTAGAAGTGGAAGGCTTAATGCAGCTGCATGTGGCTTTATTTAAATTTTTTACAGAAAATTGTGGTGTTTATTATAAATATGCCTAATTTAACAAAAAACATTAACTTTCTCTCCTCGCATCCTTTTCAAAATCAAGTCCTACTCTACATTTTTTCTTGTTCAAGAAGCCATTTCATTTGGATATAGATAAAAGATGATCGCAATTTCCGCTTCATGGAAACTTTAAATTATAAGTTACTCAAACTTAAAAAGTTGCTGTTTCAGCAATTATTTATTGTAAGCTACAGCGCTGTGTGGAATTTTTCTTTTCTTTGTACCTCTCCTACTTTTTTTTTTTTTTTTTTAGTGTTAAGACAGTTCATATGAGATCGCAGCTATTAGCAACCAACAACAATCCAATTTATTTTAGTGTTAAGGCAGTCAGATCGCAGTTATTAGCAACCAACAACAATCCAATTTTTTTTGTGTTAAGACAGTCATTTGAGATCGCAGTTATTAGCAACCAGCAATCCAATCAGTTCACGATGGACAAAATCAAGTCCTACTCTACATTTTTTCTTGATCAAGAAGCCGTTTCACTTGGATATACAGATAAAAGATAATTGCAATTTCCGCTTCATGACAACTTTAAAATGTAATTTACTCAAACTTAAAAAGGTGCCGTTTCAGTAATTATTTATTGTAAGTTACAGCGCTGTGTGGAATTTTTCCCTTTTTTTGTACCTCTCTTACTTTTTTTTGTAGTGTTAAGACAGTTCAAGTATAACTCTAGCTCTCCACCTCAGTTGGTTTTACAGAACAGTACATTCTTATGTGTAGGCTACATAAGACAACAGCACTGACAAAATGTGTACAGCTGTAGCAACCATCAAACAGATCCGCCTGTTCAAACTGAGGTGGGATCAACATCACAACTCAAAGCAGAACACGCAATCAATCAAATTTAAAGGGATCTCGTGCCTCAGTATAAATGTTCCTCTAAGCCCTTTGGTACCTCTCTCTTTTCCCTTACTGGGTCTTACTTAAAATTATGATCAGAGGCAAGTCCTCAGGTTTCAGGGCATCAAATATGAGTCGGGGGGAAGGGAAGGGAAACAAGCGATAGGGAGAGAGGGCATAGAAAGAGGGAGCAAGAGAGGAGAGAACACTTTCCCAGGGTTCTGACAACTAGAACAGCTGAGATTCCGTCCTCCCCCATCCTTTAGGCCAGAGACAGCTCATTGTGCCCACAGATGTGTGTGAGGGAAGGTTGTGATGTTGTGCCAGAACGGGGAAAGTTGTGTAATGAGAAAAGTGGGGAGAATGCCCATTCCTGCTTAATGTTTTTTCTCCCACATGCATAAAGAGAGATTGGCTGAACAGCTGCGGCCCTTCCATGTGTCGGTACGGGTGCCCAAGCAGTTGGGCTAAAGCTCAGTTCTCTGAGGTTTCAGTGTTTTAGTGTTCACAGATATATATATATATATTTTTTACAAATGATATGTTAATAATTTGTGTTTTTATACACGAGACAGAATTGATTATAATCATTTATGTTTTATGTCTTGATTGGGTTCCATTACAAGGTCCACAACAGTCTGTGGTGCCAATCAGGACTCCTGCTAAAATTTGTAGACATTTTTTATGGTGTACCCTGACTATTTTTTTATTTTATTTTTTAAACAAAACATCTATAAAATACTACAACAAAAAAAAAAAAACTTTATTGTGCTCCCTCATCACAGGACCCAGGACAACATTCCCAATTTTCTCTTTCAACTGATGGCCCTGATGCCAACAACAGTGATTTTGTTTCAATAGCAGGGTTAAAAGAGGATACAAAAGGTCATCTGCTGCTATCATTTGCTTAATATAATTTCAGTTTGCCTAAAGCAGGTCATTATCAAACCTTGAAACCCAAATAAATCCTCCTGTCATGTTTTCTTAATATGGATAATAAGATTCATATGCTCAGTTTACATACAATATCAGTTTGGACCATGTGACTCTTGGCACGTTGAATGCCTTGACTATTTTAACTGCATTTTGGGATGCATCATGAGAACAAACTTGACTTTATAGTGGCATCAAAAATGAAATGCACTGGACGTGGCAAGCTGGAGGGTGGTTTCCCACAAATTTAGTCCTGGCCAAAGGCTTTATTATGAGTGAAATGCTGAGAGCAGATGTCAACAGTACTCTTGGCCCTGTAACTGGAGGTGGGTAGAGAAATTTGTGGTTGTCCGAGGACAGAGGCCCCCCCAAAAGCCAACATCTGTTCCTATCACCATCAGTACTGCAGCTGGAAGGGTGTGTGATGTCATCAGAGGGCAGCTGGCCCCCAGTAGACGACACAGTGAGAGGCTGCGAGTGTGAGAGCGTGAGAGAGATCTGTATGTCAGGAAAGGTGAGGTGGGTGGATTCGATTTTGCTACTGACTATGACATAATGCTCATTTTTTACTGAGTTATTAAAAAATTGAATCACCCCTGAAGATCCTCATGACAGTATGTCAAGTTTAATTAAAATGAGGCCCACTGCATTATTCTTTCTAAGTAGATGTTTTCATAGAGTAGCTATAGACACCTTAATGATCATCATAGTTCCCATCAAAAAGCAGTGTCTTTATAGCTTATTCAGGAAATTGAGAAATTCAAGTAAAGAGTGGACTTTACCTTAAACATTAAGCCTGCATTTGCAAAGAGAGTCCATAGATCTATATCATATAAGTCAGAGGAGATGTGATGTCTGATAGGACCCCACTGTGATGTGAGCACTGAGAAGGGGCCCTCTTTTTGAGAAAGACTCGAAGGCTTCGTTATGGAGCTTAGATCACCGTCCATGCTAATATGAACCACGTAAACCAAACATCTCCCTTTCTGTGCCTGTGTGTATAGACCATACCGAGGCACCTCAGGGACCCCAGCATTGCTTTTTAATAAGTGGGGCATTACAAAGCAGCTTCCTGAGACTGCGAACTACCCTTCGGTCCTTAACAGGGAGAGAGGGGTTTTACTGCAATCAAATAGGAGGGATGAGACTCTCACTGGAGCTAAAGAGAAAAGGCATTACTTTCTATGAATACTGACTTACAGAGTCATAGAGCTTTGTTTTTCATAGATGCAATTTTCAGTAATGTAGCCCTTTGAAACCCCTTGACTCCTTCATCACACAAAGTCACTTTGTTTAAATGTTTAATGCATAAAACACTGTTTAAAATGACATTTAAGGGAAAAAAAAAAACTCGTGCGCACAAAACATTTTTGCGTGTCCACGAAAAGCATTAGAATATTTGAATGATTTCTGAAGGATCATGTAACACTGAAGACTGGAGAAATGATGCTGAAAATTCAGCTTTGCCATCACTGTAATAAATTACATTTTAAAATATATTTAAATAGAAAACAATTTTAAATTCACAATATTATTATTACTTTTACTGGATTTTTCATCAAACAAATGGAGCCTTGGTAAACATAAGAGACTTCTTTCAAAAACATTTAAGAAAAATGTAATTATTCCAAATTTTTGACTGGTAGTCTAACTGTTATGTCACGGCATGATAATTATTATGGCATGATAATTATTATGGCATGATAATTGCACTAACTGTCGCATCTTGTGCAGTTTATACCCACAAACAACTGCATACAAACCACACCTGAAATGAAGTAGACAAAATCACCAGAGCCTCAACTCATTTTCCTCTAATTTATTTCAGATGTATTTCTTATAGTAGTAGAGGTGGTGTGCAATTTTTTTTGACTTTGTTTTTACCTGACCTTGCTCATATCGCCACTCACTCTGTGGTACATGAACCAAAATGTCTCACACATCTCACACCATGTAGTCTAAAAGTAAAAACAATTTGTTGTATCACGTTTGAGGAAACTTGGTCTGTTTATTCTGTTTCATATTGACGCTTAAGGTTACGACACCATCAAAAGAAAAGTTGTAAGTACTACAGATACGCTTTAGATGCCGCCAGCCCTTTTGGGGCTTTGTTCGAACAAATTGGGTTTTTACACTATTTGTCGATCTGTTCTGCGGTAGCTGGTTGAAAAGTTTTGTTATACTTCTTCTAGACTTTTCACCTCACAAATTTTTCACTCTCCACCCTCATCCCTAAAACATTTATCTTCTTCAATCTCCACCTCAGCTTTCCTGTGTTAAACGCTTACTGGAGCAATACAGTGTAAAGAAAATCCTGTCATTTTTACAGGAAAAAAAACAAACAAACAAAAAACTGGCAGCTGTAGTTGCCAGAATAATTCTGTAAAAATATGGTAAAAATGTAAACATATTTATAGAAAAACCTGTAAATCAAAGTTGATCATGAGTAGCTTTTCCACAAGATGAGATAAATACTAATAGAAGGTACAAACAGTGTCATGCACAAAAGTACAAAAACACCATCATGGTAAAACATCTGACACTAAAAGAATGCAATAAACATTAATTTAACAACAAAAGATGTAACACAAAACCTTAAAGGATTAGTTCACTTTAAAATGAAAATTACCCCAAGATTTACTCACCCTCAAGACATCCTAGGTGTATATGACTTTCTTCTTTCTGATGAACACAACCGGAGTTATATTAATAAATATCCTGATGCATCCGAGCTTTATAATGGCAGTGAACGGTGACCAATGAGTATGAAGCTCGAGAAAGTGCATCCATCCATCATAAATGTACTCCACACGGTTCTGGGGGGTTAATAAAGGCCTTCTGAAGTGAAGCGAAGCATCTGTGAAAGAAAAATATCCATATTTAACAAGTTATAAAGTAAAATATAGCTTCCACCAGACCACCTTCTGACCAGTAAAGGTTCAGTGGGAAGCAGAAACACATTTCCACTGTAAATTTTAAGATTTGTTCTTTTTTACTTCCAAAAATAGTACATTTAACAGTATTTTACTGTAATTACATGAAATGTAACTATTACAGTTTTTCCCCATAGTAAGAGAACTTATTGTTATCCAATTAAGTTTTTACTGTAGCATTTTTGCTGTCTTTTACATTTAAAATTTTCTTTACAGTGTATTGTACAGTCTGTTAAAAGAAATGAGCGAACCATTGACATACAAAATCAATCTCCCTTCAGCTAATTTTTTGGACTGTTTTTGTGTGTAAAAATCATATCCAGCATCTATTTGTGTCCCACAATTATTTTACATGACCTTGCTCACATGGCCGTCTCTCCAAACTACCACTCAAAACGTGGTGTCTCACATTGAGGAGTCTGAAAACAAGTTGTTGTATCTATAATAGGACTAGTGCTTTGTGGCAGACTGCTCTTGCCCCAGGAGATATTTTCCCCTCGGACACTGGGCTCACAAAAGCAGCCAGTGTACTGCGGCAATTCCCTTCCTAATCTTCAGTATCCTCTTAACCCCCCACCCTCCTTACCCAAACCCTCCCATCTCACCCTCCTTCATCTTCTCCATCAATATAATAAGTCTACAGTGCCCATAATTTGGTGTCATGTCTCTGACCTCTGGCTCATGAACAGCCACAGTGAGCACCACGCTGATAAGCAGAGGGATCCATTTTTCTGCATTGGATTTGGCTAATAAAGATAGACAAGCAGCTTGTCGATAGCCCTCCGCTCATGACGTCACGCCTGAAAGGCTGTGCTGGGTATTTGCGCAGGGTTTCTCTATGTCACTTAAACACAGAAGGCTGGGGTGTTTGTGACAGTTTGTTTGGTGTGAGGATATTCTCATGGAAAAATATCAATGAAAATTTACTGTGTGATTTGACCAAACACCTGCTTGAAGTGCAGCTGTTTCTACCAGTTATCCTTGCATTGTAAATTCCCTGTGATCAGACAGTAACACATTTTATGTCTGGAAAATGTGTACCACACACATATATTTTGTGAAAGTCAAAAGAGTCAAAGTGTCCAGTGAATGTAGAGGATTAAGCCTGAAGACATTTTATAACTTGAAAATCCTGTGAACAGAATGCTGTAGATTCTGTCTTGAACTATACAGGGAGCATATTTTAAACATTTTTAATGCAGGGTGTAATCTTCAGTCCTAGCTGATCATATTTGGGTCATACCCACTGCACTAGCATATATCTTTGGAGGCCCCTATAATTGATAAGGGTGCCCTCTGTTGACTTGATATTGTATTGCACCTGTTTAGGGATAAGAATTGTACAGAATTTCATATTATTCTTAATGGTTCCATTAATGATTCGTAAAAAATAAATACTTGGAAAAAGGAAAAGCAATTCCATTGCCAAATGATGAGAATTCCAACAACAAATATGCTTCATTTAAAACAAATCTGTGTTTACACAGCTTTAGAAGCAGCATTAGTGGAATCCAATAATTGGCCTTTAAAATTTAACGACAATAGTAAACAAACAGAAAATGTGGTAACATTTAGGCTTATAATTTCATTTATAAAATCCCACAGATAAAATGCATACGTATCTTTTATTTGTTTTTGACTCAAGAAAAAAAAAAAATCATAAATCATTCATTCAGGATACACTGGTTCCGATGTAGGCTATATGGCTGCATCTGAAATTGCATTCTTATCTACTATAAAGAAGGCAAAAAACAGTATGTGACAAAAGAAGTATGTAGACAAAGAGTACCTGGATGACCTACTTCTTCTGGAGAGATTCTTAAGTGTGCATACGATCATTATGATGGACACTGTACTATCCTATTAAATCACGTGATAGGATTTGTGAATGGCAGTGGAGCAATGCAACTGATGCTGGTAGGTCCAACGCTTGGTCTCATGACCAATTCATACATATTTTACGAGGTGGCTATTTCGTACGACCTCACTCATACGAATTCATATGATTTGTCTAAACCCCATGAAGGGTAGGATTAGGGCTTAGGGGTAGGTCATTCGTACAAATGATTTAGCAAAAAACTTACAAATTCATACGAATTAAATATTAAATACCTCATAAAATATGTACCTCAAAAAATATTGCCATGAGATCGTGTTGGGTAGGTCACATGACAATGACAACATGGCAAATAGGCTTTGTTCGGATTACTACACACATTCATACTATATAGAACATACTTTTTTTAGCGGTGATGAAGTAATTACTTATGAAAAATACTCAAGAGAGCATGCGATTACAGACGCAGCCTATGTTATTCATTCAGTAAAAGTAACCGGCTCGTAAAAGTAATTTGTTTGCAGTGTCAGGGAAAGTTACTTTTTAAAGTAACGCATTACAATATTGCGTTACTCCCTAAAAAAGTAATGAATTGCGCTAGTTACTTTTTATGAAAAGTACTCTTGCGTTTCTTTTTCTCACATGGGCTGTCCTTGCTTGCTTGTTTTTTAATAACTGCAATAACAACAAGTTCTATTTTTGGCAAATGTAAAGGCCCTTTCACACCGAAAGTGAAATGAATAAGCCTCAGGCTGAAGGAAAAGCATATTTACACCTGTACAGTAGAGGGCGCAGCTCAAACAAACCTTTCAGCTGTGCTGCCTTTCTGGATTAAAGAAGAATAGGATACAGGAGAAGGAAGTTAAACACTCTTATTTCTAAATCTAATCTAAAGTAATTTTTGTTTATTAGTATGGTTGAATTAGGTCATTGAAGTTCAGCAGCAAAGACATTGGTTAATAAAGTGAGATTAAATACATAAAGTATATTTGTGTGATTTAATGTAGTTTATTATAGGTTTGTGTAAAATTCTGAGATTACATTTCACTGTTTTTATTCATTTTGAGGAATACTGAATGTTTTCGTGCAAGTAAGATGAGTAAATGCATGTTAACATTTAGTCTAGAACTACAATAACCATCATGTTCACACAGCGCACACAACACCTCTGCAGTTTATTTCTCTCAACATTACTTATTTGAAAATGTAACTTAGATATTTTGTTGTAAATTGAAAAAGTAATGTGTTACTTTACAAGTTACTTGAAAAAAGTAATCTGATTACGTAACTCAAGTTACTTGTAACGCGTTACCCCCAGCACAATAGGTGTGTTCGACCTGAAGCGGTGCTGCACAGACAGATCGGTGAATGACATTATTTGTTTGTTTGTTTATTTATTTAAAATGGATATAACTCAATATAATCCAGTTCTCTGTTCCCAACATACTCTTTAATCTTCCCATAGCCACATATAGACAGTATAGCCATGTAATGGTTAAATCACTGACAGTAGCCCACAGCAGACATCAGGGAGCAACTGGGTGAGCAAATCCTGTGGAAGCGGAGGCGCCATGCACAGCACAAGTCTTAGATAGCAGCTGAATTCCGCTGCCCTTCCACCGCATCCCACAATGCACACGTAGCTGGCTACCGACACGGTTTGCTTTGCACGTTGTGTGAGAGAGGCCTATGGATGGACACCCAGCTCCACTGACCTGCATTAGAAAAGTTCAGCCAGCCTCTCCAGCTGTGACGCATGGACAGTGACTGGATGTCTTCATTGGTCAATTGGCTGAAACATCAATTTTCACCCTTTTAAGAGGGACAAATAGCCGTTCAAAATTAAAACAAACTGAATCAGCGTGAATCATCTTCTGAGTTCTTTTTTCAGAGGCCTTTCCAACTGTGATTAAAGCAAAAATAATGGGATATTTTCAAACATAGACAGTGAGCTGTAGCTATTTTTGAGATAATATATATATATTAAATTTCCTCCTTTACATTCCATGACTAACACTAGAAAAAAAATTTACTTTTACATTTACTTTTGTGAATTTGGAGAGCATTTAGTCACAGTTAAATGTGTAGGTTGCATATACAATCTGCAAATTGTAAATAGCATTTTCTGGATCATCCCACTGACATCCATCTTTATGATGCAACTCTTTGGACAGCCAGAGAGCAAAAGATGAATGTTTGCACTCAGTTCACTGTGATGGTTAGTGACTCACTGAAGACACACATTTGACTTGTCTAATGAGTCATGCAGAATCGAACAGAGGCAAGAAAGGGATGTAGATAAAGAAACATCGTTCCTGTTCTTGAACTCCTGTCCTATATGGAAAAACCTGTTTCTCTGTGCACATTTGTTTCCAATTCATTAGTGTTCAGTGAAAGAAGCTGAATTTACACAGTTTGGTTTTTGAAGAACATTGAATATCACTGTTTAGTGAACTGTTTAGTACTTTTGATTATCAGATTATTTAGATTTTCATTTCAAAAACATGATCACACAGTAATCTTTCCCTCGTTTAAAAAAAAAAAAAAAATTAAAACAAATTTTATTAAAAAAGAAATTAACTGTGCTTTTAGAAAATATTTAGAATCAAGTAATCAAATGTTAAATATTCAGAGGGACCAAATGTAAAAATCTGTAATTGAAAAAAAAAAAAACGATATTTATAGACCACTAATTTAAATATTTAATATAATATGTGTCACAACCTGTCACGTTTTTATATATATTTTTAGTGACCAGGGGCGTAGCCATCTTTTCAGAAGTGAGTGGGACAGAAAGGTCAAATGTAATGTCAGTTTTTTTTCTGACCTTTGTGTAATAGACAGGTTTTATTTTCTAATCTCTTGCTTTTAATCGGCTGAGAAATCAAATACACTGCTGAACAATAACCACTAATTTGTATTCTGTAATATTTTTACTATAATTTGTTTATGACAATTTAATGATTAGTTTATGTAGCCTACCATAAACATTTACGCATTATGGATTATAAAAATAATTATCACAGAATAAGTCAGAAAATATATTTTATAGTTTCTATAGCCTACTGTAATAAAGACTAGGCCTATGTCAAATAGCACTGCATTATTCATTTACTTCACTGTTATGAAAACACCACGAAATGGTTTTAAAACACACATAAACCATATTGTCGCAGTCGTTTGTTTATTGTCTTCATGTTCCATCAGTCAAAACGGTTCTGCTTTTTATTCAGCTTCCAGTATGAATAAAACAGACATTACATGAGAGTGTTTAGCCATCGCCTCGTTTTGGATAAGAATAAAACATCAGGTCAGGCATAGACTATCTTGTCTCTTTGAATTAAAATCTAGATTTATTCACACTGGCCCATGAAAACCTGTACGTGAAAACACTTGCCCGAAAAAAGTCGTATTATGTTTTAATACATGGAAATTGAAATGACAAGACATAGATGTCAGCGTTGATTTTAGACAAATTATCCAAGGCTCCTTACAGTACTGTGATATGCGTGAATGATCTCATGTATTAATGATGTTTTTGTATAAACTACTGTATGTTTTGAGCAAGGCCTCTCAGTTCTGGCTAATGAGGTGTTACAAACATGTAAACCAAGCCAAGTATTAACAGAAAAACCTCTGTTCTCCATTTCCATTGCTATGTGAATCCACAGCACCATGACCAACAGCCCAAATGCAAACATGTTGGCAGAGTATAAAAGTCAGGGAAAGAGTACGAACAAGAAAGAGAGAGAGGGGAAGGGAGAAACATTATACCATGATGTTTTGGGTGTAAATCTCCCGTGTGTAAGGGGATTTTGAGGTTTTCAGAGGAAGCGATGGTATATCGATGGAGTCCATATGTTAACGGAGGTCAGGGTCTTCTGTAAGTGACATTACACATTGCAAAACCAGAGCCAGCTACCAGATGAAGGCAAATTCAGCCTGTGTGGAAGCTACCGTGTGAAACAAGGGCAAGAGATTGCTATTCGTCATGCCGCGGAAGCACATTTGTACATGAATATCTGTCTTTAGTCCAGAACACTGACCTGCACTAACAGTGACTAAACTCTATTCTGTAAATTTGACTCATTTCCTGTAAGAAGTATCTCAAATTTTCACGATAAAGTTCATCTCCATGGTATGACATTGTGTCCCACTTGATGCATAGTGAAGTGGTGAATTTCCCTCTCCCACTACCAAATAAATAGCCTGTAAATCTAATCATAGGCTTATCCAGCCCTCCTCAGATTCCTCCTCAATGGCTCCTCTTGTTTCCCCATTCGAGAGGATCGCGCTATGCAACATTTCATCACCATCGCCTCATAAAGACATCAGTCTCTCCCATGATGGCGGGAAGAAGGAGGGACACTGTGAGCAGTGAAGCTGTGAGTCATTGCTATAATCCCAGTGTCTTTATTACATCGTATGGCAACATTTCCTACAGCTGCGTGCTGCCGCGGGATCAGTTGTCTCCTCAGTGCAAGAGGAGGCTCTTTCCTGTGGGTGTTGTAATGGAGGCCGAGGGCAGCTAGCTGAAGGCGTTGATTTGACGTGAGGTGTGAGTGATACAAGGCATGTGGGGCTGGTCTGAGGACAGCAAGAAGAAACTCGAAAACCTCTACAGGCGTACATGTCATGCATATTGCATCTAAGACATGTTGAAAGCATAATAAAAACATCCCGTTATGTGGAGCCACACAGTGGTTCGCATTGCCGCTCTAAAAATTGTGCAGTTTAAGTTATTTTAGAGGCTCTATATAATATATAGTATGGGAGGTGCTGCTTATTGGCTTTATTTTGTGTGGATTTTCTTTTTATATTTTTTTTTTAAGCAAGAAATGCTGTTGGCCCAAAACCACTACATTTTATATTTAAATTTTATTAATATTTCCATAACAATTCAAAAGTTTGGGGTTGGTAAGATTTTTCTTTATGTTTTTGAAAGAAGTCTCTTGCTGAAAATACAGTAAAACAGAAATATTGTGAAATATTATTACAATTTAAAATAACTGTTTTCAATTTTAATATATTTTAAAATTAAAAAACATATTTTTACATTTTTAAATTTGACACGCATGATGACATTTTGTGAAATAATTGGTCAAGTGGTCACCATGCAAAAATTTTTATTCAGCATTATTCAACATGACATGTTACATGACAGATTTATTATGTTCAACGTTCCATTTAAAATGAACCTAACACTGCAGTTGATCACAGAGACTGACGTTTGTCATCAGTTCATCGTTTTATAGAGGGAATAAGATATTAATCTGGTATAGATAATCTGAGGTTGGCAAGCCAGCCATGATCATCTTTAACAAATCAGACTATTATTTTTTGTACTTTCAGATGTTCAGTATAAGTATAGAGAGCAAAATAATATACTGCATTTAAATTGAAATTAAATGACAGTTTAATGCACTTGTAAGAATAATTTATTTTAATTTATTATTATCCAGATTTCTGAGTAACGAATTTTCCAGGTCATGTCTAATAACTCTTTAAATGTCTTAGTAGAATTGTTTATTTTGATGAGTGAGTGTTATTGTGAAATAACAGTTACCATTACGAAAAAAAAAAAATTATTCAAGTGTGCTAGTAGTAGGCAATATACTTCTTTTAAACTAAAAATAAGAAAGCATACTTTCAGTCTACTTTTTATGTATGTATACAGAAATATACGTAAAATTACACTTAAGTAGCCTATACTTAATGACAGTATATTTGTATTTATATTTATATATACTTGTACTCAGTCTTTTAATTGAGATATACTTAAAAGTATAATTAAGTATTTTAAGTATACTTGGCCTGTAGTTTTGTTTACTCTTTTGATTGAGCTGCTTAAATACTTTTGTCACGTAGTTTTACTGTCTTATAAACTTACATTGTTTGAAAATATTGATTTATAAAGAAAACAGATATGCTCCTTATTAAACTAAACTAGTATGTGAATCCGTATGAATTGAGCGGTTTAGTCCAAATTTTCTGAAGAGACACAATCACTTTATATGATGAACAGATTGAATTTAGGCTTTTATTCACATATAAACATTAATCAACTCACACATCAGTTGTGGTAAACAGAAGCTTGTTTGCTTGATGTGCGAGAACTAATGAGGTTCATTCTCTTGTGTTATGCAGCACGTTTGAGCTTCCGGAAGAGGTTTGTTCTTGCGCGTAATTCAAAAGACAATAGAATCCATTATAATCAGTGATATTATTTACACTGGACGCAATGCAACACAACAAATTCCAGGCAGTAAGCGGATTCCCCGTTCTTTTTCTGACTTAGTCCAAGTGCTTTGCAACGGTCGGTTTGTCGCATTCAGAGTAGAGAGCTTTTAGCTGTTGCGGCGTGGTGCGATGCGTAGATACGATCGTTACAGGTTTGGAAGGACATGAGGGTGAGTAATTAATGACAGAATTTAAATTTTTGGGTGATCTATTCCTTGAATTCTTTCCCCGCTATTGACGGAATTTTCAAGACAGGGATAGCTGCAGGTTGGACTAATGGGTGTGCCGAAAGGTGAATTGCTACAACAGAAAAAACATAACCCTACCCTACCCCGCCCACACCCAGCTTTCGTGACCAATGATAAGACTTGGAATCATGCCCCTACCTTTTCGGCAAGCCCCAACCTTTCGTCATGGCGATAAACTTACATTGCAGATACCCAGACTTGAAAGATCCATGTTTTCACTGTTATACAGTAGGGGGGCGCTATTACGTATCTTCTGAAAGAGAATCTCCGGGTCAAAACACTGGCAAAGAAGAAGCAGAAACAAGAGATAGAAACATTACTTATGCATTTGTAAAATAGCACGATCATCAAACATTAAACAGCATATAAATAAAAACGTTACTGAATGAAATGTCGACCCAGGAAGAGGTACAGGACTGTGCAAGCTTTGGGGGTGTTGATGGACGAGATCTTCTCCATCTATGTTTTGATCATCGTTCTGAATCCAAACAACAGGTTGACAATAACATGATTTTCTCAGATTTTTGTTCAAAATGTTGCTTTTTAAAAATGAAACTTACCCACATTCAAGTGTTAATGAAAAAAAATGATGCATGGAGCTAGAATAATTTTTTAATAATTGTAATAATTAAAAAAAAATGTAATAATTGTTTGTTTAAAAGCAGAGGTTCTGTTCTTTTTTTGTGTTGCATATTCATACAACAAAATATTCTGGGAGTTATGAAAGTTTAGTGAAATTGGTCAAAAATTTTGGCAATGGCTGGCAAAAAAAAAAAAAAAAAAAAATGCTGGCGAGGAAAGAGTTAAACTACAGTTAAAGATATATTTCAAGTATAAAAATTAATACCTAAATAGGAACATAGTATTTTCTTAAATTGCAAAAATAATATATAAATAGCAAATTATAAGTATGATGTTAGGTTCACTTAAAGTAGTAGTTTAGTATACTTAAAAGTGTACTTTCATAAACTAAAAAATGTGCTACAAGTATCTAACTAGAATAAACTATCAGCAGTATACCTCTATGTTCACTTGTAGTATAGCTGCAGTACAAACAGTTGTAAACTAGTTGTGTACTCAAAGTTTATTACTTTTACACTTAAAGTATACTTAAAAGTATACTAGTACATTGATGTTATTATACTTACTACATAAAGTATACTTAAAATATACCTGAAATTTTCTAAAGTATATTTAATAAAATGAACCTGAAATATACTTATTTTTTGTATAGTTCACAAAGATGATTATAAACTTCAGAAATAACTGCCTTGCAAAAGAAAGTTTTAAGGGATGCTGCATAACACCATGGATTGTTCATTTCTGCTGTGTAGGCGAAGTCAGATTCATTGAGAACAAATCTGAATTGATCATAAAAAAATATGTTTTTATTTGCAGTAGGGAAAAGAATAGCTCAGAGTAATTAGTTTACAAAAGGCTTTTTGTTCTTTCCCTCCTTACGTCTGGAGCGGCTTTCCCCTGCTTTACGACAACAAAGAGGGCTGGAAAAAAAGTTGGGTGTTTAGGAAGATACTGTGCTATGGCTGATTTAAGTTTGCAGCGTTTCACAGATGGCACAGCGGGTGCATTTGCATCGTTAGTGTTTCTGAATCTAATCCCCATTCTTACGAGGTTACCTGGTTTACAAGCAAGTTTAATAAGCGTTCCCTCACTATGATCATATGCACATCATAAGCTTCTTTTGTGAGAAATAAAATAAATAAATAAAAACACTCAGACGCCTGAGTATAGGGGAAATAGCTGGCGAATCTCTGTGGTGAGACCCTAAAGCCCAGCTGCATATTTGGGTAATCACCATAGTGGCTGGTGGATTTGCACACACTCATAGAAATAGGCTGGCTCAAGCCACCCAAATCTTTGTTTAATCCGTTGTTTCAAAGAATGCTTTTAAGGCACCCAGCTATGAAATATATCAGTGTAACATAATGCAAACTGCTGCTTTAAAGTGCCTGTTTATTAAATGTTCTGGGATACAAAATAAATACTGGATGAGTGTTTTATGAATGATGCTACTTTGTGACCAGTTATCCTCTCACCCCCCAACCTAGCCTTAATTTATATGCACTCTTACAGTATGTGTATCCTTTACTTTCTATTTTATTTACAAAAAATAATAATTTTTGTGAAGTAAATTATCCAGCAAATGCACATCATCTCACTTTAAAATAAGCAAATACTACCATCTAGTGGCAGAGTTGGAAAATAAGATGAACAATGAGTGTTTCTCAATCTTGGACAACAGTCCAAAAAAGACAACAGTCTTTTTTTCTCCGTTTGTCCATTTTTCTTTTTTTCTTTTTTTTTTTTTACCTTTCTACTAGGCAGTCAAGTTTTATTGAAGGCCCATTTTGCCAGCGGTAAGGTACCCCTTTAAAATCAGCTTCCTATTGGGCCAAAACTCATTGTAGGCTAATGCCTGAAAGTTGATATTTTGAGAACTGGTTGTCAGACATGAACTAAATAAAGACTTTGAAATTCCCTTTGACATGACATATACATTATACAAGTTTGGGTTAATAAATATTTTTTTATAGATTTTTATAAAGATTTTTTATTTTTATGCCAAACAAATTTATATTTTTATTCAGCAAAGATGTGTTAAATGGTTCAAAAATGTAATTAAACAAATGTATAATTTTAGAAAAGATTTTTATTTCAAACAAGTTTGTGTTCAAAATCTTGGGATAAGAAATGGTTCAAAGAATGAAAAATATTATTTTTTATTTTATTTTTGAGTAACAAATGCATGGCAGAGCTGGTCATGTGACCTAAATAAATTTATTTTCAAATTAGTTTTGTAAAATTGTTAATTTTATTAGAAAGTCTTGAAGTCTTCCTACAGAGCAAGACTTCCTAAGAGCAAGACTTTTTGATTTTGTAAATGACAATGTAGAACAACTTAAAGTCTGGGGCAAGACAGACATTTGATTGTTCACTAAATCTTAGACCCTAATTTCATTTGACTATGCCAGCAAAATATAGAAATACCAAAATAATCCATCATGGTTCTATTGAAACAATTCAAATGCATTTATTTCAACAGTTTTGATGTCATAAAGTGTTTCTGACTGCATTATACTGCATTAAAACAGTGATTACTGTAGTGACTTACCAGATATTTCATGTTTGTGGCTGAGGGGGAACACTTCACCAGACAAATCAGGTGTCGGATACTGGATTCAGCCTTCAAAAGCCAAGATCATTTATCTTTGACCACAGACAGACAGAGAGAAAGACAACACACAGCAGACAACAATGAATGCAACTTTCTTCAGGACTCAAAAAGCAAAAAATTATATTTTTTAGACTGACCACAAAAAAATATGTCAACAGAGAGTGACGCTGCCATGAAGACTGGTGTGCTGGGGTCATGTTTTGCCTAAATAGGGGGGAAAACGCTGTTTAAAATACATTTGAAAAATGTTATATAATAGTTTTACAAAATAAATTGAAAGTTTACTTTAGCAGGTATACACAGGCCGGTTTTAGGTTGTTGCTTTAATATATATCTACTAATACGTTCACATTTTTGTAATGTACGAAGCTGGAAGATTCCTTACTCCGCCAAAAACATGTTTGTTTTTGATTATCATCTCTATCGCGGTCACGCTCACGTGACATTGTTGTAGTGAATCGGCCACTCATGAAAGTTTGTATTATTTGCATGCGTTTTAAAGACATATTAGTTTAAACTAATAGTTTTCTGAGCGAACACAGAAAAAAATGTAAATATAGTAGCACATCCTTAGCTGCGTTTCTCAAAAGCATTGTGAGCTAGACTAAATGATGCCTTTTTTGGGGAAACGCAGCCCTGATAGGTAGCACGCTGCTGTCTATTCTGTTAATGAGAATCCAAAACAGAAAATCGCTTACTGCTCTTGTTTAAATAACTTTAGTAGTACCAATTTCTTACCCAAATATGCTCTAGCGAGGAGATAAACGCGACGAACTGTAGTATACAGCCAGCGCACTCAGGGGAGGAGCTAATGCTTTCTGTCGTCAGTTGTGGGCGGGGCCTGTTTCTATGTGACGTCACAGCAGAAAGCCTTTATAAACAAGACGCTTAGAACGTCTCACTGTTGTTCGCTTCGGAGACGGTTTCTCGGCGTCGTGTACATATAGATCACTTTCACAGGCGCTTATAATTTGCGTTTTGTGCATATATTTTTGATTTTATTCAAGTGGGTGCAAGTGGAAAGTGCGAAATAATATCTCTACAAAAACAAGACAAGCAGGCATGAGACAACGGATGCCAGAAGAGTCACCAACTAGTAAGATTTGACAAATAAGTTGTCAGATAAGTTGTAGTTAAAGGTACACTATGTAACTTTTTTGTTCAAAATTTGCAGAATAATGAGAGAGTACATCATGAATCCATCTACCAAACCATGTTTTTGCACAGACATTTTCGGGGGCAGGTGCTCAAATGAGAAAAAATGCCACCCCTCTTATAATTACTTAATTACTATTAAAAAAAAAAAAGTACAGTTTTTACATACTGTAGTAGTTACATACTGTGAAACACCTTTAAATTACTTTAATAAGTATTTCTTTATTTAAATATAATAATCCTTTGTTGGCATTATGCTGGAATTGGTAAATGAGTGAAATCAATGTGCATTACTGACAGAAATTACTATTTATTACTATTACTATTATTATAATACTATTATTATTTTACACTGCAATTACAGTTGCAAGAATAATGTTATGAAATTAGTGTTTTAAATGTAAAAAGTTAAGTTACATAGTGTACCTTTACTTTTGAAAAACACATTTAAATAATGGAAACACAATCAAATAATTTGATCAAGTTAGCTGCATTTACATGGACCCGAATAATCAGTTTGTAACTGGACTAGCATAACTACATCAATTGGAATGAATTAGCCAAATCCAATTTAAATTTCATCCAAATTGTAAGGGAAACTTTTTCTAATCCATCCGATAGGACATGTAAACACTTGATCAGTTATGACGCCTGATGCACGGAACATGCTGTAGTTGTTGAATATAATGTCATTAATGACTGTTGTGTCAATCTAAAATTCTCCTTCCACTCATTGTCTGTAAAGTGGTGCAGGATAACGTCCCACCAGTCCTTTGCTTCGGACTCTCATTCACAGTTGGTGCCTTGTTTTGGGCACAGGAAGGGGCCATAAACTGCTTGATGAAAATAAGCAGCATGGCACAAAGCTTAATGTGCTCGTCGTCTCCTAATTAGGACCTGAAATGGATAAATATTAAGTCTGCTTTTTAAAACAAAGCAAAGAAGCAGTGATAGAAAGAACATTAGTATTCGCCAACAGGGGGAACTCTGTTTAATCGTGTGGTGTGCGCATGTCAAAAGCTCAATTCTGATTTGAATGTGAACATCAACCCGATCACTTTATTTAGTGTTCATGTAAATACCAGGTTCGGATTCATCAACTGGAATGATTTTATTACAACTGAAACAAAAGTTGTCTGTGTAAATGCAGCTATTGACCAAAATGATAAACACATTGCGGGGTGACTAAACTAATGCCCAGATATAACACCCTAGGTTGCCAAAAAAAAAAAAAACGACGACAAACTTAAAAAAAAACAAAAAAAAAACCCCCAAATGAAATCTGAAATAGTTAAATTCATAATGAAACACAATCAAAAACATTTCTAAATGACGTAGCAAAACTAATGCCCAGATATAATTATTTTAAAATACGAAATCTGTAGTGAATTGGCCTTTTTGTCGTATTGGTTCCTAGCTCTGGTGCAGCACTCTGGGCGGGACTGACCAGCTACGTGCCGAAAGCGCAGTCTGTTGTAGACTGCATCCAGAAAACCCTTAACCACCTGTTAAGGGCCTGTTAAAGCTATCAGTTCACCCCAAGTCAGCACTTGGAGATAGGACTAGGGTGTGTCCTGTAAGGTGGTGGGTGGGACACAGGCCACACCCTAGGTTGCCAAAAAAAACAAAAAACAAAACGGTGATGAACTAAAAAAAAAAAGCTAACTGAAATCTGAAATCGTTAAATCCATAATGAAACACAGTCAAAAACATTTCTAAATGACGTAGCAAAACTAATACCCAGATATAATAATTTTAAAAATACGAAAAATCTGTGATGAATTGGCCTTTTTGTCGTATTGTTTCCTAGCTCTGGTGCAGCACTCTGGGCAGGACTGACCAGCTACGTGCCGAAAGCGCAGTCTGTTGTAGACTGCATCCAGAAAACCCTTAACCGCCTGTTAAGGGCCTGTTAAAGCTATCAGTTCACCCCAAGTCAGCACTTGGAGATAGGACTAGGGTGTGTCCTGTAAGGTGGTGGGTGGGACACAGGCCACACCCTAGGTTGCCAAAAAAAAAAAAAAAACGACGACGAACTTAAAAAAAACAACAAAAAATACCCAAAATGAAATCTGAAATAGTTAAATTCATAATGACACAGTCAAAAACATTTCTAAATGACCTAGCAAAACTAATGCCCACATATAAGTATTTTAAAAAACAAAAACTGTAGTAAATTGGCCTTTTTGTCGTATTGGTTCCTAGCTCTGGTGCAGCACTCTGGGCGGGACTGACCAGCTACGTGCCGAAAGCGCAGTCTGTTGTAGACTGCATCCAGAAAACCCTTAACCGCCTGTTAAGGGCCTGTTAAAGCTATCAGTTCACCCCAAGTCAGCACTTGGAGATAGGACTAGGGTGTGTCCTGTAAGGTGGTGGGTGGGACACAGGCCACACCCTAGGTTGCCGAAAAAAAAAAAAAAAACCGACGACGAACTTAAAAAAAAACAACAAAAATACCCAAAATGAAATCTGAAATAGTTAAATTCATAATGACACAGTCAAAAACATTTCTAAATGACCTAGCAAAACTAATGCCCACATATAAGTATTTTAAAATACAAAAACTGTAGTAAATTGGCCTTTTTGTCGTATTGGTTCCTAGCTCTGGTGCAGCACTCTGGGCGGGACTGACCAGCTACGTGCCGAAAGCGCAGTCTGTTGTAGACTGCATCCAGAAAACCCTTAACCGCCTGTTAAGGGCCTGTTAAAGCTATCAGTTCACCCCAAGTCAGCACTTGGAGATAGGACTAGGGTGTGTCCTGTAAGGTGGTGGGTGGGACACAGGCCACACCCTAGGTTGCCGAAGAAAAAAAAAACGACGACGAACTTAAAAAAAACCAACAAAAAATACCCAAAATGAAATCTGAAATAGTTAAATTCATAATGACACAGTCAAAAACATTTCTAAATGACATAGCAAAACTAATGCCCACATATAAGTATTTTAAAATACAAAAACTGTAGTAAATTGGCCTTTTTGTCGTATTGGTTCCTAGCTCTGGTGCAGCACTCTGGGCGGGACTGACCAGCTACGTGCCGAAAGCGCAGTCTGTTGTAGACTGCATCCAGAAAACCCTTAACCTCCTGTTAAGGGCCTGTTAAAGCTATCAGTTCACCCCAAGTCAGCACTTGGAGATAGGACTAGGGTGTGTCCTGTAAGGTGGTGGGTGGGACACAGGCCACACCCTAGGTTGCCAAAAAAAAAAAAAACGACGACGAACTTAAAAAAACAACAACAAAAAAACCCAAAATGAAATCTGAAATAGTTAAATTCATAATGAAACACAGTCAAAAACATTTCTAAATGACGTAGCAAAACTAATGCCCAGATATAATTATTTAAAAATACGAAAGTCTGTAGTGAATTGGCCTTTTTGTCGTATTGGTTCCTAGCTCTGGTGCAGCACTCTGGGCGGGACTGACCAGCTACGTGCCGAAAGCGCAGTCTGTTGTAGACTGCATCCAGAAAACCCTTAACCGCCTGTTAAGGGCCTGTTAAAGCTATCAGTTCACCCCAAGTCAGCACTTGGAGATAGGACTAGGGTGTGTCCTGTAAGGTGGTGGGTGGGACACAGGCCACACCCTAGGTTGCCGAAAAAAAAAAAACGACGACGAACTTAAAAAAAACAACAAAAAATACCCAAAATGAAATCTGAAATAGTTAAATTCATAATGACACTGTCAAAAACATTTCTAAATGACCTAGCAAAACTAATGCCCACATATAAGTATTTTAAAATACAAAAACTGTAGTAAATTGGCCTTTTTGTCGTATTGGTTCCTAGCTCTGGTGCAGCACTCTGGGCGGGACTGACCAGCTACGTGCCGAAAGCGCAGTCTGTTGTAGACTGCATCCAGAAAACCCTTAACCGCCTGTTAAGGGCCTGTTAAAGCTATCAGTTCACCCCAAGTCAGCACTTGGAGATAGGACTAGGGTGTGTCCTGTAAGGTGGTGGGTGGGACACAGGCCACACCCTAGGTTGCCAAAAAAAAAAAAAACGACGACGAACTTAAAAAAAACAACAAAAAATACCCAAAATGAAATCTGAAATAGTTAAATTCATAATGAAACACAGTCAAAAACATTTCTAAATGACGTAGCAAAACTAATGCCCACATATAAGTATTTTAAAATACAAAAACTGTAGTAAATTGGCCTTTTTGTCGTATTGGTTCCTAGCTCTGGTGCAGCACTCTGGGCGGGACTGACCAGCTACGTGCCGAAAGCGCAGTCTGTTGTAGACTGCATCCAGAAAACCCTTAACCGCCTGTTAAGGGCCTGTTAAAGCTATCAGTTCACCCCAAGTCAGCACTTGGAGATAGGACTAGGGTGTGTCCTGTAAGGTGGTGGGTGGGACACAGGCCACACCCTAGGTTGCCGAAAAAAAAAAAACGACGACGAACTTAAAAAAAACAACAAAAAATACCCAAAATGAAATCTGAAATAGTTAAATTCATAATGACACTGTCAAAAACATTTCTAAATGACCTAGCAAAACTAATGCCCACATATAAGTATTTTAAAATACAAAAACTGTAGTAAATTGGCCTTTTTGTCGTATTGGTTCCTAGCTCTGGTGCAGCACTCTGGGCGGGACTGACCAGCTACATGCCGAAAGCGTAGTCTGTTGTAGACTGCATCCAGAAAACCCTTAACCTCCTGTTAAGGGCCTGTTAAAGCTATCAGTTCACCCCAAGTCAGCACTTGGAGATAGGACTAGGGTGTGTCCTGTAAGGTGGTGGGTGGGACACAGGCCACACCCTAGGTTGCCGAAAAAAAAAAAACGACGACGAACTTAAAAAAAACAACAAAAAATACCCAAAATGAAATCTGAAATAGTTAAATTCATAATGACACTGTCAAAAACATTTCTAAATGACCGTAGCAAAACTAATGCCCACATATAAGTATTTTAAAATACAAAATCTGTAGTGAATTGGCCTTTTTGTCGTATTGGTTCCTAGCTCTGGTGCAGCACTCTGGGCGGGACTGACCAGCTACGTGCCGAAAGCGCAGTCTGTTGTAGACTGCATCCAGAAAACCCTTAACCGCCTGTTAAGGGCCTGTTAAAGCTATCAGTTCACCCCAAGTCAGCACTTGGAGATAGGACTAGGGTGTGTCCTGTAAGGTGGTGGGTGGGACACAGGCCACACCCTAGGTTGCCGAAAAAAAAAAAAAAAACGACGACGAACTTAAAAAAAAACAACAAAAATACCCAAAATGAAATCTGAAATAGTTAAATTCATAATGACACAGTCAAAAACATTTCTAAATGACCTAGCAAAACTAATGCCCACATATAAGTATTTTAAAATACAAAAACTGTAGTAAATTGGCCTTTTTGTCGTATTGGTTCCTAGCTCTGGTGCAGCACTCTGGGCGGGACTGACCAGCTACGTGCCGAAAGCGCAGTCTGTTGTAGACTGCATCCAGAAAACCCTTAACCACCTGTTTAGGGCCTGTTAAAGCTATCAGTTCACCCCAAGTCAGCACTTGGACATAGGACTAGGGTGTGTCCTGTAAGGTGGTGGGTGGGACACAGGCCACACCCTAGGTTGCCAAAAAAAAAAAAAACGACGACGAACTTCAAAAAAACCAACAAAAAAACCCCCAAATGAAATCTGAAATAGTTAAATTCATAATGAAACACAATCAAAAACATTTCTAAATGACGTAGCAAAACTAATGCCCACGTATAATTATTTTAAAAATACGAAGTCTGTGATGAATTGGCCTTTTTGTCGTATTGGTTCCTAGCTCTGGTGCAGCACTCTGGGCGGGACTGACCAGCTACGTGCCGAAAGCGCAGTCTGTTGTAGACTGCATCCAGAAAACCCTTAACCTCCTGTTAAGGGCCTGTTAAAGCTATCAGTTCACCCCAAGTCAGCACTTGGAGATAGGACTAGGGTGTGTCCTGTAAGGTGGTGGGTGGGACACAGGCCACACCCTAGGTTGCCAAAAAAAAAAAAAAACGACGACGAACTTAAAAAAACCAACAAAAAATACCCAAAATGAAATCTGAAATAGTTAAATTCATAATGACACAGTCAAAAACATTTCTAAATGACCTAGCAAAACTAATGCCCACATATAAGTATTTTAAAATACAAAAACTGTAGTAAATTGGCCTTTTTGTCGTATTGGTTCCTAGCTCTGGTGCAGCACTCTGGGCGGGACTGACCAGCTACGTGCCGAAAGCGCAGTCTGTTGTAGACTGCATCCAGAAAATCCTTAACCACCTGTTAAGGGCCTGTTAAAGCTATCAGTTCACCCCAAGTCAGCACTTGGAGATAGGACTAGGGTGTGTCCTGTAAGGTGGTGGGTGGGACACAGGCCACACCCTAGGTTGCCGAAAAAAAAAAAAAAAACGACGACGAACTTAAAAAAAAACAACAAAAAATACCCAAAATGAAATCTGAAATAGTTAAATTCATAATGACACAGTCAAAAACATTTCTAAATGACCTAGAAAAACTAATGCTCACATATAAGTATTTTAAAAATACGAAAAATCTGTGATGAATTGGCCTTTTTGTCGTATTGGTTCCTAGCTCTGGTGCAGCACTCTGGGCGGGACTGACCAGCTACGTGCCGAAAGCGCAGTCTGTTGTAGACTGCATCCAGAAAATCCTTAACCACCTGTTAAGGGCCTGTTAAAGCTATCAGTTCACCCCAAGTCAGCACTTGGAGATAGGACTAGGGTGTGTCCTGTAAGGTGGTGGGTGGGACACAGGCCACACCCTAGGTTGCCGAAAAAAAAAAAAAAACGACGACGAACTTAAAAAAAAACAACAAAAAATACCCAAAATGAAATCTGAAATAGTTAAATTCATAATGACACAGTCAAAAACATTTCTAAATGACCTAGCAAAACTAATGCCCACATATAAGTATTTTAAAATACAAAAACTGTAGTAAATTGGCCTTTTTGTCGTATTGGTTCCTAGCTCTGGTGCAGCACTCTGGGCGGGACTGACCAGCTACGTGCCGAAAGCGCAGTCTGTTGTAGACTGCATCCAGAAAACCCTTAACCTCCTGTTAAGGGCCTGTTAAAGCTATCAGTTCACCCCAAGTCAGCACTTGGAGATAGGACTAGGGTGTGTCCTGTAAGGTGGTGGGTGGGACACAGGCCACACCCTAGGTTGCCGAAAAAAAAAAAAACGACGACGAACTTAAAAAAAACAACAAAAAATACCCAAAATGAAATCTGAAATAGTTAAATTCATAATGACACAGTCAAAAACATTTCTAAATGACCTAGCAAAACTAATGCCCACATATAAGTATTTTAAAATACAAAAACTGTAGTAAATTGGCCTTTTTGTCGTATTGGTTCCTAGCTCTGGTGCAGCACTCTGGGCGGGACTGACCAGCTACGTGCCGAAAGCGCAGTCTGTTGTAGACTGCATCCAGAAAACCCTTAACCACCTGTTAAGGGCCTGTTAAAGCTATCAGTTCACCCCAAGTCAGCACTTGGACATAGGACTAGGGTGTGTCCTGTAAGGTGGTGGGTGGGACACAGGCCACACCCTAGGTTGCCAAAAAAAAAAAAAACGACGACGAACTTAAAAAAAACAACAAAAAAACCCAAAATGAAATCTGAAATAGTTAAATTCATAATGAACACAGTCAAAAACATTTCTAAATGACGTAGCAAAACTAATGCCCACGTATAATTATTTTAAAAATACGAAGTCTGTGATGAATTGGCCTTTTTGTCGTATTGGTTCCTAGCTCTGGTGCAGCACTCTGGGCGGGACTGACCAGCTACGTGCCGAAAGCGCAGTCTGTTGTAGACTGCATCCAGAAAACCCTTAACCTCCTGTTAAGGGCCTGTTAAAGCTATCAGTTCACCCCAAGTCAGCACTTGGAGATAGGACTAGGGTGTGTCCTGTAAGGTGGTGGGTGGGACACAGGCCACACCCTAGGTTGCCGAAAAAAAAAAAAAACGACGACGAACTTAAAAAAAACAACAAAAAATACCCAAAATGAAATCTGAAATAGTTAAATTCATAATGACACAGTCAAAAACATTTCTAAATGACCTAGCAAAACTAATGCCCACATATAATTATTTTAAAATACGAAAACTGTAGTAAATTGGCCTTTTTGTCGTATTGGTTCCTAGCTCTGGTGCAGCACTCTGGGCGGGACTGACCAGCTACGTGCCGAAAGCGCAGTCTGTTGTAGACTGCATCCAGAAAACCCTTAACCTCCTGTTAAGGGCCTGTTAAAGCTATCAGTTCACCCCAAGTCAGCACTTGGAGATAGGACTAGGGTGTGTCCTGTAAGGTGGTGGGTGGGACACAGGCCACACCCTAGGTTGCCGAAAAAAAAAAAACGACGACGAACTTAAAAAAAACAACAAAAAATACCCAAAATGAAATCTGAAATAGTTAAATTCATAATGACACTGTCAAAAACATTTCTAAATGACCTAGCAAAACTAATGCCCACATATAAGTATTTTAAAATACAAAAACTGTAGTAAATTGGCCTTTTTGTCGTATTGGTTCCTAGCTCTGGTGCAGCACTCTGGGCGGGACTGACCAGCTACGTGCCGAAAGCGCAGTCTGTTGTAGACTGCATCCAGAAAACCCTTAACCGCCTGTTAAGGGCCTGTTAAAGCTATCAGTTCACCCCAAGTCAGCACTTGGAGATAGGACTAGGGTGTGTCCTGTAAGGTGGTGGGTGGGACACAGGCCACACCCTAGGTTGCCAAAAAAAAAAAAAACGACGACGAACTTAAAAAAAACAACAAAAAAACCCAAAATGAAATCTGAAATAGTTAAATTCATAATGAACACAGTCAAAAACATTTCTAAATGACGTAGCAAAACTAATGCCCAGATATAATTATTTAAAAAATACGAAGTCTGTGATGAATTGGCCTTTTTGTCGTATTGGTTCCTAGCTCTGGTGCAGCACTCTGGGCGGGACTGACCAGCTACGTGCCGAAAGCGCAGTCTGTTGTAGACTGCATCCAGAAAACCCTTAACCGCCTGTTAAGGGCCTGTTAAAGCTATCAGTTCACCCCAAGTCAGCACTTGGAGATAGGACTAGGGTGTGTCCTGTAAGGTGGTGGGTGGGACACAGGCCACACCCTAGGTTGCCAAAAAAAAAAAAAACGACGACGAACTTAAAAAAAACAACAAAAAATACCCAAAATGAAATCTGAAATAGTTAAATTCATAATGAACACAGTCAAAAACATTTCTAAATGACCGTAGCAAAACTAATGCCCACATATAAGTATTTTAAAATACAAAAACTGTAGTGAATTGGCCTTTTTGTCGTATTGGTTCCTAGCTCTGGTGCAGCACTCTGGGCGGGACTGACCAGCTACGTGCCGAAAGCGCAGTCTGTTGTAGACTGCATCCAGAAAATCCTTAACCACCTGTTAAGGGCCTGTTAAAGCTATCAGTTCACCCCAAGTCAGCACTTGGAGATAGGACTAGGGTGTGTCCTGTAAGGTGGTGGGTGGGACACAGGCCACACCCTAGGTTGCCGAAAAAAAAAAAAAACGACGACGAACTTAAAAAAAACAACAAAAAATACCCAAAATGAAATCTGAAATAGTTAAATTCATAATGAACACAGTCAAAAACATTTCTAAATGACCTAGCAAAACTAATGCCCACATATAAGTATTTTAAAATACAAAAACTGTAGTAAATTGGCCTTTTTGTCGTATTGGTTCCTAGCTCTGGTGCAGCACTCTGGGCGGGACTGACCAGCTACGTGCCGAAAGCGCAGTCTGTTGTAGACTGCATCCAGAAAACCCTTAACCACCTGTTAAGGGCCTGTTAAAGCTATCAGTTCACCCCAAGTCAGCACTTGGAGATAGGACTAGGGTGTGTCCTGTAAGGTGGTGGGTGGGACACAGGCCACACCCTAGGTTGCCGAAAAAAAAAAAACGACGACGAACTTAAAAAAAACAACAAAAAATACCCAAAATGAAATCTGAAATAGTTAAATTCATAATGACACTGTCAAAAACATTTCTAAATGACCTAGCAAAACTAATGCCCACATATAATTATTTTAAAAATACGAAGTCTGTGATGAATTGGCCTTTTTGTCGTATTGGTTCCTAGCTCTGGTGCAGCACTCTGGGCGGGACTGACCAGCTACGTGCCGAAAGCGCAGTCTGTTGTAGACTGCATCCAGAAAATCCTTAACCACCTGTTAAGGGCCTGTTAAAGCTATCAGTTCACCCCAAGTCAGCACTTGGAGATAGGACTAGGGTGTGTCCTGTAAGGTGGTGGGTGGGACACAGGCCACACCCTAGGTTGCCGAAAAAAAAAAAAACGACGACGAACTTAAAAAAAACCAACAAAAAATACCCAAAATGAAATCTGAAATAGTTAAATTCATAATGACACTGTCAAAAACATTTCTAAATGACCTAGCAAAACTAATGCCCACATATAAGTATTTTAAAATACAAAAACTGTAGTAAATTGGCCTTTTTGTCGTATTGGTTCCTAGCTCTGGTGCAGCACTCTGGGCGGGACTGACCAGCTACGTGCCGAAAGCGCAGTCTGTTGTAGACTGCATCCAGAAAACCCTTAACCGCCTGTTAAGGGCCTGTTAAAGCTATCAGTTCACCCCAAGTCAGCACTTGGAGATAGGACTAGGGTGTGTCCTGTAAGGTGGTGGGTGGGACACAGGCCACACCCTAGGTTGCCAAAAAAAAAAAAAAACGACGACGAACTTAAAAAAAACCAACAAAAAAACCCAAAATGAAATCTGAAATAGTTAAATTCATAATGAAACACAGTCAAAAACATTTCTAAATGACGTAGCAAAACTAATGCCCAGATATAATTATTTAAAAAATACGAAGTCTGTGATGAATTGGCCTTTTTGTCGTATTGGTTCCTAGCTCTGGTGCAGCACTCTGGGCGGGACTGACCAGCTACGTGCCGAAAGCGCAGTCTGTTGTAGACTGCATCCAGAAAACCCTTAACCGCCTGTTAAGGGCCTGTTAAAGCTATCAGTTCACCCCAAGTCAGCACTTGGAGATAGGACTAGGGTGTGTCCTGTAAGGTGGTGGGTGGGACACAGGCCACACCCTAGGTTGCCAAAAAAAAAAAAAACGACGACGAACTTAAAAAAACCAACAAAAAATACCCAAAATGAAATCTGAAATAGTTAAATTCATAATGAAACACAGTCAAAAACATTTCTAAATGACCTAGCAAAACTAATGCCCACATATAAGTATTTTAAAATACAAAAACTGTAGTAAATTGGCCTTTTTGTCGTATTGGTTCCTAGCTCTGGTGCAGCACTCTGGGCGGGACTGACCAGCTACGTGCCGAAAGCGCAGTCTGTTGTAGACTGCATCCAGAAAACCCTTAACCTCCTGTTAAGGGCCTGTTAAAGCTATCAGTTCACCCCAAGTCAGCACTTGGAGATAGGACTAGGGTGTGTCCTGTAAGGTGGTGGGTGGGACACAGGCCACACCCTAGGTTGCCGAAAAAAAAAAAACGACGACGAACTTAAAAAAAACAACAAAAAATACCCAAAATGAAATCTGAAATAGTTAAATTCATAATGACACTGTCAAAAACATTTCTAAATGACCTAGCAAAACTAATGCCCACATATAAGTATTTTAAAATACAAAAACTGTAGTAAATTGGCCTTTTTGTCGTATTGGTTCCTAGCTCTGGTGCAGCACTCTGGGCGGGACTGACCAGCTACGTGCCGAAAGCGCAGTCTGTTGTAGACTGCATCCAGAAAACCCTTAACCGCCTGTTAAGGGCCTGTTAAAGCTATCAGTTCACCCCAAGTCAGCACTTGGAGATAGGACTAGGGTGTGTCCTGTAAGGTGGTGGGTGGGACACAGGCCACACCCTAGGTTGCCAAAAAAAAAAAAAAACGGTGACGAACTAAAAAAAAAAAAGCTAACTGAAATCTGAAATAGTTAAATTCATAATGAAACACAGTCAAAAACATTTCTAAATGACGTAGCAAAACTAATGCCCAGATATAATTATTTTAAAAATACGAAAAATCTGTGATGAATTGGCCTTTTTGTCGTATTGGTTCCTAGCTCTGGTGCAGCACTCTGGGCGGGACTGACCAGCTACGTGCCGAAAGCGCAGTCTGTTGTAGACTGCATCCAGAAAACCCTTAACCGCCTGTTAAGGGCCTGTTAAAGCTATCAGTTCACCCCAAGTCAGCACTTGGAGATAGGACTAGGGTGTGTCCTGTAAGGTGGTGGGTGGGACACAGGCCACACCCTAGGTTGCCAAAAAAAAAAAAACGACGACGAACTTAAAAAAACAACAACAAAAAAACCCAAAATGAAATCTGAAATAGTTAAATTCATAATGAAACACAGTCAAAAACATTTCTAAATGACGTAGCAAAACTAATGCCCAGATATAATTATTTAAAAAATATGAAGTCTGTGATGAATTGGCCTTTTTGTCGTATTGGTTCCTAGCTCTGGTGCAGCACTCTGGGCGGGACTGACCAGCTACATGCCGAAAGCGCAGTCTGTTGTAGACTGCATCCAGAAAATCCTTAACCACCTGTTAAGGGCCTGTTAAAGCTATCAGTTCACCCCAAGTCAGCACTTGGAGATAGGACTAGGGTGTGTCCTGTAAGGTGGTGGGTGGGACACAGGCCACACCCTAGGTTGCCGAAAAAAAAAAAACGACGACGAACTTAAAAAAAACAACAAAAAATACCCAAAATGAAATCTGAAATAGTTAAATTCATAATGACACTGTCAAAAACATTTCTAAATGACCTAGCAAAACTAATGCCCACATATAAGTATTTTAAAATACAAAAACTGTAGTAAATTGGCCTTTTTGTCGTATTGGTTCCTAGCTCTGGTGCAGCACTCTGGGCGGGACTGACCAGCTACGTGCCGAAAGCGCAGTCTGTTGTAGACTGCATCCAGAAAACCCTTAACCGCCTGTTAAGGGCCTGTCAAAGCTATCAGTTCACCCCAAGTCAGCACTTGGAGATAGGACTAGGGTGTGTCCTGTAAGGTGGTGGGTGGGACACAGGCCACACCCTAGGTTGCCGAAAAAAAAAAAAAAACGACGACGAACTTAAAAAAAAACAACAAAAATACCCAAAATGAAATCTGAAATAGTTAAATTCATAATGAAACACAGTCAAAAACATTTCTAAATGACGTAGCAAAACTAATGCCCAGATATAATTATTTAAAAATACGAAAGTCTGTGATGAATTGGCCTTTTTGTCGTATTGGTTCCTAGCTCTGGTGCAGCACTCTGGGCGGGACTGACCAGCTACGTGCCGAAAGCGCAGTCTGTTGTAGACTGCATCCAGAAAACCCTTAACCACCTGTTAAGGGCCTGTTAAAGCTATCAGTTCACCCCAAGTCAGCACTTGGACATAGGACTAGGGTGTGTCCTGTAAGGTGGTGGGTGGGACACAGACCACACCCTAGGTTGCCGAAAAAAAAAAAAACCGACGACGAACTTAAAAAAAAAAAAAAAAAATACCCAAAATGAAATCTGAAATAGTTAAATTCATAATGACACTGTCAAAAACATTTCTAAATGACCTAGCAAAACTAATGCCCACATATAAGTATTTTAAAATACAAAAACTGTAGTGAATTGGCCTTTTTGTCGTATTGGTTCCTAGCTCTGGTGCAGCACTCTGGGCGGGACTGACCAGCTACATGCCGAAAGCGCAGTCTGTTGTAGACTGCATCCAGAAAACCCTTAACCTCCTGTTAAGGGCCTGTTAAAGCTATCAGTTCACCCCAAGTCAGCACTTGGAGATAGGACTAGGGTGTGTCCTGTAAGGTGGTGGGTGGGACACAGGCCACACCCTAGGTTGCCGAAAAAAAAAAAACGACGACGAACTTAAAAAAAACAACAAAAAATACCCAAAATGAAATCTGAAATAGTTAAATTCATAATGACACTGTCAAAAACATTTCTAAATGACGTAGCAAAACTAATGCCCACATATAAGTATTTTAAAATACAAAAACTGTAGTAAATTGGCCTTTTTGTCGTATTGGTTCCTAGCTCTGGTGCAGCACTCTGGGCGGGACTGACCAGCTACGTGCCGAAAGCGCAGTCTGTTGTAGACTGCATCCAGAAAACCCTTAACCTCCTGTTAAGGGCCTGTTAAAGCTATCAGTTCACCCCAAGTCAGCACTTGGAGATAGGACTAGGGTGTGTCCTGTAAGGTGGTGGGTGGGACACAGGCCACACCCTAGGTTGCCGAAAAAAAAAAAACGACGACGAACTTAAAAAAAACAACAAAAAATACCCAAAATGAAATCTGAAATAGTTAAATTCATAATGACACTGTCAAAAACATTTCTAAATGACCTAGCAAAACTAATGCCCAGATATAATTATTTAAAAAATACGAAGTCTGTGATGAATTGGCCTTTTTGTCGTATTGGTTCCTAGCTCTGGTGCAGCACTCTGGGCGGGACTGACCAGCTACGTGCCGAAAGCGCAGTCTGTTGTAGACTGCATCCAGAAAACCCTTAACCACCTGTTAAGGGCCTGTTAAAGCTATCAGTTCACCCCAAGTCAGCACTTGGAGATAGGACTAGGGTGTGTCCTGTAAGGTGGTGGGTGGGACACAGACCACACCCTAGGTTGCCGAAAAAAAAAAAAAACCGACGACGAACTTAAAAAAAAACAACAAAAATACCCAAAATGAAATCTGAAATAGTTAAATTCATAATGACACTGTCAAAAACATTTCTAAATGACCTAGCAAAACTAATGCCCACATATAAGTATTTTAAAATACAAAAACTGTAGTAAATTGGCCTTTTTGTCGTATTGGTTCCTAGCTCTGGTGCAGCACTCTGGGCGGGACTGACCAGCTACGTGCCGAAAGCGCAGTCTGTTGTAGACTGCATCCAGAAAACCCTTAACCACCTGTTAAGGGCCTGTTAAAGCTATCAGTTCACCCCAAGTCAGCACTTGGACATAGGACTAGGGTGTGTCCTGTAAGGTGGTGGGTGGGACACAGACCACACCCTAGGTTGCCGAAAAAAAAAAAAAAACAGACGACGAACTTAAAAAAAAACAACAAAAATACCCAAAATGAAATCTGAAATAGTTAAATTCATAATGACACTGTCAAAAACATTTCTAAATGACCTAGCAAAACTAATGCCCACATATAAGTATTTTAAAATACAAAAACTGTAGTAAATTGGCCTTTTTGTCGTATTGGTTCCTAGCTCTGGTGCAGCACTCTGGGCGGGACTGACCAGCTACGTGCCGAAAGCGCAGTCTGTTGTAGACTGCATCCAGAAAACCCTTAACCACCTGTTAAGGGCCTGTTAAAGCTATCAGTTCACCCCAAGTCAGCACTTGGAGATAGGACTAGGGTGTGTCCTGTAAGGTGGTGGGTGGGACACAGGCCACACCCTAGGTTGCCAAAAAAAAAAAAAAACGACGACGAACTTAAAAAAACAACAACAAAAAAACCCAAAATGAAATCTGAAATAGTTAAATTCATAATGAAACACAGTCAAAAACATTTCTAAATGACGTAGCAAAACTAATGCCCAGATATAATTATTTAAAAAATACGAAGTCTGTGATGAATTGGCCTTTTTGTCGTATTGGTTCCTAGCTCTGGTGCAGCACTCTGGGCGGGACTGACCAGCTACGTGCCGAAAGCGCAGTCTGTTGTAGACTGCATCCAGAAAATCCTTAACCACCTGTTAAGGGCCTGTTAAAGCTATCAGTTCACCCCAAGTCAGCACTTGAAGATAGGACTAGGGTGTGTCCTGTAAGGTGGTGGGTGGGACACAGGCCACACCCTAGGTTGCCGAAAAAAAAAAAAAAACGACGACGAACTTAAAAAAAAACAACAAAAAATACCCAAAATGAAATCTGAAATAGTTAAATTCATAATGACACAGTCAAAAACATTTCTAAATGACCTAGCAAAACTAATGCCCACATATAAGTATTTTAAAATACAAAAACTGTAGTAAATTGGCCTTTTTGTCGTATTGGTTCCTAGCTCTGGTGCAGCACTCTGGGCGGGACTGACCAGCTACGTGCCGAAAGCGCAGTCTTGTTGTAGACTGCATCCAGAAAACCCTTAACCGCCTGTTAAGGGCCTGTTAAAGCTATCAGTTCACCCCAAGTCAGCACTTGGAGATAGGACTAGGGTGTGTCCTGTAAGGTGGTGGGTGGGACACAGGCCACACCCTAGGTTGCCGAAAAAAAAAAAAAAAACGACGACGAACTTAAAAAACAACAACAAAAAATACCCAAAATGAAATCTGAAATAGTTAAATTCATAATGACACAGTCAAAAACATTTCTAAATGACCTAGCAAAACTAATGCCCACATATAAGTATTTTAAAATACAAAAACTGTAGTAAATTGGCCTTTTTGTCGTATTGGTTCCTAGCTCTGGTGCAGCACTCTGGGCGGGACTGACCAGCTACGTGCCGAAAGCGCAGTCTGTTGTAGACTGCATCCAGAAAACCCTTAACCACCTGTTAAGGGCCTGTCAAAGCTATCAGTTCACCCCAAGTCAGCACTTGGAGATAGGACTAGGGTGTGTCCTGTAAGGTGGTGGGTGGGACACAGGCCACACCCTAGGTTGCCACAAAAAAAAAAAAAAAAAAGGTGACGAACTAAAAAAAAAACAGCTAACTGAAATCTGAAATAGTTAAATTCATAATGAAACACAGTCAAAAACATTTCTAAATGACGTAGCAAAACTAATGCCCAGATATAATTATTTTAAAATACGAAATCTGTAGTGAATTGGCCTTTTTGTCGTATTGGTTCCTAGCTCTGGTGCAGCACTCTGGGCGGGACTGACCAGCTACGTGCCAAAAGCGCAGTCTGTTGTAGACTGCATCCAGAAAACCCTTAACCTCCTGTTAAGGGCCTGTTAAAGCTATCAGTTCACCCCAAGTCAGCACTTGGAGATAGGACTAGGGTGTGTCCTGTAAGGTGGTGGGTGGGACACAGGCCACACCCTAGGTTGCCACAAAAAAAAAAAACGACGACGAACTTAAAAAAAAGAAAAGAAAAAAAAGCTAACTTAAATCTGAAGTAGTTAAATTCATAATGAAACACAGTCAAAAACATTTCTAAATGACGTAGCAAAACTAATGCCCAGATATAATTATTTTAAAATACGAAATCTGTAGTGAATTGGCCTTTTTGTCGTATTGGTTCCTAGCTCTGGTGCAGCACTCTGGGCGGGACTGACCAGCTACGTGCCAAAAGCGCAGTCTGTTGTAGACTGCATCCAGAAAACCCTTAACCACCTGTACAATTAGGAAAAAAGCTGCTCTTTCAGGTCAGGGAAGTAGAGAAGTTTAGGCACTGAACGATATGCAGGACCAATAGCGCATTCTGCGCATTACACAGCTTGGCCAATTGGATATTTTGGCAAAGCTATCAGTTCACCCCAAGTGAGCACTTGGAGTTAGGACTAGGGTGTGTCCTGTAAGGTCGCGGTCGGTGGGATACAGGCCACACCCTAGGAAGCCAAAAAACTATGAATAATTATTCAAAACAAACCAATAAAAAAAAAAAAAATAAATAAAGCTGAATGAAATCCAAAACATAGTTATGTTTATAATGAAACTCAGTCATGGCACATTTCTGTGCAATACCAAAGCCAAAAAGATTACAGCTCATACAAAAACAAATTAATGCAAAATAGATTGCAAAGTTTTCAAGTTGTGAAGGTCCAGGATGGCCTGCATGGCACTGTCAGTGATGGCCCTCTTGCCTCGCTGTCTCTCCACCATCCAGTGTCCGTCATCATCCAGGTACTTATCCAAGAAAATGCCAAGATCTGTGGCATTATACAGTACCATGGCAAACACACTCTGGGTGACCAGCAGGAGAGAAAGCCCCCTCAGTAATGCAGAGGTTAAGTGACCCATGGTGGATGAGTTCTGATGATGACATCTGAGAATGTTCAGATAATAAAGCTGAAATATAAAAAATGATACAAGAAAGAGAAAGAGATGGGGAAGGGCTTGTAAAGAAAATTCTGAAAATTCAACCAAGCTTTTGTTAACATATTCAACATCAGTATGAGGATACTACAAGGAACGTCATTTTGCCGATTAATGTTTTATGGAGTGTACAAAGAGCACACTTTTAAAGGAAAGTTTAATTATTCAAACACAATTAAAGGAAATTCTAATTAACAAACTTAATTTCAAAGAACTGAATCAATTCGGAACTTGTTTTGCATCACGTAATTACGCTGTTACATCATCCCTGACATTCTGCCGTTCCAATAAAATTACACATACAATATATTGCTGTTTGTCATGTTTCTTTCAGTTATGTTTTATTTTTAAGGCTGTTGTATTTGTGTGTATTGTGCATTTGTATGTGTATTGTGCAACCACAATTCAGCTAATAAAAGCATAAAGTTTAACTCAAACCTAAATATTTGACATGTTAATCTATACAAAAATTAATTTACATCTGTTGTCTGAAAAAGTTGTTGTAAAAAGTAGAAATGCAACTTTTTTTTTGTTTCGTATGTTACGTAAAACTGCAATAAAATCAAGTTATAATCATATATCTGCTTTAAAAAGCTATTTTAAATTAAAAATTGACGTCCTCCTCCACTCTCACTACTCTCATTTAAAGAACTGCACGAGGGTAGTTCTGAGCTGGGGTTGATGCAGAAACTGCATACGGTGACCAACTTTGCTCTCCGGGCGACCAAGATGATGTCCACCTTGGTGGTCTAGGAACGCCATCTCTAGGTGAACCTTGCTGAGATGCAGGATGCAGACAGAGTGTGCTTTCCTGACACCCCCATCTCGCAGGGCGGCCTCTTTAGCAACACTGTTGAGGACTTCACCCAGCAGTTCTTAGAAGCCCAAAAGCAGACAGAGACCATTCAACACATCTTTCCCCAGTACGATACGACTGCCACCAGGCTGCCGCAGGCTGGCCCTTAGTCTGCTTGTCACCAAGGGCGTCCCCCTGCAGCTTCAACACCTGCTCCAGCGCTGCCAGAAACAACATCCCGACTGCAACGTTGAGCACCCTGCAGGAAGGCAACACAGCCCGTCCCTCAGGTCGCTGCTAAACCCTCCAAACGTCCGTCAAAGTGACAAAGAGATGGAGGGAGCTGCTCTGAATCAGGAGGACTCCTTCCATCAGAGGAGGGCTGGGCAGAGAATCTTTTGTTCTAATTAAAAGAGTTTATTTCTGCACCCAAATTTTCAACGAAAGAACGGTTTCCTCAGTCTCTGGGTCACACTGGGCATGGCCTGGCAGTGGCCTTTATTTAACAAATGTACAAAAATATTTTCAATGTTTTCACTGACCAAGTGTATTTCGATTTTGATGGCTGCAACACACTCCAAAAGAGTTGGGACAGAGGCATGTTTACCACTGTGTCCTGTCACATCATCTTTCCTTTTAATTGTTCAGGAACTGGGGATACTAATTGTTGAAGTTTTGCAAGAGAAATGTTTGCCAAATCTTGCCTGATACAAAACAGCTGCTCAACAGTCTGTGGTCATCATTGTCTGATTCTCCTTTTCATGATGGACATACATTTTCAGTAAGAGACAGATGGACTGCAGGCAGGTAGTCAAGCACATCCCTTCTACGAGTGTAGCACATGCTGAATGAGACCGGCATTGTCTTACTTCCCAGGAAAGATGTCATCTTGATGGCAGTATATGTCTCTGTACAATCCCGATACATGCCTCTATGTCAATGATTACTTCACACATATGCAAGTCACCATTGCCCCTTACACTGATGCACCCCCATACCATGATAGATATTTGCTTTTGCACCTTTTGCTTTTAATGACACTTTTCATGAGAAGTCATGCTCAGTAATTTTCCAATGTGCTGTAAAAGAAAAGTTTAATCTTTTTTGTTTCAAGTTTAAAGTTGTGTTTTCTGATACAATGCATCAAAAATGAAATATTTCGGTAACACTTTGGTATGGGGAACAGATATTCACTATGAACTACGACTTTTGCCTCAATAAACTTATTATTAGTTATTAATAGTAAGATAGTTGTTGAAGCATTTAAGTTAAGGTATTGGGTAGGATTAAGGGGTGTAGTATATGGTAATTCAGAATAAAGCATTAATATGTGCTTTATAAGTACTAATAAACAGCCAATATGCAAGATAATAAGCAGCTGGTTAAAAGTGAGAATTGTTGCCCATACTAAAGTGTTACCAATATTTCATCAGAAAAAAAAATACCATCTTCTCTGTTTGTATTAATAATTAATAAATAGGCTACATGATTCACGTGTGTCCACTTTACATTAAGGTTCACTTTCACAGGTTATTAATGTTTGTAACTCGTGGATAAATGGTTCAGATATGTCCACTACATTAACAGGTAACTAGGGGTGTAACAATACCCTCATGTCACGATTCAATATATATCACGATATTGAACTCACGATACAATATTATTGGGATACTCCAAGACACAAGGAAAAAGGTTAACAAAAAATTAACTGTTGATTAAAATGCTAAATCTGGTATTAAATTGGAGGTGGAAATGTATAGGCTAGCACTTGGTGCTGGTAACCCTGTGCACAAGGACAATGGTGACACCAGAATAAAAATATTAATTGTTCTGAAGCTGAAAATACATAAATATTTACGGTAACATAAGACATTTAGCATTATCAGGACTCACAAACATTGCCTCATTGCACATCTTTCCCTCATTATACATTATATTCAACATTATATATAGTAGTTTAATGTAGGGCTGACACTAAAACTCTCACACAGTAATCTTCATTTTGGGTGAACTATACACAATATACATATTGTCACTATTCATGATTTAGATTGTTGCATTTTTGTTTTGTGGTATATTGTGGCACAATATATTGTTACACCCCTACAGGTAGCTAATACTGGAATTAAATTTTTATTTTTATTAAATTAATAATATCTCATCAAGTTATGGTTGTGCTCTTTGTTTTTATTTTCAAAATAAAGTTTGAATTTCATCTTGATAACAAGAAATCAGTTTTATACACTGCTGTGGAAAGGCATCATGACCTTTTTGCAGAGTATCATGGGTAAGACAGCAACTTCTGGTAAGCGACATAATAAGAAACGTAGCAGTCATCATTAGATATTAATGGGAAAACCACAAATACAACACCCTTCAGCCTCACTATAATAGTCAATTTTTGCTGCATCATGAAATAAATCACAAGTCTGGTTTTGATTTAGTGTGAATAAATACATTTATTAAGCATTTAGAACCCTTTAATGTGTTTTGAACAAATTAGTTGAGTGAATGCATGGTTCAGTGACTCAAATTCCAGATGCACACCATATTTTTTCCCACATTAGTTCCAATGTGGATGTCCACCAAAGAGATATCTTTATAATGTAGAATTAAAATGGTTTCAAGCATTTTAGCATAACAGACCAGCTAACAGTTCAGAACTTTACTTGCTACTGTTCTGGTAAGGTTGTCTCAAAGTTATGAATGTTCTTCCAGTAAAGTTAATAGAACGTTTGTTCAAAGTTATCTGGTCTAAATGTTCTCAAAACGTAAAAATATTATTAATACATCATTCATGGAATGTTTTTTTTTTCTCCTGAAACGTTTTAGTTTTAGTTTTTTAAATATTACTTGGCTCCTTGTTTCAGAAAGTTCAGAAAACATTCAAAAGTAACATTCCCATAATGTTTCATCATGTGTCTCATCTCTATCTGCTGCTGTGAGCCTCTGAAATATTTTTAGACCTTTTCTTGAATGAGTATGAGAATTAAACATGTTTTAATCTGTCAAGAAAAACTTAACCGAAGTCACGTGAAAGAATTTGCCAGTCACTGCATTATGACCATCACTGGCCACCGCGGTGACGTAATGTCATAACGTTGAGTGGATTAGCCTACCTCACGTACAGCGATTCTCACAAATGGCGTCATAAACACCGGTTTGCTTCCTACCAATGCACTGATGCCCAATGACAGCTGCTTGCGTCTATGTGTGGCGCGTAGCTTTGCTTTAGAGGTGTTCAATGTCTCTGTTGTTTTGTATTAGGAATTCCCCGACATCATCTCGCAGCGCGAACGCATGTCTCAGCATTGACAGGTAAGGCAGCGCGCAAGCACGAGAACGCAAATATGTGTTTAGAACTCTCAGCGCGAGCACATATTTGCAGAAATCAGTCATACTGTTAAAACATAAACGTAAAATGTATGTAGCATTATATATATAGAAATATAAACAGGTCCACCTGTGGTGCATTCCTCTCTGTCAAGGACAGTTACGGATACTCAAGAAAATATGAACCATGATGTTACATGGTCTATAAATCAGCGCGCGCTCCCGTGCTGCGTCGTCCTACTAGTCCTCCTCGTTGACCCTGATGACCTGACCTTGTCCATTACTGAGCATTTCATGAGTTTATTTGTATTTCCTAGCTTTTTCATAAGCACAAAAGGAGCTTCTTCAACTTTTGCATCATCATTGCATATTTTACACAAGTAGCTAAAATGTAAACAATTTTACTGAATGAGGGCAGGGAGCTTTAGTGGTAGCCTATGTGTGGGCTTTATCCTTCATTAAACTAATGCTAAGCTCACCTGGATGTTACCCCATGACAAGACAAGGTAGCATTTCCTTAACCATGTACTGTCCTGTATGATGTTAAGCATCACACCGGAACTTTATCCTTTTTACCTTTTGACACTTTGTATTGGTTTCCAAGGTTGTCATTGCATTTCAGTTGATACAAAATACCTTTTACGTTATCTGTGATCTCTGGAGACAGATAAACTGGTCATTTAAGTCGGTATTTTAATAGATAGGATGAATTATGACTTTAGTTACATACCTGTGATTACCTTTGCTGTCATCTAATGCTTACTTAGAGTTAATCTTTAAAAACACGAACAATTTTAAATTTAATAACACTTAAATGTAATATATAGCTAATCTTAAAATAAATATATTTTTTTTCATATTGTACAATATAATGATGTTATGCAAAGAAAAAAATTAATAAGTGATGCGTCAACATAAAGAGATTTTAGAGCATTAAAGAAAATTTTCCTGATGTTTTCCTGATGCTTTTAATAATTTTAATTAAATAATTTGATTGAATGTAACTATTTTTCACAGTTACCAACTAGGCTTCAGATTTCTATTTGACCTCTAGATGAAATTTTATCTCCATTGTCAGAGAACACTTGAAAACATTGCCAGTCATTACTTTTTTTGATCAATGGTGTTGACCTTGGTAAAATGACACTTGTTCAAAACATGGTCCAGAGAAAGTATCTGTCCATTCAGCACCTTGTATCCTTTTTTAATGCCAAATCCAATTCATTGTTATGAACTTTGAATAAAAAAAATTGGCAAATGCATTATGCATGATAACATAATACATCTAAACTGAAGATGCTGTCATTTTCCATTGCCTTACTCAATGACATTTTGTCCGATTTTAGTCCTCATGAAGTTAACAAGACAGATATGAATACATGAATATACATAAGAATATGAACATATGTATTTGGCTTTATATCTCCAAAGGTTGTATCATAACGTAAGTGGTGTGACATAAAAGACTTCAGCTGCTCTAAGCAAGTCTATCACCACAATCTGTAAGACCTGAAGTGACAGAGAGGATGGAAATGTTCCTGTCTCTATACTTTCAAAGGCAGGGCCTGTAGCTGAGCTTTGCCGTCACCTACTTCTGCAGCTATCACCTCTATTTCTAGTGATGCTCTTTGAGCTTTGGGTGCGAGTTTCAGTAAAGTGTTGAATGTTTAGTTGGATGGAACAAACCCTGCGATGCAGCGTTACCTTATACAGCCCAGACAGAAACTGGAGCTTATCTATAGAAAGTGTTCCTTCACCTCTGTATCCCTGGCAGCAAAGTGATAATTTAGCCTAGTGGAACCTGTAAGACGATGAGGTATTTCACAGTTCCATGTTAGCACACACATATTGTCTTTAAAGTGTATGAAGTAGCATTTTAACCTTTTCTTTTATTCCGGTGTTTTCTTATTCGAAGTGATTTACAGTACATTTTTACTCCAAGGACAGTAAGTGGCTTCCTGAAGGTGACAGCTCTTGAATTTTAGTGTTTAAAGCTCTGAAAGGTTGTAGGTTCGAACCAGGCCAGTCCAGACTTTCATCACCCCTACTATTAAAAATAAAATGATAGTTTTTGTCTAGTTAGAAGTGGATAATTACTATATAGAAAACAAAACAAAAAACAGATGGTTTAAGCTAACATTTTTGGTTTAAGCTAAAATCTTACTTTGGTACTTGATGAGATGTATTATGAGGCGTATTAATGAGGCGTATTAATAACATTCTACCAAAAGACACAAGTTAAAAAAAAAAATAACTGCATTGATAACAAGCATTAGAAAAGAACAGAAAAAGAACATTTTCTTTTTAGCTATTATTTACTGCCTGTAAATTTATCATGATCCCAGATAGAAATCCGGAAATGTTTGGAAGTTAAATTTGAATAAAATGAAAACTAAAAGACTTTCAAATCACATGAGCCAATATTTTATTCACAATAGAGCATAGATAACATAACAAATGTTTAAAAAGAGAAATGTTACACTTTTATCCACTAAATGAGCTAATTTCAAATGGTGCCTGCTACAGGTCTCAAAAAAGTTGGCACGGGGGCAACAAATGGCTGAAAAAGCAAGGAATTTTGAAAAGATTCAGCTGGGAGAACATCTAGCAACTAATTAAGTTAATTGATATCAGGTCTGTAACATGATTAGCTATAAAAGAATGTCTTAGAGAGGCAGAGTCTTTCAGAAGTAAAGATGGGAAGAGCTGTGAAAGATTGTGGAATACTTTAAAAACAATGTTCCTCAATGTCAAATTGCAAAGGTTTTGCAAATCTCTTCATCTACAGTGCATAACATCATCAAAAGCTTCAGAGAAACTGGAGAAATCTCTGTGCGTAAGGGACAAGGCCAAAGACCTTTATTGGATGCTCGTGGTCTTCGGGCCCTCAGACGACACTGAATCACTTATCGCCATGATTGTGTCAATGACATTACTAAATGGGCCCAGCCCAGGAATACTTCCAGAAACCACTGTCGTAAACACAATCCGCCGTGCCATCTGCAGATGACAACTAAAGCTCTATTATGCAAAAAGGAAGCCATATGTGAACATGGTCCAGAAGTGCTGTCGTGTCCTGTGGGCCAAGGCTCATTTAAAATGGACTGTTTCAAAGTGGAAAAGTGTTCTATGGTCAGACAAGTCCAAATTTGACATTCTTGTTGGAAATCACGGATGCCGTGTCCTCCGGGCTAAAGAGGAGGGAGACCTTCCAGCATGTTATCAGCGTTCAGTTCAAAAGCCAGCATCTCTGATGGTATGGGGGTGCATAAGTGCATACGGTATGGGCAGCTTGCATGTTTTGGAAGGCACTATGGATGCTGAAAGGTATATAAAGGTTTTAGAGCAACATATGCTCCCTTCCAGATGACGTCTATTTCAGGGAAGACCTTGTGTATTTCAGCAGGACAATGCAAAACCACATACTGCAGCCATTACAACAGCATGGCTTCATCATAGAAGAGTCCGGGTGCTGAATTGGCCTGACTGCAGTCCAGGTCTTTCACCATATAGAGAACATTTGGTGCATCATTAAACAAAAAATACGTCAAAGACAACCACAAACTCTTCAGCAGCTGGAAACCTATATCAGGCAAGAATAAGACCAAATTCCAACACCAAGACTCCAGAAACTCATAACCTCAATGCCAAGACATCTTCAAACTGTTTTGAAAAGAAGAGGAGATGCTACACCATGGTAAACATGCCCCCGTCCTAGCTATTTTGAGACCTGTAGTAGGCATCAAATTTGAAATGAGCTCATTTTGTGCATAAAATTGTAAAATTTCTCAGTTTAAACATTTGTTATGTTATCTATGTTCTATTGTTAATAAAATATTGGCTCATGTGATTTGAAAGTCTTTCAGTTTTAATTTTATTCAAATTTAAAAAAAAAAGTCCCAACATTTCCGGAATTCGGGTTGTAAAACATGCTGGGTACTAGACACAATGATTCAGCATAAATGTTTATTCAGAGTTGACAAAAACACAATAGTCAGGTTCTTTGGTAGAATGCTCATCTTATTACATTCTCTCATCAACTCTCTTAAAAATAAAGGGTTCTATGACATCACTGCGAAAACCCCCTTTTGGAACATTTATTTTTAAGAGTGAAGAATTAAAATAGTTCAACTGAAAATCAAGAGAGCTTTATGATTTTTTTTTTTTTTTTTTTAATGCATTACAAAAAATTGGCTTGATCTGGATCAGATATTTGTAGAAAAATGCCTATGGACATTCGGTGTGTCCTAACCTAACCTAACCCTAGAATCATCACGGAAACGGCAGTGAAAACAGCCAAGCAAGTTGAAACACCTGCCTATTTGTTTGTTTAAATCATGTATTTTGTTTGCAATCCATATTTATACTGTACTGTTGGTTAGCATGTGAAACACTTTGAATTTGTTTGCCTGATGGTTGAATTGACATTGTCAAAGTCTACAAAGCTGATCTGATTGGCTTTTGTTTAGTTTACTCAGCACTTAAAAATGCACATGAGCAGCATTTATTATGCTTTTGTGTTTCACCCTCAGATACTTTCCTCACATTCACAGAGACACACACACACACACACACATACATTCAGAGCTGGTGATCTGCATAGCCGGGTAGCAGATTCGCTGAGCTTGGGGAGGAATACATTACTGCAAGCCAAAGCACTGGCAACATCCTGAGCGCACTCCTCCCTTTCTCTCTCTTCCCTTTCTGTCCCTTGCTTTCTCTATCTTACACCTTTCAGACAGGATTCTGCTCAGCCCATCTGTGTTTTCACAGTGAAAGCCAAGCTGGAGTTATCAGGCAGCAACACAGCACAAGACACCGGTGAGTGTGCAACTGCAGTATTTCTTTTTATCCATGCTAGTATCATAGACTGTAGTCTTTGTGTATGATTTAACATGTTTAATGCCAGATATTTGTGCCAAACCTTTGTTCTTTGATGCTCAGTGAATTGTTAAACCACATCCTATTCTGTGGGGAATAACCTTGTCTCCTCCTTTACAAATGTCATGTCTGATAATGTTCAGAGGAGAGATGCATTGCATCTTTATTTGTACACTTATTTGTACACTCACATTTTAGCACTCTGTAGGTGATCACTGTCTACTTTTGCAGAGTTTTGGCTTCAGTTCAAACTCTGCACTGTGATTGGCTCACTGCAGTCATGGAGTTGCTAGCTGCCTCATATATTCAGTTATATTGTATTTTCACTAGAGTCAGATTGTTGTGATAGCAGATGGACTATTCTGGAGTATATAGACTATTCTGAGAAGAAGGTGGACAGGAGGTCCTAAACTTCCAGCTCAGCTTTGTGCTGTTCTGTATGATGATGAGTTAAAGGGATAGATCAGCCAAAAATGAGAATTCTGTCATTATTTACTTACTTTCATGTCATTACAAACGTGTGAATGTATGTCTCTTTAGAAAGTTGAAGAAGAAATTTCGAAAATGTCTGTGTCTGTCAAAATATATATTTTTTTGTGTTCTACAGAAGTGATCAGGCATTTGTAATGAGACATCACAGAATTCTCATTTTTGTGTGAACTATTTCTTTAAAAGTGTTACTGAATGAATTGAATTGCATCGAAATATACCTGGATCTAAGGAATGTATGTAAGTTTTAAGTTATGCATCACATGAGTTTTGTTACAGTAGCACTGTGAAGTTAAACAGTTTTTCACAATTTTACAATTGATAACAGATCAAATCCTCATGAAACCTTATAACACATTCTATATGATTTGTTTATATCAGTAAATATAGAGTATCCTGGTACTGTAAAGAGATAGATTGTTATTACATACCTAATATAAGCTTAATGCCACTGCAAGTGTGCATGTTTTGGAATAGCTCTACCCCTAAAATCTCTTGTCATCTGTCATGTCTAAAATCGCCTTAGGTTGCATATGCAAACGGGTTCTCTGAGAAGGAGAACAAGACGCGTGTCTGGTACTGACGCTGTGGGAGCGGCATCAGTGTGACCGGTGTCTGAAGCACGTGTAAACAAAAGCCAATAATCATTGGCAGACGGCATGTTCATGACGTCACACATGGAGTGCCCATGAGCATATAGGGTGCCTGAGTTACACGTCATCGACTCTTTTGTCTGAAGGAGATGGGCAGCCAGGCCCAAGGTATGGCAACGAGACGCAGCGTCTCGTTCTCCTCCACAGGGAACCCTTTCGAAGTGGAACTTTGACACCGCAATTGGTATTGATGCTGTGGGGAACCAATATCCACTATGCCATGCTAAGGGAATGCCTGCCTCACTAGGCTGTGAATATGAACAAACATTGTGGGCATGACATAAATTGACTCTACAGACTACCGGATAAGTCAACGGACAGCCGGAATCGGAAGCATATCAACCCCATGGGAGCATCCCATGTGATCCATATAGTGGCGCTACTCCTTAAGCCAATATACTAGGGAAGATCCCCAACCTTCTATGCTCTACAGCAAGGGAAGTCCCGGCTATTACACCATCCTTTAGGCCTCGGCAGAGCTCTAAGGGGAAAATGCAGAACATAGCCTCAGCTATGGCATATCACCAGTACTTGACAACTTAGGAAGCAGCCTACACAGAGGAGCTTCGACTCCATTTCAAATGCAAGGTGCTAATACCCTTAGGTATTGCCACCAATCCATGGATACAGTAGTTGGGGAGGGAGGTAAATGAAGAAGAGGGAATCTACACTGCCCTACATAACTCCATTCATCCTGCATCAACCCTTATGGACCCCCCAGAGAGTGATATATTTCCTCAAGAGATAGTACCACTCACATGTGTCCCAACCTTAGCGGGGACACCACCTTCCGGCAGCACTGCTGAGTGAAAATTGGACAGATTTCATGGTGTGCAGGGCCCCACAGGCCTGTCTTGCCTCTGCATATGCCTTACCATGAGCCGCAAGGTGGTAAGCAGAGGAGGCAGATTATTTGATAACATCCACCTCTATTCTGAACACCTGTGACCCCATGATCAAGGCTGCCATGCTGCTTCAGCAGACGCAGGCCTAAACCGCAAGGTGCAAACACCTGACTTTCATCGCATTGGCAAGGTGGGAGCCTTCAAAGAGGATGCAGCACCAGGAGAGAGATAGCTAGCAAGCTGCTTTTCAACTGGGCATTCTCATATATTGTTGCTCACACAGTCTCACATTCAAATAATTTGAATCCATGGGAAACTATACCAGCAGAATATAAATTCCTCCATTATCTTGACCCCTCAATGTGGAAATATAGAAGGAATAAAAGGCTACAAACTTATATGTGGGACAGCGGAGGAGGTGGATTATTAATAACACTCCCCTTAACTCTCTCTGCACCTAATTCCTCAGAATTAAACACATCACATTGATCAGTCAGGTCAGAAGCTTCCTTAACGACATAAAACAACAACATAGCAGGCTCCTCCCTATACTCCGCCTACAATCCCCGCGATCGGTCCCGCTCTGCTGCCGCGGTGGAGCTTCCCACAGTGAAAACATCACAATGAATGCATTCAACTCCCTCAAGAGCAGAACGTGCTCCATGCAAGCACTAGATTCTTTTCTTTCTAGAGAGAATCAAGCAATAACAGTGCCTCTTACTGCGAATGCATCACCATGAATGCCTTCAACTCCCTCAAGAGCCGAATGCACCCTGTGCAAACTCCTGAAGACAAAAAAGCTGATGATGTGTAACTCAGGCAACCTTTTATGCTCATGGGCGCTCAGTGTGACGTCATGGATGTTATGTATGTATTAATACCATTATTCCCCATTGTGCCTGTAGGTGGCACTGCCACTTGTAATTATTAGTAGTTTTGCTGTGGCGCCAGGGGAGCAGTTGGGGGTTAGGAGTCATTTCCTGCCAGCATTGCGAATCGAAACCGTGTAACAGGCTAGTAATAGGCTAGTAAGAGCTGTGCGTGTAAACCTCACTTCCCTGAACTCAAGAGGTGCTCTAGCAACTGACTCTAGAGACTTTGGTCTTTAGCCTCCTTGTTAGAGCGCCCACCTCCCATACGGACGGGCCCGGGTTCGCGTCCCGCTTGGAGCAGGCAGGTGCGAACTAGAGGGGCTACGTTGGTGCCATGACCTGGATGGGAGTGAGGTTTAGGGGGTGAGTGTAACAGACGTAGGCTAGTAAGAGCTGTGTGTGTAAACCTCACTCCCCTGAACTCAAGAGGTGCTCTAGCGACTAACGCTAGAGACTTCAGTCTTTAGCCTCCTTGTTAGAGTGCCCACCTCCCATGCAGACGGGTCCAGGTTCGCTTCCCGCTTGGAGCAGGCAGGTGCGAACTAGAGGGGCTACACCCGCAACCTTTGGGTGACCGGTGTGACCCTCTAACCATTAGGCCATGACTGCCCCATTGAGAGACATAACAATGGACTGCCATCTGTACCATAGCATCAATACTAGACAGAGCGTCGAAGTTCCACTATTAACTCAAAACATTTATGCACACTTTTGTGTCACACTCCTTACTCCTGCACTTACTTCCAATTTATACTGCAAACAAACACTGCAAAACTAGATCACTCCCATTAAGCTTTAATCAAATATAACTTACTTTTTTTTTTTTTTCAAATTTGTCCTTCTCCACATTCACACTGTAATACCTTTTAATGTAAGTTCCCTTGCTGCTGAGTCAGTCAGTGACTTAGCCATCATTTTTGTATGAATGTGCCTCCTATTGAAACTGGTTTCAAACAGTGCTTCAAGACACCGTAATGTCATGCCTGGTAAATTCAAGTTATCTTTTGAGACAACCAAATGAATTATTTAATAACTATACTGCTTATACAGTAGAGATTGAATCATAAGTTTAAGGAAATAAAAATGGATTATTTTACTTCTTTCAACTATGATTTCAGATTTTTTGATAATTGTAGGATAACATTGACAGCAAAGGATACATCCATTAATACAGACTACACAAAACATACCAAATGAAAGACAACATTTTTAGCTTTCAGTTGGGACCAAAACAAATTAAATGGGAATTTTAGTAAATTTTAATAAATATATTAGCAGTGACTGTAACAGAGTACTTATGATTGATTTTGTAGTTAACTGATTGGAGAGAGAAGCACAAAAGAAAAACATTTTTGGATGCATTCCTAATGAGGACTGGCACGAGGACAGCCAGCATTTCCTGCATTCTTCAGCTACTCTTAAAAGCCCTTAGGGAAGTGGGATGTCTGTTGTAGACACTGACCACCACTCAGCTCATCTCTAACACAGCAGAGTTACAGCAGGAGCCACCCCACAAAGCACTGTAGAGGAGTTGAAGGAGTGCTGAGAGAGAGAGAGAGAGAGAGAGAGAGAGCGGGAGAGAGAGGGCGAGGGCATGCTGACAATGCGGTACACTGCCCAGAATCCTGATGAGGCAACAGTGAGGCTTCACTGCATTATGATCTCAAACCCTGCCCCACCTCTCTCTAAACCTGACTCACTCCATATGTCTGAAGGGTAGATCACTCTGTTTCCCTGCTCACTTTGTTTCAACTACGATGTTACATAACCTTAAGAATGCTGAAAATATGAATGTAGATAATAAATGTAATGTTTTTAATAGTGATCTGTTATTTTTAAATAATAGCGCTAACATGCATGTGCAAATTAATGCAAACCAGTTCTGCATTTTACATTATAACTTTATTGTTTTAGATTTACTTATTAAATAATTACATTTAATTTGTTAATTTGTTTTTTTTAATCCTAAAAGAGAAAAGCTAAAAAAGTACTTTATTTTCAGGTTTAAATTAATTCTAGATTTTCAGTGTGGCCTCAAATTTTTGGACCCCACTATGAAATCACAATTGAATGGAATATTGCAGTATTTATCATTAATGTTTTATCCATGCACATCATTATTTTTTTTAATTCATGTGCCTTCGTAATCTTTAATCAAAATATCTTGCCATCCCTCTTGCAACGGCATCTGTTTTCTTCTCTGATGACGTGTCGCTGACGTAAAGATGGGACAGCCTGTCACTTATGACCTCACAGCAATAGCAAACCATAACAATCAATGATCCTATCAGTTCCTCATGGACAAAACAAGTCCCGCCATTAATTTTTTTCTTGTTTGAGAAGCAGATTCACTCGGACATACAGGGAAGAAAAGACAATCGCAACTTCCGTTTCATGCCAACTTTAAATTGGTGTTCCTGAATCATGGTCAAATGTAACTGTCTCAAGATGTATTGAAATATATTCTTTTTTTGTTGTTGTTTTTTTGTTTTGTTGTTTTTGAAAGTTGCTGAGTTGTGGAAATGGCCTGTCACTTGTGTGTGTGTGTGTGTGTGTGTGTGTGTTGCAGTGGTGCTCATGGCTGAGTTTTGCAGCCAATACTCTCCCCTCCCCCCACACTGTGCCACCGGTAACAGCATGAGACAGCAGAAATGTGAACTTGATATTATAAATGCAACTTCTCTTCACTTGTTCTTTTCCCTCTTTTACGTTCTCTCTTTTTTTTCTCTCCGTTTTTTTCTCTCCATCAAAAATGTCTCTCCATTTTAAAATGTCACAGAATGCAAGTATCCACTGGCTAAATGTCTTACAACTGAGCAGTTTGTCATTCGCTGTAGGTCGTTAATCTGAAGTATTGGAACATATGCAGGACAGTACTGGCAATGTTTTATGCTGCCTTGTTAAATTTGTAGCCGTATATATAAATGAAGTCTCTTATGCTCACCATAGCTACTACTAAAGTACTATTGTGATATATTATTACAATTTAAAATAACTTCTTTAGTATTTGAATATATTTTAATATTTAATTTGTACCTGTGATGGCAAAACTGAATTTTCAGCAGCTGTTACTTCAGTGTCACATGATCCTTCAGAAATCATTCTAATATGCTGATTTGCTGCTCAAGAAACATTTCATAAATATTTTATAATATTATATTTGATATATCAATATTATTACTGAAAATAGCAGTGCTGCTTAATGTTTTTGTGGAAGCCGTGATAAAAAAAAAAGATTTTTTGATTAATAGAAAGTTCAAAAGACCATCACTTAATTGAATTAGAAATCTTTTATAAGATTATAAATGTCTTTACTGTCTCTTTTGATCAATTTAATGTGTCCTTGCTGAATAAAAGTATTAATTTCTTTAAAAAAAAAAAAATCTTAATGACCCCTAAACCTTTGATCATTAGTGTATATACTAGTAAAATGTACATACTTTTATAGTAATAAAATATTAATAAAGGATATTAGCACTTTTGGCATGTCAAATTCCAATTATATAGAGAAAACTTTAGGAAGATTTTGCTGCTGGTGTTGCTGTAGTTGTAGATTATTGCTGCCTCTGTTGATTATTGCTGGATTATTGACTATTGTAGAGGAACTTGCTACTGCCAATACATACGCTAATACACTGCAAGACATCCTGCTGCTGCACAAATAGCATATATAAAATTACCCATAGCAGATCTATACAGGTGGAGCTGGGGAAGGTGGAGGGTTTCAGAGAAAATCTAAAAGCTTGCTGCAAACTGCTATAGTGAAAACTAAATGTTGTGAGCAGCAAGCTCATCGGCTGCAAATGCGACATGAACCAATTAGCTTGTGCCAAGTAGTTAACTCTGAGAATATCATCAGTTTGCGTTAAGGACCCATCAGCCTGTGCCATCTACAGTTTCATGACAGAGCTAGGCATATATACTGCCGTTCAAAAGTTTATGATCGGTAAGATTTTTTATGTTTTTAAAAGAAGTCTCTTGTGTTCACCAAGGCTGCATTTATTTGATTAAAAATACAGCAAAAACAGTAATATTGTGAAATAATATTACAATTTAAAATAACTGTTTTCTATTTGAATATATTTTAAAATGTAATTTATTCTTGTGATGGCAAAGCTAAATTTTCAGCATCATTACTCCAGTCTTCTTCAGTGTCACATGATCCTTCAGAAATCATTCTGATATGCTGATTTGGTGCTCAAGAAACATTCTATTAATAATTTCAATGTTGAAAACAGTTGTGTCCATTTTTTTTAGGATTCTTTGATGAATAGAAAGTTCAAAAGAACAGCATTTATTTGAAATAGAATCTTTTATAACATTATAAATGTATTTACTGTCACTTTTGATCAACTGTCACTACTGTCTAGACTACTGTCACTTTTGATTTTTTTTTTTCATAAAAAAAATTAAAATTCTTACTGAACCCAAACTTTTGAACGGTAGTGTATAATGTTACAAAAGCTTTCTATTTCAAATAAATGCTGTTCTTTTGAACTTTCTATTCATAAAAGTATCCTGAAAAAATAGTACACAACTGTTTTCAACATTGATAATAATAATAAAAAATGTTTCTTGAGTAGCAAATCAGCATATTAGAATGATTTCTGAAGGATCATGTGAAACTGAAGACTGGAGTAATGATGCTGAAACATAAGAGATATCTTTTAAAAACATTAAAAATCTTACCGATCCCAAACTTTTGAACGGCAGTGTATATATATATATATATATATATATATATATATATATATATATATATATATATAATTGACTATGACTATGAACACTGACATTGATTGCCTTTGACCCTTTAGGTTGTGTTGAACATGAAGTAGTTCATGATGTTCTGTAGTCATCTAATTAAAGGCCAATCAATAAGCCTGGCTGTCAACATACATTTTTATATATCATGTATTTTATATGTCATGTATTTTATGTGCCATCTACAAAGTCTCTCTCTTTCTCTCTGTGCATGATGTTTGTGTGTTGCAGTAGTTTTCATGGTCTGATGCGGTGTGGTCAGGTCATGCAGGGTGATTACTAGATCACGCCACCTGGCCGCTCAGAGGACACCTCAGTAAGCAGATCGAGGGCCAGATTGTAGCTGTTGTCTCTTTTTCACATGGACATCCAAAACCAAAGATTTAGCCATCAGACCTAGTGGTTGGGTATCCTGATGTGAGACGTATTCCGATACAAGAGTCGCAAGGCATGATGCGATAAAGACTGATAAAATGTTCCTAATTGTCGGTGTGGATTTCAGGAGGTTGTTTTAGGTTCTTTGATCCTGATTTCTATTGAGCTGCTTCATCGTAAATGTTTATTGAAAAAACTAACCATGCATTGAAATACAACAGCACTACTTTAGTGTTAACTTTAGTGCTGGACTCTGCATTATTTCTTTCCCTTAACACAGTTTTACTCTAGTTTATTTGTTCTTTATTAGTATTATATTTTATAATCTACATAAATAAAGTGGAATAAGTATAAAGTGGGATTAAAAATCTGAGACCATAGGACATTAAGTCCTATTTAGGATTTTTAAACACTGATCCATATAGGGAAATTGATTTTTAAAAATAACTTGTAAACATTTAAAGATGGGCCTACTGTGAGCACCAAGGTTGTATATCGATGCTATATGCTTTTGTTGAAACCATCTGTTTGCGTTATTTCAATGGTTTTTTTTTTAGACAACCATGTTTCACAGTGAAATTTGTGGTGAAAAACTACATTACCCATTATCATAGAGTTGCAGTGAGCAAACCACAGCAAAAGAGTAAAAATTTATGTCATTCACAATGCTTCATGGGATTGTAGTTCTTTTCATCACTAAACCCGTTAAGTACGGTCTTGTACCTTTGTCTTTTTGCCTGTTTTTCAAATATGTCGCTTGTAGCTGGTTGGCTTGGTTCGTGGCTCATAATGCTCTAACAAAGACTTTTTTAAAATCTCTGGGAAAAATGGAAGGAAAAGTTAATTACGGAACCAACACCGCTGAAAAAGTGGGTGGGCACTAATACAGTGTACAAGTGTATATCACCCCATGGTCTCTTTCTTCCCCTGTTTCTGCTGGAATGGTGTATTGCTCTGCAGTATAGCGTCAGTACTCCACGTGTCAAACAGAGCTGTGTAAAGTGTCGACCCTACACTTTCTCTCATTTCTCTTGCCTGAATGTGAATCTCTGCAGTTTATAATGTACTGCTGGTAAAATTCTGCCAGGCTGGAGATGGGCCAGTTGGCCATGCTGTGAGAGCAGACAGCAGGTGGACTCATCAGGCTTTCAACAGCAGATTCATGCTTGTTCAATAATTATGGGAGTTCACTTATACTGGAAACAACACATAGGGATTACAGTTTGATGCCTCATGTTGTTATGACATTGTTGTTTTAAGTTACATTTATCAAAAGTTAATTCTGTGATGTGATGTCCAGTGACATGTTTTTGTTTCAGTCTCCAATCCATTTACTAACAAATAGGGTACACTTTTGTTTCCCATTTAATGTTTTAAAAGCATTACAGGCACACATGCTATGTCTATTTAGTTATGTGAACTACTGGATATTTTAGATAAACTGTTATCTAATTAATCCAACAGTTACAGTACAATAATAGAGCAAAGTAGTCTTTTGTAATTGATATTCAATTGATATTGACACCAAGGGACTTACATCATTTGGATCCTTTCTTCCCTTGCAATTCAACTATTCAGTCCTGTTACCAAAGTTACTATAAGAAAATGTTCTGTCTTTAACGGTAAATATAAGGGTCTTTTTTAATAGGTAAAAAGCAACATTTCGAACCCTACTGCATCTTACTGTAATTAAGTCTGAATTTGCTATTACAACCCTGCATGGGAACTATTTTGGTATAGTCAGTTGTTTTTTTTTTTTTTTTTTTGATTAATTTTAACCCCACTATCTTTTTTCTATTGTCAAACAAACACGCTATTGTATATTTTAATAACAACAAAAATGTTAAGTAAGCATAACATCATGTCTAGTTTGACTTAGCAAGTGTTTGTTTTTTTAGAAGCAGAATTATACAGATCTATACAGAGGATATCCAGGTTAATCAGCTATGAGAAATAAGTGCAATTTAGCCTTTTGGGTGATTTTCAGGGTACTTGTGTGTGTATTGTAATTTCCTATGAGTGTGGCGCAAAATAAGTAAGTGGCACCACCTACTGGCCTTGCACTGTATCACATTATTTTTTGCCAGTACCAGACTTTTGATAGCCTGTGTTTATTTGTTGCACAACCAAAACATTTCCATCTTTACAGAAGCAGTTTTCAATGTCATGTGATTATTGTAATTACTTAACTTTTACGTTACATTGCTGATTGATATTTTCTCTCTGTTATGTACAGAAGCTGAGAGTCTGAGTGAGAGCTGTCAGCTGGTCTCTCTTCCCTCACGGCTCCATGTACCCTGAACCTAACACAGATTCCCCTGCTCGTCTCTCCACGCGGCAGACTGGATCCCCCTATACGTGAGCAGAACCTTCTCACAAGACAATTCATTCACCTAAAGAAAGTGAATAGTTCACTGATAAATTAAAAGCCCTATATGACCAATATTTTTCTTACCTCCTCCACTAAATAAAGTTAAAAAGTCAAACTAAGTCGTACTAACACTCCTCCTTTATCTTTCTTGCTGTAGAGCTCGTTATGGGAGTCCAAAGAGGCAGCTGCAGTTTTACAGGTACTGTACCTCTGCCCTTCATGTGTAAATATAGCCATCTCTCCACAAGATTACGTAAAACACTTTTATCCATAACACTATACAGTACAGTAAAATGCAGAGACGGTCCCACTGGAGTATCCTGGAGTTAAGTGCCTTGCTCAGGGACAATAGTGGTGGAGTGGGGTTGTAAAATCAGTAACTCTCCACTTCCTAACATGTGCTGAGACTGAAACTTTTGTGTTAACAGCAAAGCTTTTAACCATTTGTAGGGCTTGGTGATATAGTTTAAAAAATACATCTTATTTTGTATTTTTTTTATATTTGGTATTCAGTGTATATGTTGATATTTGCTCTAAAAATGGCATAAAAGGCTTTTTAAAATTTTACTTGAGTCAGAGAAACCTTTTTTTTTTTTTTTACCAAATATGCATTGTTGGTAAATTGATTCACATTTAAGTATATATATATATATATATATATAATAAATCTGCATTGTTTATCCTTTTGATCTTTAATTCATAACATTCGCAAAAATCTAACCTTTCATTGAAGGAAAAGAATTGAAAGTGGGGGGAAAATCACATTATGAAATAAATGTTTTTCTCTAAAACACGTTGGCCACAATTATTGGCACCCCTAGAATTTTTTATAAATAAAATATCTCTAAAGTATATTCCCATTCATATTTTAGCACACCAGGGTGATCATGAACATGAAATTGTCCAGCCATGACCAGCCATGAAAGGCCAAATTCCCTTAATCATTCATCACAATGAGTAAAACCAAAGAATATAGTTCTGATGTGCAGCAAAAGATTGTTGAGCTTCACAAAATAGAAAGTGGCTGTAAGAAAATAGCTAAAGCATTGAAAATCCCCATTTCCACTATCAGGGCAATAATTAAGAAGTTTTAATCAACTAAAGATGTTACAAATCTGCCTGGAAGAGGACGTGTTTCTAAATCGTCCTAATGCGCGGTGAGGAGGAAAGTTTGAGTGGCCAAAGACTCACAGCTGGAGAATTGCAGAGATTAGTTGAGTCTTAAAAAATTATCAAACAGCACCTACATCCCCACAAGTTGTTCGGGAGGGTTTTAAGAAAAATCCTCCTCGCTTATCCAGAAACAATCTCCAGCATATTCAGTTGTCAGACAAGACTGGAACTTCAAACGGGACCGGCTTCTATGGTCAGATGAAACTAAAAAAAGAGCTTTTTGGCAGCAAACCCACCAGATGGGTTTGGTGCACACATGGATAAAAAGTACCCCATACCCACGGTTAAATATTCTGCTGGATCTTTAATGTTGTGGGCCTATTTTTCTGCCAGAGGTCCTGGACATCTTGTTCAGATACATGGTATCATGGATTCTATCAAATACCAACAGATAAAAAAATCAAAACCTGACCGCTTCTGCTAGAAATCCAATAATGGGCCGTGGTTGGATCTTCCATCAGGACAATGATCCAAAACAAACATCAAAACCAACACAAAAATGTGTCACTGAGCACAAAATGAAGCTTCTGCCATGGCCGTCCCAGTCCCCTGACCTGAACCTTAAAGAAAATGAGTGGAGTGAACTGAAGAGAAGAAGCACCAACATGGAGCTGGGAATCTAAAGGATCTGGAGAGATTCTGCATGAAGGAATGGTCTCTGATCTTTTGTCAGGTGTTCTCCAAACTCATCAGGCATTATAGGTGAAGACTCAGAGCTGTAATCTTGGGAAAAGGAGGTTGCAAAAGTATTGAATAAAAGGGTGCCAATAATTCTGACCACAACTGTATATTAAAATAAAAAAATAAAAAAACAGTTATTTTAAATTGTAATAATATTTCACAGTATAAATGTTTTTGTTTGTTTGTTTGTTTGTTTTTTTAATCAAATTAATGCAGCCTTGGTGAGAGACTTCTATCAAAAACATTAAAAAAATCTTACTGACCCCAAAACATTAGGCTTGTATCACTTCTGTGCTTTGATTTAGGAAATATGTGTACAAAATACAGTATTATTCCAACAGAATCTGACAAGCTAATCGTTACCTCACTATTCATCACCAGCATTCTGCACAATGATAGGTTATCTGTTTTCATCTTGTTGGAGTGATGCTGTAGCTGTCTCTGTTTAACTATTCCTGACATGAATATATTACACAAAGCCAAGGTGTAGTTTAATTTCATAATGAGCCCCGCTGAGTCATTTGAGAGAATGTTTTACACAAGAGACAGTCTGAAAGGAGGAATGCAGACTCATACTGGCCTATGAAATTAGTTATATATTTAGAATGGATGTGACATCACAGGCAAATGGTGTATGCTAAATAATAGATGCTACTGTTATAAGGCACGCCTGGAGTCTTTAGTCACAGGGAAATGAAGGAAAAAGCAATGTCAAAGTTGCTCGGTATGGAGAACTGTAATTAGCACAAGAGCAAATAAGCTACTGTGCTTACACATTAAAAGCTAATGTGTTTCCTGTTGTAATGGGCAGCTGAGAATGGCACTCACCATCTACTATATGAACAAGTTTACGGTCTGCTGGGTTTGACTTCCACTCGAATACGTACAGTAATCTCAACCTTTCTCTCTCTCCAACATGTAATTCGCATCCCTATGTTCCTGAATCCATTGTCATCATTATCGAAAGCAAAATATCTGCACTTGAAAACAACAAGGAGTGATTTTGCACAGCCACATATCACTTCTTTATGATTTGTGACATTTTTGTTATTAAATTAATTGTAGCACCTTATTTAGAGTCTATCCTATGCATGCAGAACTTTCCCATGTGTACATAAAATTTTATTTTATTTTATTTTATTGTGAATTTTAAATGATTTATATAAATTTAAATAAAAATTGTTATAAATTATTTTCACACAATAAATATTAAAATAGATTATGTTCATTTCACTACTTGGAATAATTTTAAATGTAATATTTTATAATTTTATTGTGGATTTTAATAGTTTGAAATCAGTTTGAAAGTCTCTGGGAGTAAAGAAATAAAACCTATAAATAAAAAATTACTAAAAATAAATGATGAAGCTGTGAAAATTTTTTGTGTAATCTTTATATAACAACAATGACAAAAAAGTTAAAATGTGTTAATTTTAATAAAAATCAACCCCAGGGTCATAAAAGTGCCCAACGTTGAAGAAACATCCATATGGACACATTTGATATTTAGGCCTCTATTTGTGCTGTCTTACTACAATTTTATTTTATTTTATTTTATTTTTCATTTAATTTCATATTTAATTTTATTATTTTATTTTATTTTATTTTTCCTCCTTATACCATAAACAAGATAATATACAATGCTTTTTCTTGTTCTTCAATTTTCTTGGGATATCTGGGTTATACTTTTAAATTTTATACTCGTATGAAACAGAGAACAAGCAAAAATGGCTTTTAGTACACTTTCTTGTGGTACAACATCAAAGGCTTTTAGAGCAAAAGTTGTCCTGAATAATTCATGTTTGCAGAGCATTCTTGCACTGCGATAGGTGCGCAAAACATTCTCTGTGACATTCGCCAAAGTGGGTGGTGTCTGATGTTTTTGAGGGGTGGAGCTTTTTTTTCTGTTCACTAATTGCTAAGGATCATGTTGGAAAGAGACTCAGTTTAAGGAGGAAAACGACAGTCTTTTTCAGTGTCTGGACCACCATTAAGTTGTCAGATGAGTAGTGTAGTGCAAAATCCGTACGTGACTCGCCCTCCGAGGAACCGGGTAAGTACAAGGCTGGTACTTTAGCTGAACATGGGTCCCGCTTGAGGTGATGTTGCATGGCGATCCTGCTCATGCCCACAGTCCGCTCGCAGGTTAGAGGCATCAGTATGATGTGGAAACAGAAAGCAGGGCTTAGATCCACATACTGCTACTGCACCATGATGTTTTAGTTATGAGAGTAGAGAAGGCAGGTTTGCCTCATGAGTCACTTTCTGTCCACTGTAGAGCTTTTGTCTGGTAGAAAGATAAACTAAGCTGTGGAGAATGAGCAGAGGATGTAATGTTGTAGATGTGGTGGACTGTGTGTAGATTTTATATGTCTTTCTTGATATATTTGTGAGATGTAGAGCCTGATGCTACTTTTATGAGTCGTTTTGGACCAGAAATGACTCCTCACAGGACTAGAAATTCTCATGAGATTCAAAAGATTAGATCTGAACAAGCATGACTGTATACAGTACATGGCCCATAGATGCAGTCTTGAGCTCAGTGACACTATTGGCATTTTCTGACCGGTATTGATTCTGATTAAATGTTCTGCTCTGAATTTAACTTCATAATTACTAACAAGAAACCATCTATTTTTGATGATGTTACGTGGATGTTTGTCGAATCAATTATTAAAATATGTTCTCGGGATACAGTTCTTTACACAAAGGATTCTTGTATATCATTTTAAATGGATTTCTGTTGTCGTTCGTCATCACCAGTCAGTTTGGTATTGTTTGACCAGTGACTATTTTCAGCATGCCTCAAGACAATTGCACACCATCTTATAAAGATTTAGATCTTTGATTAGTTGAATATTCATCACAGCCAAAGATAAGCAGCATCAGACCACATAACTTGTTCTTTTTTAATATATATATATATATATATATATATATATAATTTTTTTATGTGATATCCTCTGACTAAAATAAAAAAAGTGTTTCTTCAGCTATGTGTACTTTTGGCCCTGTGGATTTTAAATCTCTTAAAGGGTTAGTTCACCCCAAAATGAAAAATCTGCCATTTATTACTCACCCTCATGTCGTTCCACACCCGTAAGATCTTTGTTCATCTTCAGAACACAAATTAAGATATTTTTGATGAAATCCAAGAGGTTTATGACTCATCCATAGACAACAATTTCAAGGTCCAGAAAGGTACTAAAGACATAAAACAGTCGACGTGACTGCAGTGGTTCAACCTTAATTTTATGAAGTGACGAGAATACTTTTTGTGCACAAAAACATAACAAAAATAACAACTTTATTCAACAATCTCTCCTCCTCCCTGTCATTATTCTTATGTAGGTGACACAGTAAGCACAGTGAAGGCTTCCGTGTTTACGTCCGAATGCCGGCTCAGTATTGGCCGACGCTGGTCACGTGAGCAGCACGACGCATGCATGTGATGCTGACGCAGGAGCCGGCCAGTAATGAGTCGGCGTTCTGACGTTGAACCTGGGAGCGCTGGATGTAAACAACGTATGAGAATGTCACAGAAGAGAAGATATTGTCACGTCGACTTTTTTAACAATGTCTTTAGTACCTTTCTGAACCTTGAAAGTGTTGATTATATTGCTGTCTATGGATGAGTCATAAACCTCTTGGTTTTCATCAAAATATCTTAATTTGTGTTCCGAAGATGAATGAAGGTCTTACGGGTGTGGAACGACATGAGGGTGAGTAATTAATGACAGAATTTTCATTTTTGGGTGAACTAACCCTTTGAAACAATTTCACTACCACCACAGTATCATTTCCAGCAATTAACAATATTGTGTTTAACATCTAGAAGTCACATTGTGGAAAATTTAATAACTTTTTGGAATAAACTGTCTGACTCCTTTTTTCTTGTTAAAGCTAATTTTATAGCTAGCATTTTATGTGTAATTAATACACAATTAAATAAAAATAAAATAATTACACACTTTTTCACACTTGCTGCATAATATGACAACTATAGCTTGACTGAAAATAATTATCTTTTTTTTTTATTTTTAATACCCTGTTTTTTTTTTTTTTTTGTCTTCTCACAGTCATGCTCTTTACTAACCATGTTGTCTCTTTGGTAACCAAGTACACTAACATTACAAAATTTATGGGGGCAAAAACTGTTCTGTGTGGTGGAAATGACACCACAGCATTAAGCCAGTAATAAAATTCAAATGATTTATTTCAGTTTTTTAAAAACTGGTATAAATTATTTTCAATATTAAATATTAAAATAGAATGCAATAATTTATAATTTTATGGTGGATTTTAATAGTTTCGGTTTGAAAGTCTCTGGGAGTAAAGAAATAAAATCTATAAATAAAAAAAGTACCAAAAAACAGGTGTGATTTAGTGTGATCTTCATATAACAACAATAACAAAAAAAGTTAAAATGTGTTCATTTTAATAAAAATCAACCCCAGAGACATAAAAGTGCCCAACGTTGAAGAAACATCCACATGGACACATTTGATATTTAGGCTTCTATTTGTGCTGTCTTACTACAAGAGAAAAGTACATCATGTATGCTTTTAGGATTCTTGCCTTTGTTGGGGTCAGTGCCAGTCTATTTTTTGACCGTCATCCGTTAGGAGGCTTGATTTAACAGACTGGATGCTGGATAGATTTGGCATTCGGGTTCTTCAGAACAACTGCGGCAGGCCTCACGCAAGCATTCTTCACGCATGCCTGAATGTCCACTCATATCTGTTGCTTGACCACGCATGTGTATGGAAGAATAAAAGTCCCATTTTGCGAGCACCTGAATTATTGTATGAGGATCGGCCGGTTTAAATTTGTCATTGTATTTGAGTCCCACAGGGGAAGAGGGGCCGGGAGTGTCACCTCTGAATGTAGTGCATGGGCGTTTGAGTACGGTGTTGATTGCCATGGGCGGCGGGCGCTATTTAAAGCAAAGGCTCTGACCTGCAACAGTCTGCTGGTCTCTGTCATGCCACTCGCTTCACTCTTGTGTCTGTGAGACCCTGTCACCTGGACGCAGGGCATGTTTGGCACTCATAGAAGCAGTCTGACTGAGTTGCGGGTCGGGCACGGCCGCCTCAGTCACCAACATAGTGTCCCCTCCGAACCCCTGCAGATCCCCAAGAATGGACCGCCGGGAAACAGTGTGCGAAGGAGCAGCAGCATTAGCAGCAGCAAGATGCTGTCCCTGTCCTTCAGCGAAAGCATGCGGAGCGACATCGACCGCTACCTGTCTGACCAGGGCCTGTACCCTTTGCGGCAGGGTGGGGGGGAACTGGGTGAGATTAGGAGTCTGCGAGAGGTGCGGGCGGCCGCCCAGCTCAAAAACCTGGAGGACTTTCTGAGGACCAATGGAGTATCACTACAGGAGTCCATCTCCTTCCAGACTGGCATGAGGTACAGGTAAGGGACAGAGAGGATGCAATTCTTGCTTTGAAGTTTGGGATTGAGTTTCATTGATGATTATCTCGATGATTGATGCTGGATAGAAACGGTGGCTCCCAAATTAATCAGTGTTGATAATTATTTGGAAAGATATGCTTTCTTCATTGGTAAGTTATTGGTCTTTCAACCAGTGTTAATTTAGGATCTTTTATATATTATAGTACTTGGTAGTATTTTGAATTAGCTTTTATTTTTTAGTTTTCCTTTTAATTTTAGTTTATGTACTTTTGTCATTTTTTATTTATTTTCAGTTTTTAGAACTTCAACTTGTTATTTGACAAGGCCAGAGGTGTAAAGAGTACCTGAAAACCATACTTGAGTAAAAGTACAGATACCTTACATCGAAAATGACTCCACTACAAGTTACAAGTAACCAATTCCAATACGACTTGAGTAAAAGTCTTAAAGTATCTGATTTTAACAGTACTTGAGTATTTTACGCGTACTGAACGTAGGCTCAGAGATACTCCTCAACACCTGAGAGACATGCCAGTGAAAATAAGAAACAATTGATTTGTAAGATGAGAAATCAAGTTTATTTTCTAAAATCAAAATAAAACTGAACACCTCAATATTGCAATAAATCAAGGTCGACACAACAACCTTTTAAACGTCTACAAACTCTCAAGTCTCAGTTAAACTCAAGTACACAAAAAGATCATAAGTAAATCAATATCCTTCAAAAAGGTCTTGTCAATATAACGGATAATACAATGTTAAGTAAAATTAAATAGTCAAAGTCTACTGTACGTGCTGGTTTGAGCCTCATCACCAGCTGCAGTCATTTCCTCATCTCAAAAATCAAACACCTGCGATCAGCAACAACCTGCTAATGCACTCACATTCACGTAAAGTAGCCTTGTTGACAAGTTTGGGTGAGTAAAGGCAAAACGCACAAGATATAGTACCTTCAATGCCCTTAGATGGTGATATCGCTTCTTTATATCAGAAAAAAAAACTGCTGCAGAAAAAGTTAGGTGCCATGCAAAATGTAATTTGTAATTGCATAACTCATCACAGATGTAGTGGAGCAAAAAGTACACTTACTTGTTCAAAAATGTAGTCAAGTAGAGAGTAAAAGTTGCTAATATCTTTGATACTCAGTACAACTACAAAGTAGCCAAAAAGATACTTAAGTACAGTAGCTAATTGCATTTACTCAAATACTTTACACCTCTGGACAAGGCAATATTTTTCATTATCATTTAAGTTTTTTTTTTTTTTTTAAGTTTAAGTTTTTCAGTGAATATTTATATTTTATTTCAGCTTTTTCAAATGCCGAAAATTAATTTCTAATAGTTTTAGTAGTAAAACTTCACAATAATGTCCCATTAATTTACATTCGTTAAAGGTGTAGTGTGTAGATTTTAGCGGCATCTAGCGGTGAGGTTGCGAACTGCAACTAGCAGCGCACACCCCTCGCACCCCTCCCTTTCGGTGAAACAACGGTGGCCGTCTGGCCGACATGTTGTCGTCTTAGAGAGCAGAGAGTAGCTTGTGTGAAGCAATGAGGTTTCTTCTTACTTCTAACAAAGAACGGTCTCTGCTTCTAATAAACCAGACGACTACTACTACTACTACTTTGTGCGTATTCAACGTAGTGACGATGCAAGCTGCCTCTAAAAACACGAACGATTTAGAAGAACAACAACATAGTAACGAAACGCGATCTGTAGAGCAGTTTGTCCGTTTAGGGTTACTGTAGAAACAAACAGGTGTCCTGACATTTCATCCTACCCGTCAGATTGTCCTACCCGGGCTTACTGCACGTGCGCACATCAATATTACATAATTTTTGTCATGATAAATAACACAAAATTACTGTATTTGCATTATTGTAAGGGTTGGGGTAGGTGTAGACATTAATAAAGCACAATCTGATAAGTAGCATTTTTCACTATCGATTTATACTTGTTCTAACGATTAATGCTATATCATATTGTGCTACCACTACTGTACTTACATTATTATAAGGGTAGGTTTAGGGTTGGGGTAAGTGTAGATGTTAATAAAGCCATAAACCACGTTAATATCACGCTGGAAGTACAATCTGATAGGTAGCATTTTCCGCTGTCAGATTTTACTACCCACTGTTTCAATGGGAGGTAGCAAAATCTGACAGGGTAGCACAAATTGTCAGAACACCGGCGCAAAATGACGACTTGATATGGAGGGGGGACCGCGGGTGTATGAGATAGAAATGGCTCATTCTAAGGTAATAAAAACATAACGGTTCATTATATAAGGTCTTTATGTACCACTAAAAACATAGTTATGTATATTATATTGCATTTCTGTCAATAGATCCTCCCAAATTTTACACATTGAGCAATACATTTGTTACAGTATTTATTAATCTTTGTTAATGTTAGTAAAAAAATATATATAAATGTTCATTGTTAGTTGATGTTAGCTTAGGTCCATTAAATAATATTAACAGATACTTTTAATTTTAATAATGTATTAGTAAATGGATACTAGGATTTTTCATTGTTAGTCCATGTTGTCTAATGCAGTTAAATATAATATTAACAAATGGAACCTTATTGTAAAGGGTTACCATTTTAGTTTTAGTTAACAATTACAACACTGCAACCATTTTTAAAGTTCATTAAAGCTGGTCATCATTTTGCCACCATTCTACATGGTTATCTTACTGCATACATACCTCTTGGTCTATTAGTCTATTGGTTGTCACTTTGGAGGTGTAATGGAGTCTGTTTTGGCCCGTGTTGTGTGTATCTAAGTCACTCGGAGAGAATAGCAAGTGTTAAGCAGAGACTGAAGAGGGTTCTGGACGAGCTGTGTGACTTGGATTAAGTGCTTTGCTTTTATAAGCCATTGGGAGGGCATTCGTCCCATGGTGGCCTCCTGGTATAATACTCGGGTCTTCACATGTCTCTCCCTTCAACAACAGATCAGGCATATCAATATCCATCAGAAATGATACTTGGTAGAAATGGTAAGTGTTTTTGTAAGTACGCAATGCTAGTCACTTGTTTTAATGCTGCAGGGAGCACTTTAAGGTTGAGCTCATTAACATAAAGTAGTTCATTATAGGTCTAAAGAACTAACAATTGTGTTACAACATTATTATTAACCTTGGTTAAGGTGGTAACAGTTTGCATTAAGGTCCATTTGTTAACATTACAGTAGTTAATGCATTTGCTAACATGAACTAAGAATGAGCAATGTTTTACAGCTTTTATAAATCTTTGTTAGTGTTAATAATAATAAAGTTGTTCAGTGTTTTATAGATATAAAATTATAAAACTTAAAATGCTGTAAATGTTAGTTCATAATACCTACTGTATTGCTTAATGTATTAATTAATGTTAGTGATTAAAATCTTATTGTGAAGTGTTACCACTGCAATCATAAATCATTACTAATTTACCTGTAAATTTATGCTCTGTTGTTTTCCAGTGGTGCTTGTGGATGGTTTTGAAATTTGAGAGGCAGGACGTCTTTGGGACAGTTGGTGTTTTGATAAAGGGGGTGTAGAATGTCGACTGTCTGTGTCTTCCCGTTTGAGTCAAAGATTGCTCACTGTGTGACAGTTCATTGCACAGAAGATTATATTACAGAGGATAATAGCACGCCTAATGGCAAAGGCTTTAAAAAATGTAAATGGTGAAGCGAAAAGGTAACTTTTAACACAGTCCATGCTGTTTTTAGTCACATGCTGAATCTGCAGTGCATGATTAAACAAAGCATCTTGAGCAAGTAGTTTGCTAAGTAAGAGAGAACATGAGAAATACAAATGATCTTCCTGCTAAAATAACCACTGTTTACAGTGCTGACACTTTACACAGAATCATTTCATAATGGTGCTGATATTCTTGGGGTGGCATGTTGTTGCTGAATTGTTGAAAGCAGTTGTCTATTTTCTACCTGCCACATGCTCTCAGGTCATAAATCTATATTAGTCTATTTAATCACTAAATCCATCATCAACTTCCTTTACTGTCCTTTTTTGCCTGTGTGGATTAAAATAGTCTCTGTGTTGTCATGTCTAAACGTTCCCAAGCCCTTTACTAGCAACTATCATGTTTTACTTGATTTAATATGTTCCTTGCAGAATGTTATTTGGTCTGAATATACGGCTTCTTTTAAACCGCTGTAAACGGGGAACATGTGCGTTTTGAGTCCGGATAGTGTAGTTGTGGCTTCTACCAGCGGGACTAATGCTGCCTTCATCGGAAATTTCGTACTTCCCACTTCTGATGTCGTGATTACGAGCTCATCACATTCAAATTTTGACTTGAGAGGGCGTTCATGTCCATTTTTTTTAAAACTAGGAAACTAGTATTTACGATAATTCCGATAGCACGTGAAGGCAGCATAAATGCTGCTGTGCCAATTGTGTCCACCAGATGGCAGAAATCGCACATCATCTTGACATCACATGTGCTGCTACTGTCTGTGTCTGTCAAAGACAAGTCTAGTGAGTTCATTTGTCAAGTTCAGTTTTCATAGAATTACTTATTTATAGCCCTTTCTGAGATTATATTTTTTATGGATTTAAGACTATTCAGTGCTGCCGTGATTCACTGTTTTTCCCAGAATCCCAACGTAGTCCGATAGCACAATGCAATTTAGCTGTCATCCCAAGACTCCTGGACTTGAATGTAATCAGTTAACCATACAATAGTAATAATTAATAACTAATTAAGTGCTGTGCAGGAAGAAGCTGAAGCCCCTTCCTCTTTCCCTGTCTCTCTGTCTCTGTCCTGCAGAACTAATGAGGCAGGCCTCTTTTCTGCTCTACTTCCTCTTCAATTAAAGGCTGCCACTCATTCTGTCTCTTTGTTTTTCCTTCTGTGTTTTCCTTTTATTTTTTGTGTGGTATTTCCCCTTAGGAAATGTACTCTGGATTAAACATGCACTTATATAATGTAGCCTGGGTTATATATAAATGCATACATTTATTAAATTTTAACATGAATTTCATGTCTTTCTATTCATGTTCTCTTTTGTTTTAATGCAGCAGCACTTGAGCTGCATAAACTGCATTTGAGAACGATCCAAAGAGCATCTTGTACTTCAATGGAAGAAAGAAGCAATAGTAAAGGGCAATAAATGCATTAACACGTCCTCCAGTCTGGCATAATCTCAGTACATCAGATTAATTGGGATAATCACATTTTGGAAAAAGGGTTTTCTGCAGGCCGATATTGAGCTAAAGACAGACCCATAAGACATGGCTCACTGGGCCTAGATTAGACAGTGCTATAAAACTGCCTCAAATGGAATAGATTCCATCACATTTTTGTCTTCCTTTTTATGAAAGTTAGCTTTTGTATTTGATTGTCTGTTCAAGGTGAAGCATGGATTTTTAGTTTCTCTCAAGGTCTTTTTCTCAACATCTTAGGGAGGGAGGGTTTTTTTTCATCCTCTTTAGCTTTTTTCCTATTTGTAAGGCACTATTTTATTCTTTGTAATGCTTTGTGAAAAGTGCTATACATATACATGTTAATTTATTTAATAGTTTCTGCTATGAAAAGGATATTTTATATCAGTTATATTTGAGCTGAATAAGTTATTATATTCAAACTCATTGTGTGTACTGTAGTCTGAAACAAAGTGCAAATGTACATTTGAGTGTGCAGTTCTGTTCAGTAGTGCTGTCGGACTGGCTGTCCCCTCCAGGTCTGCCCAGTAAAAGGCCAGGCTGTATGAATTCAAATTTAAAGAAAGTGCAGTTAGCTTTTTTTTTTTTTTTTTGAGAACGTCTGGAAAATGGAGTGATGGAGCAACGTGAGAGAACCGCAGGCGCTGTAGCAGTGAATTAAGCTGCTCATGCAGCGTAAGCTTGAAACGGGAGACCCAGCATTTCATCCTTATAACTGCTGCCCTATAATAGACAGTCTTTTTTATGGAGTTGAAATTGTGCAGATCCTAGCAATCTTTCCCTGAGTATCAGGAATTTTTCATGCGGAAGTTTGTCTCTCAATAAATACAGTATGCTCCAAAAATCTGCCATTGCTAATCAAAATGCTTCTATCTTGCTTTTATCAAATTTATTTAAAGGTCCTGACCGTAACTTTTTTGGGTTAAAAATTATCCAAAATCAATTTTCCACCGGTGCGGTGACTGACAGCCACACATTCTCGTCAAAACATTCGATTCATCCGTGCTGAGGAGCCATGCCAATGCACAACCCACGTAAAGATGATAATTCCACAAATAACTGCAATTGCAGGTTTTGAATAGAGATGGCGACAAAGAGGCAAAACTTACGGACTTATGAATATATATGATGATAATATAATATGTAAGCAATAAGGTACGAGAGGCTGTGCTGTATCATGAATAAGTCACGGCTAAAGGGCGTTGTTAGGCACGACGTGAAGCAGCCCCTTCAGCCGTGACTTATTCACGATACAATACTAGCCTCGAGTACCGTATTGCTTTTATAAAACGGTTACCACACAATGCAAATATTAAAGCCAAAAATATGTATCAGTGCAACTTTCATGAAGTAAACTTTCACTAAAAGCCTTTTTCCGCCGGAAAAAATAGTTCCTGACCGTGACCAGCAACAGAAGTTACATTATTACGCCATTAGATGGCAACAAAGACTGTCTTTATGAGTGTGTCAGTCAGTAGCAAAGACTTTTATATTGAAAAGACTGAATTGTTGTGAACACGGAACGAAACGCAACTGACAAATGCTTTAACTAGCGCTGTCAGTCACGGGAAAACCCCTTAACTGTTAAAAGGACAAGATAATCGGACATTTAAACAGATTTTTTATTCTGAACATAGGACTGACCTGAAGGAAAATGATAAATCTAAATGCAGGTAATAAACTCGCTCACTCGATCTCTTTCTCACAATACTCTTCTACATAATACAGTACGTTTCAATGAACAATATCAATTGAGAACATACAGTTTACGTTGCTAAGAGTGGTTGCTAAGGGTGTTGTGTAGTGATACACAGAACCGTTGGGTGAAGCGATCATAGCCGTGTTTTATTGTGAATAAAACAAAGCTATTGACCAATCAGAATCAATGACAGGAACTAACTGTTTTATAAATATATATATATATATAATATATGATAATATATTTATATATATTATCATAATCTTAGTTAAAATTAATCTCGATAATCTTAATTAGATCTGGATGAAGGGGGGCCTTAAAGTCAAAAAAATGTTGGGAACAACTGTTTTACATCATAAAATTGATATTTCAATATGCTCTCAGACTTTTACACCTCTCTTTATGCACCATCTGAACATGTACTTACATGTAAAGACTATCGAACCAGAACAGATGTCAGATTCACAATGTCTGCACTCTACACCTTATTAAACCTGTAAGGTTTTTCTTTATTCCTACAGAGCTGCGATTGCTCTTTTGTGCGCATCATTACAGGGAAGAAAGCTTATGGAATTGCATTTTTCTGCAACATGTTCATTTAATTTGTTGATCATTACACTCTTCATTTTCCTTGCTTTGCAGACCAGCTCAGCACCATTGAATTGCAGCAGCTGGTAAATGTAGCTGTAATTGCTGTTAGTGTTTTGCTGCAGTAATTGCAGTGCCGTCCACCTGGTGTGTTATTACCTGCTCTGGCTCTCACACATCAAATACTACTTTTTTTATAAAATCAAGTGGGATTACATTTTTTTCCCTTTTTCTACGCTTGTCTGTCCACATGACTTAAATATGTTTGTTCTACCTATAATCTCTGAAACACAGACACTACAGCTCTAGTATGTAACCACACAGCGGTTGACATTGAGAGGCAAAGCAGCTGCTCTCTGCTACACAGAGTTCGATTTTGCATTAGAAGTTTTCTCGCTTCATCATAGGGAGCGGTGGGGATGTTACAGTCTAATGAGATGTAGCTTATGTGAAAAAGACAGCTTATATTAAATATATTTATTTATGGATTTCGCACTGAGTTGCGCGCTATATTGGCAGCCACATTTTCTGAGAAGCCTGTAGTGTGCATGCATGTGTGTGTGTGTGCACTTAATTCCCTTTAATGTCATCAGGATTGCAGAGCTTTAGGATATGTCGAGTCTTTTACAGTAACCTCAAGGGCTCTGACAGAACAAAGTTATAAATATGCATGAGAAGCGACTTTATGAATGCCTCCTTGTGTTTTCCTCATTTTTATATAAGAGAAGTTGATGCATAATATGTACAGGAGTTTTTTTTTTTTTTATCAATTTAAAGATTTAAGGTTACAATTTATATGACTGTGTAAGGGAGAGTGATTTTTTTTTTAGGTGCCTTTTTGCTTTCTTTAGTTAAAAGTATAAATATTTCATGTGAAATCTCAGTTAATTTGAGCACATAAAAACATTTTTTTTTCTGTACGTTTGAGTCATCATCACTGAGAAGCCTCAAGCAGAATAAGTTGGTGCGCTCTTTTGTTCCATGGCTAATTCACAGTAACTGCCACAATTAATGTTCAGGTGCTCATAAAATCTGTCTTATAAAGAGCTAGTAGAGGTTTTGTGTACAGTATGAACCCCTTAACAGATCTGAAGACACGTTTATCATTTTTTTTATCATTGATTGTGCTAAATTATCTGTTAAAGGAACAGGCAGTTCATCCAGAAATGAAAAATTGTGTTGTTACAAACCTCTGTGCTATTTTTTTTTTCTGTGTACAATAGTAGAATTATTTTAGGAATTGGTATGCAGATCTTCACATACAAAGACCAAAAAGCATTATGTATGTAGTATGCCAGTAGCTGATCCTAAAAGCAAGCAACAAGCGGTGCTAATATATTGTATATTAGCACTGTTTGTTGTTTTCTTTTTGAATCTGATGGTGTACTTGGGCCCAAAAACGCCTAACAAGCAAATTCTAAGTCTTCTGATCTGAAGTCATATGATTGGCGTATGGTTTACTACTAGAATATGATTCATCTTTTCAGAATCTATAAAATATTGTTGTCCGGGGCGCCGTGAGCCCGGAGACTGTTGCATACACTATAGGTGCGTCCCAGTTTGCATACTTGTGCACTATTCTATGCCTTTTTGTGTAAATAGTGAGAATAGTGTGCTCACATTGAAAATTCCCAAAAGAAGTGTACTTAAAGGCACACTATGTACATTTTCGCCACTAGACGTCGCTTATTCAAAACAAAGGCATAGCTTGATGACGCCGAGATTGAGCGCTGAATCTTGGGAGATGTCTTCACCTCATAGCAGGTGGAAAAGAATCAGGACAGGACTCGGGCAGAAATCATGTTCATGGATGATATTATTAACGTTACTGTAGTATGAAGCAGAGCAGGGCTGAGTGCTAATACTTTGAGAGCGATTACTAATGAGAGACGAGCGCAACACACGGCTCGAGAGCAGTAGAGCTTTTATTATGTCACAGTCACCGCTTCCGCTTCTTCCAGTCAAGCATATGTGGGGTAAAGCAGAGCTGTTTTATCATATTAGATACATTTGTGTGTTGAAAGTTGTTATAGTGCTAGTCTGCGTTCACTCGGCGGCCTCTATGAGACACTTGTTGCACACTGCAGTAAGCTAGATCGATATTAGGCATGGTAAAACATGGTACTCGCTGTAAATCAAGAAAACAAGATTTAAACAATAAGACTTGCTGTGTTGAGCTATATAACATGATTAGTTCTCTGGATGTAAACATTCTTGGAAACATTTGGGATAATGTAAGTACACAAGTCAACAAAATATATAACATTGTTCTAGTGTTTTTTGTCTATTTTAATCCAAAAATCTTACATATTGTACCTTTAAAACACGCGGATGATACACTTAATTAAAGGATTAGTTCACTTTCATATAAAATTTTCCTGATAATTTACTCACCCCCATGTCATCCAAGATGTTCATGTCTTTCTTTCTTCAGTCGAAAAGAAATTAAGGTTTTTGATGAAAACATTACAGGATTTTCCTATTCTACTTATGGAAAAAATGTAACTGGCGCTGCGTTCGTTCCGTAAGTTGAATAGGGAAGGCGTAGGACATACAGCGTAAGCTTTTTGAAGAATACGAAAGTACGGTTTTGGCGGAAGCACTTGGAAGGCGATCATTTGTTTATATAAAGCATATACATTTACATTTTTTTGAAAATGACCGATCGTTTCACTAGATAAGACCCTTATTCCTCGTCTGGTATCGTTTAAAGCCCTTTGAAGCTGCAATGAAACTGTAATTTTGACCTTCAACCGTTTGGAGGCCATTGAAGTCCATTTTAAGGAGGATAATCCTGGAATGTTTTTCTTCAAAAACCTTAATTTCTTTTCAACTGAAGAAAGAAAGACATGGACATCTTGGATGACATGGGGTTGAGTAAATTATCAGGAAAATTTTATATGAAAGTGAACTAATACTTTAATCGAAAAAACAAAGTATGGAATGTTGGACACTTCATACACTCAACTGTCACAGCTTTCCTTATGTAGTGGAGGTGGAGGGGCTATCAGACTCTGATGGTGAATTACAAAATGACCTTATGAAATTCACACACTACAGAGTTGAGTATATAGTGCATAGTGTATAGTGCATCATTTGGAACACAACTGTTTTTTTTAAAAGCTTAGCTTAAAGGTGTACTATAAATGAATAGTTCTCATAAACGGCCGTTGAGATAGTATTCTCACTTGAAATGGAGTAGAGGCTTGAACTTAATAAGTGGATATATATCACAAATACTACTTTAACGATACAATTATAGTGCTTTTATAGTGATTCTAGTCTTTTTGGAGTCTACGGTTAATGGTCAGCCATCATAATAATTCCTCATATATTTTTTGGTTGGAACAACATAAGTAACTACTGATAGAAGTTTAATTTTTGGGATGAACTACTCATTTAATCCACAAAGTTGTAAATCTAATGTGGATGATAGAGTTGTTTGTGCTCTGAGAAGTAATTGTTGGGTGTATGCGTGTGCTTATGAAAGCTGGAGCCCTGCGGTGAAGCTCACTGTGGAGAGACTGAGCTCTGCTGTGAGAGGTGGGAAATGATTGAACTGCTCTGGAGGATTTTCCAGAGCTTATTTGACTGTGGATAAGCATGGAGTTAGGCTTCTAATCAAAGGCAGAAGGAGGGAGAGCTTGACAGCTTAAATGGAGTAGAGGTGTTTGAAGTGCCGGGAGGTTAAAAGTAAGGAACAATGGGAGATTATTGCTTTTGGAGACCTATGGCCCCAGCTAAACTCCCAAATGACAGGGCATCTCCCTTTAAGAGAAGAAAGGAGGATCTCACCAATTTTGACATGCTTCACGATGAAATCATTTTCTGTTCACACTGTTTATACATACTGTTGCACACACACACACACACACACACACACATATATATATATATATATATAGTCCTGCATACTTACAGTTACTATGCAGTCTTTCATCTAATTTCTTATACGTATGGCAGGGTTTTTAGACTTTAGGAGTGAAGAACAGCATAATTATGTTTTAGCTCTAATATTCTCTCTCCATATGTAATTCTAAAAGGGGTTTGATTCATGACTCTCACCTCCAGGCTGACAAGCACCCTTAACACAGAACCATGCTTACAGCTAGTGCACATTAGCCTTCTCTTTCTCAAGTACACCTCACACATCCCACCTCATTCATTAGAAAGGTCACATCTCTCCTGCTGTAACACTAAGCCTCATACTCAACCATTTGACACATACTGGAATGGGCTGCAGCTCTGGTTTCCATTCAGTAATGATAATTCAATTACTGCTTGTGCATCCAGCTGCAGTGACATTTAAAACTCGTCTGTAAATCTAACACTGAAACTACTAGCAGTGATGACGGATTTGATTTACAGTGGTGTATCGGAATGGCAGGAGGGTAACAGGTGCTCATGAGGATTGCAGTAGGCTGTTCTCTATTTGTACTACTTGTAACTTCAGGGTTAATCCCTGCACAGGGTCACAATGAAACAAATACATTTGTGACCATGACAAACTGTAACATTGTTCTTACCCCCTTGCTTATTCACTGTGCCCAGTAAGTGGACTCTTTTCCATGCAGATCACATTGCAACACTCTTGGAACAGCTTAGACTCTAGAGCTTAACATCTTTTTTAGGGAACAATAGCAGCATTCAGTAGATGGCCAGAGATGATAGCAGAGTAGTGGCATAGGTAAAGTGTTATAGTGTTCATTTTTACGTTTTTTTTTTTTTTTGTTATATATTTCTTTTGATGAAAGTATACTTCTATATATGAATGTTTTATTTAAAAAAATCACATCTAATTTTACTTAATGAAGATGTTTTATTTGACGAAAGTGCAAAAGTAAACCCAATATTCAAACATTTTATGTTTTTTTATATATTAACAAATGTATCAACATTTTGCGAAAACAATATGCCAAAATTATATTGGAGGATTTGATATGCTGTAAAGTGTAACATCACTATGCTGTTGGCATTTGTTATAATACATAATGTACATAAGATGATTGTTTATACAGTATATTATGTATATGATGTATTGTAACAGTGATGTTCTATAAAACCATATTACTTGCTTTGATACTTTATTTGAACCAAATATTATTGCCTCATTGTTATTATATATGTATTTTATAAAACGGTTAGCTCCTGTCCTTGATTCTGATTGGTCAGGCTATGACCGCTTAACCCAATGGTTCTGTGTATCACTACACAACACCCTTAGCAACCACTATCAGCAACGTAAACTGTATGTTTTCAATTGATATTGTTCATTGAAGCTTACTGTTTTATGTAGAAGAGTATTGCGAGAAAGAGTTTGAGTGAGCAAGTGTATTAACTGCATTTAGATTTTGCATTTTCCTTCAGGTCAGTCCTATGTTCATAATAAAAAATCTGTTGTCTGATGTATTATCCTGTCCTTTTAACAGTTAAGGGGTTTTCCCGTGACTGACAGCACTAGTCAAAGCATTTGTCAGTTGTGTCTTGTTCCGTGCTCACAACAATTCAGTCTTTTCAATGTAAAAGTCTTCGCCACTGACTGACTCATTCATAAAGACAAGATCTAATGGCGTAATAATGTAACTTCTGTCGCTGTTCACGATCAGGGACTATTTTTTCCGGCGGAAGGAAGGCTTTTAGTGAAAGTTTACTTCATGAAAGTTGCATTGATACATATTTTTTGCTTTAATATTTGTATTGTGTGGTAACCGTTTTATAAAAGAGGCTAGTGCTGTATCGTGAATAAGTCACGGCTGAAGGGGTTGCAGGCACTCCGCTTCACGTCGTGCCTAACAACGCCCTTCAGCCGTGACTTATTCACGATACAGCCTCTCGTACCTTATTGCTTACTTAAGTCATTTTAAAGGCTATTGTTTACTTAGGTCTATTTTTATTACCACAAAAATCTGATTACTCGATTAATTTCAAAATAATTGACTGATTACTCGGTTACCAAAATAATTGTTAGTGACAGCCCTATTGACCCCAAACTTGTACACTTGTTTCACTTCATCTTTGTTACCATTGACGAAATCAAACTCTTTGTTAAACAATTCCAGAAAAAAAATTGTTGACAATATCAACACTATGAAGAACCCCATTGAAGTGCCACGAACTCATGAACTGTCATTGCATTATACGTTACCCATCTCTTCAACACAAACATTGCAGACTTTCTTTTTGCATTATATATTAAAAGCTATGCTTTCTTTATTTACAGTATGTGTGCTCGAGAGGCCATGTCAGCTTAGGTTAACATTGCCATCAATATTTGCATAATATTTCAGTGTGTCATGTTAGCACGTGGCGTGCCTGTGATTGTTGCAGACGGGGTGATGCTGGTTGCCAGCGGATTGGAGTTTAAATATCTAAAGACACAGAGTTCCTCATCTCATCTCAAGCCTTGATTTCCTGTCAGTTCCCTCTCTTTAGATACAGCATGATGAAAGATGCCCGAGTTCAGTGTCCTGTCTGATTTAAATGGACCGCTGCTTCGCTCAAGCCTGCTGGCAGAGTCTTTGTCCTGAGGCTAGAGAGTGTCAGTGCCATTCAGGAATCTCTGTATGTTCACTTAAGCCGTCTGTCCACTTCCTTTCATCTAGAGGTGGGATGACACACATTCCTCTAATCCCGAGTGCATGAAAACCGGGCAGTCGCTCCGTCACTCAGTGGTTTTATGAGATGCTTTAGGAAGCATGCTTTAGGCTCAGTAATGTGCTAGAGATGCGGGAATAGCGTGTGTCATTTGTGTGTCAGATTATAAGAAAGCTCATCTCACTGTTTACGGTCTGCGGGATGTTCAATCGCACACGCATTCAAAGACACGTTTGCAATCACGCTAAGGACCACGACAGTTATAGCTTAGACTACAGAATTGTAATTTAAAAAAAATAATAATAATCTTTGGCTTCCCCTGATATGACTTACAGCTGTGTCATACTATATATGATTTGCATGTTTCTGTGAACACTATGTAGAGGTATGCAGAAATGTTGTTTGTTCAACTATGGAAAAATCCTTGATAAGAATTGTTTCTTTTGATCGATCTGTCTGTCTGTCTATCTATCTGTCAATATATCTATCTATCTATCTATCTATCTAGTCTGTCTGTCTATCTATCTATCTGTCTATCTATCTATCTATCTGTCTCTGGCAATATATCTATCTTTCTGTCATTCTATCTGTCTGTCAGTCGTTCTATCTTTCTGTCTGTTTATCTGTCTCAGTTATTCTATCGTTCTGTCTATCTACCTATCATTCTATAGTTCGATATATCGTTCTACAGTTCTATATATCAATATATTTGTCTGTCTGTCATTCTATCATTTGTTCTATATATCTATCTTTTTGTCTGTCTATCTGTCTATCTACCATTCTATCTTTTGTTCTGCCATTCGTTCTAAATATCTAACTTTCTGTCAGTTCTATCTATCTATCTATCTATCTATCTATCTATCTATCTATCTGTCTGTCTGTCTGTCTGTCTGTCTGTCTGTCTATATATCTATCTAACTTTTTATCGTTTTATCTGTCTTTTTGCCTGTCTGTCTGTCTGTCTGTCTATCTGTCTGTCTGTCTATCTACCATTCTATCATTTGTTCTGTCATTCGTTCTAAATATCTAACTTTCTATCTATCTATCTATCTATCTATCTATCTATCTATCTATCTGTCTGTCTGTCTGTCTGTCTATATATCTATCTAACTTTTTGTCGTTTTATCTGTCTTTTTGCCTGTCTGTCTATCTGTCTGTCTGTCTATCTACCATTCTATCATTTGTTCTGTCATTCTATCTATCTAACTTTCTGTCATTCTATCTATCTATCTATCTATCTATCTATCTATCTATCTATCTATCTGTCTGTCTGTCTGTCTGTCTGTCTATTTATCTTTCTCAGTTATTCTATTGTTCTGTCTATCTACCTATCATCCTACAGTTCTATATATCGTTCTATAGTTCTATCAATCTGTCTGTCTTTCTACCTATCTTTCCTTCTGTACTTAAATATCACATTTTTATTTGTAGCATTGTAATCAGTGGGTAATAAAATGTGTCCAAATAATTGATAAATGGTAATAAAATGTGTCCAAATGTTGAATAATTTTTGTTTCTCTATACTATTATTTTAATATTCATTTTAAAATCACTATCTGTCACTATCTCATTTTTTAGTCAAGAATATGATTTATTCATGAGAATAAAATTCTTGAATGAAATTTAAGCCATCTGCAAGAGAAGTCATCATAAATGAAGGCTAGCGGACACTTTGCATTCTGCATACTCAATTATTTGTTATGAATATTAATAGTCGGTCAGACTGCATAATAGGCACTGCTTTATTCCTATACTCATAGAGCTGAAGCACTCATGTGAACTGAAGTCACTAAAGTCCACTCATGTGAGAGTCATACTCATATAAATCATTACACAGTATCTTTTGTGATAGAACAAGTAGAAATATATAAAAAGAAAAGGCCACATCTGCAATTTGATCAACTGTTTTAACATGTGACGGTCTCAAACCAGAATTGTGTTTGTCCTCGGACATTCTGTCATGCGTAGGCGGTGTGGAATATCAGGTACGAGCTGATCTAACACAACATAGCGTGAGCTTAGACCTTCCCACTTTCTCTCTAGTACACTCTCTCTCTCTCTCTCTCTCTCTCTCTCTCTCTCATTCTTGCTTGCACAAACATCATATTATGCTGTTTTATATACTTTCTCTTGCATAGCATTTATGCATTTGCTCAGCACACATTACTGGATGATGATCTAAACCAGAAGCCGGGGTATGAAAATTCTCTGTCAGTTAATGTTGGGAATAGACAGTTTGGGCGGACAAGAATCAACTGAAGAAAGTGGGGGGGGAAAAGAGAAGCAACTTCACTTGCAGTGCAGACAGAGAAAAGCGGAGAAGAGCAGATAAGCGTGTGCTTGATGTGCTGCAGTGTGACGTGGATGGATGTGGGATTTCTCCCCTGTTCTGTGTGTTGATGTGATTGGTGCCCAGAGTCCATCGCTTCACAGGCTGCTGCTGCCCTGGAGCCAGAGCGCAGGAATTCACTCTCACAGAGACTAGCACACACATGCATTGAGACACTTACTTACACACGTTTCACACACACACACACACACACACACACACACACACACACACACACACACAGACGCCACATGGACAAATACATACTTTGGCAGCACTTCAAAGCAATAACTGCACTTGTGGTTAAAACAGAGTGTTGCACTCACCTTTTTGACAGCTGCCGCATCCATTTTGACCTTTTTAACGGCATTTTCTTCAAGTTTTGGGAAAAGTGACTTTTTCACCTCATTGTCCACGGGACAAGAAGACACTTTTATCGTTGAGGTAACAGCATTGGTGCCTCCTGGGAGATTTTAGGACTAGTTTATCTTCATAGCATCAGCATCCTGTCTGCGGGGGCTCGCCGTCAGCATGCAGGTGTCATTTGTGTGCACGGACCACCGAGCTGTTAGCCGCAGCACCGAGGACCGACTGAACCGACAGAACACCAACAGCCCAAGTTTGGGGACCAAAAGCAAGTTCCGTGCTGTGGCGATGGTGGCCCGCAGCCTGGGCCAACTGTCTGTGCAGAACATGCCCTCCTCTGGCGGCCACTGCTTGAGAACAGGCATGAAATATAGGTAGGTGAGAGGAGGACGTGTAGAACTTTAACCCTTCTGTTCTGTTGCTTGTCATTTTGCTCTAGTTTAGACTGTTTAGTTGTGATTTGAACAAGTACAATGCTTTCAGTGTCACCAAATGCTTTTATTCTTACACAGTTTCGAACAGAAAATGTGACTTTGGGGATGTGATTTGTTATGTAGGGTTCATTTGGTTTAAAGGGTTAAAGTTGGTAAAGCATAGTTTAGGAATGTCTGGAATGTATGTTAGTTGGCTGGTTAGTTAGTGGGATTCATTTGTTCGTTGATATCTCATGGCAAATTTAGTAATTGTTAATGTCAAGAGGCAGTGAGTGAGAAGCATGTTTTATCATATCGTATTCAGTGTACTCCATTTAAATTTTTCTCTACATTTTGCATTTTGTGAATTAAAATGTATTATTACAAATGATTAATTATGAGTAATTGATTTGCTTTGACTATATATATATATGTATGCTGTATATATACTGTGTGTGTATATATATATATATATATATATATAGTCAAAGCAAATCAAATGCTGTATATATATATATATATATATATACTTTACTGTTGAAAAGTTTGAACAGTAAAACTGTGAAGAAGTCTTTTATACTCACCAAGGCATGCATTTATTTGATAAAATAAGTAAAACGGTATTATTGTGAAATATTATCACAATTTAAAATAACTGTTTTCTATTTATATTTTAAAATGTTATTTATTCATGTGATGGCAAATCTGAATTTTCAGCATCATTACTCCAGTCTTCAGTGTCACATGATCCTTCAGAAATCTACATCAGCAAAATATTTCTGAATTAAAAATTAATGAGAATATTTTAAATAATGAAATAGTGAGTCGTTGATTTGCTTTGTTTTCTTTTTGTGTGTGTATATATATATATATATATATATATATATATATATATATATATATATATTATATTTATATTATATTTATATTTCTTTATATTCTTGGCTCTTTTTATAAATTTCAGTTCTGTTTTGGTTATTGTGCGATATTCAAGGTTTTTTTTTTTTTTTTCAATTTTATATCGATTTTATAACCCATTTCCGTCTAATTCTCACTTAAAGTTAATCTTTAAAAACACTAATAATTTAATAACTTAGTTAAATGTAATCTTTAAGAACTCTCAGTATGAAAATACATTATTTCATGCTTTGCATTATTCAAAATTCACTTGTAGCATTCAAAAACCATTTATTGGTTATCAGCCATAATTATTGGCTTATCTTTTTCGGCCAGAATTCCGATTACATCATAATGGATTGTGATTATGTGACCTCTTGACATCTCTGCTGTTAAAAATCAAGTCTTTCATTTGACTAATTGACTGAATTTGTGTATTTCTCTGCTGTCTCAGGTTCAGAGGAGAAGGTAGAGATGGAGATTCCTGTTAGTGCCTGTTAAACCTATTAGCATGTTCTCTATATGAAATGGAGATGCAGTGTGATCATGTTCCACTGCTTAGCATTATTGGGAGCATATAGGGTGCTCTCTCACTTTTTCGACTGCAGTGCTCATACTGCCCACGGTCTTTTGTAACACACTCCATGCGGCTTCCTAGCTGCTCACTGATAAAATAATAGTGTGCTCTATCCTTTAAGTAAATCCACCCTCCCTCTTCATTTTTCCATACTGTAATTTGTGTAATTGTACATCAAAGGCACTTTGTAGCCAGCCGTGCAAGGTAACATAGAGTCTTCTACTTCCTGATTAAACTAATGTGAAACTGAACACCTGAGAAGCTTCTATCTCTCCAAATGTCTTGGCTCTTAAAGCTGATTCTCTCATTGTAATTAAGTCTTTGAAATTTAAAGCTGTAAATATGTAAATGTCGTGTCGTAGTCATGAAGGCTGTGTTTATTTTCCTGGTATGTGAGATGAGGCTTACTATCTAATTTTTTTTTGGATTGCTTTACATGATTTGTGTCTGTGTAATTTTAATTTATCTAATCATAATTATGTCTATATTGATTAAAACAATCATATTTACACTACTCTCTATCTTCTACACACACTGTCTTTAAGGGTGAATAGCTTACAACATTATTGTGCAATAATGCAATGAATTTTTCATGTACTTTACTTTATTAGTTTTCAATGTTAGGCTCTTTTGATTTCTAGAAGTTCATTTAAACTCACTGAATTAAAGTTTCTTTTATAAAATATCCTCAGGTGTTCACTTACAATTTAATGTCCTAATAATGGTTATAAAGCCTGTTTCATTCATAACCCGTTTTCATATAGCATGTGATGAAATGAACAGGTTATGAGGAATTAATTATGCAGATTTTTAATAAATTGGACATTTAATTACTTAAAGAGGTGGTTCACTTGAAAATGAAAATTCTGTCATCATTTACTCACCCTCATGTCATTCCAAACCTGTATGGCTTTTGTTGAACACAAAAGAAGATATTTTGAAAAATGTCTGTTTTTTGTCCATACATTGAAAATCCCCAACATTCTTCAAAGTATCTTCTTTTGTGTTCTGCAGAAGAAGGTTTGGAATGACATAAGGGAGAGTAAATTATTAATTTTTTGGGTGAACTATCCCTTTAAATTTGAACTGGTATTATGTTCACATCAATGCTGTGAGGGTCTGTGCTGAAATTATGACACAATCACAATTTTCTTCTCTGCAGTTTGCAGCTACAGTGCAATGACGCTGATTAATAGAAACAGACAATGAATGAGTAACACGGTAACGTGGAAGCTTCTCCATGTCTGATGAGCCAACATGAAATTTTCTTCAGCATACTGTGATGAGGATGAGTTTATGCACACGCACCTGAGGCAAGTGAATACTTGTGTGACCTGCGTCTGTTGTGGTCTTACATTTGTGAATGCTCACACATGAAATGTCATGAGCTGATAAATGCGACCTGGAGGGTTTTTTTCTTGTTTTTTTCTGTGGCGTGTGTCTCTCTGGGCTCTACACTTATCCCTTAACTAACATCAAAGCTCCTGTATCCGTTTTGTTCACGAATTTGAAAGACACAGGAAGAGAAGGATGAAGAGGGCTGTGTTGAGGCATTGTGTAAGCGTGTGTCTCTCTGGGGCCGGCAGAAAGAAAACTGAAGTGGTGATTACATAAATGCACAAATGGGCTGCAGTTTCTGCCTGCTGTTCCCTGGGCAGTAAACAGCAGGACCGCTTTAGTCTGGTCAGCCAGTTATGCAAGCTACTCTTTATTTGTCCAAGATAAATTCAGTGGCACTAGAAAGTTTCATCTTTGTCCAGTGTCTGCACTATTTCTCTCCATAAGTGATAAAATTGTCTTTTAAAGCATTGTGGGTATTCCTAAACCCCTCACACAAACACTTGTCAACGTGGCTGACTGTTGTTGTTGCCTCTTGTGTAGTTTGTTGTGAAACAACGGCCCGGGGCCAGTGGTGCCACCTTAGGGCTTTTCACACTTGAAATAGTTAACCCCGGGTTATTCTAAACCAGGGTAAACAGAATCCAGGGTTATATTGCTTCACGTTTCACGCTGCGCATGATTTACCTGGGTTTAACAATTAATCCTGGGTATTCCTACACTGATGTTTCATACTGTACATTCCTTAACGTTCTTATTTGCATATTTGCAGTGTCAATGTCATTGAGTGGACGAACGCAGCACCCGACCTGTTTACATAAAGGCTCTAGAATTGCGTATCATCATTTCATACTGCACAAGTTTGGCACCGCAATGCAAGGTTAACCCAGTTTCTAAATTACAAGTGTGAAAGATTTGTTTTCGGGGTTGAAAGCGGGGTTTAGAACTGGAGGCTAAGCGCAGTGTGAAAAGCCCTCTAGTGGACCAACTAATTAGCATAATAAGTCAAGATGCATGTACAAGCTGAACGTACGAGGTATGCGTGGTTAAAAAAAAATCAGGCTGCACACATACTGTAATGATGATGAAATTTACATCATGTGCTCTGTACACATACCCTATCATACACATAAAAACCAGAATATACTTTGGGCTTTGAAGTTCACAGAATGTCTTATTCAGATGATCTTGTACAAATATAAATCAAAGTATAATATTGGGTTTTTAACCAGTTTAGCTACTTTGAAAAAACAAAATATGTAATTTGCAGTTTTGCGAATATTCTCAAGCAACTTTAAATTTTATGTTTCAAACACAGAGCCTTTTTTTGCTGTTTGCTATATTGTGTCCTGCACCTCTACCAAGATTTGGGTTGAATGTGCACATTTTTTCTGTAATTTTTTTGGATAATTTATTAATCCGTCAATAATCCAGTACAGTATTGTTTCCGTAGTGACTCTATCCTCTAAATTCATCCATACACATTTCTTAGCAAAGATACCCAACAGGCCATTTTTCATACCCACATTGTGATGTGTTGGCACCCCATGTGGAGTGTTTGGGCAGGGAAGAGTGGACCCCCTGTGGATAAGATTACTCATTTTGATAAAATGCCCATGCCTCCCAGGCAGTATCGTGCCTGTAGTTCTCTAGTGAAGCATAGCCTGCAAAACCCTTGTTGATGCATCCTCCTCCTGGTTTCCTAACTATTTCTTCTTGACATTTTGTCTTTTACTTCCTTCATATTCTTTCTCTACCTGTTTACCATATCACTCATGCCCCCAGCCTTTCTTATGTAACGTTGCTTACCTTCCTACTCTTCCACTAAAAGCATTTTTTTAGTCAGATGAAACGGTGAATATACTGGCTTCATACTGCACCTTGCCTGATTGGATCTTGTTTGAAAGATCAGGCTTGATATGTTGAAAAGATTCTCAGTGGGATTCCTGGTGGCTCACTGTACATTGAATGTGTGTGAGGTCAAATGCGTGTTGTGAACTGTGTGTATCCTTGTTCTTATCCCCTCTGAAGCTTGGGGTGTTTGCTCATCTGCCACACTAACGAGGTTGTGCGTGTGCATGTGTGTGTGTGTGTGTGTGTGTGCATTCTTTAATTAAGACATCTGCTGTCTGGGCCAGCCACAGGGCAGTAGAGGAGATCCAGCCAGTTTTTTGTCCCATCAGATTTGTAGTCCGCCTGAGCCGAACCATGCTGTGTTGTGAGGGTCAATGATGAATAAAAGTGTCCACGATAAAGAAAAGGAAAACATCTTTTAAAACTTTTATACCATTTTTAGGAAAAGTTTCAATTGATTAGCTTTAAAAATGCATATGGTGTAACCATCACAGTAAAAAGTTTATCATTAGGCTAATATAATTTAATATTTGTTATATTAATATAACATAAAAGATAATAAAATGTTTCTTGAATAAATCTTAGATTTTATTTAGATTATTTAAAATTATTTTTAAGTAGATTTTTTTTTTTTTTTACAAATATTATGAAATTTTAATTACTAAATATTATTAGTTTTTGTTATGCTTTTGTATTTGTGGAGTTGCACCACATGACATTTTACCCGAATTAACTTGACAAACAGTCATGAGGGTCAAATGGGCCCTTTATATATAGTTTCAATTAATTAATTCTAAAAATGCATTGTGGTGTAACAAGTATAACAATAATATAATTTCAAAACATAATAAAATATTCATCTGAGTATATAGTATATCTTAATCATTATTTTTAATTTAGCAGAATTACATAGATTTTTCAAGATAAAAAGTTGTTGCTGTTTTTTTTATACAAATATTATAAAATATGAATTCCTAATTATTATTATTATTATTTTTGTTGTGCTTTTGTTTTTGGGGAGTTGCACCAGATGACATTTTACAACCTGTATCAATGACCTTGACACACAGTCACACACATGGTCAAAGAGCGCCTTTATATACATTCAGAAATTAAGAATATGCTCATTGTAGAATAAACCTCATACAAAAAAAGTAACTTTATGAATGGATTACATGTATTCTTTTATATATATTTATAAATAATTTAATAGATCTGCACAAAGAAAATTGTTGCGCTCTAAATTGACAAAAAGTTCCTTTTCCTTCAGGTGCGTAGAGCCAAGAAAATACTTGAGCAAAAACAGAAAAAGTATCTGACCGCACACTGAGTCCAGTGAAGACTGAAGAGGTCTAGAAATACATCTTTTTTTTTTTTATAAATTGCATGGTGCAAAAAAGTGCAAAGTGCATGTGAGTTAAAAACAAATGAGCATGAGCAGACGTTTCAGCAAGTTGCTATCCCCAGTGCTCCATAGATCTGCACAGATAAATGAGTTCCATATCATTGACCCATAAACCCTCTGTGAAGTCTGTCATTAAATAATCTGTGTTGCTATTATAAACACTAATTATGACTAAATGGGCAACAGTGAGAGTGCATGTTCACAGTACAGCACTATCCAGTTACTATACCTCCATCAACTGCTGTGTTAGTGTAGGTAGTAGCGTGCTGCATTAAGAGACCCATTTTGATCTGTGGTAAAGGCCCTGTCGACATCCATTATCGAATGCCAAAGATTAGTGGAGCAGGCCTAGCGTTTCCCACACATGCAGCCTCAGCCAAGTGCCGCTCTCTGGGGAGGTACTGACCAAGTTTCTCCTCTCATTGTGAATGTGCCTTTTAAATACCCATACACTGCTGAGTAGTTTTGCTGCCATTCACCTTAGAAGATTAAGAAAGCTTGGTTTGTTTAAAGGCATGGTGAATTATTGATTGCAGACTTCATGTGTTGATCGATTTTAGTAATGGGGTTTCCACATGAGCTGGTAGGAAGCAAGGCAAGCTCTCTGGCTAATAATACAACATACTGCTTTACAGTTGTTGCAAATGATGTACATCAAGCAGTCTACATTGTCACTCTGGAGTTATACTGTAGACATTTGCCATAAAAGTGTCCAGACATCCTGCTGTACTGTATTCCAGACAATCATTTGTATAGATCAGCCTATGTTTCAAACGCTCAGTTTAAACTTCATGTTTCCAATTTCCATGTCTGTTTAGCAGCATAACTCAACCATGCAGTTGTAACATTTAACTGGTTCAGGTAATTATATGTGGGTCATTGATGAATAAGGTTCTTAAAAGTGTAAAAAAAAAACTAATGGCGATATAATATTTAGAAGTTTTATCAAGTGTTAACAATGTGATTATGTGGTTTTCATAATCAATTAACACTGCTTTTGTCATTTTTTACAAGATGGACAAAAAAGTCATTTGGTTTAACCAAAATGTCGGTTTTACCGAATGACACTTTTGGTTATACCAAATGACAATATTTAAAACAATGCTAACAGCCTGTTAGCATTGTTTGAAAGTATTGTTTTATAGCGGTTGTACCGAATGACCTGATGTTTTTGTACATGCTTATGAGCAAGTGAAAACATGATTATTTTTAAATAGTTTAAAGAGAGTTAGTTACTTCGCTTCACGACCATGTGGTCCTTTGGTGTCTGAATGATGTCACATCCTGTCACATGATATTGACCGCATGACTTGATCCAAAATGGTCCCTTTATATTGGTTACTCCAAATGACATCAATGAAATTCATTTTATAACAAAGCAACGACTTCTACACATAATTGTATGTTATAAAATCATGCCAGAATAAAAAATATATACATTTATTACATTTCAAGATATTTAAATCACAAATGAAATGGCTGTATTGGCCTTTGGACGGTTAATCTAGTTGTACTACCTTACATACTTTGGATATCATATCTTTGTTTTTTATTATTAAGGCCTGTGGACAAAAAAAATGACCTGTCACGTCATTGACCCATTGTAAGTATTTTACCCAAAGACTTCCCGTAGACTAACTCTGGGCAATCTAACAGTCACCATGAAATCAAAATGGACAATTCTTGTTTTTTATGGAATTTTGCAGAATTTATTATAAGTGATTTATCCATGCACATCATTATTTTATTCAAATTCATGTCCTCTCATAATCTTTAATCAAAATAACTTCCCCTCCCTCTTGTGTGATGTGTTTACTGGTGCGAGGACAACTTGTCAATCACATGAGATCCCAGCAGTAGCAAAACACAATGATCCAATCAATTCCCGATGGGCAAAATCAAGTCCGGCCCTACATTTTTTCTTATTCGAGAAGCTGTTACACTCGGATATACATCGCAATAGGGAAGACAAGACTATCACAACTTGTGTTTCATGCCAACATCATCCACAGCATATAGGCTGCACCTGTGTTGTCCAGATTGACCCTGTCCAGCAATCATCAGCTCAGACAGTGCAGACAAACTGCCGTGGATTCATCTAGCAGATGACTGGACATGAAAGCAAGATGGAGCCTTACAGTAACCTTTAATTACATTAGACTTTACCTTAAGGAAACCCCAGGTAGTGAATCAATGAGAAAGCCTTTAAAAGTTAATTGCTTTTCTAAAAGAGCTCAAAAGCTGTACAAAAAAAGAAGACCACTTTCACAGTCCCAAAGGTGTTCTATGGGGTTCAGGTCTGAGCTTATTTGTGTAGACCAGTCAAGTTCTTCTACACCAAACTCCATTTTAAGCCATTTTACTGGTGGCCTCTTATGACTTTGAATCAATTCATTGAGTTTCATTGAAGCATTAAAGTCAATGAGCTCATTGTTATACCATCTTCTTCTGTAAATGTTTGTCCATGTTCTTGATTTTAGAAGTTCATGTTTTGGTATACTGTGACCTTTGAGTTTGTATACATTTGTATTTGTATTTTCTCAATTCAGGTTTCCCGTCCTATGTTTTGCTTTTAGAGCAGTAGACCAAAAACATGTTTGACCAATGGAGAACATAAATGTCTTTTTTTTTTTTTTTTTTTTTTAAACAAAAAATACAAATTATAGTGGCATGTCTTGAAGTTTTGCAGAGAAATGTGGGTTATGTGGTTTAAACACTTTTTTTTAGTGTATGAATCTACAGTTTGGTTCTATTGATTAGCAAAGAGATTCCCAAAATGGGGTTTGTGAGCTCCTTGTAGGTCAAAAGGGTTCCGCTGACAAAGTCTGTGAATCTCTCCATTTAGCACGCTATTCATTTGAGTTCATAGGCAATTATTGGTGCTCCAGACCACTTGAATACTATTAAATGATTATCCCAAATGATATATATTTTTGAATTTCAGTCATTTTACCACTAAAAGCGAACATTCTCCAATGATTAAGTTCTACAGTTTGCTGCGTTCCATAATTAAAGAGGGCTAAAGACGTGCTTGACTGTCTCTCTGTTCTCTTGTTGCAGCCAAAGTCGTCTAGCACCAGCGCATGCTAGTGTTAAAGCATTTTTCAGCACTTACACCACTATACTGCCAGAGGGATGCCTGTGCCTTGTTAGATGGAAATTATTAGCAATTATTGCAGGGCTTTGCACATCCGTTTGAGCCCTATCAACAGGTGGCCAGTTCACCTTCACAGGCTGGTCAATGGATCTCCCTTCCTGTAACTCTATCTCCATCAAAGCAGTTAAAAATTCATCACTGGTTTTCAGGACCTCCATGCTCACTGATAATTTGATTTGAGTAGATAAGTTCCCCGCTGATGTTCTGTTCAAAGCCACTTAGAGGTGACATTGATGACAGCCTGTTTACAGGTAATGGATACACTGTACATGCATCTACTATAGGCCTTTATTCAGAGTCTACACTCAAGAACAAGTGCTTACAAGTGCATTCTGGTTATATATTTCAAAACCGGCGACAGTGTAAAAAATTATGGTTGTTAATTCATAGTAATTCATTGTAAAACTACAAGCCTACATGCCACTGCAGTTCCAGGCGCTCATGTTTACTGTACATGTAAAATTGCTTATTTTCTGTAAATGTGTAAGGTTTTGTTGGCATTAGATGATTTCTTGTCATGGCCTATTTTATATGTCTCCTCATAAAGACTAGTACATAAGTCTTTATGCTAAACAGTTCATTTGAGATGCACTGAAAAAATTTTATTTGTGATCTACTCAACAAAATTGTGATTCTCTAAACTTGATTTCTTTATTTTCAATATATGCAATTCTCTAAAATGTGAAATCTACAAGATTAAATTATGTAAGGTGAATGTGAACCAATCAAGTACTGATGTTGACATAATTGAAACTGTAGTTCCCAGCATGCTTTGCAAGCGATTTAAAGGGGAGAGTAAAAAATTAAGTGTGAAATTAAAGTGTTAGTTCATCCAAAAATGTAAATTACCCCATGATTTACTCACCCTCAAGCCATCCTAGGTGTATTTGACTTTCTTCTTTCAGCCAAACACAATCGGAGTTATATTAAAAAATATTCTGGCTCTTCCAAGCTTTATAATAGGAGTGAACGGTACCCGAGATTTTGAAGCCCAAAAAAGCGCATCCATCCATAATCAAAGTAATCCATTGGGTTAATAAAGGCCTTCTGAAGTAAAATGATGGGTTTTTGTAAGAAAATATCCGTATTTAAAACTTTATAAACTTTATAATCGCTGGCAACAGCCGTACGCAAGTTGAGTTCTGGCAGAAGAGTGACCTCTGACCCGATGTATGACAGAATGTACCATTCACTCCCATTATAAAGCTTGGAAGAGCCAGGATAGCGAAATGAATCTGAAGCTGTCAGGTGGTACAGCGGGTCAGGTGGTACAAGTTGGAGCGCTCAGAAAATTCAGAGTTTACAAGTTGTAATTACAAGTTCTACAAGGATGTGAATGCTTTTTACAAGTCCGAATCTTGTAATTACTGTAATTCCGACATGGCATAAATGCACCTACAGTTTATTAGCTCGCTAGTAGTATCTTATAATTCAGTAATGTTACAAAAAATATATAAAATTGAAATAATATAAAATATATAAAATTGAATGAATTAAATCCAATCAGGGAACCAAATAAAATCACTTAGAGACTACTTAATTTCATCACTTCAAAATAACTTGATGTTAAAGTTAAAGGGGACCTATTATGCCCCTTTTACAAGATGTAAAATAAGTCTCTGGTGTTCCTAGAATGTGTCTGTGAAGTTTCAGCTCAAAATACCCCACAGGTCTGGCGTAAAATGACCGCATGGTAACAACACTCTACTACAACAACTCTTCCTCTTCTCTAAAGCAGCCCAACATGGCCTCACCCCCTTTGTTGCGTGTTCTCTGGGGCAGGGTTTATGTAAATTTTAGGAAGAAGCTCGTTGTAGTCCCTACCAGCCATTTGTTGTAGTCCTTAAACAAAGAATTCTTTAAAAGAAAGCATCAAAACTTTGAAGACGTTGTTTATGCTCAAACAGCAACATTACACACTAACTAAAGTTAAAAAAGTGAAATCTTAATCAATCGCCCCTTTAAGTGAACTAATTATGTTTGTGTTACTTAATTGATTCACGTGGAACCGATATACATGATTAAATCATGTAAATCCAACACGCTTTTTTTTTCAGTGTGCGGTGAAAACACAGTTAATAACTTGCCTTGACAATATACAGTTGGAATGTCTCTCAAGGATAAATTCAATATTGATTACTTCTGGGAAATGTTGTGCCTTTTCATAAGATGTGCTCTATGCATCTCAAAGGTTTTTAAATGTTTTTTTTTTTATTATTATTTTTTTTATTTAGAAACCATAAAAGGGTCCTTTAAAGAAACATCTTTGTTTTGTGCCAGTCATAATTTGCTTCTCATCTTTCAAATATGAATCAAAAGCTCACTGAATAGCTGTAATTATGAAGGCAGTCTGTGTCCTTGACTGTGTGGTCTTAAAGTAATTGCTCAGCACAGCAACCTTGGCTCTTTGCAAACTCAAAGGATATCGAACAAAAGACCCAGGTGGTCTTCTGATTGGTTCATCGGGCTGAAGGAAGAGTAGTGCTGTATCCAGGCTGGATTTCATTCTCTCACAACTTACTCTCTGCATGTGAGTGGGAGTTACAAATAAAGACTGCTACATATGCAGCCTCTGGCCCATGTTACACATAATGAAAATATATTGAGTTCAGATTTATTCATAACTGCTGCTGACCACAGGGCACACATACAGTATTTATCCTTAGACTATGAAGAAATTTTTGCTGAAGTACATGTCACATTGAAACATGTTATGATTGATTTACTTCACATTTATCATCATGATTGCATCTGATTTTACCATGTGATCTAGAATATTTGACAGGTTTCTTTCTGTGTTTAGGAACCTTGGGAAATCTGGATTACGAGTATCATGTCTAGGGCTGGGTGAGTAAAACCAAAGTCCCTTTAAGACAATTCATTTCACTCGGCGGCCATCTTTGAAACACCTCTCGGGCATTCAAGTGCAGCTCCTATCTCTTTGAATGGGGAAACATCAAATTCTCCAAAGCTGTTTGCCAAGCTTTTGACTAAATTTCATATTTGAAATCACCAATGAAATCTGACAACAACTGTCTCATAAATTTTGTTTCTAAACGCTCAAATCATGACAAAAAACGATATTTTTCAGGCTGGATCAAGCTAATGCGCACCTCTTGTGCCTCATTTCGGAGGCGCGCATCTGAATGTTTCTATAGGAACCGGAGCTTCTATCGGCCACTGCAATGACGCGATGATTTTACCAATCGGCGATTGCCTCTTATTTAGAAGGCGGGACTTATTCCTCCATATTGCTCGTTGCACTTTCTCCCATTCAAAACAATGGAGTACCTCAGAGATGACGTGTTTTTGTAGGCCAACCCGGAAGTTAGCGGCGCACAGGTTCCCTCGATCTAAAGCCTATGCATTTTTCCCATAGACTTTTGGAAAATCGCAAAAAATAAGCTGTTTAACAAAGGGTTATGACACTTACACGTTTTGTCTATCAAGATAATCTTTACAAGTTAACACAACATTTATACATTTTGAAGCCTAAATAAAGCCGTCAGATATAAAAAGCTAACAGTAGGCTATAAACGGACTACAGCACACCATGGTCGCGGATCAACGTCACCACCACCAAGCTTCCTCAAACTTTATTTAAAAAACAACTTTATTTAAAAACATGCTCGCTGATTATGATCTGCGCTGTGTATGAATACTTATTCACTTTTTCATAAGAAATGCTGTCCAAATGTCCTGTTTGTCATGATGACGTCTAAAGTACCCGCCAAAGGAAGTAGTCCCTTTTAGCAATTTGTTAGCAACCGCCGTTTTTAAGACACAATAAAGGTTTTTAAAAAAAACACAAGCGGGTTATAACTGGTGTGTTTTATGTCATAGATCAAAACGTGAAAATATTTAGAGGCTTTGTTAACCACAGACTTTATTTGATTTAGCAAAAACCCATTCAAAAAAACCATTGACTTTAGGGCGATGGAACCGGAAGTCCTAAAATGCTAACTCGCTTCTGGGTTTTGCATACAAAAACACGTCATCTCTGAGGTACTCTATACGAGTGACACATCTTGTGTTATTCTATAGTCTTTGGTAAAACATGCTAGGCTAAGTGTACTATGTTTGCTTCTGTAAATATCAGAAATTTCAGCTCTGACAGTACCTGTATATTCTCTCTTCAGGCACCTGGGTGACGTTTGGTGGTCAAATTACAGATGAGGTAGGATTTTCATGGATTGTTAATTTTTTTATTTATTCACAAATTACTGGCTAATAGCATTTAGCATGATAGCACTTTTTCAGCAAAGCATAAAAAATTTATCTAGGTGCTTTTGGATACTTTTTGAAGCTTGACCTTGTTGAAATTGCATAAAGTACTAGCAAATTTCATAGTATTAAGAAAAATTTTTATACATTTTGTGTCATGTTTTATGGTAGGCGATAGTATGAAGTCCAAGACCACTGTCGCATCATCCAGCAAAACATAAACAAATGTTTAGTGCACCTTCAGGACCACAATGAGCAGTTCTGCAGAATGCTTGAGGTGTAGCTTTAACCAACATGTACTGTACAGTAACATTAAAAGCAGCATTACAGATAATTATAACCATGTCATTGTACTGCTGAAGACAACATAAAAATGTCCTTTCAGCTGTTCATTTTCTCTCTGTCTGTGCTCTCTCCCCATCACTACCATCTCTGTCTCTCTCCTCTCAGATAGCTGAACAGCTGATGACACTGGCGTATGAGAACGGGATCAATCTGTTTGACACAGCTGAAGTGTATGCGGCAGGGAAGTGAGTACTCTTTACTGATTTCCCATCATTCATTGGTGCGCTTTTCAGCAACGTTAAGGATTTATGGAGATTTATATATGGAGAGATTAGTAAAGTATTAAGTCTAATTTTAGCAGTATTATAATCTTTTATATGACCACAGATCTGATGGGTCTAACATTTTTCTTCTGGAAACCCAATCACTGTTTGCTATAATTTTTTTTTTTTTTTGTAATAAATATTGCTTTGGCAACAAGATACATGCTTCTTAGAGGGTGTAACAAAAAATTCAAGATTTCGGGGAACAAATTTTAAGAATTCCTCTTTACTGAGAAACCCATATTAATCAACTTCTGTTCTAAATACTTGGGAAGGATGTAAGGATGTGACTTCCTCAGTATCTATGGACGTTACACCCTGCTTATTAGAGACAGGACGTTCATAAATTTGATTATAAAACTAATATAAATATATATGAAAACTTCAGATGCAAAAGTCTGTAAGTGCTGTCTGAAATTTTCTTCTAAAATTATTAAAATTTATTAAGCTCATATGTTTATGTTAAGTTACATCACTTTAATGGCAATGAAAAGGACCTATTAATTGCCATTAAAGTGAAATTACTGAACCTAAACATACGAGCTTTATAAAAATGCTCATTTTAGAAGAAAATTTCAGACAGCACTTAGAGGCTTTTGCATCTTAAGTCTTCATATATATATATATATATATATATATATATATATATATATGAAGTTAATAACATTAAACATTGTAAATGTTTTATAAGTTGTTGACTTGCTATATATTACACTCACATTTACACTTAAACATTACAACTGCTGTTTAGTGTACACTTTAGGTATCTATGTTTAAGACAACCTATTGAAAGAAATGAGTGGTTGGTCAGCAGATTTCACTGCAAGAAGAGAAAAACGATGGAAAGGTGAATAGCAAAAAACCTGCGAGCTTGCAGTAAATTTAGCAGTGGCGTCTTTATTTTCTGCAATGCCGTGGAAATATAACATCATGGAATTGCTGATAAAGTTGAGAAGAAATAGCCTGACTCAGTGGAAATCCACTCAACGATACAAAACGGCACTTTAATGAAGCAGACCTTGCGAGCGTTAAAGGACATAACCATATATATGTCGTCTGTGTGTGCGGGGTGTTTGTCACATTTTCCATCCATGTTTCATGCCATGTCAAGCTGGCCATGAGTCTGTGGCTCAGCGCGTTGATAGTTCATGCAGAATAATCAAAAGAGCATTGTAAACACTTCAGCACAGACAAACAATGTCCTTAATCACTCAAAAACATATACTCGCTGTCTTTCTGTGTATTTACTCATCTAGACTACCAGTTAAATACTGTATAAAAGGAAGACTAGTTTGTGAGTTTGTCTAAGGATATCTGCTGGCCTTTTGAGTCCACGTTACAGTAGCGCTTCATTTGTTACAAGCTGTCACAAGGACTCACATTCTCGCATAGGGATGATGAGGCCTGATGGGAGAACCATTCATGAAGAACACATTGGTCCTGAGGGCAAATATGTAACATCTGTCATTAGATGCTCTCCCTCCCTTTCACTCTTTCCCTTTAAAAAAAAAAAAAAAAAAAACATGAAGCGTTTTGCCTGTGTTTACACTGGGAGTTCCTTTCATACTGCTGTAAAGTGAATGCTTCATTAGCTTAATTCTCCAGAAGCTGAGAACAGGGAATCCCCCAGTGGAGAGGACGCTTTTGCTCACCGGCTGTGATGTAAGTGAGGAGGAGAGGGTTTAGGCCAAAATAATAGCATGATAATTGCTTATCTGTTTCTTACAGGGCTGAAATGGTTCTCGGCAGTGTCATCAAGAAGAAAGGATGGAGGTAAACATATCGATTTGCTATTTTTAAGGGTTCAAAACATTCTCAGACTCTCATTTGATGTGATCTGCCATGTGTGCTGTTTTCCCCTCAGACTGTCAGAGTAACTGCTGACATCCTTTCAATGGGAAGGCGCTTGCTTTTACCTTGCAGCTTCTGTTAGTTTGTGAATGACTAATGTGGAATTTGCACTTAAGGAGACATCAGCTTTTATTCATCCTACCATTCTCTGTATGCAGGCACTGAGGCGAAAAAGCCGCTTCCCCCAGGGAAAGATGTCTAATTTTGGACACAATTTTTGCCCTTTTTAGAAACATGGCATGACTGCAGTTTTAAGTATCTGAATGTTTTAGCATGAATATTCTTCTACAAATGCTCCTTATTGAGATCATCTTCTGCAAAGCATTTGAGGATTTTGAGGAATTTATGTACTTTTTAACGGAATAAGATAAATTCTTAATTATAATATTTGTGAAAAATAAGAATGCTATTTTAGGGTTATCATTATAATATAATATGTAAGCAATAAGGTACGACAGGCTGTGACTTAAGGTGCCCCTGCAGCTGTGACTTATTCATGATACAGCACTAGCCTCGAGTACCTTATTGCTTTTATAAAACGGTTACCACACAATACAAATATTAAAGCCAAAAAATATGTATTAATACAACTTTCATGAAGTAAACTTTCAGTAAAAGCCTTCCTTCCACCGAAAACAAATAGTCCCTGACCGTGACCAGCAACAGAAGTTACATTTTTACACCATTAGATGGCGGCAATGACTGTCTCAATGAGTGTGTCAGTCAGTAGCGAAGACTTCTACATTGAAAAGACTGAATAGTTGTGAACACGGAACAAGACGCAGCTGACAAATGCTTTGACTAGCGCTGTCAGTCACGGGAAAACCCCTTAACTGTTAAAAGGACAAGATAATACATCGGACATTTAAACAGATTTTTTATTAGGAACATAGGACTGACCTGAAGGAAAATGCTAAATCTGAATGCAGGTAATAAACTCTCTCAATCGCTCTCTTTCTCACAATACTCTTCTACATAATACAGTACGTTTCAATGAACAATGTCAATTGAGAACATACAGTTTACGTTGCTAAGAGTGGTTGCTAAGGGTGTTGTGTAGTGATACACAGAACCGCTGGGTGAAGCGATCATAGTTGTATTTTATCGTGAATAAAACAGCTATTGACCAATCAGAATCAAGGACAGGAACTAACCGTTTTATAATATAATATAATATAATATATTTTTGAATTAATTCAATTTAATTTAATTATAACAAGAAGAAGAAGAAGAATTTTATTTTTAAATAATATTTTATGTATTAAAAGCTCTAGTTATTATATATAACTTTACCATGTTTAAATATAATGGTTCCTGGTCTTTTCATACATCCTTTCATACAGGACTACAATGTAACTACAGTGTCATTAAACTGACACTGTTGTTTACCCATCAATTATCATGATGTCTAGCCCGTCCCTGCCCGCTTTCAACCACTTTGTCTCCTGTCTTTCATAGACGTTCCAGTTTGGTCATCACCACCAAGATATACTGGGGTGGAAAGTAAGTGCTGTGCTTACAGTATATGTGTGTGTGTGTGTGTGTGTGTGTGTGTGTGTGTGTGTGTGTCAGAAAGAGGTTAATGATGATTCATACCTTCCCCTGACTATGAGAGCAACAGGGGAAGCAGGTTAATGATAGTCTCTTTCATACGAGGGCAAGTGAAGCTGCGTGTGGGGCATAGTAAGGGAAGTCCTGCAGACCCTCACTGAAGAACGATCCAGGTCGAATCCCCCCTCTGAGCTGTGCTCTTTCACTCAGGGCAAATTAAAGGCCAAAGCTGAGCACTGATGTGAGGTCACCATCAAACATTAATGGGTTTAAATTGCCACTGTGCTCACATTTTGATAGTAATTAGTCTCACATACAATATGATTGGCCATATTAAATCTGACCTTTAGTAAATTTACCTGAGGAAGATCACTGATTATTGTGTGCACCATTGCACATCAGCATCACCTTAAAGCTTACAGTCAATTATTAGAAAGGGGCAGGTTAAGCAGACTAAATGATGAAGTGGCGTTTCACCGGAAGATGGATTTAAAGGTATAGTTCACCCAAAAATTATCCTATGATTTACTCACCCTCAAGCCATCCTAGGTGTATGACTGTCTCCTTTTAGACTAACACAATCGGAGTTATATTAAAACATATCCTTGCTCTTCCAAGCTTTATAATGGTTTTGAAGGGGGTGTGATATTTTGAAGCCCAAAAAAGTGCATCCATCCATCATAAAAGTAATCCATATGGCTCCAGGGGGATATATTATAAAGCTTGGAAGAGCCAGGATATTTTTTAATATAACTCCGATTGTGTTTGGCTGAAAGAAGATAGTCCTATACACCTAGAATGGCTTGAGGGTGAGTAAATCATGGGATAATTTTCATTTTTGGGTGAACTATCCCTATAACATTTTGATCAAAAATGACCATTTTTTTATTAAACATCTGCATGGGTGAATCGTTAACAATAAGATCAATAACAAGTATTTAGATAATTGATAGGGTGTATTTACATTTCATGTTGACTTCAAAAACACTTCCAGTAAGCAACTTCAGTTCACTTTAATAATACTTAAATATGTACAGTGGATATGTACAAGTCTATACATGCCTGTTAAAACAGCTGGGTTTTGTGATGTAAAAATGAGATTTTTTTGGACTTAATCAGAGTCACTTCAGGTAAAGACAGATGTGTACTATTTCTCATTAGCTTGATGGTTAGCCACATACCCAATTATAAAAGGGTGTGCAAACTTATGCAGTTAGCTATTTCAATTTGGTTTTCAGTGGCATTGGTTGTAATATTTACATTAAATGTGCAAAAGTTCTGATGTGATTTATCTTTTTCAAAAACAGCTGTTTTAATAGGGGTATGTAGACTTTTTACTGTATATCTACTGGATGTACTTAAATATGTAACATTCTTGTATGTTTTTTTCAGAGCTGAAACAGAGAGAGGCTTGTCCAGAAAACACATAATAGAGGGTAAGTCATGTTAGAAATAATTGCATCTTATATCCTGAAGTCAGACGTTTAGGGCCGAAATTTGGTCAAGCAATGCCATGTTTTAACCCTTTAAAATTCTTCATTCCTTAATGATTTGTACAGTACTAATTTAAAGCTGCAGTGTACAATTTGTGTGTCAGTAGCATCACCAAATGGAAGGATAGCGAAATGTAGTTTAACATCAAAATGCATTTCAGCTTTAAATAGTACTTTTGTTTTTCTGACCTTCAGGTCTAAGGGCATCACTGGAGAGACTTCAGTTAGAGTATGTGGACGTAGTGTTTGCTAACAGGCCCGACCCCAACACGCCAATGGAAGGTAGGTGTGCTTGATGAGATGCTGGGCTTGATGAGTTTTTGTGTCTTTGACTACCAGCACTGGAATGGCTCATTTAACTGCTTTGCACTGAAGCATGGGACTATATCAGACCAGTCGCACAGCTCTCAACTCATAAAAAAAAAAGAGATCAAACACATTGAGACCAATGGCAGAGAATTTCTAAAAATAGTCTAATCATCCCATTAATTTTTAAATAAACTACAATGTCACAGAATAATTGATTGTCTATCTTAGAACATTGAATGGAGCATGTTGTCTAAGTGTCAAGATGTTTCAAGTTTGCATCACAGCAGTTGCATCCTGGTTGAGCGAAGTTGTAATTTAGTCAAGTAAGAGTGCATGGTCTTGCTTTTGAGAGTTTTACAAAAGCATTAAATGGACTAGTACATCTACATCTCATCGCAGTAGATCTTAAATAATAGAAAGCAATATTTTATAGGGCTAAAAAACCAAAGCAGCATTATTTAAAAGGGGTCATGAACTGAGAAATCAACTTTTCCTTGAGCTTTTGATATATAAGAGGTCATCATACTATAAGAATATCCTGTAAGTTTTAGAACTGAAAACTTCCATGTTAGTCCAATAAAAGCTTTTATTGACACCAGGCAGAGCGAACGACTGAACCTGGAATGTGCCTATAGATAGGTGAAACGCCACCTCCACAGAAGAAATCAACGCCTACTTCATCATTGCAACGTTAGTCCCACCCACGGGCGTGTTAGTGAGATGACGAGGAGAGAAGAGCGATACACCAGGACAAATATAACATTATCTTTCAAAGGATCCTAATGCTAGGAATATTGTTATTTATTTTCAACAATGTGAATGTCTCAGTTGAGCATTACTTATAAGTATTCTGTACATTTCATTGTGGATTCTTTGGTAAATCAATCACATTTCGGCGCAGGCTTTGCAAACAGACTATTACGATATGGACTCGACAGTAATGCAACAACATGTAAGTAACTGTGTTAATTCTAATGCCTGATCTGATATGTAATAATTAATGTAGTCAGATGTTCTTTGTCTATGTGTCAGTGAATCAAACTAGTGTGACTAAACAGTCAACTTCACGTTGTTTCTCTTAGTAGGATGAAAATAATCTGTTATTTAAACGGTGATGAAATTATATAAAGAAGTGATCAAAGAACGCTCCCTTTACAATCACTGGAGCTGTCAATCAAACAGTGCAAGTTTATCAGTGACTGAGTTCTGGACACGCGCCAGAACTCCCGTTTTATTCAACAAATCTCTTAGTTACATTGCATTTGCACTGTTAGTGATGATGAAAGCATTTGTTAGTGTACAGAAATTGAGTTGCAATGACGAGATCACTGCTTTCATGCGCTCAACAACATGTCTGTGATCAGCTGTTCATCACTGCAAACTTTCATGCCACAGTCTACATATAATGCCATAGATCTAAATGTAATGCAGCACTTTTCACAATTAGTTAACCTTGAGAGCTGTAATAGTAAAATGTGCTAAAAGAGAGAGTAATACTTGGCTATTTCAAATGGAAGGATGTTAGCCAATCACAGCAGTGGGCGTTTACACTGACGTCTCACAGCAGACACGCCCCTTAAAACAGAGCGTTCAAATAAGAGGGCTAAAATCAGGGTAGGAAAAATGCATTTTATTTCAAAATTATGACAATTTTTGATAAGTGCACCACATGAAACATTATAAAACAATAAAACAATGCAGTTCATGACCCCTTTAAAAGATCTAGGTTACTTAAATAGCATATTCACAGCACTATAGCATGGTGATTTTATCAGTCTATAAATGACCAGTATGATTTTGTCACATCATTTCCTTGAAGTCCTGATTGGCTGTTAATTCTCTTCTCCTTAAAAACAGTGGGATATTAAAGGAATAATCCATGTTCAATACTGTACATGTTAAGCTCAGTCAACATAATTTTTGGCATAATTTTCATTACCACAACAATTTTGATTTGTTCCTCCTTTTCTTTAAAAAAGGGCAAAAATCTGGGTTACAGTGAGGCACATACAAAATAAGTTAAAATGGAATGTTAAAATACCAAAAATGATAATTAAAACAACTCAAATAATACATGAGTTTTAAGAGGAATTAATGTAAGTGCTCTTATAAAGTCATAATCTTTACATTTCTGCCTTTTAAATCCTCCAAAAATCGGCCCCATTCACTTCCATTGTAACTTCCTCACTGTAACCTCCATTTTTGCTTTTTTTAAGCTAAACAAGGGATAGGCTGAAACAAAACTAATGCTGTTAATTGAGCTTAACTTAATACTGTGATGATACCATGCTGTACAGCTGTGAGGGGTTTGTGGATAGAATGATCAGTGGCAAAGACTGAGCCTGATGCTTCTGAGGTTATGGTTATGTAGACATGAATGCTTGTGCTTGTGCACACACCTCGTGACTTCAAGCGTGGTCCCATAACGCTGGGATTTACAGAATCCCCTCTGGTCCAGTTCTGCTGCTTTTTTTCCTTCAGAGATTTCATTCCATTTGCTGCTTGGTAAACCTCTTTTCACAGTCTTTTGTTTGTTTGTTTATCACCAGGAGATCCATTTAACACTTCAAAATCAAGAACATTCATCATAGAAGGTACATGGTACCCTCAGTGAGAGTTTTGACCTCCTGTCTCCAAAAGCATTTTATGGCTTTGATTTGTGATAGTTTGTCCTCTTTTCCTGGTGTGAGAATCCTGACTGTGTCCATAAAATGCTGACGATTTCCAGAAGTTCCTATAAAAACCTGGTATGCCGTAGAATGATTGATTTCTTTGACTCTCCTGTCCATCTTGCAAGTGAAATTTGGAGAAGGTCATTGCATCTTACTGACCCGTGATTGTTTTTCTTTTTTTTAATTCAAATCTTTTTGTTGGATGTTTACCATGCATTTTCATTCCATTTTAAAATCTTCTCCATTATTAATTTTTCTTAAAAATGCACTTACATAGGTGCTAAGCGGATCATTTTTTTTTTTTTTTTTTGGGCTTTGCTTGTTTTTTTCAGTCAGGTAAGACATAAATACAGTCAGACATAAATAACCAGCTTCTGCTTATATTATGCTCTAGCCTAATGTTAGGATTTTCCTAAAACCAATTAAAAATATATATTTTTTGCAAGATGATTGACTGCAGTGTCCTCAGCTTCCCTGCATGTGAATATTTTATTACTGCAAGTAGCTGCTCTCTTTTTTTGCATGTGTCTGTTATTGTTTTTTGTCTTCTTTTGATATTTTCTCTGTTTGTCTAATAATTGTTCATGGTGATATTATTCATAAATCTAGCTGCTCAGCAGAACCCAGTTTAAACTGGTAAATTGGAGATAATGCTACCATATCAATACATATTTAGTCTAGTTTGTTTGTACAGATTGGTAAATTAATTTACGAGAGGTTTGTGAATGCTCTTTTCCTGCCTGCAGTGTTTGCTTTTTACTTAATAAATAATAGTAACAAATAATTGGATGATTTATCATTAACATAAAATGACTGATTCGATTATGTTTGTGGGAATTTCCTGTGGTGTGACCTCATCATTCACTTTGAAATACATAAAATGTCACAATAAACAATGTGAATAGAAACACTTTACATATATTGGCATCTAATGTGGGCCTGTTTTCAAAAAATAACAGGTCATACTGTACATTTACACACTGCTTTGAAAATTAAAATAATACATACTTTCTTAAAGAAACTGTATAGACTCAAAATGCATTTTTAAACAGGCAATTTTTGGGAATCCTTGAAAATGTTGCCAGTCAAGACATTATTTCAAGTTTGGAGGATGGAGACTATTACAGTATACCTGCTACTTTTACGTAAATGAATGTTTGTGTGGAATTACTTCAATGTTCAATGTAATGACCCACATTGTGACACATCTATAGTACTTGGCAGCTTGATTTCATACAGATTTTTGTATTCATCTTATCTGGTTCCTTTCTCATATAGGGTATGTTCATGCAGCAGTGTATAATAATATGCCATGTAGCAGATTGTAGGCTGGACTGTGGAAAATTGCTCCTCTGCTAAATGTCAATGAAATGCAGTCTTGTGGAGATGTCATGCAGTCCAGAGTTGTACTCTGATTTATTTTCCACCCACTAAGAAACTCTTTGAGTAGAGTTACTATAACATGCATAACCTTCAGGCCATTTTTAATGCCCTGTCACATTGTATAAAGAAAATATGATAAATGGCCTTTGTTGCTCTTAGCTTTTCTCAGAATCTACTTCTGCTCCACTTCCATTACTTAACCGTTATATTCGTCCTTGTTTTTTAATGGCTAGGTGTATTGCAGTCATCTTACTCTATCTCATCCTGACCGCATCTGATTTTGTTCCTCGGTCCCTCAAGGTCTGAGTGTTGTTCGGACTCTGATTGTTAATATTTTGATTGACAGAGACTGTTCGAGCAATGACCCATGTGATTAACCAGGGAATGGCCATGTATTGGGGTACTTCCCGCTGGAGCTCAATGGAGATTATGGTGGGTTTGAAAAGTGAATTGTTTCTTGCATTAAAAATAAAGCATTTTCCATTTTCCACTTTCCAAGTATTAATGTTGTTTCAGCATCTCATTTGCTGTCATTAAAGTGTATTTTAGATTTAACATTATGTTGGCGAGCATTCATGCGTTAATTGAAAAGTTAATATCATTCGACCACAACGTACTTACCTAAACTTAACTTCTGCTCCTATAATGGAATAAGATAGTCATTGTTTTTATGTTTTTTTTTATATATATATAAATTTTGCTCTCTTATATTCGGCTAATGCACTTTGAAACAATTTTCACTCATAAATTGCTAGTGAATTTCACAAATAAAAGAAATGGCAAGTATCACGTTGAATTAAACTTAATAAATATACAGTGATATTATTGAATAATTGACACTATTGTATTCTATAGAGCTGCTTTACAGCTGAAATTAAGTAATTGATGAATTTAGCAACATTAACAGTTATTTTCCTATTTATTTCTGTGAATCTGGTCTTTGAAATAATTCCGTATTGTATAAAATGCTTTCTAAACGGGTGCACATAAGTGGTGCGCTGGTGCGCATGCGTGGTAAAAATAAACGATGCGCACCAGAAAACGTGGAGGGAAGCGCTTTTGAGTACCAACATTTTTGGGGACCGGTTCACAGCAACACGTTTACTTACTGGAATAAATATTTCTCCATCTCTGGTAAGATAGCAATCATGATGATAAGTGTGCTCTTTAATTATTAGGGGTGCAACGGATCGCAGTTAATCCGTGATACGTACGGATAAGGCCCAACGGTTCGGCACGCATGTGATTCGCGGATTAACTGCTAAGTTTAACCATCATAGAGTGAAAGTTTATCATTTGGACTTGTTTGTCTCGCCATTCAAACGATTTTAAAAGCGGAAGAAGAGGTGAAAATCGGGACTCGCGAGCTGTTATCTGGCCACTGCCACACCCGAAGCGCGCGCACGCAGAGAGAGAGAGAGAGAGGCGCGTTTCAGGTTTCAGACAGCGCTGGAACACCGAATTGATTCCTCTTTCGCGTTTACTTTCGCTTGAAGGGACACGTACACACAAAATTATGTCAAAATACCTTTCTCGGCAAGTATTCTCTCGGTTGTGACATTAGTGAACAGTTGAGAAAGAAACCGGATGTGTGTCAGTAAATTCAGTTCGTGCGTGCATTCCGTCTTAAAGTGACAGCAGCCTAATATTCTTGCTGTTGTCTGTGTCATTAATGCTAATAAAAAAAAAATAAAAAAAAACATCATTATCATCATCTACCATGTTCGAGAGAAAAGAAGATAGTGAGGAGAGGAAAGTGTGAGTACCAAGCAACATCTCCAGGCGCTTCCTTGAGAACCAGACCAAAAAAGTTATGTGCACCCCTGTTTATAAATGAATGTGCCATCAAGGAATCTGCACACATGTGTAAATGGATTTTTTTTTCTAGTATGAATCTGTGTGTATTATTGTATGTTTTCCAGGAGGCGTACTCAGTGGCAAGACAGTTTAACCTGATCCCGCCTGTCTGTGAGCAGGCAGAATATCACATGTTCCAGAGAGAGAAGGTGGAAGTACAGCTGCCTGAACTCTTCCATAAGATAGGTGTGTGTGTTTTCTCTAGATAAACATCATTTTAACACAGTTGCTGTGATGGTGGTGGGTTCATAGTATGTCATAATGGTGTTTGTGCAGGTGTGGGTGCCATGACGTGGTCTCCGCTGGCCTGTGGGATCATCTCAGGGAAGTATGACAGCGGTGTGCCTTCTCATTCCAGAGCCTCTCTCAAGGTATTCCTTGCTATGAGTTACAACCTCTCAGCACTCCTCTCAGTCTGTCCTGACTGTTGTCGGTGGTGGTCTTCATTGGTGACTGTGTGTTTAAATGTGAAGACCTTGCTTGAGTTTTTTTTAAAGTGTTTCTATCACTTTATGGGATTGTGAAGTGTTCCAATTCATCTGCCACACATGCATGTAGAATAGATGAATGTACAAACACTTCTGTGTTGTTATTTTTTCTTTGCTGTGATATGTCCTTCCTTATATATCTTTACACATAGCCATTGAGTGCTTTTGATTTCCAAAAAAAATGTGATTTTTTTTACTGTACATTGCATTGTATGGATAAAAATACCTACAGATGTGAGTAGACCATAACAAATTCAATAGTAGATTCACATTATGTACACTTCAACATTAGTAAATATACATAATTACCATGATAATAAAAGATTACCATGATTAGAAATAAGGGTAGCACTTTACTTTACAGTCCTGTTCCCCATGTACATTATATGTATTTATTACAGTAATTATAATAACTGGGTAATAACTAGGTAATAACTAATCTTAGGCAATAACTAGGTAATAACTAGTCTTAACAAAACAGTAAAATCCATATTTATATGTATATATTTCATTGAAAGGTATTCACAGTAACACTTTATTTTACAGCGCCGTAGTTACACGTTACTACATGTACTTACTATAGTAATAACAGTAAATTATGCATAATTACAAGTAACTAACCTAACCCTAACCCTAACTGTAACTCTATAGTAAGTACATGTAGTTAATTAATAGTACTCATTTGAGTTATTACAGTGTAACTACGGCACTGTAAAATAAAGTGTAACCGTATTCACAAATACAAAAGTAACATGCATATTTTTGACACGGTTCAGAACCTATTTGTGCATTAAATTAAATATTTTATAGTTTTGTATTTGTGGATAATTTTGAAACGTCAAGAACTCTTGATGAAAACCATAGAGCTTGAAGCTTGGAGCTTTTTAGAGTCCGTGGTCACTATTTTATGGAAAAATCTACACTACCATTCAAAGGTTTGGAGTCAGTAAGATTTTTTTATACAGGAAGAATGTATTAAATTGATCTAAAGTACAGTAAAGGCATTTATAATGGTACAAAAATATTTCAAAATGATGTTCTTTTCAACTTTCTATTCTTTTCTGATTTCTGAAGGATCATGTGACACTGAAGACCAGAGTAATGATGCTGAAAATTCAGCATGGCCATGACAGGAATAAATTACTTTTTAAAATATATTCAAATAAAAAGTTATTTTAAATTGTAAAAATATTTCACAATATTACAGTTTTTACTGTACTTTTGACAAAATAAATGCAGCATTGGTGTAAGCATAAGAGACTTCTTTCAAAATTTACTGACCCCAAACTTTTGAACTTTTGATCAACTTTTTCATGTGCTTTCGACAGGCAGCAAGTAGCATAAATTATGTTATTATACAGTGTTTAAAAATAATTAATTTATGTTTACAACACCTTAGCCTTGTCCTTTTTATTGTGCAAGTATGATCAGTTGAGCAAGAGTTCGAGAAGTATAATGTTCACCAGCTGGTGAGAGTCACATACCGTGCCATCAGCACTCCCTCATAAAACATGTTCCTGTGGCTATGTATGCAGATATTATCCATTCCATCATTACTTCACAAACAAAATGAATATCCACTGGCTATTCCTGTGGCTCTGTGGCGTCTGGCTCTCTGAGCAGGTGTGCTGTCTGTTTGAAACAGGGCTACCAGTGGTTGAAGGACAAGATCCTGAGTGAGGAAGGCCGCCGTCAGCAGGCGAAGCTGAAAGAGTTGCAGGCCATTGCGGAGCGGCTGGGCTGCACGCTGCCCCAGCTGGCCATCGGTAATACTGCCCGGGCCTTGCTGCTCTCTCTCTTTCTGTCTGTCTGTCTGTCTGCCTGCCTGGAGCTCAGGACAGGCTGTCTGTCCCCATCTGCTGCTTCTGTCCTGTGTCTTGTTGTCTTGGGTAATATGTTGGACAGTCTTGTCTGTTAAATGTGCATCAGGACAATTAGGATTCCTGTTCCTGAACAGTACTATTAACCAATCAGAGGCTTTCTTGCTGTGTAATTGGTCTGTTCTTGGCCAGAATAAGCTTAGCTTAATGCTAAACCATCCCAAAAGCACAGAGGTCAGTGCTTGTTTGATAGGAACAACTGATGTCCTAGTTGTGTAAAGCACATTAAGCATATAAAACAATCAGCTAATGACTACTATTGTTAATTAAAGCAGAAACAGCATAGATACATTCTAATTTTAGATTAGGTTTTGCCTGTTTTGTGGCTTGTATTCCACACTAATCGTTTATACTGTACATAATCTTATTTAATAGAGCAGTAAAGGTCAGAGGAACAGCAGGGGTTTAGTAGGTTAGTTCTAACTGATAACTAGACCAGAAACGCATTGTTTGGCACTTGATGTGATTTGTCTTGTATTCACTGTGTGTCTGTTCTTATGGTGTCATATGCGATGTGGCTTTCTGCTATCTGTGAATGTTTTGTTAAAACTTTAGAGTTAATATTAAGCTTATTTTACTTTATAATGTTACTTATGTCTGAGTGAAACAGAACATTCAACGATAAAAATGTTGGGAAGAAGTACAGTAAGACAAGGAACATGCATTAAAGGGTTAGTTCACCCAAAAATGAAAATTCTGTCATTAATTACTCACCCTCATGTCGTTCCAAACCCGCAAGACCTTCGTTCATCTTTGGAACACAAGTTAAGATATTTTTTGATGAAATCCTAGAGGTTTCTGATCCCCAAGAGAAAGCAGAGTAATTACCACATTCAAGGTCCAGAAAAGTAGTAAAGACATCGTTTAAATAGTCCATGTGACTACAGTGGTTCAGCCTCAATGTTATGAAGCGACGAGAATACATTTGTGTGCAAAAACAGAACAAAAATAATGATTTTATTCAACAATTTCTTCTCTTCCCTGTCAGTCTCCTACGCTGTTTACGTTGTAGACAGTGCCGCGCTTCTGGGTTCTACATCAGAACGCCGACTCAGACGACGCAGGAGCTGGCCAATAATGAGTCGGCGTTCTGACGTAGAACCCGGAAGCGCTGCACTGTGTTTACAATGTAAACAGCATGGTACTTGCGTTGCTTTCTATGGGGGATCAGAAACCTCTCGGATTTCATCAAAAATGTCTTAATTTGTGTTCCGAAGATGAACGAAGGTCTTACGGGTTTGGAACGACATAAGGGGGAGTAATTAATGACAGAAATTTCATTTTTGGGTGAACTAACCTTTTAAATTTGTCCAAGCTTAAAACAAGTGAACTTAATAGTTAGTTAGAGCCTAAAATAAGCTTCCCTTCTGTGTGTCGCTTGTTTAAAATAGAACAAAAGTCAAGTTTGTTTTTATAGCTTAAAACGCATCTGCTTCAGCGGTAACCGGTTAGTTCAAGCTTAATGCCCACATGTTAGCACTGTCAAGTACACCTACTTCTGGCTTTCTTCTGTTCAGTGTTCTGACATTATTGGTTATATAAAAAGCACACAGGCCTGAATTGCTTTCAACTTTCCTTAGAGAATCTAGTATCTAAATTTAGCTCTGTTACCTGAGGCCAGATTTCTGGTTGAGCTTTCAAATGGCTTTTTACATTTACCGATTTACAGTTGTAGGCTCTTGCTGTTGACTGTTTTGAGTGTCTGTGCTTTGGTCTGTCTCTAGCGTGGTGTCTGAGGAACGAGGGGGTGAGCTGTGTGCTGCTGGGGGCCTCCAGCACTGATCAGCTGATGGAGAACATAGGAGCCATTCAGGTGAGACACTGACAGCAGGATACATACGTGAACAGAGCTTTTCATTTTGGTAACAGAAATACCATAGATGAAAGATGGCACAAGAACAATGTGATGTAACGAGCTGTGAAAATGTTACATAATTTTGAATTTTTTTTTTTTTTTTTAATTTAATGATGAGATTTCACTCTTCACACTAGGCATTCTGAAATATTATGCTATATAAATAAAAGATAAATGCAAATATCTAATTATCAAATTACAATTCTAAAAAAGTCATTCTCATTACAGGGCATTTCAGGAGTTATTTTATTTGAGCTAATATTTAAGCCAATTAATATGTAAGAGTATAAATATACCTTAAAGTCAAAAACTGCGGAACACTTTCACCCAGGGACTAAAATTAACACCCGTGTTGGTGAGTATATGAAACGGTGTCAATCGCCAGTTGGCCGGAAACATTTTAACAATGCAAAATTGTGAGAATATGAACATCAACAAACGTAAATGACGCTCGAGACAGTTGACAGTTGCATCGTCACGAAAGTTTAAGCCTTGCCAATTTAAATATTCAAGTTCAAGAAGACGTGAAAGGGAACTTAATTCGTTACCCGCGCTCTGTGCCGAATGTTTTCTGTTTACAAACATCCAAAGTGTGTGCTCAGAAATCCGCTTCTCAGACAGTGCACGAATACTGAATTGAGCTCTCTTTCAAGTCTTCTTCAGTTATGTCTTAACTGAACGTAAACAGTTGAGAAATAAAACACGTGTTTAACAGTATATTGGATCCGTGCATTAGCTCTTAAAGTGACAGCAGTCTAAATAGTCCTGCTGCTGTCTGTATTTTTAGTGTTAATCAAACAAGAAAAGACAAAGGACAATCAATCATTGCTCTTGACTGAATAACTTTTGTAACTTTATTAAGGATTAATCTGTTTAATGGCTGGTAAAAAAAATTACGGCAGGTAAAAAATCACCGGCCATTGGCAGGAGTGGCAAAAAGTTCGTTTTTAGGCCCTGCTTCCACTATTATTAGCAACGAAAAACCCATCTTTTTTGACAACATTCCCCAATAGTCATACTATATGGTAGGGCTGCTCGATTTGGGGTAAAAGAAAAAATTGAATTGCGATTTTTCTGATTATTTTTCTGATTATTATGACTACTAAAAATATTAAAATTTTACTATTGTAATATTTTACTGTAAAATAAAAATCGAGTATTTAAGTAAAATAATCAAATATTAATAAAAATATTAATTTTATTTTACAGTAAAAGTCTTAATTTCTTTAAACGTTAAACCATGAAGCTTTTATTTTGGAGGAAAACTGCTTCTCTTTTGTTGACAACAGTATATAAGTGCTTTTCATTACAAGTATGGGAAAATGTTTGGTACATGTTGTGTTCCCAAATGCATGTTATAATTGGCCCAAACTCAGAGCAGATGCAGATTTAGAGTTTGTGTGGAGCAGCATTTACTTTGAACCGAGCCACTGAAAACACCGGATTGTGAGCTGCTCGCGCGTAAATGAAAACAGTGCCGATTTATCATACAGCCCTACTATTATGGTGTAAGTTGTCACTGAACCTGTCATTAAATGGCCTATTACAGGCTTTGTAGCCAATATTTATGTTAAGAATTATCAAACAGTAAATATGTAACATACAAGCATATTGGGTCATTGTTTTGGCCAACAAGTTTTGTTATTAATACATTTGTAACATTGAAAAACACAAACTTCAATTCAACATTCTTTCAGGTTCTTCCAAAATTATCATCATCAATAATACATGAAGTGGACAGTATCTTAGGCAACAAGCCCTACAGTAAAAAAGACTACCGGTCCTAAAAGGAAGGTCAGTGACACTGTATCGACCTGCTTCTTTCTGAGCTTTGACTGAATTAAACATTGGCACATGGGACCAGCACCGTCACAGGTCCTGCAGGAGACGCCAACTCGCACACTACATGGAGTTTGCTGACATTAGCCTGAGAGGAGGCCAGGAATCGCACGGGCAGAAGGGAAGCATGCTCACGTACTCAATAAGCAGAACAACGCTCCAACCACTAAGAAACCACTGAGATCAAGCGCACCGGCTCGCTTCCTCCTCCCATTTGTCCCCTTACAGTAAACACTGAGAAGTGCAATATTAGGGGTTTGTACTTATTCTAGAAATGCATGAGATCCACTGGCCAGTGCTTTTTTCCTACATTTTGGAAAATTAATACATTTGCATAAGCTAAAAGGAAGTAATGAAACTGATGAAGCACTGGCGAATACATGACTAAACAATCTAAAAAAAGGTATTAAATTAGTTTTATATGGAAACATCACTGAATTCATAGCCAATATAGTGATTGTTTACAAGACCTCATTTATACTACAAGCTATAGCATTTCTGGCTGCTTTTTAGTTCTAAATACAGAAAGGGAAAGTCATTGTAGAGTTATATATAATACTGTAGGTAAACAAATTAGCTTTGGGTTGTGAGACTGTCAGAAATATTAATCTAAAACAGGCCTCAACAAATGTGCAATATCTGAAAGTGTTCGTAAACCCATTGTTCTTTTTACTTTCAGGAGCTTTTTCTAGAAAACAAATGTCCTATTATAGTTTAGACATTAGTTGAGTGGTGGTCTGTGCTCACAGCTTCGTGTGGCTGAAACCAAAGAAATGTCCGTTTCCTCCAAACCCCTACGTTTGATCACGTGACTTGTTTTAAAACGTTAATTGGTAGTCGTGTCATCTGTACTCAGTGTTTGTTACATTGCCTTAATGATGTGTATTTTGAGTCGTTGTCGATGAATGTGGAAATCTCTGTTCCTATTTATTTATATATTTATTTATTTCAATAGATGTTAAATTATCAGAACTATTTTGAGCGCACTGGATTTTTTTTTTCTGTCGGTCAGTATTCACACAAGACTGTCTAAACGAGTTTTTTAAGGCATTAAGGTGTTTTTGTTGTTTGTTGTCCTTTTGTATGTGTAGTATGCGTCTTAACTCCCGTTTGTTTTTGGCCAATGGCGCCCTCTATTGGGCTGGAATCACTCCACATTATATGTAAAATTTACATTACTTCTTCGGGGGAAAAAAGAAAAAAAAATCAGTAGCTTACAATAATATTTGCAAAACAGTGGATCTTCTCTTCCTAGTGTTTTTTTTTTTTTTTTTTTTCGCATGTGTTCTCCATGAAACATTATTTCAACATTTTTAATTACTCAGACATTTTCAAACCGATTAGGACAGTGTTAATTTGAGTCTGAGATTACTAAATTATGCCTTATTCAGTACTAATGCTAAATATTCAGTGTTGCAACCATTTATTTAGCATGTTTCATCTTTACAAATAGAATTATCTAGTGTATGCATTATGGCATTTTAAAACCATCAGTGGTGAATGGTGAGAATAAGCTGGTGAGAGTGACAGAGGCGTTATAGAATAACTTATGTTATTGTAATTATTCACTTTTAATAATATAAATGCCAAAATGAATTCATATCATATCAAGGCAGTTCAAATAATTCTGACACTCATTCCAATATGAATGGACTTTTTACTAAATTTATGTATTGTCATCTTCAAAGAGTCTCAATACAGTTGGCTGCATGTACATAGTAATGAATTTTAATAATGGCCTATATTTTAGTGTAGAACAATGCTTATGCTTGGCTGAGTATGAAAGTGTTGACCTGTAGTTGGAATGTAATGCAACTTATAAGGGTTTTGATTGTTGATTGAGCTACACTGAGCTGCAGGAGTGGAAATGCTGAGTGGAACATACTGTTAAACAAGAAAAAGCAGAGAGATTATTATTTCTATCTGTAAGGCTTTTTGAAGTAGCACTTAAACCAAAGAAGACAACAGGCTTTGATAGAAGTGGAAGCATTGCTTCAGTTGCCATTAGCTGAGAGTCATTGTAAATGTACTTGTATTTGTCATTTGTATGTTGAGTGAGGCTGCATCTATGAATTGTTAGTGGTATTTTTCCTGTTCACAGTATGTTTTGATATGTTTGCTCTCGCTCAGGAAGCCATAACTATGTTGTTTAGATGGTAAACATCGCACAACATGTACCAGTTTCGTCATGTGGAGGATAAATGTCATTGAATGAGACATTGTTGGTGTACACAATTACAACAGCCTAATATTTATTTTGTTTCGTTTTTTCCTGCAATGATAGAGGTTGTTGTAGAAAGAGCCCAAGCTGAATATTTTGCTATAAAATTATTTGAAAAAATATTGTCAATAGGAGTAACTGTATGTACAGGAAATCTAAAATGTTTTGAATAGACAGGGTTTGTTTGTTTTTTTTTGTATAACCTATTATTCTGATAATTATTAACTGTAATATGACCTTTACTGTTAAAGAAATGCATTAAGTTATGATGATCTCTGTAGATACATAATTGAATGGTTTGATAACATGTATATAATCTGATTCTATATATACTGTACTGGTTTTAATGACCATTATCACATTTGCCTTCATTTATTTTTTCATTGGCAATTATTGCTTGATATTGTGCTTGAAGAAAAATATGTACAGCTTCAAACAACTGAAAATAAATAACTCTAAAATTCTTTAATTTAGTCTTTGCATTTTATGTGTATAAAAGGCACAATTATTTGGTTAAATATGTCCAAAATATGTCTAAATGTGTGCTGTGTAAATTTCCCCCCTTGTTTTTTAATGCACTGTAAACCCAAATAAATTGGCAAAGCTAAAAAATTTGAGGCAATTAGCTGCCTCAAAATTTTTAAGTTAAAAAATTTAAAGTTTTAAGTAAACAGTACTTGCCGATTTTTATTTTGCACTCATACACTTTAATTATTCTTAACTTAAAATGTTTGAGTACACTAATTCGTACATTTAACTTAAAATGATCATGTAACCTCAGTGTAAACATTTTATTAATGTAAACATGCATATAAATATGCATGAAAATTAACTCTAAAATACATTTTATTATTAAGCAAAATGTCCTGAACAGTACTCTAACTGCAAATTTAAAATATATAATTTTAAACATTATTAAAAACTACTCAGAACACTAAAAATAGCATTTGTTACATGTCCCCGCTATCTAAACCTAAATATATATATATATATATATATATATATATATATATATATATTTTTTTTTTTTTTTTTTTGTATTGTTGTATGACTCCATATACCATCTGTGCTAAACAAAAAGAAATTTCATGGGAAATCCATAATATATTATATAAAATACACATTTTAGTTGTGTCCCCAGGTTTTCACTCAGTCCTGTTACCCTCACACATTGCCCCCTTTAAAAAACTTGGAACATGCCACAAGACACATTTTCAACAGGAAGTTGCATCATCTGGATCTTATGCAGGCCATGAGAAGACCAAAAGTAAGTCCTCTCATTTTAATTTCTGTATATTTGATGAAATTGTAACTATGACTGAGAAGGTAAATCTCAACGTACTGTCCTGTTACCTAAATTATCCCTTAGATTTTATTTGTTTATTTTAAAAATATTCACTTTAGGTAAGTAACTAGAATTTCCTTAGTGTCCTCATGCTATTTGCATGTACTCCATGTGGCAATTTGTCATGTATTTGATCATTTTTTGCTTAAAAACTCAATCCTGTTACTTTCAGTCCTGTTACTCATATGAAAAATAACAGAAGTGAGTAAAAGTAACAGGAATGAGTAGAGTCCTCTGTTGATTTAATAGTGTGAATATTAGTTGATGTAATACTATTCACCTGTATCATGAGTTTTACTTTACTTTTTGTCTTTGTCTTTCTTATCTTTTGTAGAAGATGAAGAGAACCCATACTATGCAGTTGCCAGAAACACCCACCCATGGCATGCTGCAAGGGAAGGAGTGAAAACCTTTCTTTTTCCCTCTTTTTGTCTTTCCTACCCTCTCTCCCCCTCTCTCCTTTCTCTTTCCACCTCCTCCGCTGTGATGTACTACTAGCACATAGCACATTCCTTCAACACAGAAATCTCACTCACACATGCACACACAGCCATGTACACTCTCTTTCTCGCACACATGCACACACATATGACACTCATTCCTGTCACCCAGTGATCATTCCTGTTACTATATTTATTTTTCTAAAAAAATAAAGTTAAACTTTTTGTTTTTATCAGTTTTGTGTGGTTCATTATTTATACAATTGTTAAATAAATCAAATTATTAAAAAAATGATATACTTGAGGCTTCTGTCTTCTTTTAAATAAAAAAATTGTTCTGTGTTTTTCATTAAAATACACCTTGCCTTAATATAAAGTGATTTTTTTTGTTGTTGTCACAAATATCAATTATTTGAACAAATAACCAACCATTTCTTTAAAATAAATACTTTTGTGAGGTGAATACAAAGGAATTAATTGACATGCTTTTAAACGGCACATGAGTTTTGGTAACAGGACTGAGAAATCATGCATCCATCTTCTGCTTTGAGACCTTGTAAAAAATTAAACAAAGTTGCCTGAGATTGACCAATACACATTTTGAATAGTTGAATATGTGTAGTATTAGATTCAGTGTTGAAAAAAGAAAGCTTATTTTTGAAGAGTTTCAACAAGCAAATGTCACCCGTTCGGTGGAATGGCCCAGCTAGCTACAGTATAACAAGGTAATTCAGAAAATGTTAACTTGCTAATTTGCTAACATGTTAACAATAGCATGGTATAGCACTTACTGAATGAGTACAGCAATTTAAAGCATTTAACATGCTTGCTCTCAAGCCAAGCCGCATGCACCTCTTGTCACCATGATGGTAACTCCAAAAACCAACATTAACAGAAACTAAATTAGCATAACAAACTTTAATCACTACTAAATCTCCCACTTAACATTAATCTTAAAAAAAAAACATTATATAACACTTAATTTTAGCATTTACTCTCCCTTTCGAGTGCCATGGGCAAAGCATGCTGGGAAATAGAAATCCCAGCCCAGTTTCAGTTAAAAGTTAATCTAAAATAAAAGAAATAAGTTCATACAACTCAAAACAATGAAACAGTTCAGTTTCCTTAAAATATATCAGTTCTGTGAACTTGACAGAAAAAGAAAGTACTAAATACTCATAAAAGTTAATTTGACTGAACTAATTTGTTTAAGTTTGTCCTACTCAAACCAATTAATTATTTTGAGCGTTAGGGTTTACATTGTGGGAAAACAAATGGCATTTTGTTCTGAAAAACAGCAAAAAGCATAAAGACCAGCTCCAGTTCAATGCATGTTTTTTCAAGTCAATGTGCAAATTGAAAAACAATGCCAACATTCTTGTGAATTTTTTTTTACCATTAAACACTTAAGAGTGCACCAATAACAACATTTTAAAAAAAAAGATGTTTAATCATGAATAAAAAAATGTGTAAGCTTCCAGAAAATCAACCATTACAAAACAAAGACAAAGCATCGACCATGTTAGCCATGGTTGCCGAAAACAGAAGAATTTAAGTGCTATCTTTGGCCCTGACTTAGCTGCAGAAATATTGAAATATACATTTCCTTTGAGTTCATATAGTCTGCATTAAGAATGCAATTCACACTTCACAAATGCACATGGTATAGTTAGATAGATAAGATACAATACAAAAATAAATCTAGCAAAAACCCTACAAGGATGAAACACAGGTTCAGTATAACAGGAAATCAGTTATGATAAGGTTTACAGTACAGTTTTCTTTAAAATAAAATTGTACAGAAACATTCACATAAAAAAAAAAACTTTTACATAATACAGTATGTACACAGGTAATAAATGACTCCAGTTTCATATTTTTATATGATTCAAAAAAGTTCAAAGTTTTGAATATAGACAATACATGTCAACACCCAAATATTATACACCGTAACATATTCACTCAATTTTGTGCAAAATTCTACCTAAATTCTTTAGTTATTACTTGTAAATGTTCAAAAATAATACCATCAACATGCATTTTACTCAAAGTATCTTACAACAATTGCAAACATTTTCACTCGAGACAAAATCTGGAGTTAAATGGATATCAAACCATTTAATGAGGGTAAATAAATGACAGAAGTTTGATTTTGGGGTGCACTATCCCTTTAAGGCCTTTGTTTAGGATCACAGTGGTGATGGGATTCAGTTTCAGGTGAACCGAAGGCCTTCATTTTGTGCTTTTCTTGATTACAGTTAAACTAACTAATGTCTTCTAAAAGCTCGATCTCCCTGAGCAGAACTGATGCTGAACAACTCTTCAAAAAATGGTTGAATTTGTCCTCATCCAGGAGGAGCTTCAATATGACAAGTCTTCTCCTTCATGTTGAACTTGAGGTCCACTTTTCCATGAGAAAGTTTATCATTTATTAACTAACTAATGGAAGTCTCTATTTCAACTGCCACGAGAGTTTGTCCTTGTCAGAGTCACTCGATTGTTTGGTGGACTTTTTGTGTTCAAAGATCTGTGCTACAAGGCGAAAATTCAAAGCAGGTCAGTTTACAGTCAGTGACACTGTCCGTGTCTGTTACTGAACTGGGTAAGAAACCGTGAGACTGCTATACTGACGAGTCCTTCCTTTTGTTTCTGCTAGTACTGTGACTCGATGTAAGCCCTGTTATTAACACAAATGATACAGGAAGTTATTCTCTGAGATCACTGTAAAATGTAAAGGTTATTATAAATGACCAGTAGTGAAATTACCCTCTTGACAGCTCGGTCCGACCCAACTGTTCAGACAGGTGCAGCGTCCATTGCGTGGATTGCACTGGCCTCCGTTGTGACATTCACATCTCTCTGAGCAGTCAGGCCCAAATCGATTTACTCCACAGTCTGATGTCAATTCAAAAATAAACATTTGACTGAACGACTGAAGAAAAAGTCAAATTCCAAGAAATTTGGTGGATGGGCTCACCTATATCACAGCGTGATCCCATTTTCCCAGGTGCACACAGACACCTGCCACTGACAGGGTCACATGGTGTGTCTCCGTCACAGTCACATTTGTGGACACAATTAGACCCAAATTTTCCTGGCTCACACTCTGAAACATACACATACAGTATGAAAAATGGTCATCCTTTACAATAAGGTTTCATTTGTTAACATTAGTTAACTACATTTCTGTCATGACAACTCTCAGAGTGTTTGGCACGGTAATGGGTATGACGATGTTGATATGTTTGGTCTTGGCAGAATAGATCTGCTACGCTGCTGCTTTTATTGCTGCTGCTGCTGCAAGTACGGGACTTGCTACTGCCAATACATACACAACACGCTGTGATCAAGTAAGACATGCTGCTGCTGTACAATATAGCGTACATGAACCCGTAGCAGATCTATACAGGTGGAGCTGGGGAAGGTGGAGGGTTTCTGAAAGCACGCTGCACTGCTAAGGTGATTGCTACCCATGTATTTGAAGGTTAAGCACGCAAGCTCATTGGCTACTGATACAGCAGGAACCAACCAAGCAGATTGAGTTAAAGGACCTATTAGCCTGCGCCATCTAGAGTTTCATGACAGAACTTTGTATTAGTCAACATGAACTAACAATACTTATACAGTATTTATTAATGTTAGTTATGTTAATATCAACATATACTAATACATTTTTTAAGATAAATCTGTTAACATCAGTTAATGGTCCTGGTAAACATTATGGGGACAAAATGTCTTCACAAAGATTGCAATATCTGAAATATTTGTCCTTGTGGGGACATTTTTTGGTCCCCATGTGGAAAACAGCTTATAAATTGTACTAAATTATGATTTTTTGAAAATGTTAAAAATGCAATAAAGTTATATTTATGGAAAGTCCCCATAAAACACGGAAACCCAATATATTTGTGTGGGCATGTACACACACATGCTACAATTTTCAGTATTCAAATAAATGTTGTTGTTTTGAACTTTCTCTTCCTCAAAGAATGCTGAAAAAATACCATCTCACAGTTTCCACAAAAATATAAATATATGCAGTAATTCAGCATATTAGAATGATTTCTGAAGGATCATGTGACACTAAAGACTGCTGAAAATTCAGCTTTGCCATCACAGGAATAAATACAATTTTAAAATATATTTAAATAGAAAATGGTTATTTTAATAACTAATAATAATTCCTTACATATAGCGCTTTACATATGGAATCAACCACTTTACATATCTCCTCAACCACAACCACCAATGTGCAGCATCCACCTGGATGATGCAACGGCAGCCATATTGCACCAGAACGCCCACTACACACCAGCTTATATTTTAAGATGTAATAATATTTCACAATAGTCATGTTTTTACTGTATTTTGTAAAAAGAGACTTAAAAAATGTGGCTATATGGGAAAAAAAATGACAAAAAAAAAAAAAAAACTGAATATATGTATAATTTATCAGCTATAAACATTATACAAGAGCTCCTCTGCACCTCTATCACAGCGTAGTCCTTGGTAACCAGGAGGACAGACGCAGCGGCCCGTTCCAGGGTCACAAGGTGCATTGGCCCGGCAGTCACACAGAAGCTGACAGCGATGACCATGGAAACCAACAGGGCATGCTTTTGATAAAAAAAATAAAATTTAATATCATTACAAAACTGACTAAAATAGTCAGGATACAAAATTCTATGAAAAAGACCCTGTGTTTTCTCACCATGTTCACAGAGATGCCCATAGTACCCAGGAGGGACAGTGACACTCGCCCGTCACTCTGTCACAAGTGCCGTTATTTTTACAGTCACACATTTCCCTGCAGTCAGCACCATATCTCCCTCTGGGACACTCTGATCAACACAACAACACATTTAAACAATTAAATCATTTAATATCCATTTTACATACTATACACTATAATGTTGTGATGCCTAAATTCACTTATAAAATTAATTTTTATTTTATTTTCTATAATATATATATATACACACACACACACACACAGTATATTTTACATTTTGAAAATAATTATCAGCTTATCAGTATTGGCTTGAATTTTTATATTGGTACATCCTTATTCGCAGTTGTGAATTTCCATGTTCATGTTTGGGTAAACTGTGCTGACCTTTATCACAGCTGTCTCCTGTCCAGCCCAGCCCACAGGTGCAGTTTCCTGTGACAGCATCACACACTCCTCCATTACTGCAGTTACAGCGCTGAGCACAGTCTTCCCCAAACCAGCCCTTAGCACAGCCTGAGACACAATTACATCAGCTTATTTCACACAAACTCAATCCCTCCACCCTCAGTTTTAGCAGAAATGCTGTCAGACCTTTCCCACAGTCTTCCCCTCGCTGGCCAGCTTTGCACACACATCTGCCTGTGACCGGATCGCTCCGGGCCCCTTCACCACACAAAGCTACTCGTGCACAGTCTTGCCCGTAGCGGCCTGATGGACAAGCTTTAGAGAGAGAACAGACTGTTAGTGATTATACTCACCTTTCTTAAATCTTGAAATGAGCAATGAGTGAAAATTGTAAAAGTGTGACTAACTGATATTGCAGTTTGGTCCAATGTATCCTGCTGGACAGGTGCAGGTGCCAGTGCTGGTTTTACACACCCCGTTATTCAGACACTGGCACTTCTTCTCGCAGTTGGGACCATAATGGCCCACCTCACACTCTAAAGTGAAAGTCAAAATGAAAGTGACATGTGAAGGCCAAGTATGGTAACCCATACACGTAAGCAGTGGGCAGCCATTTTTGCTGTGGTGCCTGGGGAGTGATTGGGGGTTAGGTGCCTTGCTCAATCAACCAGATTTATCATGGAATATATATATCTGCTATATATATATATATATATATATATAACTCCATCTCCATCTAGTTCCCATTGACATGCATTATACGACTGACAGACTGCAACGGTTGGAGTTAAAAATCATCATTTGTGTTCTACTGAAGAAACAAAGTCACCTACATCTTGGATGACCTGGGGGTAGGCAGATAAACATCAAATTTTCATTTTTGGGTGAACTATCCCTTTAATGACAGACAAATATTTAATTAGGCTACTGTCCCTTTAAGACCGAATTCATAGATGTAATGACACATCCGATTTTCATCCACCTGTTTACGTCCACTTAAGCCATACGTTATAACCGAGTGTATTTACATGAAATACTCCACACGATGGACATTTTGTAAAACTATGTGTGCAGTTGACCATTCAGACGCAAGGGGAACTGATCGCGCGCTGAGAGAACTGGGATCACGCGCAAGGAAAGAGAGAGCGCGGGCGCGAGAGAGCGCTTCTGGCGTGTGTCATTCAGCGCGATTCCGCCAATCCAGCTTTCACTAACGGCAAGCTAATCAATAACAAATTGTGATTGGATGGTAATTTTGTTCTATGGCGAATTGATTGGGCTGTTCTCGCGTGACAGAACACTTCTACTAGGCCTACTCATTCTATGACTACCCAGTCATAAAGAAATTTTAGGAAAGATGAAATACGGGACAAAACATGATTTTTTCTTAATAAGTCGGGACACTAAAAATGGAGCTGAAATACGGGACTGTCCCGGGAAAAACGGGACGTCCGTTCACCCTAACGTTGTCTCCATGGTAAACAAGTACACTAACTTAATACACTTAGTAAAAGTTTATTAAGTGTCAGTTGTAATGGCAATGCTGCCACAACTGAAGGACAATTGCACATTGTGTAAACGTTTTCACACAGTAGCTACACATTGATGATTTTATGATTGCTGCAGTATTTGTTTAGATTTAGATTATTTTATAAATGTAATTAATATTTTTTTGTTTGATATATTTCAGGATGAAAACCTGGGACAAATCTATATATTTAAGGCATTTGAAAAGTAGCAAAAAGAAATGTTTGCATGTTTTTTAACATGCAAAACTGATTTTAATAAAAATCAACACCTGTGATATAATAATGCCTGTATAGAAATATATAAAAGCATATTAGGCCGGTCTGGTGTATTCATAAATTAATTACTTTTTTCCACGCAGACATATGAATTCTTTCTGTTCATCTCAAACCTTTTAAAGGCCAATTCACACAGCACCGACAGAAGGCAACAGACACTTCGTCGGGTTTTGTCAGATCAGCGCATTACCCCTGTCGGAGCTTGTTTTCACTGACTAAACGTGCTGAATCCGAATTAGAATGTGTGACAAGTGCTGTAATCTGACTGTCGGTGTTGCTCTACGTCTGTCGGTGCAGTGTGAATCGGCCATAAGATGAAAGAAGGTGACATCATGAAGGGCAAACCTGTATCACACTTGTTGCCATGGTATCCTGGAGCACAGTAGCACACACCAGTGATGGGATGACAGAGCTGATTAACCTCAGAGCACTGACACACCTGATTACAGTTCAGTCCAAACGTACCTGACTGACACACTGCAGAGAGAGCAGAGCAACAAAAAACCTTTGAGATCCAGAACAGCAAGGTCAGTGTTTCACTTCACTATAAGTGTAATGAGATCTAGAGATAATCACTCACTTCGCTCACAGCCGTTACCAGTAAAACCAGGTGGGCAGCCACACTCCCCAGTCACATGGTTACAGGAAGTGCCCCGAGGACAGTGGCATCGCTGAGCACACCGCTTCCCATATGAACCGGGTAAACAAACTGAAAGAGCACAAATGAGTTATGATGGGTCTGCCAGCAGGGGACAATCTGACAGAAAAAAACATAGACATTGGGGAAAATTACTTTTCTCGCAGTGTGACCCTCTCCAGCCTGCCGGACACATGCAGCTGCCAGTGATGTGATGACATGGGGCGTTATGATCACACCTGCAATGCTCCTTACAGCCTGGACCATATAACCCTTGAGTACATGCTGATCAAAACACACAGAATGGGAATAAATGTATATCTTGTAAATGTACATATGTCATCTTCCCTATGGTCATTTTTTTTCAGCCAAAATTATGATAAGATCACAGTGAGGCACTATGATGTTTTTTACCCATCTCACAGCGTGTGCCCATCCAGCCTGCTGGACAGGAGCACCTGCCACTCTCTCGGTCACACACACCACCGTTTTCACACTTGCATTTGTGTTGACAGTCGATACCAAAGTGTCCCAGAGCACATTCTGAAAACACAAAACACATAAATGGTATGTTTGAAGAAATAAAACATTGTCATCTTAACATTTGCCAAAATAAATTCTGTCAAAAGGTTTAATGCACACTGTTATTTGAATTACTTTAAAGGAACACTCCACTTTTTTTGAAAATAGGCTCATTTTCCAACTCCCCTAGAGTTAAACAGTTGAGTTTTACCGTTTTCGAATCCATTCAGCCGATCTCCGGGTCTGGTGGTACCACTTTTAGCATAGCTTAGCATAGTTCATTGAATCTGATTAGACCGTTAGCATCTCGTTAAAAAATGACCAAAGAGTTTCGATATTTTTCCTATTTAAAACTTGACTCTTCTGTAGTTACATCGTGTACTAAGACCGACGGAAAATGAAAAATTGCTATTTTCTAGGCCAATATGACTAGGAACTATACTCTCATTCCAGCGTAATGATCAAGGAAATTTGCTGCCGTACCATGGCTGCAGCAGGCGCAATGATATTACGCAGCGCCTCTCACAAATGTCTCCATGGTTGCAAGGCACGCTCCCTGTGCAAACAGGAGGTCACAGGTGCTGCGTAATATCATTGCCCCTGCTGCACCCATGGTACGGCAGCAAATTTCCTTGATTATTACGCCAGAATGAGAGTATAGTTCCTAGCCATATCGGCCTAGAAAATTGCAACTTTTCATTTTCCGTCGGTCTTAGTACACGATGTAACTACAGAAGAGTCAAGTTTTAAATAGGAAAAATATTGAAACTCTTTGGTCATTTTTTAAGGAGATGCTAACGGTCTAATCAGATTCAATGAACTATGCTAAGCTATGCTAAAAGTGGTACGGCCAGACCTGGAGATCAGCTGTATGGATTCGAAAACGGTAAAACTCAACTGTTTAACTCTAGGGGAGTTGGAAAATGAGCCTATTTTCAAAAAAAGTGGAGTGTTCCTTTAAATGCTGCAGTAAAATGTTTGGTCTGTCTCTTACCCAGTTCACAGGCCACTCCAGTCCATCCATTAAGACATGTGCAGTGCCCACTGATTCGGTCACATGACCCTCCATTCTGGCACAAGCAGTGCTGGTGACAGCCCACACCATAGAAACCAGCTGTGCACTCTGGCAAAAATAAATAAATAAATTCTTACCTACGATTTATATAATAAAGACAAAGATCTCCTATTTCATGTGAACATTCAGTTGAGCATGATTCTGGCATGATAGCCATCAAATGATTATATTTCATTTAATTATTACATAATGGAATGCTTTCCAAATTAATTGGATATATGAATATATTTCAATAGATTTAATAATAATAATAATAAACATGCAGGTTTTCTTATTTTATTTTTCTAGGGCTATCAATTTAAAAGATTAATTCACTTTCAAATTAAAATTAGCATAAGCTTTACTCACCCTCAAGCCATCCTAGGTGTATATGACTTTCTTCTTTCTGATGAACATAATCAAAGAAATATTAATAAATACCCTGACGCATCTGAGCTTTATAATGGCAGTGATAGGGATCAATGAGTATGAGCTGAAGAAAAAGCTTCCATCCACATCCATCCATCATAAACGTGTACTCCACACGGCTCCAGAGGGTTAATAAAGGCCTTCTGAAGTCAAGCGATGTGTTTGTGTAAAAAATATCCATATTTAAACAAGTTATGAAGTCAAATATCAAGCTTCCGCCAGACCGCCTTCCGTTTTCAATGTACGAAGAAAGTGTAAAACTCTTGCAGTTCACAAAGCTTACGCTACGTCCTACGCCTTCCCTGTTCAACTTACGGAAAAAGTGTAACTGACGCGATGCCAGTTTACACTTTCTTCATAACTTGAATACGGAAGGCGGTCTGGCGGAAGCTCGATATTTGACTTCATAACTTGTTTAAATCGTTCCGCTTCAGAAGGCCTTTATTATCCCGGAGCCGTGTGGAGCACATATTTATGATTGATGGATGTGGATGTAAGCTTTTCCTTCAGCTCATACTCATTGACCCCGTTCACTGCCATTATAAAGCTTGGATGCGTCAGGATATTTATTAATATTTCTTTGATTATGTTCATCAGAAAGAAGAAAGTCATATACACCTAGGATGGTTTGAGGGTGAGTAAAGCTTGGGCTAATTTTCATTTGAAAGTTAACTAATCCTTTAATGTTACTTATAATTAGTACAAATCAGTACAAAAAAATAATTATACAAAAATAGAGATTTATTTGTATAATAGTTATTTTTTATAAACAGATAGGTGGAGCAGAATGGAATGAAACAGATTCCAAAAAATTAAATCAAAATTTAGTTATAAATTTAATACAGTATCTTAAATGTGTTCATTGTATAAGACATTGGGGAAAAAGGAAAAAAAAAAACTAAATATTATTATTGTTCTTCTTATTAATATTATATAAGATTTTGAACATTGAAAATATTATTTTCATAAATGAATCACATATATTTGGATATTTATCAAAATAATATTTTAGATAAACATATATTTTCTTTCTCTTTGTATTTTATATCAATATGGTACAAGATTATCCTATTAAATGTGATAAACGAGTTAGGTCAAAAGTAATCTAAAAGTAGTCAAATTATATTACCTTAAATGTGTAATGTAATGGATTACGTTACTAGTAGAATGTTTTTTTGTATAATTATAAGTAAGCAATAAGGTACTCGAGGCTGTGCTGTATCGTGAATAAGTTGCAACCCCTTCAGCCATGACTTCTTCACGATACAGCACTAGCCTCGAGTACCTTATTGCTTTTATAAAACGATTACCACACAATACAAATATTAAAGCCAAAAATATGTATCAATGCAACTTTCATGAAGTAAACTGTCACTAAAAGCCTTCCTTCCGCCGGAAAAAATAGTCCCTGACCGTAACCAGCAACAGAAGTTACATTATTACGCCATTAGATGGCGGCAAAGACTGTCTTTATGAGTGTGTCAGTCAGTAGCGAAGACTTTTACAATGAAAAGACTGAATTGCTGTGAACACGGAACAAGACGCAGCTGACAAATGCTTTGACTAGCGCTGTCAGTCACGGGAAAACCCCTTAACTGTTAAAAGGACAGGATAATACATCAGACATTTAAACAGATTTTTTATTAGGAACATAGGACTGACCTGAAGGAAAATGCTAAATCTGAATGCAGGTAATAAACTCGCTCAATCAATCTCTTTCTCACAATACTCTTCTACATAATACAGTACGTTTCAATGAACAATATCAATGAGAACAAACAGTTTACGTTGCTAAGAGTGGTTGCTAAGGGTGTTGTGTAGTGACCAATCAGAATCAAGGACAGGAACTAACCGTTTTATAATTATTTGTATAAACACCTCTCAGGACAGTTACATTAAATACATCACCTTGTTCACAGCTGCTCCCTGTCCATCCTGCTCCACATTCACATCGCCCATCAGCAGGGTCACAGGTGGCATTATTGTGGCAGTTACAGGTTTGATTGCAGCCAGGGCCATAGCTGCCATCTTCACATGCTACAGCAAGACAAATATAATCAATAAAACTATGTTTTGCTTTTTTAAAACTACAAAAGGTATTACAATACATGCTGAAATACACTGCCACCAGGATTCTACATCAAAGGCAGAGCTTAAGCCTGCAGTCACACATCAGGATGAGGCCATGCCGGTGCAAACTGTGCTGATCCACTGACACACAAACTCAGAGCATCTGTTTTACTGCTCTACTTTTACCTTACACGAAACAGAGAGGGAACGCTTTGAACATGCTTCTTGTTACCATTCAGTGTCATGGGATGTTAAATGCAGTAAAATGACTCACTGGTGTTGCAAAGGGGCCCGACCCAGCCAGATGGGCACTGGCAGTCTCCAGTCATGGGGCGACAACGGCCACCATTCAAGCACTGGCACTTCCGCTGACACTCAAAACCATGAAAGCCCTCAGGACATGCTGTTAAAGATACATATATACACTCAAACAGACTAGTTTTAAAGATACGCAGCACATAACCAGCTATTTTTCCTACGTTTTTCACAGTACGTTCCAGTCCAGCCTGGTAAACAAGTACAGGCACCGCTCACATGCTCGCACGCTGCTTCATTCTCACACTGGCATCTGTGACGGCAGCCCTGGCCGAAGAAACCCTGGGAACACTCTAGAACAGGCAACAAAAACATCAGAAAATGCTAGATTTGTGTTCCCTGAAGGACATACCAATGGTTGCTCATACTTTGATCACAGTGTGGTCCCGTGAAGCCTACATCACAATGGCACTGCCCAGTCACAGGGTCACAGCTGCCCACGCTGCTCCTGCAGTCACACTGGTTGGCACAGTTCAGCCCCCAGCGTCCCGGCTCACAAGCTGCCACAGAATATACATGCCCCATTACATCAAATAATTAATTCCCACTCTGCCATTAAGAGATGATCACATTATGAGTTTGAGTAAAGTAAAGGGACCAGATTTATTAAAGCAGTCAACTCGTTTACTTTAAGTTTTCCTGCCAGTCGTTTTTGCAACAAACTACATGTAGTGGATCCACTGAGGGCAAGGATCATTTATGCGAAGAAACCTGATGCAGGTGATTGTAATGGCTTAGCTGGAGTGTATAGTGAGAAAGTAAATAGGGTAAAGTCGTAAGCTGGCTTTTCACTTCTTCCAATAAATGAACAAAGTTATTATGGACATTATGTGAGAAAATCTGGAGATGGAACACACATCATGGAGCTTCATTTTGCGTACGTTCAGGGTTTTTACATAACATACATACATAGATATACACAGCTATATACCTAGATATACATAACAGATGCTGACCAGCAATAGGTGAAGTACAAAAGTTTATTCCAAACACAGTAAAGCCTGAAACAAAGAGTTAGGTGTAGTGGCATCTGTGGCAATGCACAAAGGACTGGATTTTGTTATTTTATGGAGCATGAAGAGGCAAGACTGGGCAGTTGCCATAATGTGACTACTAAAGGTCAGTTGGTCCTGTAGGACAGCCCAGTCTTACTGGGAGGTGATGACAGAGGAGATACGAATCTTGTAAAAACTGAGCCTGAAGCGATTTGCAGATGGGCTAGATGTCAGTGAGGCTGTCTGACATCCATGGGACATGATCACTGAATGGCTGTCTCATATTTAGTACATATTTAGTCTCTTTCACTGTAAGTTCTAGACAAAAAACTAAATCTAATCTGTGCTTTTTAAGTGTGACCTTACCTTTTGCGCAGTTGGGCCCTGTCCAGCCATCTTTACAAACACAGAGACCCGTCACGTGGTGGCAATGCCCACTGTTTTCACAGGAACAGCGCAACTGGCAGCTGAGGCCAAAGTAGCCAACTGGGCAGACTGATTAAAAAAAAAATGCAAAAATTGCCAACCTGTGAATTATACCAACAGATATAACCTGTTTTTCGATCTGGCATTCAAAAAACAGTAATACAAATGTAACCACAAACTCATGACAGATGTCTGGTATTAAACAGAGGTTCGATGAGAAGATTAAAAATTAAAATTTTTACCATTCTGACAGAGATCTCCCATGTATCCCGGCAGACAAATGCAGGTGCCGTTTTGCCGATCACACACTCCACCATTTTCACAGGAAGGACACAACTTCGCACATCCCAGTCCCCAACGGCCTTCTTCACACTCTGAACATAAAGTTACAGAATTAGTTATAGTCCACCCAAAAAAAATCATTTACAGAATGTTGTTCCAAACCTGTATGTATTTATTTCTTCTACAGAATACAAAAGAAGTTATTCGAAGAACTCGGGGAACTAAACCACACTGGAGCCCACTGACTTTCATTGTGTGTGTATATATATATATATATATACACACATATCTAGATATATAAATATCTTCTTTTATGATCCACAGAAGAAAGTCATACTGTCAAATTACATGAGGGATGAATAAATGATGGCAGAATTTTCATTTTTGGGGGAACTATCCTTCTATCGAAGCCCATTTCCACCAAATAAGAAAAATCATGCTTTGATAAATCATAATTCTGACCTAAAAAGTGGAAATTCTGACATACAGTAAGTCAAAATTCATTATGACATGAAAAGCCGCATTTATGGCATAATTAACTTTTAGGTTATAATTACTGTTTATCTCATAATTTCAACTTTTTATGTCAATTTCAACTTTCTCATAATTTGATCTAGTATGACATAATTTCGGCTTTTTATTTCATAATTATGAATGTTTATCTCATTAGATTTACCAAAGCGTGATTTCTTTTTTTCTTATTTGGCTAAAATGGATTTCCATACTTCAAGTATGTTTTATTCGAAGTGTAAAATTACATAGCATGATGTCAATACTGTACATGAACTGATATAATCAAATAATCAAGATAAGGCATTCAAAAGCTGAACTTGAAGACAGTACATAACTTCATCTTATTCATACTTCAGGCATGTCAACATGGGAGTCCTGACAGCATCACAGCACACCTCACATTTAACCTCTCACACACAACACACACACACACACACTCAACTGGAAGCCAATGACTGTTTATTAACAGCTAATATTTGTCTCTGGCTTGTTAACTAGCTCTGTGGCATGGCTTCACTCCTCTCTTTCTGCAATGCATCCTTGTGCATTTGAGAGAGAACTCCTCTAATGGATTGACCCATGAGGAGGGATATATTATCGAGTTATGTCTGTGATCTTTGGCTCAGCAAAATGTGGCTAATAATAGACCTCCAAAAACAGCAATTTCTCCCCTCTAAACTACCTTATCCACTCCAAAAAAGAACAGAATGAAAAGTCATTAACGGCAAAACAATTTTCATCTCGCTTAAACGTGTAGCGCGAGGAGAGAAAGCTGAGGTCAGCTTGTTTAATACGGTTCAGATGAAGCACCATGTAAAATGATGATTCCAGACAAATTTGGAATAAGTGAATATGATGGTTCACTTGCACACTCTCTCTAAACTATTTGATAGTGTTATATGATCCTCTGTCTTCGGTTTCTTGCTTTTTATTTTCTTTTTTTACTTTGCAGCACTTTTTGATCTCCAGTGCTGTTTGTCTTACCTTCCTCACAGTGTTCCCCTGTCTGCCCAGCGGGACAGTGACATTGCCCGGTCACTGAGTCGCATGGAGCTCCATTACAGTCACAAAACTGTGAGCATCCAACTCCAAACTGTCCCACAGGGCACTCTGTAAAAGATAGTACATACAGTTTTTACAGATTGAACAGTGTAAACTACTCTTAATACTGTTTGTTTGTACAATCTCCTTTCTTTTAGAGGGATATCTGGGTGTTTCTGTGGAAAATTTGATAGAATTTTGTTTTTAAACAAAATGTTTTAGGATTTTAGGGTTAAAATTAACATATTAAATGCCTAGTTCTGTCAAGAAACTCTAGATGGCACAGGCCGATGGGTCCTTAACGCAAACTGATGATATTCTCAGCGTTAACTACTTCACACTAGCTGAAGTGGTCCATATCCATTACCATGCTAAAAAGTCATGAGAGTTGTTATGATAGAAATAAGTTTAGTGCAATATCTTTTAACATGTTGTTTTGTAATGATAATTATTGTGATCCTTTACAAATAAATCTTAATCTTTTTATTCATCATATTGTTTCTGGATCCAGATTTTACATCGGGCCAGACAGTCTACTGAGCATCAAGAGTAATGAATGGACAGGTCAAGCAACCACAGAGGCTACGAGTGAAATGCAGAGACTAGCCAAAGCAACTCTCTTCGCAGCCTGTTGTTCCTAATTGATGGCAGACGTTGCACTCTGATCGTTTAATGACTTCCAGGCTTGTGAGGTTTGACTGCCAGCTCAGTGTTTCTGTCGAAATATTCTGGATATTTCCGTACCCCCTGCCAAGAGGAGTGGACTGAGGCATGAAGGCTGCTGGGGCTCTGAACATCATGGCAGCAGGACAGTTTTATTTTATACTCATAAAAAGGCATATACACATATCAATTCAAGTAACTGACTGTCATCTGGCCCGGATACCATTAATAAATAAAAGTGTGCAAGTTCCAGCAGGGCCACCTTCAGGTTTGAACTCTTTCTTACCTTGACAGTGCCTTATTCAACACTTTCACCAAAAACATTCGTCTTAATTTAGTTTTACATGGCAATTTTCAAACCTCTCTGACCCTTTGTATTAAATAAGCTGGTTTTGTTACAGTGTAGATGGAAACTGACTCATTTTTGGAACTTAGTTTTACAATATGGTTACCATTTTGTTCATGTTCATAGTTTGAGGATGAGGGTGTGTATGCAACATGTCTATATTGGCATCTGCCTAATTTGGAAAACTGCTACAAACTGACAGATGATTTTGCACTAATATATTAATAATAATTTTAACTGCATGCTCAGCCTTATATGGGAAACTGTCACGATCACCAGCTGGAGTGCACTTGAGAACCACCGGGGGGCAGTCCATCACAGACTACATTCCCCATAATCCTCTGCCCTGTTTCATCACTGATTGTCTACAGATGTTACTCATTAGCTCACCCTTAATAAGCCTGGTCAATTCAGTCATTCTTTACTAAGTCTTGTATGTGTCTGTACTGCATTCGTGTCTCTTGGTTTTTTGGATTCTCTGCCTGTTCGACTGGATTTCTCTGTTCTGACTGCTTGTCTGTTTTTTTTTTTACCTTTGCCTGTTTTGTGGATTATGATTGTGGATTACCCTTCTAATAAATACTGCGTTTGGATCCTCAACCTTTGTGTCTCAGAGCAGTTGCATGACAGAAACAATCTCCTTCCCTTTAAAAGTTTATTTTGCGGGAGTGCTGCCAAAATCCAGAACCGAGTTAGCATTTCAGCACGTCTGGTTCCATCATCCTGAAGTCTTTTTGAATGTGTTTTTGGTAAAATGCCTAAAATAAATTCTGTGGTTAACAAAAAAAAAATTTTCACATTACATTCTACAGCATAAAATACATCAGTAATACTCCATTGTAATTTTTTTTTAAAAAGCTTTTACTTGTCTTGGAAAAAGGCAGTTGTTAACAAGTGGCTAAATGGGACTACAGAGGTTGTCGAGGACATTAAAGGGTTAGTTCACCCAAAAATGAAAAATCTGTCATTTATTACTCACCCTCATGTCGTTCCACACCTGTAAGACCTTCGTTCATCTTCGGAACAAAAATTAAGATATTTTTGATGAAATCCGAGAGGTATATGACTCGTTCATAGACCGCAATATAACCAACATTTTCAAGGTCCAGAAAGGTACTAAAGACATTGTTAAAACAGTCGTCGTGACTGCAAAGGTTCTAGCTTAATGTTATGAAGCGATGAGAATACTTTTTGTGCGCAACAACAAAACAAAAAGAACAACTTTATTCAACAATCTCGTTAACAGTCACGTCGACGGTTTTTTAACGATGTCTTTAATACCTTTCGGCACCTTGCAAGTGTTGATTATATTGCTGTCTATGAACGAGTCAAATACCTCTCGGATTTCGTCAAAAATATCTTAATTTGTGTTCCAAAGATGACTCATTGTTTCAGGGAAAATGTTTTTTAAAGAAAGACTGTTAAAAAAAGCTTAGTGATGTTGACGTTGAAGTCATGCGACCGTGATTTGGTTAGCCTACGTTTAGCTTTTTACTTCTGCCAATTGTATTTAGGCTTCAAAATTCATAATTCATAAAAGTAGTTTATTTGTGAAGATTATCATGATGAACAAAACTTTTGCTGGTCCTAGAGCTTAATTTCTGCAATAATCCAAAAGCCAATGGACAAAACCTATTGGGTTTTTGTTGAGGGAACCAGGGTGATACTAACATCCAGGTTGGCCTACAAAAATATGTCATCACTGAATCACTCTATTCTAACAATGCATGATTAAACTGTTAGTTTTAGCATAAAGTATGTGCATTGAGCATTGTTTTCCCCTGCTGACCATGTCAGAACTGACCTGCAACCTCCACATAGTTCATCAAAGAACAACAAGAAAATTCTTATTATTAATGACATTTTCCCTTTTAAATCTGTTTTGTAACATACTGGGCTTGAATATTCTAGATCTTTCACTTAAGTGAAATACAGGACCATATCAGTGTTAAGGGAACCAGCACACTTGACCAGCAAGCCAGGAGATAAAGGTATTTCCATCAGCGTTTGGCAGCTGTGTTTGGCCTGGCCTCCTCATGTTATTCATACTGTCAAACGCTAGTCAGCGTAACTTACACAAAGACTTTCAGTAATGGCCATAAATCCACTTTTATGGATTTTTTTCTAGCGCAGTGCAGTACGAATGTCACTGCATTCCAGCTAATACATGACTAAAAACTCACCTCTTTCGCAGTGTTCCCCGTGCAGACCGGCTGGGCACTGCCGCTGACATTGTCCAGTCATGTGATGGCAAGACACTCCCACTGGACACTGGCATTTTAATTTACATCCTGGACCATAGTATCCACTATCACACTCTAAAAAGCAAAGAATAACAGATAAAATATATTTCTCACACACACGCTGTCAATCAAGTAAATTGAACTCCCTGAACTGACCTAGGTTGCAGGTCTTGCCCTGATAGCCAGGCTTGCACACACATGTTCCATGACGTCGATGGCACTCAAGCGTGTTCTGCTGCACACATTGACACTCCGACGAGCAGCCAGATCCATATGACCACTTGGGGCAAGCTGGAAAAGACATTGTGTAGGACATTCTGTTATAACCAGGAGAAATCATCAGATGTTAAAATGATAACATGATTAACCCAAATAGGACATGTTCCTGGATCAACATCTTTGTAGGTTCTGGAACAACAATCCACTGAATCGATGTATCAATGTATCAGGTATTAAGTTCAGGATTAAACCACACTGAAAATCAGAAATCTGGGAATCTAATTTAAACATGGATTTAAAATATATAAATAAATCCAGGTTTAAATAAAACAATAAACATACAGTTTAAACATAATAAATGCCTAGTTCTGTCATTAAACTCTAGATGGTGCAAGCTGATGGGTCCTTAACGCAAAATATATATATATATATATATAGGATTTAACAATTTTAAATGAAGAAGCATTTATGACTGACACTCTTAAAAACAAAAGTTCCAAAGAAGTTTTTTTGCAGCAATGCCATATTAGATCCATTTTAGGTTCTTAAGTTCTTAAAAGAACATATTTTTTAGTGTAAAGAAAATGTTAATAATCTGAAGAACCTTTATCCAACATAAAGGACCTTTTGTGGAATGGAAAGGTTCCATGGATGTTAAAGTTTATTCATGGCACCATCAATGGCAATAAAGAACCATTATTTTATGTTTAGTGCAATGATAATCACTAATCAAATTAGCACATTTGTGACAATGTTCATGTGACTCTTTCACTGAAGTGAAACTTGAAGTGAAAAGTGACTCTTTCATTGAAGTGTTCTTTCACTGAAGCTCAAGATGCTTTTTGGATCATCTCAAATCATGCTGGAGAACATGATTATCAGGTTTAACACAAACTTGGGCTAAATTTTATTTCGATAGTCCACTTTAGACATACTACTAACTATAAGTAACTCTGCAACTGCATGTCAACTAACTCTCATTAATTTGCAACTAGGCTACATGTCAACTAACACTCATCAGTAGACTGTTAGGTTAAAGGTTATGGTTAGGGTTATGGTTAGTAGAATAAGTTGACATGTACTTGCAAAGTTAATTATAGTCCGTATAATGTCTGTTGGGGGAGCATCAAAATAGTGTTAGAAGATATTAAGCAGAAAGTCTACTAATACTCTAATGACTGGTAGCTGACATGTAGTTGCAAAGTTACATATAGTTAGTAGAATGTCTAAAGTGGACTATTAAAATAAAGTATTACCCAAACTTGTATTATATATTTTCATTAGTGGTCTCAGACATTTGGACTCCACTGTATCTTTTCCCTTTGATTTTATGGTTATGGTTTGGAACAGGATTAGGGCTTTGATTGCTTCATAGGAACGTTGTGTCCAGAAAAGGATGTTGGATCCAGGAACATGTCCTACTTGGGTAAATCACTCTGTGTGAGTATCTCCTGGAGTTTTAAGTCACTGTCGGTGTGATATACTGCTGAACTTACGTAGGTGACAGAACCTGCCGTAGAGCCCTGGATCACACAGGCAGGCTCCATATGTGCGGTGACAGCGGCCGTTATTGGCACAGTTACATTTCTTGTTGCAGTGCTTTCCATATAGTCCCTTTGGACAACCTAAAACACAGAGAGTAAAAATTACACACTTTAGCTTTAATTTACAGATTAACATCAACTAAAATCACATGACTGTAATTTGAGACTGCAAACACAAGCCATATTACATATAAACATACCAACAGTGATTGGAACATCAGATTTGGCACAGATATACGGTTTCATTTTATGCTCCAATCTCGCAGTCACTCACCGTCCTGGCACAGGTCTCCACTGACTCCAGGTGGGCAGCGGCACTTCCCGCTAATCGGGTTGCAGGTGCCACCGTTTTTGCACTTACAAGAGAAAGAACAGTTTCTGCCAAATGTTCCCTCTGGACAGGCTAAAATGGACAAAAGAAAGTGTTATTTTGTACAAAGCAAATATGAAAAAGTACATGCCTACACTACTGTTCAAAAGTGTTTTGTTTTTTTTTTGACCAAAAGTGGCAGTAAAGATATTTATAATGTTACAAAAAAAAATCTATTTTAAATAAATGCTGTTCTTTTGAACTTTAAAAAAATGTATCACAGTTTCCACAGAAATATTAAGCAGCACAACTGTTTTCAGCATTCATAATAATAATAATAATAATAATAAATGTTTCTTGAGCACAAATCAGCATATTAGAATGATTTCTGAAAGATCATGTGACACTGAAGATTCAGCTTTGCCATCACAGAAATAAATGACATTTTAAAATATATTCAAACAGAAAACATTTATTATTTTAAGCTAATAATATTTTACAATATTACTGTTCTTTACTGTATTTTTGATCAAATAAATGCAGCCTTGGTGAGTCTTTTTCAAAAACTCATTTTTGAAGTTTTTCATTTTTAAAAATCTTGCCGACCCTAAACTTTTGAATAGTAGTGTATGTTTCACGCTACATAATGGACGCACTTTGGTTACAGATGATCGCCGTCCAACCATCTGGGCAGTCACAACCATCTCTGTCAGTGTTACACAGTCCTCCGTTAGAGCAGTCGTCACACGACAGGCTGCAGTCATGGCCAAATGTCCCGTTCAAACACACTGTGATGGACAAGACAAACGTAAGATTAATAAGAAGCAAGCCCCACTAATAATAAACGAAGACACTTGACAAAACAACACACCAAATTTCTCAGAGAGGGTGCTCTCTGCCCGCAGCTCTCCGAAACTGTCTTCTTCATAGTCGTGATAGCGCTCCAGGGGTTGTGGGTAGTCCTGGAGGAGAGTGAGATGAAGGAAAGGTCTCTCAACCACCACTGGACTGGACAATTCCTCAACTGCTCTCTCCAGGGCTACACAGAGAAACACATATATTGACATGATCAATGTTGTCTTGCTGTTACAACAACTACTGTATGTAGCATATTCAGTAGGCTTATCAGCTGGCTGGACATTGTGCTGCTTATTAGACATACTTTTCAAATACCAAATAAATGGAAATTCTTTATTCGGATCCCCATTAGATTCCAAAGAGTGGTTGCTAGTCTTTCTGGAATCCATATAACAATATTAACTATATAGATACTTAAAACTATTATAATCAGATCACAAAATAATACTTATTCCACATTATGATCTTAAAATAATCTGAATTATTATCTACACAGAAAAACATTTAATTTAAACACCAAACATAAAAAATCCAAAACACACATAAAATGAATCTATACACTTGTAAGCATATTTTTACACGTTTTTTTTTTTTTTTTTAAACAAATGGGTCATTGACGAATACGTTTTTTAAAAGTGTAAAAAACATAATGAGGATATAATTAATTTTGAAGTTTTATTAAGTGTTAACAATGAGATTATGTGGTTTTTATAATCAATTAACACTGCTTTTGTCATTTTTTTTACAAAATTTGACACCAAAAAAGGCCAAAAAAGTGTGGTTTTACCGAATGACACTTTTGGTTATACCGAATGACGATATTTTCAAACAATGCTAACAGGCTTATATCTAGATAGCTAGCTAATTAGCTAGCTAGCTAGCTAGCAAAAGTACAATCAAACATTTTATATTTAGTACAAGTTTTTAAAATATTACAACATTTTCCATGTTTTATAGCGGCTGTACCGAATGACCTGATGTTTCGGGACATGCATATGAGCAAGTGAAAACATGAATTTTTCAAATAGTTAAGAGAAACTTAGATACTTTGCTTCACAACCACGTGGTCCTTTGCAGGTGTCTGAATGATGGTACATCCTGTCACATGATATTGACCGCATGACTTGATCCAAAATGGTCCCTTTATATTGGTTACTCCGAATGACATCAATGAAATTCATTTTTCCAGACATTCTTTCTCATAACAAAGCAATGACTTTTACACATAATTTTAATACCATTTTGCACTATGTTGATAAATTATATTATAAAATCACGCCAGAATAAAAAATATATACATTTATTACATTTTAAGATATATTAATCACAAATGAAATGGCTGTATTGGCCTTTGGACTGTTAAACCGAATGACCTTTTGACACTTCAAAATCTTTAAAATACCTTTATATGTAGCAAAATATAATTAAAACCTTTTGGATTCAATAAAAGAGATCTAGTTGTACTACCTTACATACTTTGGATGTCATATCTTTGTTTTTTTTTATCATTATTAAGGCCTTTGGACAAAAAAATGACCCATCACGTCATTGACCCAAATATGTACACAGAATATTGATTTTTCATTACTAATTACTTCATTATTTGTGAAAATAGGTCATGGACTGTAGGAAATCATACCAGAACTATGTAGGAAATTAATTAAACAGTTTAGCTTTAATTTGACAAAATTATTACATAGCTCTCTGGAATGCTCGGCTCTGATTGGTCAGTTGATTCAGAGGTCAAATATTTTTATATGATGACATTTCACCTACACTGTTAGTTTGAAAGCTTTCACAGTCTCTTTCTCATAAAATAAAATAAAATAAAAATGTAATCATTTATTTAATTACTTCTTGTCAAGTACCCATGAAATAACCAAATAATGTACACTCAGCTGGTCATCATTGCAAAACAAACCCCTTCATGATCTAAGTGATGCAGCACCTGATCACTTAGGGTTTATTTTTGCAATGATGACCATATGGCTGTACATTATCTCTTATGGATCGTTGTGACTGACAAATCAGAATCAAGTATTCTAGATAGCTGTGTATAAAGCAAACCTAACACAACTAATATCCACTGTGACCCCCATGGTATACTTACGGATGCAGGAATGTCTATCGTCAGCAAGCCGGTTTCCAAACCGACAGAAGCAGTGATAGGAGCCAGCTGTGTTCTGACAAGTGTGCTCGCAGCCCCCATTATCAGACAGACACTCATCCACATCTACACACCAGCGGAAAACACAACGCTCTTAGACAATATGACTGCACTGTTTTCATTACAGCATTGCCAGTAACTGATATGTCTCCTCGCTCTTCTTTAATAGTCGATCAGTAGTAAACAGGTTATGAAGTACCGTCACATCCACATCCATCTGCATTGAGTCTGTATCCTGCCCTGCAGTAGCACTCATAACCTCCAGGGTAGTTTGTGCAGTCCTGCTCACAGCATGAAGTTCCCTCCTCACATTCTTCCAGATCTACAAGCCAAAAAGAAAGCAGCACAGGAAGTGAGGCCACGAGCCATTGGTGTGTATTAGGAATGAGTATTTACATAAGCACAATTCCAGTTATGAAGAGGGGTCATTATTCAGGGCACAGCCAGAAAAACACAAGACCTAAAACTGCTGAGATCCAGCTGGCAGACATTTGCTTTTGCAGGAAATAGTCGTTAATTTTGTTTGAGGAATGATGATTTTAAAGGTTTATCAGGGCAGCTGGATGCACACTGAATCCAAAAGATAGATTTCATTGAGGTTATTCTGTAAAACTATTTTATGTATCTGTCTGTACACCTGCACACTCACCCAAACAGGTTTTGAGGTCCTCTGCGAGCTGATAACCCTGGTTACAGCTGCAGACGGGTCCGAGTGTGCCGTGCTGACAGTGGTGTGAACAGCCACCGTTATCAGAGTCACAACTGTTAACAATCTCCATTTCAATACCTACAGGAAAGTGAATAATTAAAAGGAACAATTGCTAAAAAATCATTATGGACACTTTAAAATAGCATGTCACTGCATTAGATAATAAATATCAAACTTTGTGTTATTTATTTCAAAGTTTGTTAGGTTTTGTTGGACACTTTCTGGTTGTCAAATGTTAGTAGAACATGTATAGTTGGGTCATTGACGAATAAGGTTTTTAAAAGTGTAAAAAAAACCTAATGGAGATCTAATTAATTTTGAAGTTTTATTAAGTGTTAACAATGAGATTTTGTGGTTTTTATAATCAATTAACACTGCTTTTGTCATTTTTTACAAGATGGACAAAATTTGTCACCAAAAAAGTCATTCGGTTTAACCAAAATTTAACCGAATGACACTTTTGGTTATACCAAATGAAGATATTTTCAAACAATGCTAACAAGCTGATATCTAGCTAACTAGCTAGTTAGATTGCTAGCTAGCTAGCAAAAGTACAATCATACATTTTATATTTAGTACAAGTTTTTAAAATATTACAACATTTTCCATGTTTTATAACGGTTGTACCGAATGACCTGATGTTTCGGGACATGCGTATGAGCAAGTGAAAACATGAATTTTTCAAATAGTTAAGAGAGACTTAGATACTTTGCTTTGTGACCATGTGGTCCTTTGCAGGTGTCTGAATGATGTCACATCCTGTCACATGATATTGATCGCATGACTTGATCCAAAATGGTCCCTTTATATTGGTTACTCCGAATGACATCAATGAAATTAATTTTTCCGGACATTCTTTCTCATAATAAAGCAACGACTTCTAAACATAATTTTAATACCATTTTGCAATATATTGATATATGATGTTATAAAATCATGCCAGAATAAAAAATATATACATTTATTACATTTTAAGATATATTAATCACAAATGAAATGGCCGTATTGGCCTTTGGATGGTTAAACCGAATGTTTTAAACCGAACCTTTTGACACTTCAAAATCTTTAAAATACCTTTATATGTAGCAAAATATAATTAAAACCTTTTGGATTCAATAAAAGTGATCTAGTTGTACTACCTTACATACTTTGGATGTCATATCATTGTTTTTTATTATTATTAAGGCCTTTGGACAAAAAAATGACCCATCACGTCATTGACCCAGTTATTGTAGTTAATCTGATATCAAGTGCTAAGCCAATATCGCTTGATATTGATACCAATAACTCCTCTACCAGTAAATTTATTTATTTATTTAATTTAAATTTTCAAAGCCAATCTCCTACACTGTGTGAAAAAAGAAATAAATTTCATGTCTATTAATTTATTTGTCAAGTACCCATAAAATAAGCAAGATAATGTACAGTCAGCTGGTCATTATCACAAAACAAACCCCCTTTTTAATTGATGCAACACCTGATCACTTAGTCAGGGTTTACTTTGCAATAATGACTAGCTGACCGTACATTATCCCAGTTACTCTAATGTTCATGGACCATTTTCGTAGTAATTGTAGATTATAATCTGATAACAACTGCAAATGTTCAACAATTTTGTGTATTATTTTCTAACAACAATTACAGAACATGAGGAATTTTCACTAAGTTCAGATGAGAAATAGTTCCTATTCTACAACTACACTGCCCTGGCCAAAAAAAAAGACGCTGTTTGGATTTCAATAGGCAAATACTTTATGAGTCTATGGATGGATCATTATTACAGTGATTATTATTTTTTTAGCATGTTATATGTTTGGCAACGATTCTTTTAACCCTAAAAGATAGAGTGTGGAGTTTTTTTTATTTCTTAAACAACCATGTATTAAGATGCATCATGGCCATATTCCAGGATGACAATGTCAAGATTCATCAGGCTCAAATTGTGAAAGAATTGTTGGGAGGGAGCATGAAGAATCATTTTCACACATGAATAGGCACCGACCTTAACCTCAGTGTAAGTTTTTGGGATGTGCTGGAGTAGACTTTACAGAGTGCTCACCTCTTGCATTGTCAGTACAAGATCTTGACCAAAAAATGATGCACCTCTCGATGGAAATAAATGTTGTGATGTTATTTCCATCAAGAGGTGCATCAATTTTTGGTCAAGATCTTGTATTGACAATGCAAGAGGTGAGCACTCTGTAAAGTCTACTCCAGCACATCCCAAAGACTTTCAATGAATTTAAAGTCTGGACTCAGAGGTGCCAATTCATGTGTGAAAATGATTCTTCATGCTCTCTGAACAATTCTTTTACAATTTTAACCCTGGTGAATCTTGACATTGTCATCCTGGAATATGGCCATGACACATCTTAATACATGGTTGTTTAAGAAATGAAAAGCTACACACTCCATCTTTTAGGGTTAAAAGAACCGTTGCCAAACATATAACATGCTAGAAAAATAATAATCACTGTAATAATGATCCATTCATAGATTCTTAAGTATTTGCCTATTAAAAACCAAACAGCGACTTTTTTTTTTGGCCGGGCAGTGTATTCACTAATACAGTTCATTTTTGTCACTTTGAGGCTTACTTTATGAATTATTTTCTTGCTAAATCACTATTTTGCAAGTATGCATTAAATTGATCAATGTGTTAGTAAATGCATTTATAATGTTACGAAAGATTTCTATTTCAAATAAATGCTGTTCTTTTAAACTTTCTATTCATCAAACAACCTGGAAAAAATGTATCAGGATTTGCACAAAAATATGAAGCATATGAAGGTGTCCAGCCTCGGTCCTGGAGGGCCACTGTCCTGGAGAGTTTTGCTTCAACCAGCTTCAAAACACCTGCCTGTAAGATTCTAGTATGCCTAGTTAGACCTTGATTAGCTGGTTCAGGTGTGTTTAATTGGGGTTGGAGCTAAACTCTGCAGGATAGTGGCCCTCCAGAACCGAATTTGGACACCCCTGCACTAGCAGGATCGATTCTCTTGATACAACATCATTAAAAGTATCAACTCTTTAGACTTGTCCCACCCATCCCTACTTTTTGGGACCACTGGAATATGTCTCTGTGGTTCTGTGAACCGTGCTAAGAAGTTAACTAAGTGAAAAGTAACTCACGGTAGCATTTCCTGCCATCAGAGCCCAGCTCATATCCTGGATTGCAGACGCAGGAGAAAGAGCCTGGGGTGTTCCGGCAACTGTGAGCGCATGCCGCCAGTCCCGTTTCACACTCATCAACATCTGAAACACACCAATTACAAGTTCCTAATGACATGTCACCTTTTTCTAATTATACAGACATCTAATTAGACTAGTATTCCATTCTGGATTTGTTGAGTCAGAAAACTGAAATTTCTGCCTCGGATAATCACTTCAATGAATATCAATGAATGCAACCTCTCAAGCGCTAACTGGTTCCATCATGGACTCGAGAGTGGAAAGCTCTGCTCACTTTCTCCCTCGCCAGTCCTGGCCAGTGTTGAGAAGATGAGCCATGTTCTACAGCTTTCAGCTGTCTAATTCAACACAGTGCTTCCACTGTTCTCACACCATGGGAAAGAAACTTACTTAAAAACTTTGGAAAAAGAGGATCCAGTAGATGAGAGACCATTTAATACTTTCCATGACAGTGTAATTGAACCCTAGCATGGTGGGAAGGCCCTTCACTGCTGCTGTCAGAAGCTTTTACCTTCACAGTTCTTCTGGTCCGGGGCCAGCGTGAAGCCTTGGTGACAGCTGCACACAGCATGACCGCCGTCACTGCGACATAAGTGCGCACAGCCGCCGTTCCTCTCCGTACATGGGTTCCTCACTGAAACACATGCCATTTACGTCAGATCTTATAAGTCATTTTACTGGCTGTCTCCCTCACGCACACAAACTCTCATTATCTTGTCAACACAGTCTATGTAATATACATACATAATTCCTGCAGTCTTTCTTCATCTGAATTCACATACTTGCCTCAGTCACGTTATGACATAAAACACATCATACAATATACAATGCAATTTTGAGTCCCTTTAGTGGACAGTTTTTATCCAAAATAAATATAAAAAAAAGAAAAAAAAAGGTGTTTTTAACTTATAACATGATATACTATACATCAGGGAGAAACAAATAATGCCAGGTTTATGATAGCCATAAACTTACTTTTCAACATGTTTTTATAGATGTGTGAGCAAATCTGGGTCAAATCGAGGCTTTGGAGTATTTAAAAAACATGAATATGATATTCATTGCTGATATATAGTACAACAGCACTGGAACTGTTTCACTTCGCTTGTCTGTGTTTGTGAATTCCAGTGGTGGGGATGTTAAGGTGACTCTTTCTGCACGTCACATAATTATGCCAATAGTTTGTCTTTATGAGTGAATCATTGATTCACTGGCTCAATCATTTCATTCAAAAACTCTGATTCATTAAGGAATGGAACAAATGACTCCCTGTGTCCCTGTGTACTGTCTTTATGAGCAAGTCATTGAATCATTCACTCAAGCAATTTGTTCAAAAACACAGATTCACTTAGCAAAGGCACTTCTGTGTGCTACTCATAGATGTGTAACTTTTAATTCTGCTTTGACCTTTGTGTTGAACTATTTTCGCTAACAGGTCAAAAAAGACAAATAAACTGACAATATATCCCTTAAATTGAAGTCACTCATCTTTAACTGATTATTTAACAGCTGTATAAAAGCAGAATTGCAATCATGCTGTTTGTCGGAATATCAGTAATTAGATTCACCTTATTTTTCAATGCAGAAATAAGCTATTTCCGGTGAATGTGCAAGACTTCCAATTCGTTAGCTGCTAAATAACTAGAAGAAAAAAATGCAGTAAACGGTATAATTATTTGCTCTACAAATCAGTGTGTTTATGATTACGTTAACATTAAAATAACAAAAAAAAAAAAACAGTTTGCCGTATCAAGCAGCATAACAAAAAATAAATGGAAGCAGCTGAAACTAGAAGCCTTGCACATTCAAGTTAAAAATGGCCGACTTTGCTTTTACAATAAAAATAAGGTGGATAGTGTTATAGGTATAGAGTTGATTGATTCAGAACTACAGAGTGTGAAATTGCTTGAATATGTAATGCAGCATATTATGACATACATTATGATATAGTGAGTTGCAATATTTTTTTAGTTCCAATTCATCCCTGACCATGGTATAACTCAAAGTTATCTGATACTATTGTTGTAGCATTGCACAGCCATAGTACTGTTTGTCTTTAAGTAAACTAACTAGTACAAAGACTTTTGTCCCAGGACTCATCTGTACTTTGATCACAACAGTATGAAAGCAATAAAATTACAATGTTTTCCATTTGCCAAACTGAACTCTCCACCCCTCTCTCATAAACACACTGATGCCTGCATGTTTTTTGTCAATGTCTTACACTTACACAATAAGATACACATTCTCTTTCTCCCTCCTTCTTTCTCCTTGTCTTCACCTAACTCTCAGTGGTAACACTTCATAGGGGAACAACTGTCTCTGGTGAGTGTCAGGACATTGGATCTGTGTGGTAGTGTAGACTGAATGTGAATTTTGGCAGACACACTGGAATTGACGCCGCGTCCGCCAAGATGAGGATGCTATAGCCTGAAGAATATAAGTTTCTCTCAGTGAAAACTGCTGTTTAAAGTGGGCGAAAATGCACATCGGTTTAAGATATCGATTCACACTGCACTAACTGAGTTCTCTTGATCTGTGCCACTTTTTAAAAGTATACTAATTTTGTCTAAAGTATGTCATTTGTGACTCAACGTTTGATTGGTTATGACACACTAGTCTAACTTCATTTGAATTCAGTCAGGACTGATACAGATGCCCACTGTTGCAATCTTCAAGTCTCCAACTCAATGGCCAATTTTTCTGAGCACATCTGGGTTTTAGTGATGTTTATCACTTTCTTTAGCTTCTACCTTTCTGCCAAGAACCCTTCCATCCACACATCCAAAAGCTACATACTGACTTTATGACACCGTTTTAGACCAAAGCTTTTCCTACTTTCATCCTCTTGTCAGCATGTTCTTTGACTAACAGCATGTGATATGCACTGCCGGGACATTTTATGTTTAACGTCATGAACATAACAAAACGTTCGAAAGGTAAAGAGTTTAAATAAGAAACAAAACCACCCTGCTGAAACAACCGTCTTAGACCAACATTAATTTCCATACTGGTCCAGACTGGTTAGTGCTGGTCTAGTTTGGGGGCACCAGTATCCAAAACATTTGATATTTGACTTTTGACTACTGTACTAAAGGCTTTTATCAGGTTTACTGGAAAAAGCAAACACTATATCAGCTATATAGTAAGTTGAACATGAAATCTTGCTATTTTGAAATGTTAGATGTGAAATTTAGATACATGAGTAGAAGAGAAAGACTCACGTCTGCAGTGCTTGCCATCAGCTGTGAGCTGGTATCCGCGTCTGCAGCGGCACTGGAAGTGAACAGGGGAAAGCTGGACACATTCATGCTCACAGCCACCATTATTCACTGCACAGGATAGGACAGCTGAGGGGAGAAAAGAGAGAAATGACAGGGAAATGACAGTTAAGTAACAAACACAATTCGAACCAATAATCAAACTTATATACTATATACTTATATGTGTGAATTAAATTTAATGCATAAATTTACACTTTAATAAGATCTTGCAGCATAAGACATTAAACTGAAAAACAAATGTATTATTCTTGGGAGAAAATAATAAAAAACTGTCAGTACTTTGTTTGCATTAGAGTGCACTCACTTTATATAATACTTTGTGGTAGCACCTTTGGCTTTAATTACATCAGTAATTCTGTTTGGATTGGACTCCATCAACACAGGACATCTGGATTTCACCATTTTATCCCTCCTTTCGTGCAGAAAAGTTCAAATTGCGAGAAGACTTCCAGTTCACAGCCCATTGTGGGTCAGTTCACAGATTTGTTACAGATCTGAAGCCTGTCCACTGACAGCATCGCCATTCCAGGGCATTGATCTTTTTTTTTTTTTTTTTTTAAATCATTTCCTGCTTCAGCTGGCTGTGTGATTTGGATGTTTTCTGTATTGTCAATCATTTCAGTTTTCTGGCAAAATGCAACGTTTTGCACCAAAATATCTTTATATTTATCTTAATTGTAATTTATATTGATTTTCTCACGTCATAACTGAGTGCCTGGCCCTGCTGAAAAGAAGCAGCCCATGACATGATGCTGCCGCCACAGCTGAATTTATTAAGGGTTAATTACTTCATTGGATGTCAGGTGAGCTACGATTTATCTTTAAACACTTCAGGATTTTCTAAGTCATCATCTGGTTGGTTGAATTCTACAGAATGTCTCACCATGTGTGTTGCGTTCTTTAATGGTCCGCCTGGAAACAAACGCCGTGATGCCAACCCCCCTCATGGAAGAAGAACACCGTTGTGTTTACAACTGTGACAGTAGGTGCTTACCAGGATCAACTAAACGCTGGATTTTCAAAAGTATGTGAAGTTTTCGGCTCCATTTTTGCAGTAAACTTACACAACGTTCTTGAATGATTAATTTATTAGATGCACGCCGGTCATCGACTTTACATTTCCACACCCCTAAACATGACGCGGAACAAAACAAACTATGATTGGTTGCGTTACATGTCAGTCAAACGTCCTCTTGGGCGGTCCTTGGCCAATATAAGCTGTGATAGAGTCCAGACCTTCTAGTTTGATAACACTTCTAGTTTGATTCTCATTGTTTCCGGTTTCCTTTGTTCCTATGTTCCCGCTTGTCCATGGTTGTCATGGTTATTCATTGTTTGATTGATTTCTCACACCTGTTCCTTAGTTAGATTGTTAGCTCACTCTGTATATATTGCCTTCAGTTCAGTTTACTCATTGTCTGGTGTTGTTTGTGTATTGTGAACACTGTTACGTTTATTCTCTTGTTTTTGGGTTACTCTCGTGTGGATTGTACTCTTGTTTTGTTTAATAAATTTACGCTGCTTTTTTAGATCCTCTTGACTTACCTCTTCTTCTTGGACTAAAACGTTACATGTATATATTATTGTATTAAAGTTAGATTTTAATAAAATGTAGATTTTAATATCCACTCTTTGAGCAAATTCTTTCTCTGATAATTGAAGAGAATGGGGAACAATCATTGAACGGCCCTGTCAAAAGCATTCATCACAGTAATTATCCAAATTAGTATACCAAGCAATTATTTTCAAAACCTGAATCATTTAGTGAAAACAGTTCACTGCAAAGGGATCATTTTTTCTTCGATGACTGATATGAAGTTTGGATGGAAAAACATATCATACTCAAGTGTTTGGATTGTGATGCTTGGCAATGTTGCCATTTTTCTGTTTTCCAAAAAGGATATCACCTCAGGACAGAAACCAATCATAATATTCAGTAAAATACTACTAAATAGTTTGTTTAGCTGCACCATTTAAAAGCTATTTAGTGTGGTGATAAGAGAACGGTCTGTGGTAATGTCTGAGGTTGATAACCGTACTCTGGACTGAAAACCACTCTAAATGACCAGTAATCTAATCTGTATTCTCATAACATTAATGCGTAGCATGATGCTTCAGAAGTAAATCCTGAGATGTGCAGTATTTCAGATTAAAGACTAATCCATGTACTCTTTCATTATCTCTTCTCTAATGATTCAACAGGGGCAGATGATGCCTTAATGTCATTTGGTCTCCACCTTTTTTTGTAAATGTTCACTCACCTCTTTCATCAAACAGGGCCAGACAAAGGCTACAGCTGCAGCTCCAGGTAAACACATAATACAATTAATATAGTCTCAGTTCACTTGCTGCCTGATGTATATTTCACTCAAAAATATCAAGTTTTTCGCATAGGTTTTCTTATCAGCCATTGTGCTGATACAATATACTTTTAAGGATAAAATAATCACTACATTTACTTTGAAAGATATTCAGAGTTTTATTTGAGGCACTTAGGAGCAACTAAAATAGATATTCATGAACAGAACTGCATATTCAACTTTGTTTCCTGAGTTACATTATACTGTTCAAAGGTTTGGGTTATGCTCAACAAGTCTGCATTTATTTGATCAAAAATACAGTAAAAACACAATAACAAATGTAAAATAACTGTTTTCTATTTTAAAGGCACAATATGTTATTTTTCACCACAAGAGGTCACCTATTCAAAACAAAGGCGTAGCTTGGGCAGAATTCATGTTCATAGATGAGATTATTAATGTTACTGTAGTATGAAGCAGAGCAGGGCCAAATGCTGTGGGTGCGGAACGAGGCCGCTAAGAGAGACAAGCGCGACACGTGGTTCAAGAGCAGCGGAACTTTTATTATGCCACAGACGCTGCTTCCACTTCTTCCGGTCAAGCGTATGTGGGGTAACGCAGCGCTGTTTTAGCTATATAACAATGATTCATTTTCTGTCTATAAATGTATCCATACAGTTGTTCCCTTGTCTAATAAAACATATAACATATTAAAGCGTCTTTGGTGTTTCCATGGTTTCAACAAAATAAAACCAGAAATCGAGGGTAACGCAGGTATGATGTAACGTCCGTGTCCTGGTTAAAATTGCTTATTTCTCTGGATATAAACATTCTTGGAATCATCTGGGATAATGTAAGTACACAAGTCAACAAAATATATAACACTGTTCTAGTGGTTTTTGGATTTTTTAATCCAAAAATCTTACATATTGTGCCTTTAATATACTTAAAAATGTAATAATAATTTTCAGCATCATTACTCCAGTATCGCATACTCTCTTGAGTAGGTACTTATTTTGAATGTTATTACTTCGCGACCGCTAAAAAATGACATTCTATATAGTGTGAATGTGTGCAGTATAATGTAATTTGGACGTATTACATTTGCCATGTTGTCATTATCATGTGACCTATCAGAGTCAGTTGCATCGCTTCACTGCCATTAACAAATCCTCTCCCGTGGCCTTATGGGATAGTAAAGCGTCCATCGTATGCACACCTCATAATCTTGCCGGAAGAAGCAGGTCATCCGGGTACTTTTGCCTACTCTTTCGGATACTATTCTTGTCACATACTGTTTTTCACCAAGTATACAATGCGATTTCAGATGCAGCCCTTATACGTGATCACCACTAAAATGTCTCACCATTACAGGGAGGATAATACTCCAAATCAGAAATCACACTGAAGATATTGGCTGCCAAATGTCCTCAATGCACAGTCTATATATCAGTAGTGAGACTAAATATATACTGTCATAACAGGTATATCAGTCAACCTCAATGTGGAGGAGTGCGGCGTCTGTTCTCAAACATCCTTGCATATAATATCTGCAGATTCTGCAAACTGTCCAAAACAGATTTGAAAATGTCACTATCAAGGCAATCGTCTTACTTGCATATAAATGAGCAAATAATAGTTATATTTTGTTGAAACAGGATATTTTTAGTGTAAGAGGGGTAGAAGAATTAAACCTTTATATTTTGGTTATGTGAGTGTGTCTAATAAAGGATAATGACAATATTTCTCTTGGCAGAGAATACTATTTAATAAATAATTAAGGGTTTATCTTTCAGTCATAAGTCACAACTTAATAAGCTTCTGGCAAGAGGAATCAGCAAGATTACCAGCTTCTCAAATTACTGTTAACCAAAACCAAATGATAAAACTCTGCATAAAACGCTCAACGATTAATTAGCAGCATCTGTTTCTGGTTTATTCTAGTGTGTTCCATTCCACTCAGCTTTGGTTTAGATTGTGGTTTTATAGAACAGTTGGTTTGATATTGGAAAAAGCTGATAAACAAGCCTGAAGCCTGACTGGAGCTCACGGCCCTGGACTATTCAGCTCTCTTGGAAGGGTAAAAGATTCAGCTGCTGATTCAGCTGAAACACAGAATGAACTGCAATTCTGCTACTGCATCAGACTCTCAGCAAAGCGAACAGATCCAAGAATGCAATTTTTCATATTGAAATATAAATGTCATTAGTTATTTGTCATACTGCCTTGGAAATTGAAAGGAATGTTCTGGGTTCAATACAAGTTAAGCTCAATCATCAGCATACTGTATGTGACTTGCAGATGATTACCACAGAAAATAATTCTCACATAAACAATAGCAGTCCAGTGTTGTTATTGTCAGCTAAAACTAAATCACTTTGTTCATTATTTGAAAATGTTCTGTTTAATGTTTTCAAAGTTTATGTACATTGGTACAGTTTTGGTATAATGAAATTCCTGAGCTATACAAAATAATTTTATTATTGTCACAAATTTGAAAAGCAAAACCCCTACATCCAGACATCCAAATTGATATGCTTAAAGGAACACTCCACTTTTTTTGAAAATAGGTTTTTACCTAATAGTTTTACCGTTTTCGAATTCATTCAGCCGATCTCCGGGTCTGGCGGTACCACTTTTAGCATAGTTCATTGAATCTGATTAGACCATTAGCATCTCGTTAAAAAATGACCAAAGAGTTTCAATATTTTTCCTATTTAAAACTTGACTCTTCTGTAGTTACATCGTGTACTAAGACCGACGGAAAATTAAAGTTCCTTGATTATTACGCCGGAATGAGAGTATAGTTTCTAGCCATATCGGCCTAGAAAATCACAACTTTTCATTTTCCGTCGGTCTTAGTACACGATGTAACTACAGAAGAGTCAAGTTTTAAATAGGAAAAATATTGAAACTCTTTGGTCATTTTTTAACAAGATGCTAACGGTCTAATCAGATTCAATGAACTATGCTAAGCTATGCTAAAAGTGGTACCGCCAGACCCGGAGATCGGCTGAATGGATTCGAAAACGGTAAAACTCGACTGTTTAACTCTAGAGGAGTTGGAAAATGAGCCTATTTTCAAAAAAAGTGGAGTGTTCCTTTAATAGAACTCTTTATTCCCACAGGGTTTTTTCCTTTGAAAACTGAATTGTTAGGTTTCACCTGACACTTTCTACACCACAGTCACATTTGAATAGAAGGATGTGATGGTTTGATACCAGGCCTGGCAAGGGAACAGTTGGGCCCTGGTCTGGTCTATCTCAAAGGTCCATCGCAAACTCACCATGACAAGGCCTGTACAGTACAGTACAGAACAGTAGCAAACATTCCACTATTAAGAAAACAAGAGGCTCTTTGATTCCCACTCATACACAGAGCTAAAGGTGGGGACCCCTGCTTGCTTTGAAGAGAAACCCGTTCTGTGAAAGCAAACTTTTCTTAGGCCGTGATGATTACAGCCTCTAAAGCTTTGGATGCAGGCCAGTCTGTCAGCTCTCTGTCAGTGACCTCTCACGACCCCCCAAAGACTCACCTATGCAGGTGCGGCCATCATTGTGGAGGCGAAACCCCGGGTTGCACTCGCAGTAGAAGGAGCCTCTGGTGTTCACACACCTATGCTGGCAGCCTCCATTGTGAACCTGGCACTCATCGATATCTGAGGAGAAAAAAGTAGACACATGAGGCCACATGTTGGACCGTGGTTTGATTCCTGCACAAGCTTTCAAAGCCTTCACACAAGAAAACAAACATAAGTCATTCTGACTTCCTAAATTAATTTATCCACTCCAGAGAAAACTGCAAAAGTGTTCATTTAGCCTTGTCAGTCGCTGTTCAGATCCTTTGTAATTGAAGTAACCTCCAAAGTTTTATATTTTATTTTAGTTTTTATTTTATAAATTATTAATCAACAAATTTAAGCGGATTATTAATCATAGAGCATAAATCATTAATTTTAGTGAATAATTTTAAACAATTTTTTTCTAGATTTTTTTAAACATTAGTTTTAAAGAGTTCTTTGTTAACGTCTTGCTGTATATATTTTTTTCTCATCACATTTTCGTCAAAATTATGTTTTAATTAAAAGCATTTAATTGTTGCACATTTTTCATTCTGTCTTCTTTTTGCTAAATAAATCAGGAAACCCTTAATTAACTAACATTTTTGTCAGTAATTTCATTGATGAGATTAAAAGGATAGTTCATCCAAAAATTTTATCATTTACGTACTCTGTCATTGTGTATGAACACGTAAACAAATAAGTATTTAAGTATTAAAAAGAAGCACTGAGACATTTTTCAAAACAACATCTTTTGTGTTCCAAAGAAAGAAAGAAAGCCATGCAAGTTTGGATTGACATGAGGGTGAGTAAATAATAATTGCATTTTGGGGTGAACTTTCCCTTTAAACTATAAGATTGAATTTCTGAAAGTGCACTTATGAAAATGTGGAAATGTCCAATCCGCACATAATGAAGATCTCTAAGTGAATAAGCTCTTTGTGTCCTGTCTGACTCAGGCCATGTGTCTTACAATTACCCTGACCTTTAAAATAGCGTTGCCTATGTTTAATTTAATTACAGTAACAGGGCTTTTCCCACAGCAGAACGATCAGGTTAGGATCAGTGTTGACAATCTGAAACACGGGATTCATTTTTTGTTAATTATGTATGATGCATTTAAAAGGTCAAAACACTGCTTTAAAATATGGCAGCAGTATAAGCGTGAGTTTGAATAGGTCTGACAAGATGTTTGACTCAGTACAGTCTACCTTCATATAATATTCCGTATATGTCATATATAATTAACATTCATGACCCAGTGAATCCCACTGAGTATTTAGGGAATAGATACAGAGGGGAGATTGTACAGGTGCAGTGATGACCTTATAGAGAGCTCAGAGAAAGCCCTGCTGGTGAGAGACTGTAATGCCAGCAGACTGTGTCAGTGAGTGAGTTATGTGCTGTGGGCTCTAACTGATGTACCACAAGGGTTTTGAGAGTTTAAGTGATATTATATTGAGGAAAAAGCCTGTAACATCAATATGAACTTATAAAAGCATACACATGGAACTGATTCAGGGAGTAGATGTAAGTTTGCTATTTGCTATTTCAAGAGTTACTTCCACATTAATCTAAATGACAATTAAGGGTGAATATAATTAAATTAGTAGAATTAATTAATAATAATTAAATGAACAGTCAACCGCCGCCAAAAACTCATTATTTATATGTAATTTTAATGTATTTATTTATCATAAAGATTCTTTTAAAAAATATATTTTTGTATTCCACTGAAAAACTTAAGAGCATTATGGGTTTGAAACGACAAATAATGACATAATTTTTCTTTTTGAGTTAACTATTCCATTCATATACTCCCTTCACAGAGCTGCTTGCCCTATAGTTTTATACACTATATTGCCAAAAGTTTTGGGAAGCCTGCCTTTACGTGCACATGAACTTTAATGACATCCCATTCTTAATCCGTAGGGTTTAATATGGAGTTGGCCCACTCTTTGCAGCTATTACAGTTTCAACTCCTCTGGGAAGCCTTTCCACAAGGTTTGTGTTTATGGGAATTTTTGACCATTCTTCTAGAAGCGATGTCGGCGAGAAGGCCTGGCTCGCAGTCTCCACTCTAATTCATCCCAAAGGTGTTTTATCGGGTTGAGGTCAGGACTCTGTGCAGGCCAGTCAAGTTCCTCCACACCAAACTTGCTCATCCATGTCTTTATGGAGCTTGCTTTGGGCACTGGTGCACAGTCATGTTGGAACAGGAAGGGGCCATCCCCAAACTTTTCCCACAAAGTTGGGAGCATGAAATTGTCCAAAATGTCTTGGTATGTTGAAGCATTAAGAGTTCCTTTCACTGGAACTAAGGGGTCAAGCCCAACCCCTGAAAAACAACCCCACACCATAATCCCCCCTCTATCAAACTTTACACTTGGCACAATGCAGTCAGGCAAAGTACCGTTCTCCTGGCCACCACCAAACCCAGACTCATCCATCGGATTGCCAGACAGAGAAGCGTGATTCGTCACTCCAGAGAACACGTCTCCACTGCTCTAGAGTCCAGTGGTGGCGTGCTTTACACCACTGCATCCGACGCTTTGCATTGCACTTGGTGATGTAAGGCTTGGATGCAGCTGCTCGGCCATGGAAACCCATTCCAAGCTCTCTACGCGCTGTTCTTGAGCTAATCTGAAGGCCACACGAAGTTTGGAGGTCTGTAGCTATTGACTCTGCAAAAAGTTGGCGACTTCTGCGCACTGTGCGCCTCAGCATGCGCTGACCCCGCTCTGTGATTTTACGTGGCCTACCACTTCGTGGCTGAGTTGCTGTTGTTCTCAATTGCTTCCACTTTGTTATGAGACCACTAACAGTTGACCATGGAATATTTAGTAGTGAGGAAATTTTTACGACTTATTGCACAGGAGGCAACATATCACGGTATCACGCTTGAATTCACTGAGCTCCTGAGAGCGACCCATTCTTTCACAAATGTTTGTAGAAGTAGTCTGCATGCCTAGGTGCTTGATTTTATACACCTGTGGCCATGGAAGTGATTGGAACACCTGAATTCAATGATTTGGAGGGGTGTCCCAATACTTTTGGCAATATAGTGTATATCTTTCCAAGAGATACAATGAAAAGGCCATGAGAACATTTTTTGTACTTTCTTTAATCCTCTTTATCTATAACCATGAGTTGGCCGATGAACACTGTGGACAAATTAATGAAGGACTATATTACTCCAAGGGGTTTGCAAACTTTCTTCCACCTCCTTAGAGCATATGCAGAAATGGCCAATATTCTCTAAGCAAGAGTTATTTCCAGGACAAATAATACCCATATATTAAAATAGAGTTACTCTAACTGTAGAGCCAGAGAGAGCTGTGGGATCCATGGCAAAGATGGAAGAATCCAAGGAGAGGATAATTCAAAATATGAGTTACTGCAAACTATAATGAGGCGTATTTAACTGCTTAAATTTTGGAGTTGAATTTAAACAAACCATAGTCATTTATGCATTAAATAGTTCATTTTAAATTCCACAAGTACTCCTCAGACAGATCTACTGTTATAAAATACTCTCCTGTGAAGCAATAATGTGTGAAGGTGGTTTAAGTTCATATACGCAGGATAAATTTGGGACCACTTATCACCTATACCATTCATCTTCAGCTCATCATATATATATATATATATATATATATATATGTGTGTGTGTGTGTGTGTGTGTGTGTGTATAGGGTTAGTTTTTATAATTTAAGCCTTGAATGATAATCTTACACAACCATACCACTAGCCAGGAAGATGCAAGTGATGGTCCATTTGAGTGCAGTGGTTTTACTGATTAAGACTAAACCTTAAAACACTAAACCAGGAATTTAGACAGACCAGCTTGACCCTGAGCAGTTCTGATTGATAAAATTGCTTTGATTAAGTGCAATAGCAGGCCAGGAGCAGAGAAGATTAAAGCTAAACATGCTAGTCCATAGAAAAAGTATCTTAGATTGCAGAATTATAATAATAATATACAAAACAGTATAGTTGTGTCTTGTTGCTAGACAGATTGTTTACTTATCGTAATGGACTGTAATGGAAATTAGCATTGTAATTAGCTAAACCTACAAATTTAAATCTCAAATCAATATTTCATGTCCACATATTTATTTATTTGCTAAGTAGCCATGAAATAAGTGGGTTAACGTACAGTCAGCTGGTCATGATCCCAAAATAAACCCTTTCAGGCTGATATAAGAACCCTCTGTGGTCTAACTGGTTGTACATTATCTCTTACTTATTTAAACCTCAATGACATATAACAACAAATCTGGTTTAGATTTGGATGATGGTTGGAGCAGTTGTTATAGGCTTATGTAAATGCAGAGCATGCAGTTTACTTTAAATAATTGACACTAAAGATGGATCACTTCTGTATTCTTGCCAGACAAACAACTACACTGCAAATAGAATGTACAGCCAAGAACTAGATTAAATCAATATTTGATTTAGAACAAACAAGTAATTATCTGACCCAAGGGACATAAACAAAGGACAAAATATCACTGTGACTAAATAAAGGCGTAAATAGGTAGACTTTTACATTACAAATACTTTCTTCTGTACAAGCTTGATATGTAGAAACAACTCTATAAGTGACAACTATACAGTAAGTGACATTTGTAGGTTGATTTTGCCAAAAAGTGGTGTTTGAATATCCCGACCAGCCTAACACAGCAGCGCTGGCTCAACCAATGGTGTGAGTTTTGGGGTGGGACTATCTGCTTGTCCAACCAATGACTGGAAAGACAGGAAATGATGCAAAAATTAACTTTGATTGCTCAACTCTGTCTTTATCTGAAGTCACCATGAAATCATTTTTCTTTTTTATGGAATATTGCAGTATTTATTATAAATAATTTATCCATATACACAATTTTTTATGTGGCCCCATTATCTTTAATCAAAATAACCTCCCCTCCCTCTTGCAGCGATATCTCTTCTCTTCTTTGATGATGTGTTTACTGGCGTGAGGGCGGGACAACCTGTCACTTACATGACATCACAGCAATAGCAAACCACAATGATCCAGTCAATTCCCGATGGACAAAATCAAGTCCCGCCCTACATTTTTTCATGTTCAAGAAGCCCTTTCACTCGGTTATACAACACAATATAGGGAAGAAAAGATGGTCGCAACTTCCATTTCATGCAGACTTTAAGTTAAATTTTTTTTAGAGCAGCTCATCGCAGTATTGGATTAGAGTGAAGACTGTCCGACTGTCCAACAGCCAACGCCCCACCCCTCTAAAAAAACAAAAAAAAAAAAAACAAGGAGTAAGATGATAAGATACCATGAAGGTAATTGAGACCACCTGTCCAGGAGACCCTGAGGGAACCTTAATTACAAGAGCGCTGTACACAACTGCAAAACTCAGCTCAGACAGACAAGGTCCATTCACAGCAGCAGGATGTAAATAAACAGAGAGTTTTTAAATGAGACTTATGAAATGCAGTAATTCTTATGAGAGCCCAGCTGTGGAGCCAGCAGTGGCCCATGGGCTCTCTGTACAGAGCCCTGCAATTCATCACACAGAACAGTTACTATTATGTTGACGTGCATAGAGAGGAGTACAGTGGAGTCCACAAGCAAAAATGCTTCTAATTTGCATTTTTCTAATTTAATATACATTTAAATTACAAATATTATTATTAGCCTAACAATTTAAGAGAAATTAAATAAAGAAATAGCATGAATTTCAGAATGTCTTAGTATTTGGTTTGTCTCCTTTTGCTTTAATGACTGCAGAACTCAAGCTGAATAAACTCCACAATATCTTGTTCTCCAGCATTTTTTGAGATTATCTAAAGAACATCTTGAGCTTCAATTGAAGAAAGAACATCTGACTGCCTGTACAGAGAGAGTCACATGATCAATGCCTTACTTTGATTAGTGACCTAGACAAAGGGCAGAATCTGAAATATTTCTTCTTCGATTCATGTCAGACTTTAAACTGTTTATTTCCAGGTTAAAATATCAGAACTTCAATGTGGTCTCAGACTTCTGAATCCCACTGTGCAAAAGGTAATTAAGAAACATTTCATCCAAAATAACAAATGTTATGTTGTTTGGCCCTCAAAGTCCTACAGTTATGTGAGGTGCAGCTGGGACACTGCAATTGAAGAAGGTAAAATCAATGACATATGTGAGCTTGAACTTCTCATGTCTACAGGTTAGAAAAACAACTGCTTCTTATCACGATAAGCTCTGAAACACTGGGTTCAGATCACTGACCTTTGCTTTGAAGTTTAGCAAAGGTCTGGCTTGATATCATAGATGTGAGCCACACTTGAATCTTGTATTACTACCTGTATTACGAATTTACAGACTTGCATGAAGACCGTCACATTGGTGAGCATAGCTTAAAAATATGCGATTTTGTGGTGCCACAAAATATTGGAGTAAAGAGGGCATGTAAAATGAGAAAGCAAAATGTTAGTACAATATTCATCAGTAAAGATGATCAGGGGAATTCATGAAAAATAATGGACATCTCTGACTGCAGGCTGATTATGCCAAGCCTCCCTTTAATCCAAAACACGTTTCTCCTTAATCTTGCATTCCGTCTAGCGTTACCCTGGAGCACCCTCATTCAAGACCAGCTCTCCGTTTAAGGTCATGAAGAAAACCTTGGAACCTTTTTATTTATTTATTTATTTATTTTTTACATTTTTCAAAATATTTATATAAAGATAAAAGACCAAGAACAAGACAAACAGCTTAAGTCTAGCACTTATTCTAATTGTGAGAATTTGCAATATGCACCACAGTTCAGAAGTTTGGGGTCAATAAGATTTTTTAAAATAAATGAATACTTTTATGCAACAAGGATGCACTAAATTTATAACATTAAAAAATATTTCTATTTCAAATGAATGCTGTTCTTTAACTTTCTATTCATCAAAGAATCTCATTTAAACACCACCAAATGATTTCTGAAGGATCATGTGACACTGGCTGCTGAAAATTCAGCTTTGCCATCACAGGAATAAATAACATTTTAAAATATATTCAAATAGAAAACAGTTATTTAAAAAAAAAAAAAATGTATTGTGTTTTTACTGTATTTTCAACCCGATCTCACGGCAATTCGTACTTATTTTACGAGGCGGCTAATTCGTACAACCTCACTCGTACCAATTTGTATGTTTTTTGCTATATCGTACGTATTTTATGAGTTGCCAAATTCATATGAATTCGTACGAATGACCTACCCCTAACCCCGCCCCTAAACCTACCCGTCACTGGGGTTTAGACAAATTGTATAAATTCGCATGAGTGAGGTCGTACGAATTCGTACGAATTAGCCACCTTGTAAAATATGTACAAATTGGTCGTGAGATAGCGTTGGTATTTTTTATCAAATAATTGCAAGCTTGGTGAGACTTCTTTCAAAAATAAAAAAAAAACGGTTTATTTAATGCTGTCCAGAGCTTGTGAAAAAAAAAAACATTCTTTAATGGCTTTACTCACAATGAACTTGTATGACACTGTAGGAAAGAAATAAATTGTTTACTTTCTTTTCATATTATGCAGTCATCAAAACTTTCCTCGTAGCAGTAAGTTTACACTTATAACACTTAAAGCACTTTTCTGCACACCACCAATTTGGCAGCAGAGACAAGAGTCAAGAGTGAACATTGTCTACCTGATCCATAATCTTAGCGTGTGCCATCTACATAGGTGGTGCAGAAGATATAACCCTGAGGGTCTTCTGAAACTCACTGATCCTACTTTATCAAAGGTAACACTGTGATGAATTCTAGGAGGACAAATGCTTTTTTTTTTTTTACTTTTTATTTACTCTGGTAAAGCAAGCTCATGGTGTTCTAATGATTGGTTGTGCTCTGACAGTCTCCCTAAACTCCCAAAACCCTAAAGTTAGAGCAAATCCATAAATCAGTGTCCATTAACTCGAATCTGAAAATGAGTTTTCAACACAGCCTAAAGTATTTGCCATTTAAGAGTGCAAATGAAATATTACTAACTCATCATAATTACATTGTTTTAATAAGTTACAGGTTTGAGAACAAAACATGAGTCGTCAACATAGTATTTGGCAAACACTAATGTACCAGTTTATTATTTGTTTTGTCACACATCTGACATCTGTTCACAGTGAGTGAAGGCATTATCATCTCCAGTCCTTCATGGTGAATTATTAGTGCTGAATGAAGCTCCTTTTGTCACAGCCAAGACATTACCAAATCATACAGCGTGTTCAAGTTCTGTCCCAGAACTTCTCTGAACTAATGTGTTCCACCACATTCCAGCTCTTTGAATAAAAAAATAAAAAAACATGACAGTCACCTAGCAGTAAAATTCCCCTCAAAAAGCAGAATCAGTTCACTAAATCAATTAAATCGATTCACAGTGAATCCAGTTACACTCACCTGCCCCCAAGTGTCCTGTGTTGTATCCATGATATCCATTGAAGCAGGTGTAGCAGTTCCTGTGATAGTAGCGGTAACGTGTATTCCCAGCACCCAAACCTGGGACCAGCTGTGTCCAGAAGGTAAATACGAGCACTAACCTCAGCCAATCTGACAGCATTGTCCAAGCTCAATGTGTTATAGACCTCACTCAAATAGATAACACACTCTCAGCATGTCCATTATGCAACAGGAGAGAACAACTGCTGCTGTGGGCTTGAGTAGCTATTTAAATAAGCTGTGTGTCCTGGCATCAGAGTCAAGTAATTTCATTCTCTCTCTCTTTCTCTCTCTCTGCATTGACAGACATGTATTTTCGAGTGGCTATGTGTCTCCTGATATGTCTCCATCGCCTGTGTGCAGGGCAGGCCTCCACAGTCCCACCCTCCTGTCTGTCTCTGCTCCTCCCTCCTCCTTTCTTAGGTACTGACAATGAGATGTTTACCAAATTTATAAACTGCAGTTCACTCAAAACAAAACAGTGAACAGAGGCACATATTCTGGTCACTTTTACTACATTGAGCATTTCTTTTAATATTGGATGCAATTAAATAAATTATGACCATTGGGAATAATTACCAGAGTTGAGCAGCATGTAGAATTGAACTGAAAATGCCTTAAAATTCTGTTATAGATTCAATTATAGAGGGGCGGGTGGAGAGATATATCAGAAAAGAAAAGAGCCAATGCCTTTAAACCTCATATAGCCTTTCCTGTCACAAGCCCAGTGATTTATAGGGCCTTGGTTATTAATACTCTTTACATCAATTCAACTTATTGTTACAGCTGAGAAGTTAACAGAAATTCGAATGAGCCACAAATAGCCCTAGTTTTGACAAGCTGTTGGTCCAGTGCAGTGGACCCTGTGAGAAAACATGGAAAACTAATTTACAGGGGGGTAAAGGGGAACCAAAGAAAAGCTAAAACGCTTCACTTAAACAAAGTATGGTATAGACTTACAAAATCAAAATACTTAATGGAAAGAAAGCCTGCCAGTCCAAACATGGCATATATGCTTGCAGTATGAGATGCATCTTGCATCTTGAACAACACAGAAATCTAACCAAAGTGACAAGGACAAGGAAATAAGTAACAGGAAAAGCAGGCAACAAAGGTTGTATCAGTTTTTCCAGAGGATATGAAGGTTGAGAGGAGTTTAAAAGGTGCAGCTGGACACAATTCAAGCGTCTCTTTTCATGTGAGTTTTGTGAGTCAGATGAAAGGAAGGTCACTACACGTCTTATTCTCTGTGTGGATGCCTTTGTGTCAGTGAGGCAGTCTAAACCACTGCCAGGTGTGGGTTAAGGCTCACCTTAAACCATTTGATTAAATTACATTAATAATGACACATTGAGGCTTCCCTGAATTACAGAAGGCAATTCACAGATGCACACAATATAATGGTAAAACACACCATTATTCTGCAGCTATTTATTTGGAGAAAGGTATTCATGTATGCCACACCGAACAGTGATTTTCCGCTGCACTGCTAAGGCAAATGCTACCTATTTGAAGGATGTGAACGCAAGCTCATCGGCTATTGATACAGCAGGAACCAATCAGCTATGTCCTATCCACCTTATTCCTACGCCCCATGACGCTTTGCGCGAATTAAGGGTGTAACTTCCGTTAAGCTGTAAACAGTCAGTGAAAGGCTCGCTCTATGAACGCAATAATTTTTTTTTTTTTAACTTTTTTTTAGACATTATTCTACTCACCCTTCAACCAACGAACATTAAAAGGACATTTAAAAGTGTAAAAACATCAACAAGGTACTTTCAACAGACCATGAAAAAGCGCGATTCTTTCCACAGCAATAACGGACGGGTTAAATATAACTATAGTGATATATATCTGTATTATAATATACGTTGCCTTAATAAAAAATGTTCATATACTTCAGCATTGCGTGATACTATTTCAAAGTGATTTCCATCATTTTTACAGATAATAGGCTAAATTGTATTTACCTGTGAAAACAAACCTGGAAAGAGACGTGAGGCTTTGAGGAGAAAAACGAGAGATTCTTCGTGCATTCCAGTGAATTATTAATGGGATATATCGTAAATTATATCGGGAGAACAGGCCACAAATGTGCAGTATATGTTGTCCTTTTTCATACTATTACAGCGGTATGCAAAGGGACAAAAGAAAATAATCACGAGGATAGAAAGCAGCGACTGAAAGAGCTCTTGCCATAGATATTCTTGTTATAACGTTACGTTAAAATACCAAGCGTTACATTATTCTCATGATGTCTGAAAATAAAACATGAAAGAAAAATTGACAGCTCATTCAGTCAAACTGACGGATAAGCTTTATTTGTAGAGCAGCCTTATGATTTGAAACGATTCGTTTCAGTCTTTTTAAATGGAAGTTCCCCAAACCAGAAGTGCAACCCATCATTTGAAACGCAGGAATACTGATGTGATTACGGGCATGTTGAGTTAAAGGGTTAGTTCACCCAAAAATGAAAATAATGTCATTTATTACTCACCCTCATGCCGTTCCACACCCGTAACATATTTAAATCAGTTCATGTGAGTGCAGTGGTTCAATATTAATATTATAAAGCGACGAGAATATTTTTGGTGCGTCAAAAAATAAATAAATAAATAAAAATAACGACTTATATAGTGATGGCCGATTTCAAAACTGCTTCAGGAAGCTTCGGAGCGTTATGAATCAGCGTATCGAATCATGATTCGGATTGCGTGTCAAACCACCAAACTGCTGAAATCACGTGACCGAACCGCTGATTTGACACGCCGATTCATAATGCTCCGAAGCTTCCTGACGCAGTGTTTTAAAATCGGCCATTACTATAGGATATAAGTCGTTATTTTGCTTTTTTTGGCGGACCAAAAATATTCTCATCACTTTATAATATTAATATTGAACTACTGTACTCACATGAGCTGATTTAAATATGTTTTTAGTACATTAATGGATCTTGAGAGAGGAAATGTCATTGCTGGCTATGAAGGCCTCACTGAGCCATCGAATTTCAACAAAAATATCTTAATTTCTGTTCCGAAGATTAACGAAGGTGAGTAATAAATGACAGAATTTTTATTTTTGGGTGAACTAACCCTTTACAGAACTTTGTATATAAATATTTACTGAGAAAAGCCATCAAATGAAGAAAATTAAGATGCCGTAAGATTTTAAAAGTAATTTTTTTAATTCATGTAAAATTGACAGTCCTAATGAAAACTTCTAACGAGACTAATTACTAATAGATTTTTTTTTTTTTTTTTTTTTAAAAAGGGGCATATTGTGATTTTTCTCATTATTTCAGTCCCTGAAAAAACTAAACGAAATTAAAGCTGCAAGCAGCGATGAAAGCGCCCTCGCACCCGGGCTCACCGCCACCCGTTGGCCTTAGGAAATGGCAAAAACTGCAAAATATCTCACTTCCTGTTGGGTTTTCAGATTTTGCACCCAGGGGCTTTTTTTTAGGTATTGGGCTGTTATATCTGTCTACCGAATTTCATAACTGTACATGAAACGTAGAGCGAAATGCATTTAATTGAAAATTTGTAGGTGGCGCTATAGAGCCATTTTGCCATACATAATTCTGAAACCCATTAAAGACGTAATTTTTCATCACTTCTTACATGTGTGCAAAGTTTCATGAGTTTTCAAGCATGTTTAGGCCCTCAAAATTGCGATTAATTTCGGAGAAGAAGAATAATTGACCGAGCAATTACGGTCCTCGGGCCCTAATAATGTGTGAAATAATGTGTGTATTGTTTTTATAGGGATGACTTTCATAGCAGAATATATGTGCTGCATGTTGAGTTTATTTTCCACCCTCAGTATGAACTATATGTTTTGTTAAACAGAGAATTAAAGGGTTAGTTCACCCAAAAATGAAAATAATGTCATTTATTACTCATCCTCATGTCGTTCCACACCCGTAAGGCCTTCATTCATCTTCGGAACACAAATTAAGATATTTTTGATCCGATGGCTCAGTGAGGCCTGCATTGCCAGCAATGACGTTTCCTCTCTCAAGATCCATAAAGGTACTAAAAACATATTTAAAACAGTTCATGCGAGTTCAGTAGTTCTACCTTAATATTATAAAGCGACGAGAATATTTTTGTGCGCCAAAAAAACAAAATAACGACTTTTCAACAATATAGTGATGGGCCGATTTCAAAACACTGCTTCGGAGCTTTGTGAATCGAATCAGTGACTTGGAGCGCCAAAGTCACGTGATTTCAGCAGTTTAGCAGTTTGATAGGAGATTCGAGTCACTGATTCGATTTGCAAAGCTCCGAAGCAGTGTCATTGCTTTGATTGTAGGTCTCACTGAGCCATCGGATTTAATCAAAAATATCTTAATTTGTGTTCCGAAGATGAACGAAGGTCTTACGGGTGTAGAACGACATGAGGGTGAGTAATAAATGACATTATTTTCATTTTTGGGTGAACTAACCCTTTAATATTATTGATCAACCTTAATGATATCCAGTATAATAGGAGCTAAACGTGACATTTCTGATTTAGTGTTGACTGAAGAGTTGAAGAGCCTCATTGATGGGGCTGTGGGGGTAAATAAGATACAAAATGTTGGGAAACACTGACAAAGAAAACAAATAAAAAACATGGGCCATTGCCATTGAACTTGCTTATACTTCCAGCAAGACGAGGAAAACATTTGAAAAATCAATTTTTCACATTTTACGCTGATTGTAAAAGATAGCCTTACTCTAGGCTTGAATATGAATGAGAAGTGAATGAAAAGCACCTGCTCGTTTTTTTTTTGTTTTTTTTTATTTTGCTGGAACCAAAATCATTGATCCTAAAAAATACATTAAACTAAACTGAGCATAAAATCAGTCCCATTAAATTACAGTCAAAGGCTCTGTTTAAGCTGGGAAGACTGAGAGAACAAAAACAATCAGTCCTCCTCCATAGATCTAATCTCAGAGTGTCCACACATGTTTTGCTCCAGTATAAACTCACAGAGCAGATACAGCGTACTGCCTTAAATCTGCAAAAGTACTTGAAAGGTCATGGCAATTGCGATTGATTCTGGTTAAATATCCACATGTAGAACGGGGCTTTTCTTAATCGATTTTATAGGAGTGCAGCGTACCTCTAAAGTGTATTCCGAAATCCATTCTGCCACAATAAACTACAGTGCGAGATATCAATCTTCTTGAACTGAACCTTCTTGCCATCTGCCTGGCACAGGTGTCGGTAGGAAGACTTAAATGGACAAATAAATTTCGTGATTTTCTACTTGGATTTCAAAAAGAAAAGCTTTCCATTGTACAGGACATTGCATTTTTTAATGATCTTCATTAAGTCATGAATTAAGTTAAATAGACCATACATCTTGCAGCTGTGAAGCCGTTCCAATTATCCCTCCAATGATTGACCATAAATCATAAAGTGTCTCAGACGTTAAAGGTAAGCAGTTAAGGGAGTTAAGAGAGAGCTGTTTTTATATAATCCATCATAGCTGCTGTATTTGGATTGAATGCCAAGCAGACTGCCAGTTTCGGCTCAGCTAAATATTTAGTGTTGCCATTTAGCTTTAGTGATGTGCCAGGTCACTTGTCGGTGATCCACAGAAAATACACATCATATACTTACTGAACGTGCTGCCCTGTAGTTTACAGTCAAAGACTCTTGCAAAATGGATGCTTCGACAGGGAATCTGCCAAGTATTGTTTGATCTCAAACTCATTTTTGTGAAAAACGAAACAAAAAGCGAAACAAGATACTTAAAACGCAAAACTAAATTTAAAAAAAACTAAACAAAACGACACACCTATCTTTTCTCCAAACTGCTTGTCCTGGTTGCAGGGATACTGGACAAAAAGAGAAAAAAAAAACTAAATTTATATATAAATTACAGTAAATGTACATTATGATACACATTATAATGATTACTATTATTATCTGCTAAGTCTCTCTATCCACGAAGGTCCTGAAAGAGGCTGAAAATGACACCAAAGGAAAAGTTCTGACACTGGCTTTCAGTGCCATCACTTCCGTCAGTAATTTGGTTAAATCCATTGCTCACAATGCAAACCTTAGTGTTGGAAGTATCCCAGAATCTCTTCTGTCTTTTCCATGGATCTGTGACCTCTTGGGAGATTAGAGAGGAAGAAATTTTCCTTACATTTATGACGGCGTCCTCTTTGCCAGCAGGACTGATCTCACAGCGAACCACACATATGCAATAAAGCCCATCTCAGGTTGCGGGATTTTCAGCTCATCTTTATGAGCTGCATTTAAGAAGTTCTTTGAGAGGAACTTCTTAGAGATATTATGCCCAGTGACCATTAGCGTGAGATGGGAAAATTTGCTACAAGTATGCTGGTTGCTGAGGGGCAAAGTGGCTTCTCAAAATTGACTGAAGCAGTTCTGAAACACATAAACAGAGTCATGCTTCTCCACATGTCTAGTACAGTTGTCTGTATACAGTAGTGCACATGCCAGTTGAGCTCACCAATCTTTCCTTTGATTAATGAGGAGAAGGAAAGACCTACATTTTTAGCCAAAAGCTAATGCAAACCGTGCATGCTATCTTGATTTATAACATCATCCAAACCTCCCTCTTTATCTCAAAAGCAAGTCTTATTGACGGACTTAGAGAGGGCTAAAGGTTTATATTTTTGTCAGCAGTGGCTGATGGTAGCTTTGGACTGATCCATCACCCATGCAGATGTGAATGAACATGTACAGTACTGTATACATGCACAATAAACCATTCAGATAAATAAACTGTAGCCTTAGAAGTATGTATTCACTGTGGAATGTCTTGATGAAAACACTTTTGATAACCTTTCTTTATCCAACATACTTTGTGGGAAGAAAAAAAACACACAAGGAAACTCCTACTGTAGAGGAAAATATTACCCAAAGTCCAAGATAACCATGCAGATCCATTCATTTTAACTTAAACAAAGAGTGTGGATACAATACAGTATATTGATCATAATGGAAGTATTCATGTGGCAATTACTGTCACATTAATTTCACCTCTTAGTATATGAAGAATATGACTGTATATTGTTTAATACATTATACCAGTGCAAAGCTCAGGATGTTTACATTGCTAGGATGTTCTGAATGGATACTAGGGCATTACTGGGTGGTTTCTAGGGTGTTTGTGGCTTCTATAGCACTGGAAAGATGTTGCTAGGGTGTCCTGGGTGTTTACCTGGGCATTAGAAGGTGGTTACAAGGGTGTTTGTGGTTACTAGCCCACTTCTAGGTGGTTGCTATGGCATTACTAGGTGGTTCTGGGTGATTAATAGGGCATTGTTAGGCATTGCTATAGGGTGTTAGTAGTTACTTTGGCATTGCTAGGAAGTGCTCAGGTGTTCTGGGTGGTTACTAGGGTGTTGCTATGGTGTTTGTGGTTTCTAGGGCACTGGTAGTTGCAAGGGTGTTTGTGGTTGCTACAGGGCACTGCTAAGTGATTGCTACGGAATTTCTAGGTGCTTCTGAGTGGTTACTAAGGCATTGCTAGGTGGTTGCTAGAGTGTTCTGCGTGGTTACTAGGGTGTTGCCAGTTGCTAGGCTGTTACTAAACAGCTAAGTCCACACCAAAGTCTCTAAAATAATCTGCACACATCGTAAGTCAAATCAATTAGAAAAGAGCCTTAAGACTCCTCACCACAATAAGCCACATGATATCTAGGTCATAAAACAGTGTGGAAGGAGTACTAACCCAAATTTTGTCTGGAAGAAGAATACTATTGCAAGAACTTTAGCAAGCACCACAATGTAAACAGAAAAAATTTCACTCTGAAACCATGTACTACTTGTGTTATCATCAGTTACTGACCTAAATAGAGGTTGCATGGTATGAAGTTCTGGACAAAGACAGATAAATGAATGAGTACTCCCAAGGGCTTCATGCCTTACCCAGTACTTAAAGAGGAAGTTTTCTTTGGCCCCTCAAGTGAAGTGTCAGCATTCAAAGCACCTTTGATGTCCGAGTAGTTCAATGAGTGTCATTACAAAGCCAAGCCTGTCCTATCTAATGAGAGACACTTCAGGTTTAGGACACTATCCAGGGTCCACAGACCACACCTAAACACTTTAAAGCAGATCTAATGGAGCAGGGAGTGTCCGTCTGAACTCCGGCATACTTATTAGGCATGCTTGGGCGTATCCAACAGGCACCTGATTGGCGTGCCATTTTCATTCATTTTTTTTTTTAATGAAAACACACAAAATATGACAGAAAAATTACCAAAAACGGAATAAACAGGTGTGTCAGTGTAAGAGCAAACTCTGTTATACTCGTTCCCATTTATAAAATAGAGATTATGTTTAAGAGCACTTAAACACAAAGTCCTGCATGTCAAATAAAAAACAGAGTGCAGACATGTAGTATTGCCGCTGATGGCCAGCTGTTCCATTGATAGGTGTAAAGCATCTAGCAGTGGAAACTGTAAAGTGGTTGTGGTGCTGTGGGAATGCAGCATTTCCAATAAGCATAACTGGAAAGCTGGTGCGGAAAAGCTACTATGCCATTTCTTTTCCCCCCTTAGTGCCTTTGAGAATGAAAGGCCATAAAATTTTACAGTATGAACAAAGTGAGCATTCTTACTCCAGAGAAAGCTGGACACAATTTAGTTGCAGGATTGGACACAAAAAGACTTTCTGGTTTATTTTATTTATAGAATCAAATAAATGGTGACAGAAAAAAAACAGCCAATGTACTTTCCAACATCACAAAAAGCCATTTCCTCTAATTTCACAATTTGGAAAATATGTTTGGTTAATTTTATATAACTATGCTTCCCTCTGTTTTATGTGTAGCTGCAATATAAGCAGAGACATGAACCATTCAAGACTAAAAAGGGAAATAATTCCATATGGAATGCAATTTTATCTGGACATAAGAATCAAAAACTAGCTGTCGATGATTATCACTAGCATGTGTATTTGTTGCACATACTGTGGTGTTAGATTATTCAAATTACCCTGAAAAATAAAGTTTTCGGTAACACTTTAGTATGGGGAATAATTCTTACTTTTAACTAGTTGCTTATTTGTTTGAATATTGGCTGTTTATTAGTACTTATAAAGCACATATTAATGCTTTATTCTGCATGACCATATTCTACATCCCTAAATCCTTCCCAATACCTAAACTTAAACGCTACAACAACTACCTTACTAACTATTAATAAGCAGTAAATTAAGAGTTTATTGAGGCAAAAGTCGTAGTTAATAGTGAATATGTGTTCCCCATATCAAAGTGTTACCAAGTTTTCAATTAGAACCAATGGCATTTTTAAAGGTTTAGTTCACCCAAAAATGAAAATAATGTCATTTATTGCTCACCCTCATGCCGTTCCACACCCGTAAGACCTTCTTTAATCTTCGGAACACAAATTAAGATATTTTTGTTGAAATCCAATGGCTCAATGAGGCCTGCATAGCCAGCAATGACATTTCCTCTCTCAAGATCCATTAATGTACTAAACACATATTTAAATCAGTTCATGTGAGTACAGTGGCTCAATATTAATATTATAAAGCGACGAGAATATTGAATAATTGGTGCGACAAAAATAACAAAATAACGACTTATATAGTGATGGCCGATTTCAAAACACTGTGTCAGGAAGCTTCGAAGCGTTATGAATCAGCGTATCGAATCATGATCTCGGATTGCGCGTCAAACCGCCAAACTGCTGAAATCACGTGACTTTGGCGCTCCGAACCGCTGATTCGACACGCGGATTCATAATGCTCCGAAGCTTCCTGACGCAGTGTTTTGAAATCAGCCATCACTAAATAGGTCGTTATTTTGTTTTTTTTGGTGCACCAAAAATATTCTCGTCGCTTTATAATATTAATATTGAACCACTGTACTCACATGAACTGATTTAAATATGTTTTTAGTACATTAATGGATCTTGAGAGAAGAAATGTCATTGCTGGCTATGGAGGCCTCATTGAGCCATTGGATTTAATCAAAAATATCTTAATTTGTGTTCTGAAGATTAACGAAGGTCTTACGGGTGTGGAATGCCATGAGGGTGAGTAATAAATGACATTATTTTCATTTTTGGGTGAACTAACCCTTTAACAATCTATCAAGTCAAATAATTTTGGGTTTCCACTTCATGTCCAATGAAATACTGAAGCCAAAATAGTTTTCGAACCACTGCTTTATAAGAGGAAAATTGACTGTTTTTTTTTGTCAATAAAACCCTCTCACGGCAAAAATCATCAAAAATGTATTCTCCTGACTCACGTTATTTTCCTGCTCTGACTTGACAAATCCCATTAAATGTGGGATTAAATGCTCTTCAAGACATGGGTGTGTTTTGATTCTGTAACCCAATCCACCCTGGACAAGTGAGCCCAAGGGAGCGAAGCCTTGCCAGTTTGTCTATGCTGAACATCAGTGCTGGTTCATCTTCCAAAGAGATAACCATTCCAAGAAAAACACACTGCTTGTCACGTCCTGAGTTACCATGTTCTGACGCAAATCTTTAGATAAAGAACTGAAGATGAAACTGTCTAGACAGGTCTGCTGCCACTTATTCCACCTCCTACCAATTTATGCACCAGAGATTAAGAAGAAATATTACATCATATGTTATGCATTTGAGATCATAATACCCATTTAATGAAAATACAAATTTTCCCTGCTGGGTCACATATTGTGGAATCGCTAACAAAATAACGGAAAGACGCTTTATAGCATCATGACAACTCACTTTAATCAAGCTTTTACTATGGATATTTCGGTTCTTGGGAAGAAGTTTCTGCTTGTTTGCAGAGCAAAGATGCAAATGAGATCTAAAGTATGCCTATATATTCAGGTCATGTTTTGTTTGGGCTTTTTACCCTAATAATTCTCTCATCTTAGCAGTATATTCGAACTCAAAGAAAACTGCAGGGGGAAAAGAAAGCAAGCAGTTTAAATCTAAATAAACAGATATGCACGCAAAGCCACAGATGAACTTGGAAGTCATACTGCTGAACGAGTAGAGGGTTACACAGCAAGTCTTTGATTTACTGTAAGAATATAATACAGTTCGCTTGCTTTCCTGGCACTGAAGGCTACAATAAATCCATCAAAATGTGATTTATAACATGAAACCTACAGGAAATGCAAGATTTGTGTGTATCAGTTTCAAAGTGAGGTTGGCAGTTTGAGAAGTATTGTTTTTTAACCTTTAGCTTCCACTTTCTTCTTCTAAAGTCCACCAATATCATTTAACCGATACTCTGATGAGGGTGAAGGAGAGCACATGTCAGGTAACTATGAACAGATGGGAGGTTTTTGTCTTTATAGGCTATCAGGCAGAGAGAACAATGGGCTCAGCATCTTTACAACTACAGTATGCAAACTGCAAAACTTCTGAAATCTGGATGGGGTGTGAAATTATGTGCAGTGGAGGTCCTGAGTCTCTTGTGGGCCCTGACACGCTGACCTAAGCAGGATATTTGCTTCTTCATTTTGAGTCAAATTCAAGGTCCGCCCTGAGACTCAATTACTGCCGACACCTGCATCAGCACCGCAAGGGACGTTTTCTCACTTAACACTTCCACATTAATCAAATGGAGAGATTTCACCTGCTTCGTGAAGAATCATTAACATTTTCTGGAATAGATCTCATTTTCCTTTCATGAAACCCCTGCATGGCGACAACTCTGATTTATTATTATTATTTTAATAATACAAAAAAGTTATAGTGCAACAAACTGTCCATCATTTAAGATCCCTTGTTGTACTATTTTTTTATATTATTCTATATTAAGTTATTTTTTTAAATTATTGTATTATTTTAATTACGACATCTTGAAATAAAATGAATCAGAAATGTCTTGCCCATTCAAACTGCATGTCACCTCGATTTTTGCAATTAAAAAAACAACAACAAAATAAACTATTTAAAAAAACTATTATAAAAAAATAAAAATGTATCTTTTAACATTAAATGGCACAATTATTATAGGTAATAAAGTAGTTTATTCTGGAAAATATAAAATAAATAGAAATTTCCATGTAAATTTTTTCTAAATTTGGTCAGTCTAATCGAGTTATACCTTCTACAGCAATTTTTTCCTTAATCTGAGAATTCTGTCATTATTTTCCCACCCTAATTTAGCATAAATCTGTTTATTATTCACCAAATATAGAGTGAAAATCTACATTTTGAGATGTCTAACCATTAAAAATAGTACATATTACCCCCACTAGAGGGCAACATCTGCACATTTCTGGAATTGCATTCATGGTGACACTTATCATAACAGCAGGTTTGGAACAAAATTAGGGTAAATAAATGCTGACAAAAATTTCATTTTTGAGTGAACCAAAGCAGGAAACCACCATTTAGTCATAAAGATATAATAAATAAAGGCAAGACTCCTGACAGAAAAGAGCTTCAGGTAGCATGTGGTATCATGTTCCCAAAAAACTAAGGAGCCTAGTAAGTAGAGAGGATGTCCCACTGAGGACAGTAAGATGAGAAACTAAAGATCCCTGCAGTAGATGCATGCCAACACAGGTGTGCTGAGAACAATAAAGGAAAATCTCTCTCGTGAGGCAATGGTATTGTCCAGAGTCTGTTCAGAGGGAAACTGGACACTATATGAGGACATTTCAATCTCCAATTAATTCAGGGGTGAATTCACTTGTAATTTTGTAATTAGGGCCCGAGCACCGGTGGTGTGAGGACCCTATTGTAATTGCTCAGTCAATTCTTCTTCTTCTCTGAAATGAATCGCATTTTTGAGGGCCTAAACATGCTAGAAAACTCATGAAACTTTGCACACGCATCAGAAGTGGTGAAAATGTATGTCAGATATGGGTTTCAGAATTAGGTGTGGCAAAATGTCTCGATAGCGCCACCTACAAAATTTCAATTAAGCGCCTTTCACGCTACGTTTCACGTACAGGTATGAAATTCGATAGGCATACAGTATGTAACAGCCAGATACTTACGAAAAAGTCCCTGGGTGCAAAATCTTTCGAATTTTCAAGTTTTTGCCATTTCCAGACATTGTTCTTTAACAAACTCCTCCTAGAGCTTTAATTAGAAAAACATCATATTTGGTCAGTCTAATCTAAAGGCCTTTGTGACGTTAAATTGTGAAGATCTTGAGTTTTCGCTGAAGGGCACATCTGTGGCGGCCTGACAAAGTTCAATGTTTCGCCATGAAACAGGAAATTGTTGTAACTCAGGCATACAGTGTCCGGTCTGCCCCAAACTTCACATGATTCATTAGAGTCCTGGCCTGAAGACATCTACATGCCAATATTCAGTTACAGTCATAGCACCACCTGCTGGCAACAGGAAATGACATGTTTTACACTGTGATTAACTCCTCGTAGAGATTTAACCAGATCAACATCATATTTGGTCAGTCTAATCTTAAGGCCTTAGCGATGTTACATTGCAAAGTTGTTGTAACTCAGGCAAACAATGTCCGATCTGCTGCAAACTTCACATGATTGATAATAGTCTTAGCCTGAAGACATCTACATGGCAATATTAAGTAATAGTCAAAGTGCCACCTGTTGGCAGCAGGAAGTGTGGCACGTTGAAATGACTTTGCCATATTTCAACTGTATTTACATGCATGTCACCCACTATTCACTGTTTTCCTAAGGCCACCGGGTGGTGGTGGCCCCGGGTGCGAGAGCCCTTTCATCGCTGCTTGCAGCTTTAATTTCACTTGTAATTTAGTGACAAAAATTGCTTGTGCAAGTTAGTTTGTGATTCTGGGGGACGGCCTGGACAGAGCTTTAGCTGTAGGCTACACATTTTATACCACTAATCGAGCCTGACACTGGATTTCCTGTTTTTTAGCCTTCTATGAATGAAGCCGCATTACTGCCAGTACAGGTTTTGAATTTGCTGTGTTTCCATGCAACTTGGTATTAATCACATGGTAAATTACTGAATAAAAAAAAAATCATAGATTCATGGAAAGGATATTCCAAAACACAAATATGACTTATTATTATTAACACAAAAACTTATAAGGGCCTTTTTCAAATGAAACATTTTTCATGACACTGTTCATGAACACATTGATGAACCTGTTTCAGTGCAATATATAGGCTACACTGAATTTTTTTTTTATTTTTATGCATTTCCCAGACTTTTGGACCAATGAATTTCTTTTATTCAAATTCTGACCAATTTGCTAATGAGTTATTCAGACTAATTTGTGAACCGGTTTGACTGATTCACAGAACTAACTTGATGGATGGATGGATGGATGGATGGATGGCCAGTGCATACTAGACTTAATGAGATCTCAACCATGTAATGAAACACCAAACAGTGGCTTTGGCAAGCTTCACTAAATAAGCTTATGATGAATTATGGTGAAAATGTAATGAAAATCTATGAGTAATTTGATACAGAATTACACAACAGCATAACCTACAGAACAAACCTGAACATGCTTTATATGTATGTAGCCTTTAAAAATGATAGATGACATAGATTCTGTCAGAAGAATAATGATCCTCATAAACTTTTGATTGCTTCTAAACTTCAGCCTTGTTATTTAATATTAAGGTTTATATTTTTGAATCCCCACAAGGGAAATATAATTATTCAGGCTAAACTGTCTTAGTAATGCTGATTACTGCTGATAAATGTGTTTGTATGATTTTATCATTTGGGATAAATCTTTCCTGCCAAAAAAAAAAAAAAAAACATTCTGGACAAGCTTCCTTTTCTATCTTCAAGAAACTCAGTGCCAACACAGAATACTGATCTCCTAATAAGCCATTATCTGGGCAATATGAGCCTTTAATACCTTGCTGCAATTCCCTCACAGGTGACTTCCCAAGTAATGACAGACCAGAGACATAAGCAAAGTATGAGGGAGAAAGAGAAAATATAAGGACTAATTTCACTTCAGAGAGTGATAACATCATGTTCCCTCCCATATTAAGGGTAATTAATGAGAGTTAAGATTTTACACAAAGCTACAGCTACTATTCCAGCTCATGAATGCTTTTCCTCTGCTCATGTCTCATATATTCCAGCAGGTTCTAGTAGAAGTTGGATGTCTTCCAGATACAAATGCATGAGACTGAACATGCACGTCTTGACATCTTGATAGCAGGCGTCATATAGTCCAGGAATAATGATTATTGTCTACTCTATGAAGTTAACATTTACTGAGCTTTTCAAATAAATGGACTTAAACTCTTAATCTTAATGAGCTGCCTCAAGGCTTGGTAACACTAAATACTCACATATACAAATTATATGTTGTTCAGTAAAAATGTAATTCAGTAGTGGTGTTGAAGAACCATTGAAGGTAGTATGTATTCCCTCCAAATCTGTGGAGGAATGCACAACAAAAACCGTTAACGGATTGATTCGTTCCGGTATTTTTTAATGAAACCGATTCTGCAAGAATCAGTTCTTGGTTTGAGCCCTAATAAATTATATAAAATACATTCATATTTAATCACATTCATATGTATACATTTCCAGAGCAATGATTATGAATCACTCAAGCATAAATTTCCATCACTATTTACAATTACCTTAAGTGTCCCTCCAAGGCATCTATCACAGGAAAAGTGCAAGAGAAAAAAACCCCAAAACAAATCACCCACACTGCTGTCCAGCATTACTCAAAGCTGTCACTCTGCCCTGCATGGTTTTAATGTAAAGCTTCCAGATATATAGTCCCTATAGCTTTCATGCTAAAATACATCACCTGCTTCTGCTGCTAGTACTCCGAGGGTCTGTGAATTAAATTACAGTCACTTAACAAAGTGTGTGGTAAGAGTTGTTAAGTTCATGAACACAAAACAGCATATTTTATGTTTCAAAACAGCATATTTTATGTTTTTATGTTACTGGAAAGTATTTAAAAAGTATGCTGTACTGACTCATCTGTCCCTACTAATGCTTTTTGAATACTTTTATGTCATTGGTAAGTATTTGTTTCCATAGTCATGGAAAACGTCAAGGATATTGTCTAACATTTATCTAGGAATGTGAGAGCATGACCAGCATTTGTCTTGTATCAGGGGCTCAATGATATGGCAAATTTCTGAAGTAATTCCTCCTTTATCAAACTCATTTCGACATTGAACAACATTGCTACTGCACTTAATGACAATAAACACAAAGATACAGGGGGTAAGTAGATAACAGCAAGAATGCTATTTATTTTCTTTCTTTGGGAACAGGAAAATGTCAATGCTACATGAAACTTAAAGAGAGATCACTAAAGCGGTATACACTAGCAAATCTCAACTGCCTGACTGTCTATATCATCTCAAAATGTAAACTATTTATTACCACCTAGAGATATATTAAAAGTTTGAAATAAATTACATCCAACTTTACATACATACAGTACACTCATCACAAAATGTAAACTGTATTAATGTTAACTGTATTATAGCAATCAGGACACCCACACAAAGGCTTAACAAGAAGAAAAGAAGGAAAGGATCTGGAATACAAAAGTGTACAAAAGAACCACTCTTTTTACTATGCAGTGAATAAATATTAGTCTACACAGGGCTAAGTTGTTTGCACACACAGAATGCTCAATTATCACAATTTTAGACAAATAGGGTGAGAAGGGCTGTTTCAGTAGAAACGCAACATATGTTGACAACACAAGCTACTGTATAATGTCCAAGATTCCTGAACTCAAAAACAACCTCAGACAGTCTAATGTTAAAAGCATCAATTATGCTTTAGCCTCTGAAAATATTGCAAGAGAGACACTGTCATGTCCAATATGTCCATTGAAAATTAGATTCACAGCTTCTCCATGTAATGAAATCCATTGAGGGAACCACATTAAGACTACACCAGACACCTCAGCCAGGCTATTTGACACGGATTGTCTTAGATGTGATTCATGACGCAAAGTGCATCAAAGGACCACAGACTGGCCTATTTTGTTGTACCTATGTGTATGTTTAGACAACAACAATGTACTAAATACAGAAACGTTTTTCCTTTGCATTTTTGAATGATTCCTGTTCACATGGAACTGCGAATATGACTAGAAACGTTGTATTATTGATGCCAAGCCAGTAGTTGGTGGTGTCAGGATGTAGTTTACACAGAGAAGATATGAGTATCATTTTGTAAAAAAGCACTTTGAAACCGTTTTAAAAAGTTTGTGTTTTCAGGCCCCCAAAATGCCATTGTCGCGTAAATGAATGGCCAAAAAGCATAAAAAGTTTTATGGTTTTAAATGAAAATGGTGTCGCGTCAACTAGAACTGGTCACACAAGACCCAAAGAAAAATTGACAAATTTAATTACTACACCGTAAAAAATAATTCCGTAAAATAACAGAAAAAGTACTGGCAGCTCATTAGCTGGACATTATCCAGTAATTTTACGGACAGTTCTGTTAACCCTAAAACACAACCCAATGAAGTGCAAAATTCTAAATACAGGTAAAATACCTGTAAAAAATAAATACGGAAATTTCCGTTAAATTAACACAGTACATTCTGCCCTACTTTTACAGATTTTTTTTTTTTTAGAGTGTACTGTTTTTCCATGTATCCCTTCATAAATCACATGCAGGGCCGTCCCTACCAGGGCGAAAGGCAGTAACGATTCTAGGGGCCCCTGGCCTTAGGGGGTGGCCCCACAATTTCATCCAAGGGGGATATATATGATGAAATATATTTAAGAAGAAATTTCATGTATAAAATTTCATCTTAACACAATTGTAAGGCCACCCAGAGTATGTGATTTTTTTTGTGATGTGTTTGCATCAATTATTCCTACATTTTCCTTAATTTTTAGTATCAATTTTAGTGTGAAAGGCATTAGTGAATCATGATTTGTTTGTAAAAAAGTTTATACACAAATTTTTGAGTATACACACTGCTCCAATGTGGCTTAAAGTGATTTTTGAAACAAGTCAAACAGTTTCTCTGAAGTATAGCCGAAAACATCCTTGACAAATTCCATTACATGATCGAACAGGTTTCCCCTCTATTGTGATGAATTATTGCACACCAAACTATTCTTCTACCACTCCTAGAATGATAAATTATCGGATCAGGACAAAATGGATAATGCTATTACTGTAAAAGAAAGGGCTTTTGTTGTGCCATCAATTGAAGACAACAATTCCCAAGATGTTCTTCAAGACAAATGGACAGCACAGGACACAAAGCAGCATAAATCTGCATTAAGCACTTGGCATACGTGAGAACTGGGATTTGGGGATTTTCTTTTGCCCTATTGTTGATGATTTTCACTGACGTTCAGCCAAAACACTTCCTCCAGCTTGATGCATGTGGTGTGACCGATGTCTGAAGATTGTGAGAGAATACCAGAGCATGTCTTCCAAACATTTGTTCTTACAGTCAGCGATCACTATCAGGGCTCAGAGAGCTCTGAGGTCACATCTCTGGTAGGATTAATACGAGGTCTGCTAAATGATGTGAGTGTCATAAAGGGACACTGATCGAACACTTCGTTTGACTACAGGAATGAGAGTAATTCCATCAGACCCATGAGACAAAAGAGGTCAGTATCATCACGTCCGTAACCACAGGTCGTGCAGCCCCATGGGCATCATCACATGCAATCTTCACAAGGCAGCAGATCTGGAGAGGAAGACAGACCACCTGCTGAGGTTTGTATGTCCAACACAATCATTTGACTAAAAAGACCCTGACTGAGGTCAGAGGAGGCCAAAAGGAAATAACTAAAAATTCCAAATGTCTTGTAGAAAATTCAAGAATTATTTATTGTAATTATCATGGATCAACAAACATGAAAATAAAAACAGGAAAATAAATATATTATAATTACTTAGAAAATATTATTTAAAAAATGCAATAAACATACTGTCAATTGTCACCATTCAAGGCTACTAAACTGAGCGGTCAGAACATCTCAATCACCTCACGTCACACTCTCACTGACCCTGTAATAACTTCAGAACTTCAGAGTGAGTTCTTTAGAAAAAGGCTTTCCTCTCACATTTCCAGGAAAATAATCTTGGGTTACCTTTGCAAATAACCCATAGCATCCCTTTGGAAACAACGGAATACTGACCAGATGGAAACTGTGAGACAGTGTTTAAACAATAAAAATGGAATTACATTTCTGGGATATTGACCATACATATCTCAACATACAATCCAACATTTTTGCGATTCCATTGTTTCTTTGGGGAGCTTTCCAAAAACTACATCAAATCTTTTGGTTACACTTTATTTCGATGGTCCACTTTAGACATTCTATTAACTAATAAGTAACTTTCAACTACATGTAAACTAACTCTCATTACAGTATTAGTAGACTGTAATAGACTGTTAGGTTAGAGTTAGGTGTTAGGGTTCGGGCAAGTAGAATAAGTTGACGTAGTTGCAAAGGCACAGAAAACAATCTTCAACATCAAGTTCTCATGTCCTTCTTTTGTAATACATATCATTTTTTCTGTCAGCAGTGGTTAACATTAATATCTGTAAGACACTAATTTGTCACACAGTATTATAAAATTCGTCCAGCAGGATGTGTCTGCTCATAGTTGGCTTATGTTCTGTGGGCTCTGCCAGCTATACTTTACTTTACAACACAAACTTTTACCAGTGTCCACATTTGATAGTGCCATTAGAAGAACATCAGAAGACTGAATTTCTCACGTTGTGTTGATTACAAGGTCAAGGAGAGAATAGTAATCAATAATCAAGTGTTTTTTTGTTCAGATTATTCTGTACTCCCTCTTGCTTGGTGTCACTTTAGGTATTGTAGTATGTTACAATACCTAAAGTACTGTAACATACTACAGGAAACTAACTTATTAAATGTTACAACCTACCAATATGCTAGACACTGCAGTGCTGAAAGCTACTTTGTTATTATTATGCTAGCATGCTAAGCTACAATCTACTCATGATGAAGTTATTAAAGACAAGCTGTTTCACAAAAAGTAGTTAGCTATGCAAGCTACCAAACAAAAAGTAACCACATTGAGGCTATGTGAGGGGACAATATCTTTTAAATTACATAACTAACAATTGGGAGCTTAAACATGCTAAGATGAGAAAACTTCAGGATGTATTAAACTTAAACATGAACAAAGGCACTTAAAATACAAGAATAAGCCATCATTTATAAAAAAGAAATTAGTTGAAAACAGAACTAAATGAACAGAAGTAACTAAATATTGATAACAAATTTAAAATATATAACAGAAAATGTAAAATGCAACATTCAAATCAGTGACTCTTTCAAATTTGTGACTTTTCAAAACCAAGACCATCTAATCAGGCCTTTAATATTTCTTGTGACACTGAATTATATTTTTACACCTCTGAACATCCAACACTGCTGTAGTTAATCTGAAATAATCACACGTCACACTCTTTGTTTCCTTACTTTCTTACACATTCTGCAGCAGCCAGAAGGTCTTTGGTAACCTGCATGATTTTCCCACCCACACAGACAATGCAGCTGTGCAGAAGGACCCCCGAACCCACCAGAGATCTGCTCTAAATCACAAGTCACTTCACAGAGAAGCCTGACTCTTTTCCAGAACTTTATTCTCACACTCACTTCCACAGAAGTGCCATGAGGGAACATTGATCCTACAGTGTAAAGAGAGGAATTTCACTGCCCCATCAGCCCTGCTGTGACCTTACAGTGCTCGTGTTCTACTGATGCACCTGGAGGCTGTTCTGTAGGAAAGCAGTGGAAGTGCTGAGGAACAAAATGAGCAAAGCAGTATGAACTGACTTAGAAGTCCAGAGGACACAATAATGAAAGTAAGAAGCCCTTTGGGAGGGCAACATATATTTTGATACAAGGGTCGGAGGTGCTTCATAGCATGTTGAATTTCACAGAAAAGTGCGGTGAAACAGCTGGATACTAGACAAAATTCAATAAGGTTCTGCTGCATTATAAAGTAGCCTACTAAAAAGGTGGTTTTTACAATGAATGTGACATGTAAATTTGTGACTACAGTAAATCAAAAAAGCTTTGTTAACTGCAGTAAAATAACTTCCAATATTTTATGTCCTGCAAGATGCTGTAAATTGCAAAATTCATTACATTTTTGAAACTGTCAGAACTCATTTAACTAGCCGACTAGCACTGTGTTTTTGTCCACAACAAATATAAAACAGTCACGACTCACAACCAATAACCAACATAAATTAAAATTCTATACAGTTTTGTCTAAACAAGTTAAAAATAAAAAACTAACGTCAATCATTTTAGAAGCTAATTTAGGCATTAGCTTCTAAAAAGTGAATTTAGGCATCACAACATTATAGTCTACATTATAGTCTATTATCACATTGTTTAAAGGGGACCTATAATGCCCCTTTCACAAGATGTAACATAAGTCTCTGGTGTCCCCAGAATGTGTCTGTGAAATTTCAGCTCAAAATATCCCACAGATGATTTATTATAGTTTGTCAAATTTGGCCCTATTTGGGTGTGAGCAAAAACATGCCGTTTTTGTGTGTGTCCCTTTAAATGCAAATGAGCTTCTGCTCCCAGCCCCCTTTCCAGAAGAGGGCGGAGCTTTAACAGCTCATGCTTTGGTTGCTCAACAACAACAAAGCTGGAGAATCTCATGCAGCCAAAATGACGATTGTCAGTAACGGTGTTACATCGTTCAAACCGGAATCAGACACTTTATTTAGTTGCTGTGGAGTTGATTCAAATCATCGATTAGCATATGCCGTCATGTTAATCTTTTGTGCAAATCCAGCATTGAATTGACCCTCGTTTGTGAAGCAAGTAAAATGACGGCATGGCAACAACACTCTACTTCAACAACTCTTCCTCTTCTCTAAAGCAACCCAACATGGCCTCACTGCCTTTGTTGTGAGGGCAGGGTTTATGAAATTTTGGGGTTTGTGATGTCACCAACCCGGGAAGAAGCTTGTTGTAGTCCCTACCAGCCGTTTGTTGTAGTCCTTAAAAAGTTATTTCTGTAAATCTCCTAAATCTAAATGATCTCTGTAAATCTCCCTTTGCATTGAACTTTGAGCATCGTAACTTTGCAGATGTTGTTTATGCTCAAACAGCAACATAACTAAAGTTTAAAAAGTAAAATCATAATCAAGGACCCCTTTAAATTAAATGTAACATCCTAAACATATCTGCTCTGTACAATTGGATATTAAATGCATTCATTTGACACATCTGGTCACACAAGAGACACACTCAGCAGTAACAAAGGAAGGAAGGAAAACAGTCTCATTTAAGTGTTATCATGAGTGATGGAACACAGACTGTTTAAATGCATTACACAAGCCAACTGACATTTATTGAGTGCTTTAAGAATGAGATAGAGCCTTAGTTCAAAGCTCAGATAACTTGTGCACTCACCATACTGACAGTTGGATCCATTGAATCCTGGGAGGCAGTCACACAGTTGGTGCACGTGGCCTCTACACACACCCCCATTAAAGCACACACCGTAAGTGCAGAGAGCTGGAGCAGGAAAGAGATTTAGAAGCAGACAGTCAAACTGATCATTCTATGGGGAAATTTAACAAAAAAATACATCTTCACAGAAAATATTAAAAGTTGGTTCAACAAGATCAAATTATTTATGATTTGTTTTGTTTATTTCACCTAGCAATGATAGTGACAAATCATTTATGAAGTTCTGTTTGCTAAGACAACTCAGCTGCTAAATCAATTAAACGTGAGAACCAGATGAAGAAACAGAGAAACAGACTTACATCCTTTCATGTGGTTTTAGTTTGATTTATATAACTGATATAGTCTACACATAAATAAATACATGTATTAATATGTAAAAGGAATGCATGCTTCAATAAAAAAAGGAATGAATAAGCAATAAAAAAGATAGATAGATAGATTGATTGATTTTTTGGTCCTGGCAGAAAATGACCAACTTACATAATTTCACTAATCATATCATCTGCACATGGGAAAGTGTGAACAAGCACAAGTCAGGCAAAATCACATATCATTCTGATTGGATTATAAGAGCAGACTGATTGCTAAAAAAGGAGGGAAGAAGTGCTTCCAATCATTGTGTTCTTGTGTTAGTAGTAGTTACCTGCAAAGAAAGACATGCAACCATCACCACTTTGCATCAAAATGGCTTCCTATGCAAGGAAATTGCTGTAAAGAACATTGCACCTGAAAGAACCATTTCCCAAATCATCAAAAACTTCAAGGAAAGAGGTTCAACTGCAGTGAAGAAGGCTTCAGGATGTCCCAGAGTGTCCCGCAAGCACCAGGACAGTCTCCTCCTGAGGAGTCAGCGACAGAATCGTGTCACCAGCAGTGCAGAGCTGCTCAGTATTGGCAGCAGGTGTGTGTGAGTTCATCTGCACGCATAGTGAGGCTTTGGGACAACGGCCTGGTGTCAAGAAGGGCAGCAAAGAAGCCACTTCTCTCCAAGAAAAACATAAAGGACAGACTGAAATTCTGCAGGAAGTACAAAGATTGGACAACAGAAGACTGCGGTGCATAGTTTTTTCTCTGATGAAGCCCCCCTTCAACTGATTGAGACATCTGGAAAATCAATTGTCCAGAGAAGAATAGGTGAACGCTGCCCTGAGTTCTTTGTCATGCCAACAGTGAAGCATCCTGAGACCATCCATCTGTGGAGTTGATTTTCATCCAAGACAATGGGCTCTCTCATAATTCTGCCCAAAAACACTGCCATGAATAATGACTGATATCAAAATGTCCTGCAAGAGCAACTTCTCCCAATGATCCAGGAGCAATTTGGTAAAGATCCATGCATTTTCCAGCATAACGGAGCACCATGTCACAAGGCAAGAATGAGAATGAAGTGGCTCAGAGATCATTACATTGAAATTTTCAATCCGTGGCCAGGCAACTCCACGGATCTCAATCCTAAAGGGAACCTGTTGTCAATCCTCAATACGGTAAGAGGACAAGCAGAAGTCCACAAATTATGATCAATTTCAAGCACTAATAAGACAAGAATGGCTCGCCATCAGTCAGGATTTGGCCCAGAAGCTGATATCCAGCATGCCAGAGAGAGTTGCAGAGGTTATGAAGAAGGGTCAACACTGTAAACATTGACTCTATATTGAAAGTTTTGGCCTTTACATAATAAGCTTTCTGAAATGTTTATCGTTATTTTCCAGTATACCATAGAAATGTGTGAAAGAATAATCTACAAATACTGAAGCAGCAAACTGTGAGAAACAAAATTTATGTCACTGCCAATACTTTTGGCAAAGGCTGTACAGCTGTCTCTTTCCACTGCCTCTGATGATCACAAAGGTGCATTGTATCCTAGCTCACTGCAAAAAGAGGTCACAAAGCCTTCCAGATTCTTACAAGACCAATGATGAGAAGTTAAGCTCTGCCTTTTTATGGCCTTTAAGTATTAAAACAAACAAAACGAAACAACATGAAGCAGACAGTAGAGAGTAAACCTACAGAGATTTATCTATCTAATAGTATCTTGTGAACTATTCTGTTGGATTTCAACACCATGCTGACTGAATCCAATGCACAATGATTTACTATTTGATTGTTAGAGAATATAGTTACATTGTGCCCTAACAACAATTGTCCTGAACCAAAAATAAAGAGTCTACTGAAATGTTGCTGGAAATGAGCATATGATGAAAAGATGATTTATGTGATTGACAATGGCAACAGAGCCAGAATCCTTCTCAAGGAGCTTCCAGAGAAGAACAGGAATCTAATTAATCATGTAAGCCATTCACTACACAATCCTTCAGTGAATAATGTCTATGAATCATTAACCTCAGTCCTGCAGGTCTACACATTATCACTTTAATTTTAAGACCTATATATGCGTATATATATATATATATATATATATATATATATATATTTTTTTTTTTTTTTTTTTTTTTTTCTTCACATGTCATTTAGATGTCTAATCACAAATATGACAGAACTGACTGTGCAAACACTTACGATAGATGCAGCCGGCCTCTGGATTGAGCTGGGACCATCCAGGACAGCATTTGTATGTAGCTTTGAAGTCTTGTCTGTAGACTTGTCTGTAGCCTATGTAGTAGGCAGTCCTACAAAGTGATTAGAAGATATGATAACTGTAAAATTAGGTTAGGAAAATTTGAGGCAAATAGCATGGAGTCTCACAGACAATGAAAACTGGCCAATCGAAATGAAGAGAGAGTCGTGTAATAATAGACTTCTGAAAAACTAGATTGCTCTAAACCCCAATTAGTTCAGCATTTGTTCAGTGCAATGGCAGCTTTTAGCAAGCTCACTGCCTGTTTCATGAGGGCTATTCAATCACCTTCCATAATTGCCAAGGGGGTTGATGGCTCTGAGAGTCTTGAGCTTCCTTTTGATTCCTGAAGCATCTGAGACCCTTAATAACCATCGTCTCTCAACAAAAGGATCAGTTTCTAACTGCTGTCTTTCGCTAGCCCTCTGCCCATTCTCAAAAGTGGCTAGAAGTTGGCTGGCACTGAAAGGTGTGCCAAAGAGAAATGGCTGTCGGGTAAAAAGGACTATTGATAGTGAATGAGGAGGGAGGGATTCTTGCATGTAAAACTTGGCACCGACTTTTAAAATATCATAGCTCTATTCAATCTGACAGTCAAATAAATAAGTACCTCCTCTCATAGTCCATACACCAAGCACGACCTGTGCATCCTTGCCTCCAAACCTTCACCACACGTGTAAAAGCCTGTACACATGGCTGTTTCTCAGCTGTGATGATTCTCTCTCGCTCTGAGCAGACATTTGGCCTGAACAAAGGAGAACAAAAGAATCACTTTCCATTTTAAGTGCATATAATGTACCTCTTCCTTCACAACTCTCTTAAGAAACAATAACTGGAAATTGATGTGTAATCAATTTAATAACAAATAAATAAATAACATTTAACAACCTACTTAACTGAATTTTCATATACTATATTATACAGTATAATAATATACACTATTATACTATTATAGTACTATATAATATAGTATTTGGCTATTTGGAAATGAGAAAACTTTATACTATATAGGCTACTTAATTCACAGTTCTGTAAGATTATTACAATTGAAATTTCATTCTTTTTTAATTAATATTTCATATTCCTAAAGAATGTTTCATGCAAGAAAAGAAACAGTGCATACAATCATCATGCAGTAAACAAAATCACAAAATTAAAATAAAATATCTCCATGGTACTTACATGAAAGGCTGCAGAGCTCGAAGACAGCGCGATGGAAAGATCTCTGTAAACAGGAAGAATAATAATATCACCGCGTGTACATCCATGTCAGTGTCTGACAAAACTTTTCCATACTGATTAAACTGAGTGTTCAGGCTGTTTCATCTGTAAGCCAGCAAATAGCTGAGCAGGAACCGTCTGGTACCGTAGTTCAGCTGAGTGTTTACTATACAGTAACGTGTTGCACGAGCAGGCGTGAACCTACTTGATATTTTTATTTTAGTTTTCCTGGAGAATGATGAGCAAAGTTTCCAGTTTTTTGCCCATCTCTATATAAAAAAGTTTGAATTAGCCTAACTGTAGTCCTGGTTTATTTACTTTTTATTTGTATTTTTGTTAACGTGTTCATTCATTGAACATGCAAAAACATAATGCCAAAAACAGGAATTTAAGCATAATAGTCGTTAGAGGTAAATCGATTGAGATATAACTATCTTTGCATTGAGTTTAGCAGTAAAACAGTTTGGGATGCAGAAAACATTGAACACCTGCGTAGGTACACTGTAAGTTTGAAATTGTCTTTATATTGTGCTGCCACCTAATGGCCTAAACAGCACTTTAGGAACACTGAACTACTTAAAATGAAAATTAAAAACTCACAAATATTGTCAAACAGGACAAAATCATATTTAAATGAACATTTACAGATGCTATTAAGAAACTGCCTCGCTCATATTTTATAACAGCTTTATTATTCTGCTAATAGTAGCTATTAGTTAATAAACTTATACTGTACATGACCCAAGAAGCATTTTAAATCCAGTCATAGGCAGCACGCGAATGCCTGATGTTAATTTGTTGCGCAGCGGTTCACGCCGATAAATTTAATAACATTTAAAAATACTTTTTGTATTTATAGAGCTAAACTAAAATCTAATATCTGACAGAATGGAAAGAACACACATATCCCTTTTTATTGTTTTATTAAAGGTTGGCTGTTTGGGTCCTTAACCGCAGAGCATTGTGGGAGTTGTTCCTCTGCAGCAATGGCTTGGCTTGTACTTAGATTAGCAATATCTGTGTCTTTATTATATACTGCATCGGCGGTATTTGAAGACCAAGTTGGAAAGTTTGATTGGTATGTAAACGGGATTTGTAGCTGTGTGTTGGTTTCACGTATTATCCATTGTGGGATTTCTGCGACTGTAAAAACAGCCGGTACTTTAAGCAGGCTGCTGACTGTTGGCAGCTACACCGGGCTGATCAGTCATCATATGTTAACGTTACTCTCAACTCACTGCGATTTCTTTCAGGAGGCAACAGTTCATCGGCAAGGTGCGTTTTGCCTTGTTTGACACTCATTCTCAAGCGTCTAAAAAGCTCCTGGTGGCAACTGACAATAACGTGTTTGCTTCACTCAATTCAAGGACTGGAGACCTGTGTAAGTCTTTGTGCTCATTTTGCACATTAAATCTTACATAGGCTTTGTGTATAGAAGTTGCGGTGAAAATGTTTTTATTTTTTTTATAAGTCCTTATTTGTTTATTAGACTGAGGTGGACGTTAGAATATACCTACCTAGTTAAATGAACTTGTTCATTAAAAAAGCAAGAATTTATTTTGTTTTGTATAATCAATTCATTTAATAGTGTCAGTGAAATGTTTTTAATTCTTGCAGTCTGGCGTCATGTGGATAAAACTGGACCAGAGGGCCATATTGATGCACTGCTTATGTATGGACAGGGTAAGCATGTGGTGAAACGTGTGTATTGTGAAATTGGGCTTTGTTTTTGCCTCTTAAACGGTTCTTGTCTCTTAGACGCTGTTGTTGTTGTCGGGAATGGCCGCCTGCTTCGCTCCTGGGAGACCACAGTCGGTGGTTTGAAGTGGGAGGCAGTGCTTGATACTGGAAGGTTGTATTTTGTGTATGTTTTATTGAGACAGTATTAGGTTTAACTGACGCATCAAACTGAGTGTCCTCTTTTGACCACAGCTTTCAGGCCGCTGCCTTAGTTGGAGTTCAAGACTTTGTGAAGTATGTTGCTGTGCTGAAACAATCAGCAATCTCTCTCCATGACCTTTCAAGTGGCAATCAGATATGGGTGGAAAACCTACCTGACAGGTGATGAGAAATCTTGGAACAGCTTTTCTTTATATTGCAATTAATACTGATGTAATTGATTCTCATTGCTGCTAGAGATTAGTTCTAGTTCTTGACCTTTTTTGTTTTTTGCATCCTTCAGTGACACTGTTCAGTATCAAACTATTTATTCTGGTGGGAACGGACTGGTGTTTGTTTTGGGATTTGTGCCGAACTCCCATATTGTTATTGTTGAATACAAAATTGAAGATGGAGAAATCATGAAGAAGGTATGGAGTTTACAACACCGTTCAAACATTTGGGATCAGTAAGATTTTTTTGAACGAAATTAATACTTTTATTAAGCAGGGATACATTAAATAAACTGTGTGACAGTCAAGACATTAATAGTGTTACAGAATATTTCATTTCAAATAAATGCTGTTCTTTTGAACTTTCTATTCATCAAAAAACCTGAAAAAAGAAATCATAGTTTCCACAGAAATATTAACTGTTTTTTTTCTTATATTTCTTGAGCACCAAATCAGCATATTAGAATGATTTCTGAAGGATCATGTGATACTGAAGACTGGAGTAATCATGCTAAAAATTCAGTTTTGCATCACAGGAATAAATTACATTTTAAAATGTATTCAAATCAATTTTAAATTGTAATAATATTTCACAATATTACTGTTTGTACTGTAAATTGATCAAATAAAATGCAGGCTCGGTGAGCTTCTTTCAAACACAACAAAACGTTTTCTTATTGAGAGGGTCAAATTACATAGATAATGATACAATCACACATTTGTTTTTCTTAGAAATCAGTTGAAGCTGCATGGATGTCAAGCCTGGAGAACAGCTGTGCTGTCATCAGCTCAGGGATCCTACTGTGTGTGGATCAGATCACACAGTCCCTGTACACTCTACCACTGCAGTCTGCAGAACAGACAGAAATGAGACAGATCCACCTACAGGTGCAGATGTCACTACATTTGTATTTAACATACAGTGCTTCCTCAATCTTCTGTAACTATCAGTAATATCATGGATGGTTTTTTTTTTTTTTTTTTAGACACTAGACTTGGAGGTGGCGTCTGGATTCCAGCCTGTTCTGACGTCCACTCAGCCCAATCCGGCACAACCTCCTCTCGCTGAGTTCTTCCTGCAGCTCAGTCCAGATCATCACATCCTGCTGCAGCTCAAAGATGGCCTCATCGCTCCGCTCCGGGACTTCAATCCAGTAAGAACTGATATGTCTCACACATCTAAGGCCACGTTCGCACCAGTGCTCTGAACCAGTTCAAGGAACAAAAACGAAATCAAGTTTAATCTTTCTGATTAGAAACGCTTATTAGAAATTACCATTAACCGGTTAATAACATTATTTTATCGTTCTGTTTAATATTTTAATTTGGCAGTCAACCGATCATGAATTCAAATGTTATGGCCTATGCAAATGTGACATTTTAACATGACTCAAATGCCTGCTCGTTTGGTCTTGACTCCCATTGCACGTTTATACAGACAGTATTCGCGACGCTACTGTGAGTTGCTGTGTGAATGGCATAATTAAATGCGGTTGTCAATCCCAAAAACTGACAGCATGAACATAGCCTAAAAATGGGACCAGAACCATTAAATTCCTTATAGAAATTAGTATTTTTGTTTACTCTTCAAAGTCTAAAGCACAATGTTCTTTGTATTTCAGTCATATTTGGCTGCTTTTGCTACATCTGGAGAGAAGACAGTTGCTGCTGTGATGTCCCCAAAAAATGATACTGTGAGTCACATTTCAAAAACTCAAAAAAATGTATTTCCAAGTATATACTTGTATCTTAATGGGTTGTTATTCTTATCCAAGGCTTGCAGTATCAACCTATTCAGTGCTGACACAGGGCGGAGGCACCTTGACACCACCATTATCTACCACATGGACCCTAATGGAGGAAAGCCAAACAGAGTGAGGACTGATGCTGAAGGATATAAGCTTAAACGATTATAGGCTAATCATTTGTGTTATAGGTGAATTTGTTTTCTCTGTTCTTTAGTTATATGTCCATGCCTTTCTGAAGAAAGATGACTCTGTGGGCTACAGAGTCATGGTGCAGACGGAAGACCTTACACTCACATTTCTACAGCAACCTGGTATGAACTACATTATGGAGGACTAGGCGTGACAGTTATTTATCAATTTATTAATTACAAAATAAAAATGTGAATAAATTACAAATAAATATCTTTATTTATAAAATATTTAATACATATATATGCATCTGGTAAATGAATATAGAAAAGCTATTTTTAAATGCTTCAAAAAATGCAAACTTACATTTAGAAATGTTGCATTTAAAATATTTAAAAAATATTGTCATTCAAATGATTGTTACATTTTAACTGATTATTCAAATAAAATAAACAGCTTTAAATAAGTCAATACATTGATTTGAAAGTGACTTGTTTACATTTATATTGTTGAATGAATGTTGATAATTGATTTCTTCATTTTGTTTTTAAGTGGCTCTCCTGGACCTCCATACTATACTTGCAAACAATAATGTAAAACTAACCTAATTATATTTTTCAGAGAAATATGATGTTATTGATAATATGATATTATTAATAATAATAATAATCATGCTCCTTATGAGGTAAAAAAAAAAAAAGAAGACTCTCAAAACTTTCATGGCCCCCAGAATATTTTATTGTATGAATAACTGAACATGCAAAAGAGAGAACAAAGCCTCTAAAGAATAAAATAAAAACATTTTGTTCTAGCTTAATGCATTTTTTTTTTTTTTTTTTTTTATCAACACTTGAATGTGTGTAAGTTTCATAAAAAAAAAGCAACATTTTGAACAAAAAGCTGAGAAAATCATGTTTTTTTTCAAAGACTACAACGTGCATAAGCAATGCTTTTATCGCTTGTTTCTGCTCCCTTTTTCCCGTGTTTTGATCCGGAGATTCTCTAGAAGATGCGTAATAGTGCCCCCTACTGCATAAAAGTGAAAACGAGGAAAGCCGGAAAATTCTGTCAATGGCGGGGAAAGAGAAAATTTAAACAACAAAAGGCAAGGGGTTGATTTTTTTTTTTTTTTTTTTTTTTTTTTTTGTGTTCTACTGTAGGCAGGGTAGTCTGGATGAGGGAGGAGGCCCTGGCTGATGTGGTCACCATGGAGATGGTTGATCTGCCACTCACTGGAACACAGGCAGAGCTGGAGGGAGAGTTTGGAAAGAAAGCTGGTAAAGTGCATCATAAATGGACAACGTTGTTTATTATGTCCTTTTTTTGCTTATATTGTTTATAGTCTTATTCTCCCATTTTGTCATTTTGGAGCAATCGGGTTAAGAAGAGTTAGTTCACAATATGAATGTACACATCTTAAAGTCAGCATGAAGGGTAATTTAAAAGCCATTTTACTTCAGATTTTACTTAAGATATTCAATCCATAAGGAATTTATTAGATGTGACAGGTTTTTGATTCGAAAGTATTTTTTGCCTTTTGAAATACATGCACCAATGCATTGTTAGGACCTAAAACATGTAGAATAAAATAATATAGATCCATTTTGATTTCATGTTGACTTTAAAGTCTAAAATCTGTTCAGATTAAACCCTATAAACATTTGCTAAGTATAAGTGTTATGTAAGCCTGTATTCTGTGTTTGTGATTTATGTCTAATGTGTGTTGTGATGTTGCTGCTTTTGCTTGCTAAGCTAAAAAAAAAACCCTTCTGTCTTACTCATCTGTCCTGTTTTCCATGGCTTGCCATTTCTTTCTGTATTTATTTATTTCTGTTTTCTTTTGCACTCGCTGCACTCGGATCCAGCCATACAAGGTAAAGTAGAGAGCTTCCTCTAATTTTGCTTCTCTTCCTGATCCCGTTTATTTTATGCAAGGTCTTTGTCAGTGTCTCTAACTTTTGGACAATGCATTTGCTCAAGAATGTTACTAAAGTAATGTTAAAGCTGTTTTTTTTTTTTTTTTTTCTTCAATGAAGTTATCTCTGACACTTATCACTGATCTCTTTTTGCCTGCAGATGGGCTGTTACCCATGGTTCTCAAGCGCCTCTCTTCCCAGTTTATCCTGCTGCAGGCCTGGATGGCCCACCTCTGGAAACTCTTCTACGATGCCCGGAAGCCTCGTAGCAGTGTGAAGAATGAGGTCACCATAGACACACTTTCTCGGGATGAGTTTAACCTGCAGAAGATGATGGTGATGGTAACTGCCTCTGGAAAGGTAAGTTCAGGAAGCACAGATGTTTTGTCCTTTTAGCTGTCCTGTCGGTAAACGCATCTGTCATTTTTCTACACAGCTCTTTGGCATCGACAGTAAATCAGGAACCATTTTGTGGAAACAGTATTTACAAGACATCCAGCCCAACTCCATTTTTAAGCTCATTGTGCAAAGGACCACTGCCCATTTTCCTCATCCTCCACAGTGCACACTTCTTATAAAAGACAAGGTAAGATTTTGAAGTTTGCTTTTGTATGGTCTAGGGGTGTGACGAGACAGTTAGCTCACGAGACGAGACATGAGATTTGAGTTCATGAGAACGAGACAAGATTTTTACACAGCATTTTTAAGAAATCCTCAATGACGAAATACCTGACTAGAAATATAGTCTGCAGGTGCATTAGAAATGTACTAACTAATTATCTTGTAATGAATGTTAGTTCAGTTCTACTTCCTGAGTATGAATTATCATATGCAGTAAAAGAGAACAATACTCAAGCACTGTAAAAGGTTTGCCACAAACTCAACTGACTGGCTTCTCTCCTGTATGATTTCATATGAGTCTCTTCAGACCTTAGATCTGTACATGATTTATGAGCTTCAACAACTTTGACCTCCTTACTAAACTCCTTACCACAAATTGATAATAGAAATAAAAACAGTATAAATAAAAATGAATAACAGTTTTCTTAAGTCTTATTAAGTGCAACCATAATCAAAGTACTCTCTCAATATTCAAAGTGCAAATAGAGACCAATTTTTTCTTCAAGCATGATACAGAGCTAAGAGATGGTTACAACTGCACAGCCCAGATAGCTTTCATATTGGGAGATATATGTATCAGGGAGCAGCTTTCAAAATGCAGGGTATTGAAATCATGTCTGAATGCGTGTTTTACTTTCTCTTTCATGACCACGTGTACTCTGAATAGTACACAGAGCAAGTAATACAAGATAAAAACATTTGTCAGACGTTTAGGCTCTGTAGTGCAACGAATCTTCCGCCATGGTCTTGTCAGTCATCTTGTCACTTATTCTCGTCACATGATTAGTGAATTCTGATTCCTGCTGCACTACGTACGACTCTGCAGCTCATGTTGGATGAGCTGGATGGGATTGAAGCGACTGTTATCCAACTGGATTAAATGGTTTTTATTTATATAAAAAGTAAAACAGTGGAGGCGTAATGTAAACGTAGCTTTTCACCTCGACAAGAAATCTCGTCACACCCCTAGTATGGTCTAATGTCTTTCATTTGTTTATTTGCTTGCTCACATGTTTGTTTTTGTTAGCTTGTTTACTCATTTGTACATTTTGTCTGTTTGTTTGCTAGTTTATTTGCTTGCTCGCTTGATTAAACGTTTGACATTTACTTTGTTTACTTGTTTGCGCATTTGTCTGTTCATTTGCTTGTTTGCTAGCTTAAGTTGTTTGTTCATTTGCCTGTTCATTTGCTTGTTTACTCATTTGTGCATTTGTTCATAATTTGTCTATTCGGTTGCATGTTCATTCGTTTTTTTTCATTTGTTCAGTTGTTTTTGTTTTATTTTAGGACAGTTATGTGTTCAATATTTTTGTGCTAAATTTAAAAATGAACTGTATTTGTAGGACACAGGTCTTGGAAGTCTATATGTCTTCAATCCTATCTTCGGCAAGAAGAGTCATATTAGCGTCCCTGCTTTACCCCGACCTGTGCTTCAAACCCTGCTGCTACCTGTCATCGACCAGGACTACGCTAAAGTCCTTCTACTTATTGACGATCAGTACAAGGTAGATATCCGTCCTTCTGTCAAACCTTCTGTGTTCCTTGCAGAATGTGAATCCATTTCTTTTTTCTCTTTTAGGTCACAGCATTCCCATCTACTAAGAATGTTCTACAACAACTTCAAGACACAGCATCCTCCATATTCTTCTACCTAGTGGACAGCAGTCAGGGAAAGCTGTCAGGTTTTCGTCTGCGCATGGTTAGCATTCATTCAACAAGCATACAGATAGAAAGCACTTTTGGTGCTGGTGTTCATAAGTGATTTTATTTTCCTTCAGGATTTGTCTACAGAGCTGATCTGGGAGGTGGTCATCCCTACTGAAGTGCAGAAAATAGTAGCTGTCAAAGGAAAGCGTGCAAATGAACATGTGCATTCCCAGGGCAGAGTGATGGGGGATCGTAGCGTGCTCTACAAGGTACTGCTGACCTTGATGACTGCTCTTATTGGCCAAATGAGATTACTTTTCTAATCATTTATCCTGTCTGTTGTTTGTCCTACCTGTTGTTCCTCTGCAGTATCTGAACCCTAATCTCTTGGCTGTGATAACGGAAAGCACAGACACTCATCAGGAGCGCAGCTTTGTTGGAATCTTCCTGATTGATGGTGTGACTGGCCGTATTGTTCATGAGGCGGTGCAGCGGAAGGCCAGAGGTCCCGTTCACTTTGTGCACTCTGAAAACTGGGTGGTGGTATGTACACAGGCTTATCAATCTCATTTATTTTATTTATTTATTTTTTTTATGATTACTGTGATAGATATACATTTTTCTGGTGCAGAATTTAACACTACTTTTTGTTTTCTTCCTTATAGTATGTGTACTGGAACTCCAAATTTCGTAGAAATGAGTTTTCTGTGTTGGAGCTCTTTGAGGGAGCAGAGCTTTATAACAGCACAGTGTTCAGCTCCCTGGACAGACCACATCCACCTCAGGTGCTGCAGCAGTCCTACATCTTTCCTGCTCCCATAAGCACTTTGGAGGCCACACTTACAGAAAAAGGCATCACCAGCCGACACCTTCTTGGTTAGTACTGCGCATATCGTGCAGTTAGGAATGTTCAGATATTGACAATTATTTTCATGTTATTGCTATTGCAACATGTATTTCATAATGCACAGAATGAAAGATGAATAACTATTCCATTTAAAGGTGTAATGTGTAAAATTACCCTAAACAGACATACACTCTACAGAGCGCGTTTAGTCACTATGTTGTTGTCCTTCTAAATCGTTTGTGTTTTTAGAGGCTTGCATCGTCACTATGTTGAATAAGCACGTAGTAGTAGTAGTAGTAGTAGTAGTCTGGTTTATTAGAAGCAGAGACTGTTCTTTGTTAGAAGTAAGAAGAAACCTCATTGCTTCACACAGGCTAATCTCTGCTGTCTCAGACGACGACATTTTTGTCTTGTGTCGCCCAGACGGCCACCATAGCTTCTCCGAAAGAGAGGGGTGCGAGGAGTGTGCACCATTAGTTGCAGTTCGCAACCTCACTGCTAGTTGCCACTAAAATTTACACATTGCACATTTAATAATAATTATCATTATTATTATGAGTTTATTTTATATAGCGCCTTTCTACAAATTTAAGGTTGCTTTACAATAGTAAAACAAGTGAACACAGCAGCAGGCATAGAGGCATACAGTTATACTGAGTGTACAAAACATAACATACATAACCTGGGCTGTCCTTAGGAGTATCCGTCACCATTACTACACAGCGCTGGGAGATCCAGTGAGAAAGAGTTTGAATTCGCCACATTAATAATATCGCTGCAAGATTTAGAGAGAAGCATTCAAATTCAGTGCAAAACCATATCAGATCAAACAGCACTGACATGGAAACCAGGAGAAACATTGTGCCATGAACGAACAAGTTATAGAAGGCTTTTCAATCCACAAACCAACATTCAAACATGCAAATGTAAAAAAATGCAATGTTGATGGACATAAGCAATATTCCGGAGGTGAAAAATTGCAGATTTGGTAAATGAGGAAATGTGAGGGAGGAAGGAGAGAAGAATAAAAAATTATGCTCAGGGGTTCAACAGTGGTGGAAGGTTGAACCAGGAAACTAGCAATAGTAACGCTGTTAACAGAGATGGGATGTAGATACCTGTCACTGGCCACAATTTTGACATCGAAACCAAAAAACTGCCATAAAAATATTTTTAATATTGTCTCATAATTTGGCAGCAGGTACAGTATATTAGGCTGCTGTCACTTTAAGACCTGACGCACGGATCCATTATATGTTACACATACGTTTTCTTTCTCAACTGTTTTAGGTTCACAAATATCAACATTCTCTTAGTAAATTCTGGGTGTTACTTTTTTCTTTATAGTGGGGCTGCCATCAGGCAACATTTTATCCTTACCAAAGATGTTTCTGGACCCGCGGAGACCAGAGGTGGTCTCGGAACAGAGTCGGTGGGTTCTCAACTAATATTTACTATGTTAAATTTCACACACATGATTTAGTTTTTATGATTAACAAATTGCTTGCTGAGTAACCAAGTTGAACAATGATTCTCACAATTTAGGGAGGAAAACCTCATACCATATGCTCCAGAAATGCCCATTCGTACAGAGTGGTTTATAAATTACAACCAAACTGTGTCAAGAGTAAGAGGCATCTACACTGCCCCCTCTGGCCTGGAGTCTACCTGTTTGGTAAGAATCATAGTTTAGTCCATTGTTCATTTCACAGTATTAAATAACTTTATATTGGTATGATTAGTCTTAATTTAAGCTCTAGACATCCATGTCATTACATTATACATAGTCACACTGAATAATTTCCATTTCATTTCTTTACCCTGTAGGTGGTTGCGTATGGTCTTGACATCTACCAGACCAGAGTGTTCCCCTCCAAGCAATTTGATGTCCTTAAGGATGACTATGACTATGTATTAATCAGCAGTGTACTCTTTGGCCTCTTCTTTGCCACCATGATCAGCAAACGTCTAGCAGAAGTGAAACTGCTGAACAGGGCATGGCGATAAGACTCACCCTAATGGCCAGTTGACTTCACTCTCGCCCTCACTGCAATGTGGTTGACACATTGATGGCAGGAGACTAGCTGGTGACCGTGTCAAAACTGCAAGATCATTTGATAAGTTTGGTGTATTTTTGCAACCAGCTATCTTGGGGATCTTGTGGTGTCTTGAGTGTAAGTGCATAGATGGCCATGATAGTTTTTCCCTTTTCAGAGAGACATAATGATGTAGTTTTTTTGTTTGTTTGTTTTTCCCCAGCATTGAACAATACACTGTCTAATTTGTTAATTTATTGTGCCTTTCGGGGTAACAACTCATGTGATTTAAAGGTAGACTTGCCATGTATAACAAAATAACTGTCTTGTTTATTATTTTTTCCATTCTAGATTTCATTCAGTAAGTCTGAGTCTGCCTTTTGAAGAGGCTGAAGGATGAGTTAATGTATTTTCAAATTTAATATTGACTGCCATTTTATTTAAATTAATGAAAAGGACTGAATGGTGTTATTTGGTTTTAAACAAATTAAAGTAATAGTAATATGATCTGATGAGCTGTTAAAGAATATATTGCCTCATTTCATGTACAGGATTTGAATGGACAAGCACTAGTGCACATGAGAACTGTGAAATTTCAAGAGTGAAGACATTTGGATCATTTTCTCCTGTACATTAATGATAGAAGGTTCTGCATAGGAGGAGTTTGGATAGTTTTTTGTAGTTATTTTATGGTATGTCAAATGCACTGGATAGTTTGGAGCCATGTTCTTACTTGATATATTTATGGGCAAGATCCTATTATGCCATATCACACTTTGATTTTGACTCATACACATGCAAATCCTTGTGGTTTTACTATTGTGCAGAATGTTTCTACTCTTTTGATTTTCATAAATAGGCCTGTTTATATACATAATTTTGAAAGCATCCCCTCTGCTGCAAATTAATGATGTCAGAAAAAAAAATAGTTTAATAATATTTATAACAAAAGGATAGATATTCAGTTAAGTTGGTAACAAACCTAATGCTTTTTTTTTAAACATGCATAAATTATTTGTTCTTTTCCCCAATCAGTAATAAAAGATTTACCCTTCCTAATTGTTGACTCTTGAATTGTTTCGGAAATGTATTTATTGAAGTTAGAACTGCTACAATTGTGAACAGTCTGGGCAGTAATCACTGAAATACTTTCTGGTTGATCATTAAAGTAGGATAGTTCAGCCAAAAAAAATTAAATTATGTCATCGTTTACTCATCCTCATGTTGCTACAAACCTGTATGACTCCTGTGAAATATGAGATATTTTGAAGAATGTTGGTAACCAAACCGTCTTGGTTACCATGGACTTTCATTGTGCAGACAAAAAAATTATGACATCGCCTACAATTGGTCTGATTTTGGACTATTTTTAAAGGGGTGGTCACCCAAAAATTTAAATTCTGTCATTTACTCACCCTCATTTCGTTACAAATCTGTATGACTTAATTTCTTAAATGGACCACAGTTGAAGACATTTTGAAGCATGTTTGTAACCAAACCATGTTGGTTCCCATTGACTTCCATTATATGGACAAAAAATGTGACCATGTGCAACTGGTCTGATTTTGAATGATTTTAAAGGGATAGTCGCTTAAAAGTAAAAAATTCTGACATGTTTACTCATAATCATTTTGTTGACGACGATGAGATGTTAGGCGGAATGACAGCCTCAGTCACTATTCACTTACATTGCATCTATTTTCCCCCATATAATTAAATTGAATATTGACTGAGGATAATTTCTTCCCAAGATTTCCTTTTAGTTTTCAGAAAAAGTAAGTAATACAGGTTGGAAAAAACATGGTAGAAAATACACGATGACAGAATTGTTTTATTTTTGTGTGAACTGTCCCTTTAAGTAAATGTTTCCTGAGATGTTTGGCCACAGCTGTAAATAAATAAAAGAGACGGTTTTAAGCTTAAGAGTAAAAACTGACCACCACAGTCCTATTTTTATCTCAGGTTACTACGTGCTCACGTCATGACATAACTCACAAGACTTTTCATGTTTATCTCTGACGACACTTCCTGTTATTTGGCGTCTGATGATTAACCTCATTTCCGCTCTTGGATTCTAATAGAGTATCTCAAGATGGCGTCGAGTGGAGGAGATGGAGAACCTGAGTGGACCGCAGCCGTACGGCCACTTTTATCAGCGTCCTACACGGCTTTCGAAACGAAAGAGCTACCTCAGCTTATAGGATCCATCATAAACAGGTCAGACGAGGGCTTGTTTGTTGAATTGGCCCGTGCAGGGCTGAAATAAACTGTTGAGTGACTCTGCATTAGCTGTGATGCTATGGCAGCACCCAGGCTGTGTCTCAAAACCTAGTCAGCTGACTATCTTGACAGCATTTCGGGACATCATAAAAGGGTTTAGGCTGTTCCAAATGCGTACACGATAGCCCAAAATACTGTCTAAAATACTTTCCAAAGCAAAAAATGATTTTGAACGCCCAGACGCGCAAATGATGCCTGAAAGTGCGTTCTATGTAGCCAGCTCGTTGGGTTTTGAGACACAGCTGGAGTGTTACTGTGCATTTACAGTAGCAGATAAACCAGATTCTGCTTCATCATCAGGCCGGAGATCCATTCTTTTACGTTAATATAACCGGCACAAATGATTTATTAACAATGCCGCTTACTTATAATGAACGTACTGGATCCCACGACATCCAACCATAATAAACTGATTTTTTTATTTGTGTCGGAAGTGAATTAATTGACACCGAATGAGCTTGTTAGCCTCCCTCGATAAACCCCAAACAAAGCTAGTTAGCCTGTTAGCCAGTGTCAAGAGCTACTCATGAGCGTCCCTTTATTATGTCAACCAAATAAATCTTCCTCTGTCAGTCAGTGGGAACCATATTAGTCCCATTTACTCAAAGTAATTGTAGTCGGTTCAATTTAATGCATGTGGGGGTGTGCCTGCTAACTAGCCAGCTATAACTTAGCAGCTGGTGCTAGTGTTGCTGATGGTTCGCTAATTGTGAGTTAGCTTCTTTTGGTAAATTCATAAACGTAAATAAATAAACGTCGAAATTCTGTGTTTTCGTTTGTTGTAGGTTTAGTTGTCCATTTCAAATGCTTGTTAGTCTCGGTGTAAATATGTGTACTGTCATCAAAGTTTCGTTTTTACAGAAAAGGTTTTAGGTCTGTGCGCAAATAAACATATTACCGTGTGTGTCATTTAATGCATGATAAACACTGATCTGACTACGAGCCAAACAGCTGCCCGAGCTTTAAAATAAACCGTAAATACACTGAATTGAATTTATAATTTAAAAAACGTCTTTTTGTTGTGTCGTTTTTGATTAACCAGTCAAAAGTGAAAGTAGCACGACTGAGCTGTAGGGGTGTAACAATATATCGTGTCACATATCGCAATACAAAAATGCAACAATATGTATCGTGGATAGTGACAATATGTATTGTTTAGTTCACCCAAAGTTGAATAGCATGTATAATAATGCAATGGTGGAATATTTGTGTGTCCTGAGAATGCCAAATGTCTTGTGTTACCAGTAAAAAGTGGCCTACATTATTTTAAATATATCTAGTCAGTGACAGAGTGCAAGCATAGGCTATTCGTCTAAAATAATTCTGTATTTTCAGCTTCAGAATCATGAATATTTTTATTCTGGTGTCACCATTGTCCTGTGCACTGGGTTACCAGCACCAAGTCCTAGCCTATTCATTTATACCCCCAATGTAATACCAAATTTAGCATTTTAATCAACAGTACATTTTTTGTTAACCTTTTACCATATGTCTTGGAGTATTGCAATAATATTGTATTGTGATTTGTATCGCATCGTGACGTGACATGAGGGTATAGTTGCACCCCCATTGAGCTACCAACCTATACTGGACTAAACCTGTTTATGTTAGTAGTTTAATAATGATTGACCCTTAATTTTGTTTTTAAATTCAAACTGCAATAATTTGTGTTACTGTCCCATATGTCTGTGTTCATCTGTCTGGCTCATTTAATATGATCAGTATGTATATTGTTTGCTGACATGAGTGTATTTGTTCAAAAACAAAGTTTATTCCCAATGCAATTCTCTAAATGTGTATAAAAAAGCTTTAAGGTGTATTTTCCCCCAAAAAGGTATTTTATTTGTATAACAGTACAAACCAGTGCTATTGTTTACTAAAACCATTACAAATAATTTGTAAATCTGAAATAAAATAAATCAGATGAAAAACTTAAACTCGAAAAACTTAAATGAAAATTAGAAATGCTGAAATAAAATAGGTTTAAGCACTAAAATTCCAAAAACTGAAATAAAAATAAATTAAAGCATATTAGAAATATATACAAAAACAAACTAATAAAAATGAAAAAAGCACAAAACAACATTACTAAATCAAAAATAAAAAGAAGACTGAAAATATAAAAAACTCATTCAAAATGTTAAATACTATTTCGAATAAATAATATTTTAGGAATCATTTAACACGTTGTTGTTATACACAAATGAGGAACTTTGATATTGCTTTCAGTCTGTCAAGCGTTCAGTCTGTCAGATAAGGTCATGCATTCCTACTCCAAGGAAATTTTTGAGCTTTGAAATTTTTTCACCTTTTATCGATAGCTAGTTGTTACATGCTTACTATAGGACATTTCATAACTTTATCTCTGTGAGAATCATGTAGATTGCTGGATGGAATGGCATTTTGTGAGTTCTTTAGTTAGTTTAGCCCTAATTACTTTCATAATGGATGTTTCGGTTCTTATTGTGAACGATTTATTTGGTTCTTCCAACTGAAAACCTTGTTTGTCTTCATAATCTTTCATCAGAATGTAATTACTTTTGCTTACTCTGTAACAATTTTGCTTTTCCACTGATGTCACTTCGATCATGCAAACTATTGGATAATATTACTAACCAATAGGCAAAAAGCGGTTTAGGCATTGGTTTAGCACACACTCAGTCTGGCTGCATTCTAATATGTTACAGTGCAGTCAATTCATACTGGATAATCCAGTCCCGCCCTACATTTTATCTCATTACTTACCTGAGTGAAAAATTGATTGTAACAGTTTTCTCTTCTTTCTTTTTTTATAGTGAATCTGAGATTCTTCACCATGACAAACAGTATGAGCCATTCTACTCCTCTTTTGTGGCACTATCTGCACATTACATCACCACAGTTTGTGGACAAAGTATGTCAAATTTCAATTTTTTATTCTAAAACTATAATTTCCTTCATTTTTTTAGCTAAAATACATCATATGTTCCCATTTCAAATAGCTTTTATCATTTCCTCTTTACTATTATTTTAATAATAATTTTTCTGTCACATTTTAGTCCCCAGAAATCAGCTGCTGTCAGTAGCTGCAGCATGTAAAGTATTGATTGAATTCTCATTGCTGCGTCTGGAAAATCCTGATGAAGCATGTGCAGTCTCTCAGGTCAGACATGCACCTTTTGATCAGAACATGGAGTACATCCTGCCTGTCTGAATAAGCATAGCATGCTCTTATAAACTAACTTCCTTCCTCTTTCTGCTCTATAGAAGCACCTGATCCTCTTAATAAAAGGCCTTTGTACTGGCTGCAGTCGATTGGATCGAACAGAGATCATCACCTTTACTGCAATGATGAAGTCAGCCAAACTTCCCCAAACTGTCAAGACACTTTCTGATGGTAAGAGCTGTTTTAAATTGTCATAGCCCTGTGTTACTAGATAAATGAGCTGTCTAGTTCTTGTAAGGGGGCTTTCTCACTGAGCACATTTTCTGTTTGCTCCAAGTCCTAGCGCAATTGTTCCAGTGCCATGCTCACTGTCTCTTAAGCCAGGGATACACTGCACGATTTTTGCAATCCTTTAAGATCATTACAAATCACACTGTGCGACATGGATCCATTGAACTCGGGCACGACATGCATGTAGACTGTACGATGATGACACCTATTGACTCGTAGGCTACGATGCAAGTTTCTATAGAAGAATAAAACGTCATCAGTATGCGCTAGTGGTTAGCAAAAATACCATGTTGAATCACACTTTGGCAGTTGTTTAGTTTTTATGTGTGCTGAAAATAAAAAGGAAGTGGCGAAAGAAGGGAAAAGAGCTTGAGGTAAGTAGTTTTAAGTTTTAGCGCCATGTCGCTTTGATTTCATGTCACATTTTCATTGGCTGGTCAGTAGATGTAGGTCGTAGCAGCAAACACACTGTGCGATGATCATGCTGAATTTCTGACACTGTCAGAAAATGATCGTAGGCTATCTTTGGTCGCAAGACCGGGAAAACAGACGTCTTTGAACCTCTTTGAAGTGCGCACCCAAGTCCGAGTTGCTTTCTCATTCACGTGAATTGCGCCACAGTTGCAGTGCAACCAAACCCAGACCACCTTCTACATGTAGTCTCAGGTTCGATACCAGGGTCCTTATAACAGCTTTCATATTACCAATTTTTCATGCAAACCGTACCCCCTTTTCGAGTTCGAAGTGTGAAGCCATCCTAAGGCATGTGAAATGTCTTGCTTGGTGTAATGACCTGTTTTTATGGATGTAATGTCTGTGGTTTAGACATAGGCCCAGTGTTGCAGGATGGGAATATGCAGCAGTGTTTTGGTGTGTTAAATGATGAGCCTCTTGCTTGCAATTTCAACACAGCTGTTCAGAAGTAAACAACTTGAGGTGGAGAAGATGTTTCATTTGTAGGATTTTCATGTTTCCTTTGCCTTGTAATTAAAGAGACATAATATCTGGTGTAGATTGGCTCAGATAATTCCTACAGGTCTACTTGTGCTGATTTTGTGGGAAGATCTACAGAATTAATTTATACATAACAATGTTCAAGGGGTTGTGGGGTCGGTGAGGTTTTTTAATCCTGTTGAAAGAATTCTCTTATGCTGCATTTATTTAAAAACAGTGAAAACAGTAAGATTGTCAAATATTATTACAATTGAAAATAACTGTTTTCTATTTTTATATAATTTAAAATGTAATGATTTATTACTGCAATTTTCAGCAGCCATTACTTCAGTCTTCAATGTCACATGATCATCATTCTGATATCAAAGACTTTATATACAGAAAGACGGTGCACTCGACTCATATTACTATGAATGGGAGAAAGTGCAATGCGCAATATGGCGGAATAAGTCCCGCCTTCTAAATAAAAGAGCCATTCGATGATTGGTAAAGTCATCGCAGCTGCCTTTAGAAGCCCCGGTTGCTATAGAAACGGTCAGTGCACTTAGGACTGCTCCAACAGTTGTTGTCAGATTTCATTGGTGATTTCTAATATGAAATTTAATCGTAAGATTGGTGAATAGCTTTGGAGAATTTCATGTTTCCCCATTCAAAGAGATATGAGCTGCACTTGCATGACTGAAATAGCTACCTGAGAGGCGTTTTAAAGATGGCTGCCGAGTGAAATAACTTTTTTTCAGGATTCTTTGGTGAATAGGAAGTTCAAAAGAACAGCATTTATTTAAAATAAAAAAAGTTACTGTCACTTTTTTTAAGTAATGCATCCTTGCTGAATAAAAGTATTAATTTCTTCCCCAAAAGATTTTTACTGACCTAAACTTTTGAACGGTAATGTATATGGCTAAATGTGTTAAAAGGAGCTAAAAGAAAGTAGTATACTCTTTTTGGCAAATGATCAATTTAGCCAAAATATTTAATAAACATACACACAAAGAGGATCTGTAGGATTGTAGGTTTTTATGGAAGTTCTAATAGTGTGCAATTCTGCTGGGACAGATTCCATGTGGACAGATTCCCAAGGTGCCGTTACAGTTCATTCATGTTTCACAAAGCTGATGCAGCGCTGGCAGTACCCAGATGTGTCATATATTTGTTCTCTTTACAGCCCTTCATCTGCTATACATGAGAATTAATGAAACGTCATTTTACTGTGTGTCTGTTTTTGCTGCTCATTTGATTATTTTGGCTAATTATAATCTCTCTTGTGAGTTTTACTCAGTTTAGATCAAGTCAGAAGGGAGCTGTTCTGTTTAGTTCTGTTCATTCTTTAATATTACAAATTAGTAACGCATTCTTTTAGCATGTTAATTCAGTACCATTATTTATTTAATTTTTTTTTTTTTTTTTAAAGGAACATGCCTACACCAAATTTGGGGGCTTTTCTCAGGAAATATTTTTATATTATTGTATGTAAATAATTTAATTGATTAAACAATGCATCATGGAAGTAATTTTTTTTTTTTTCAGTTGATTGACAGCCCTTCAAATTAATCATGAATGTCTAATTTTTCTAAAAAAAAGAGTTGGCACAGTTCTGTCCAGGCAAAGCAATGTCTCATCTGCGTTTATTAACTTTTTTCCTCATGTGAGTGCCAGACTGGTAGAAAGAAAGCTTTGTTTTCTTTCCTCTGTCAGAGAGGATTTGAGATCATCCGAAATAGTTAACTCAAGGATGAGATTCTGTCTGCTGATATTCTGCAATCATCTTTGGTGCTCTTGTTTTCCAGTGGAGGACCAGAAGGAGATTCCCTCCCCTGTTAACCCCGAACTCAGACATAAAGAAGTCCAAATGAACTTTTTCAATCAGCTCACATCAGTGTTTAACCCTGACATTACCGGGCTGGCCTCTCCATCTGTTCACATGCAGGTCAGTGAATGAGATTAGTCTTTCAATAGGGTTCACAATAGCTATGTTTACATGGACACCTTTTGTTTGTTTGATATATCTGAACATAGTGTTTACATGAATGCTAAATAAAATGATTGGGTCTATGTGTTTGTTTATATATCACAAGCTTGATATCGGAATTGAATATACAGACTGTTGCCACTTATTAACCATCCTCCTACTATTCTTTCTTTTAAAAAGCAGACTTAAAAATGTATCTATTTAAGGGAGATGATGAGCATATAAAGCATTGTGCCATGCTGATTGTATTTATCAAGCAGTAAAAACGCCCCTTTCCGTGCCCAAACAAGTCATCTGTGGATGAGAGTCCGAAGCAAGGACTAGGGCTATTTTAGAATTTCACGACAGTCATTTATGACACTATTTTCAACAACATGTCCTATCAAACTGATTAGAAAAAAGTTTAAACCACCTCTTACAATCCGAATGAAATTCATTATGATTGACATTTTTTTTTTTATTCTGACTTGATACTAGTCTGATTACAAATAGATTATTAGTGTCCATGAAAACACAGCTAAAGATGTGATTACTCCTGGGATTACTGCTGTTTTGTTATGAGCAAACAAAAATGTTTTAGGACAAAACTGTCATGTCATGTTTTTTACAGGGTGAGAATGAATGTGATGACCAGACAACAGCAGATCAGGCAACGCAGGCCAAAATGAAGAATGCCTTCATCTCTCAAAATGTGTCCAGTTTACAAGAATTAGGTGAGCTGTACTTATTGAGCTCAAACTTTTCAACCCATTTACCACATGATCAAATCAGACCAAGTACCAGATTCAATACCTCCTAGTCACAATATTCCCTCTTTTTTTCAGCATTGAGCAAATTGAAAAGTGTAATATTAAGCACTGTTAACACCATACTCACAATGCCATTTTGATTAATATCAATATTTATGTATCCCTGTCTAAGAGCAGCATCTAAAAGACACATTTTAGAAAGATTACAATTGCATTGCATTTATTTTTTTGATGCCGCCTTTTGTACATATGGACTAAAACTTTGTCATCAAACATTTCAACAGTTGGATGTCACACTGTTACATCAAAGTGTGACAGTTGTAAATAGATCAGAAAAGCTGTTAATATTGTAAATAGATCAGAAATTACAGAAATTTTGATAAATCAAAACAATACCTGTTGAAATGAAGTTGAGCTCATTTTGTTCCACAGTATAAGTTCTTATTCTTATCCCACGCATTACAGGGGGTTCAGAGAAGTTGCTGCGTGTGTGCCTCAACCTTCCCTACTTCTTACGGTATATCAACCGCTTCCAGGATGCGGTATCCGCCAACTCTTTCTTCATCATGCCGGCCACTGTGGCAGACGCTACCGCTGTCCGAAATGGGTAAATCAAAGATACCCTCAGCTCACTGCTGTTTGTTGAATCTGTTAAGAGTGAGTACGCTGACTTCCATCCCCATTTCAGTTTTCACTCCCTGGTGATTGACGTGACAATGGCCTTGGACACGCTTTCCTTGCCTGTACTGGAGCCTTTGACCCCTGGGAGACTACTTGATGTGACTGTGTTAGCACTAAGCTGCCTCTATGCAGGTGGGTTCATTGAAAAATCTCCTCTTGTAGAGTTCAGATGTACGCAGAGAACTTCAGGTGTGTGTTTTTTTTTTTTTTCTCTCAGGTGTGAGTGTGGCAACTTGCATGGCCATACTGCAGGTGGGCAGTGGCTTGCAGCTTCGTGCAGCCTCCACTGGCTCCAAGGAGGAAGACTATGAAAATGACGCTGCTACCATTGTGCAGAAATGCGTAGGTGTCATTAGTGAAGGTGGCAGATGACTTTTGATAGTTTTATTGTCTTTGGTACACTGCTGATCTTCTGTTTATCCTTTTTTTTCAACAGCTGGAAATCTATGAGATGATTGGACAGGCCATCAGTAGCTCTCGCAGAGCTGGAGGGGAGGTAGGTGAACTATTTGCCACAGAGTATACAACATAAGTGAGAATAGCCCACATCTGAGATCTGGTTTCGTGTTTCAACAGCATTATCAGAACTTTCAGCTCTTGGGCGCCTGGTGCCTGTTGAACAGCCTGTATTTGATACTGAACCTGAGCCCCACGGCCCTGGCTGATAAAGGGAAGGAGAAAGATCCCCTGGCAGCACTACGGGTCAGAGACATCGCCACCCGAACCAAGGATGGAGCAGGATCTCCTAAACTTGGCCCAGGGAAAGGGTAAGTGCCTTTGTGTTCTGAGCTTTAAGTTAATGCCTAATAAATTATGAGTTCATGAAATATAAGAGTGTCCTAAATCATGTGGCAAGTTCTTAGAAATGGACTTCATTTTGGGTTTAATCTTTTTTTATTATTTTTTTTTTTAAAGTTTATATAGTTTCAGTTGTGTGTGTGTGTGTATATATATATATATATATATATATATATATATATATATATATATATATATATATATATATTACACACATACACAGTACTCAGCGGAAATGAGTACACCCCCTTTGAAAAGTAGCATTTTAAACAATATCTCAATAAACACAAAAACAATTTCCAAAATGTTAACAAGACTAAGTTTAACATAACATCTGTTTAACTTATAGCATGAAAGTAAGGTCAATAATATAACATAGATTACACATTTTTCAGTTTTACTCAAATTAGGGTGATGCAAAAATGAGTACACCCCACAACAAAAACTACTACATCTAGTACTTTGTATGGCCTCCATGATTTTTAATGACAGCACCAAGTCTTCTAGGCATGGAATGAACAAGTTGGCGACATTTTGCAACATCTTTTTCCATTCTTCAAGAATGACCTCTTTTAGAGACTGGATGCTGGATGGAGAGTGATGCTCAATTTGTCTCTTCAGAATTCCCCATAGGTGCTCGGTTGGGTTCAGATCAGGAGACACTGAATCACTTTCACCCTGTTCTTCTTCAGAAATCCAACAGTAGCCTTAGATGTGCGTTTAGGATCATTGTCATGTTGGAAAAGTGCACGACGGCCAAGGGCACGGAGTGATGGTAGCATCTTCTCTTTCAGTATAGAGCAGTACATCTGTGAATTCATGATGCTATCAATGAAATGCAGCTCCCCGACACCAGCAGCACTCATGCAGCCCCACATAAGGACACTGCCACCACCATGTTTCACTGCAGGCACCATGCATTTTTCTTTGTATTCCTCACCTTTGCGACGCCATACAGTTTTGAAGCAATCAGTTCCAAAAACATTTATCTTGGTCTCATCACTCCAGAGTATAGAGTCCCAGTAATCTTCATCTTTGTCAGCATGGGCCCTGGCAAACTCTGGGCGGGCTTTTTTTGTGCCTGGGCTTTAGGAGAGGCTTCTTTCGTGGACGGCACCCATGCATGCCATTTCTTTTTCCACCCCAGTTTGGCTTTCTACTTCTTTAGATAACTGCAGTGAACTTGCATGCTGATTTTTTTTCAACCCTTCTCATCAGAAGACGCTCCTGTCAAGGTGTTAACTTCCGTGGATGACCTGGACGTCTCTGTGAGATGGTTGCAGTTCCATCTTTTTTAAATTTTTGTACCACTTTTGCTACAGTATTCTGACTGATAAGTAAAGCTTTGCTGATCTTCTTGTAGCCTTCACCTTTCTGGTGTAAAGATTTTTTTTTCTTTCTCAGGTCTTGTGACATTTCTCTTCCATGTGGTGCCATTGCTGACAGCATGAAATGGGAAGGGGTGATAACACCCTTTTGTAGTCAACTGTCTGCTGGACACCTGTGTAATGAATAATTAGACTCACCTGTGGTTGAATTCTTGTTAAATTAGACATTTGTAGTCTAAAATTTAGCTTTGCTCCAGAGACTTTCAGTGGGGTGTACTCATTTTTGCATCACCCTAATTTGAGTAAAACTGAAAATTTTGTTCTCTAAGTTATATTATTAACCTTACTTTCATGTTATAAGTTAAACAGATGTTATATAAAACTTTTTGGAAAACATTTTGGAAATTGTTTTTGTGTTCATTGAGATATTGTTTGTTACTTTTCAAAGGGGGTATACTCATTTACGCTGAGCACTGTATATATATTAAAAAAAAAACAAAAAAAAAACATATATATATATATGTGTGTGTGTATATGTGTGTGTGTGTGTGTGTACTTTTTTTTTTATTATTATTATTTATTTATTTTTATTTTTTGGGGGGGGAGTTGCACCACATTTTACAACTTGAACTAACCTTACCTTGACAAAGTCAAATTATCTAATATTTTAAATACCTAAATTAAATTTATTGACCTTGACAGACTTTTATGATGGTCTGCAGGAATCCTCTTCTCATTATAATTCCCTGATATCATAATATTTATAATATATTGATAAATCGTAAAGCAGTTTAGTTGAAAAAGGTTTTTTTTTTTTTAAAAAACTAAAGATTTTGTGAAACTATTTTTTAATGAGGCTTCATTATTTTTAGTATTATTACTACTATTATCACTACTATATTTTAAGGTTTTCATTGATATCAGGATAACATCATCCTGACATTCTTTACTTTACCTTCAATTAAATTGATACAGAAAAAAATAAAAAACAAGCTCATGATCGATGAAGTGTATTAAACTCATTGTATGTATGAATTGGATTTTTAACGTGATTTTGAATATAACAAAAAATAAGTGTCAGTTTCCCCCCATCAGGCACCAAGGTTTTGGGGTTCTGTCAGTCATTCTGGCCAATCACTCAATCAAGCTGCTCACATCACTGTTCCAGGACTTACAAGTGGAGGCTCTTCACAGAGTAAGGCCAAACACAACTGCTTCTTTTGAAATACCATGCATTTTTATATTCTAAATATAAGTGAAGCCGTTTTCTGTCTTTAAGGGCTGGGCAAGTGACGGGCCTCCAGCAGAGCTGAACATAATGGCCCAGAGCACGTCCATCCAGAGAGTGCAGAGACTCATTGACTCGGTCCCTCTCACCAACCTGCTCTTCACACTGCTCTCCACCTCCTATAAAAAGGTACGTGACCACAAGACTCAATCATGGTTGCTATGAGGAAGTTTTCTGTTGTGTTTGATGAATGTGGTGGCTCTGGTCCTGCTTGATTCAGGCATGTGTGCTGCAGCGGCAGAGGAAGGGTTCAGTTAGCAGTGACGCCAGTGCCTCCACTGACTCCAACACTTACTATGAAGATGACTTCAGCAGCACAGAAGAGGACAGCAGTCAAGGTAACGAACACTGCAGATTTCTTACTATTTAAAGTGTCATGAAACCCCCCTGTTTTAGCACTGCTTGTTCACACCTCTGATTTGAAAAAGACAAAAAATTGGTGTGTAAAGCTGTAGAGGGTGGAAAGAAGGGAGACAACCAATAAAACCTGCAATACACTCATTATACAGACAAATGAATATTTAAATGTGAGCGGAAGAAAAAAAAAAACAACAGATTTGCAGGAACCTTGATGTATTTTAAAAATATCCTATGACAAGAAATCTTATCGTTAGATACTACTATCATGACCCAATCAAATACATTTTGTTAAATTATTCTTAGAAATATCAACAAATCAGCATTATAACTTCGCATAGCTACTGGTTTATATGAAAAATGAGAAAACTAATAATAAAATGTCTAATAATAATTACATTACGTTTACGAGCACTACAGTTTATGAACATATGACACACATCAGTTTAACACAGAAAGAATAAAGGCATAGTTATTCTTCTTTGAATTTTTCCTTCTACATCATTGTCTTCTGTGTATCAGAATAATCCATCTTGTCATCGCGTTCATGATCAGACGTTCACTGTATCACTCTGTCCTTATTTGCACATGTATATATCATTAGAAGAAGACATGATGAAATATGTGTGCATACACGCTGCTGGTTCATGTTTGGAGCAGGAGAGTATGTGAAATATGTCCATAACTTGAAACACACTTGCTCCAGTCCAGATATAAAGTTTAATCCATGTTGTTAAACTGTTTGTGGAGAAAACCACTCTTGTGCGTGCTCAACATGTGTGTTTTAGGCTTTCATGATCTTTTAACCTTGTAAATGAAGGCCACAGTGAGGTCAGACATTGTAGTTGAACTTGTAATTAAGAAAGAACCTGACATTCAGTACATGTGCAGAGTAGTTGCTTTTACCAGTACATTTCTCCATTAGACTGATATCTAGCTGGGTGAATCTCACAAAAAAATCTCTAGGTTATATTTCAAAATGAGTTATATTTCAAAATGAAACATTAGGAAACATTATTTTGCTGAAAATGAAGCACATTTTTGGACTTTTGTCTCATGACAATTAGGCAGATTTTGCAATGAAGAAAAATCACATTCTCAATACTGGAATATTAATGAATGGGATAATAATGAAAATCATCCTGTCCGCATACATATGTATTTTTATTTTTTGTTCATTATTTTTCCTTGATTATTTTTTACTCCTAAATAAACTTTCTTAATGCACTTCAGAATATAAAAAAATGCATTACTGTAATTTTGACATATGATTTACTGTAATGCTTTTTTTATTGCTGCTACAATTTGAAAGTGTGGATTTAAATTCTCTTATTTTTGAAAACAGTAATGTCAAAAAACACAAAAGCTGATTTTCTCAAAAATAGTCTTAATTTTCTTTATGCTAAATTTTGATATTTTTTTTCCTATTTTGCATTGAAATATGACCTGTGCATTTCTTGACAAGATTTAATAAATAATATATAATAATAATCTTTACTAGATTTTTTTCATTTAATTATTTTATTTTACTTTTTTATTTTATTAAGTGCTCACTGATTCCTTTTTTTTTTTTTTTTGACCCCTAAGTAAACTATAAATCCATTTTACAATAAGCATTACTGTAATGCTATTTTTATTCTCTCTTTTTGCATTACAGTAGTCTACTGACAGTTGGGAAGAGAGGATTTAAATGTGATTAATTATTATAACAATCATGTCAATATGACCTGAGCTTTTCTTGACAGTTTTTGCGAGGTTCCCCCAGCTTTCTTATTTAATGTTATTAGAATGAGTTATTTTCTATGCAGCTGAGTACAGGGTTTGCTTGTGGTTTACTGAGCTAGTGTCAGGGCTGAGGAATCTCAGGGACATTCTCAGGCAGTTCCTGAGCGCTGCACGCTGTAGTAGAAGGACAGCAGTCAGGCCTCCCCAGAGCTCAGAGTCAGGTCAGTTTACTTCCTGCTCCTGAACACTGTGGCACGCTAAACTAAGCATGCTCTGCTAACTGTGCCGATCTGGCAGCCATCACAGCTAGTGACAGTGTTCATTATTTCAGCAGAGAGAAGACAGGAGAGGACAAGAGCAGCTTGTTTCTCAGGTCAGCAGATCTCTGTTTTAGGTCAGACTCGTAGTGTCTCATTATGCTTCTGTTAATTGTGCAGTAAACAGTAAAAAGATCTTAAGTAGATTTATTTCCATGGCTAAATGGAAACAGCTTCACTGTTTGCATACAGTACAGTGACTTCATTGAATTCTGTGCTGAATGTCACTCTTGGCGTGTTTTCAGATGATGATAGTGAGCCCATTCTGGGACTGTGGTTTGAAGAGACAATTTCTCCCAGTAAAGAGAAGGTGGCACCTCCACCTCCCCCTCCTCCCCCACCTCTGGAAACATCCCCGAGACTGAAGAGCCCCAGCAAGCTGAACACGGCAGAGAACGGCAACATCCTGGCTAGTCGCAAGGACCCAGAGTTGGTGAGGCCACAATGTGTAGTGCATATCTGATTTTGACTAACTTTGTACAGGACATAAAACAACATTTCAGTTCCAGCAGCAAACACATTTGTTATATGGCAAGCTGATAACCAAATCAAACTTGTTTAAGTAGAGTTGTTAAGGCTTGTTCTCGATTCATCTACTCAAAACCAGTGTGAAGTGAGATAACATCTGGCTGTTTTGATATGTTGAAATCAAAATTGATACTTTTTTTTTGTTTGTTTGTTTTTTTTTTATTGATCTTGTTTTTTTTATACAGGCACTCAGTTTTTTTTTTTAATTAATTTTTACTTTTAAATACATAAGTAGTACTTTGTAAAAATTAAAACTAATATGCCGATTTGCTGTTCAAAAAACATTTATTATCAATGTTGAAAACAGTTGTGTACAATTTTTTTTTTCAGGATTATTTGATGAATAGAAAGTTCTAAAGAACAGCGTTTATCTGAAATACAAAGCTTTTGCAAAATTATAAATGTCTATACTGTCACTTTTGATCAATTTAATGCATCCTTGCTAAATAAAAGTGTTAATTTCTTTCCCCCCCACAAAAAAAAAAGCTCTTACTGACCCCAAACTTTTGAACGGTATTGATAATTTTACAAAAGATTTCTATTTCAGGTAAATGCTGTTCTTACTACGCATCAAAGAATCCTGAAAAAAATTGTACACAACTATTTTCAAAATTGATAATAATAATGTTTCTTGAGCAGCAAATCGGCGTTATGATGCTGTAATGATGCTACAGCTGAAAGTAATGATGCTGAAAATAAAAATTCTTTTTATTTTATTTTACAATTGTTATTTGTTTATGTTGCAAATAAATAATACATATATAACAATAAATAAGAATTTTAAAATATATATTTAAAATTGTGTATAAACTTGTATAAATATTATTTTAATAAATATTATTTTTGTATCATTTATTTGTTTATTTACATCACATTACACAATGAGTGAAATGGGTTGCAAAAGCCATTTCATGTTAACTTGACATGTTTCTTATTCTAGTTTTTGAGTTTGGCCTCAAGCATACTGAACTTCATCACCACCTCCATGCTGAAGTCCAGAAATAATTTCATTCGCAACTACCTGAGCGTGTCGCTCACGGAGCAGCACATGGCCACCCTCGCCAGCATCATCAAGGATGTCGACAAAGATGTCAAAGGTTTTTTAAGCCCCCTGCTCTATTCTCTATCTTACGTTTACGCTTCCGTTTAGGCATTTCCTAACATGCAACTTTGTTGCCTTCCAGGTTCCTCTGATGACGAATTCGCCTCAGCCCTCTATCACTTTAATCATTCTCTGGTAACATCAGACCTGCCCTCTCCATCTCTACAGGTAAAATAATTTAAAAAAAATGCTGAAAAATGCCTGATTTGAACCTCAATATTAATTTAACAAATTTGTGACACACATCAGGTATCTGATACCTTGTTTTCTATAACTTTTCTTCAGAACACTCTTCTGCAGCAGTTAGGTGTTGCCCCATTCTCAGAGGGTCCCTGGCCCATGTACATCCATCCTCAGTCTCTCTCAGTGCTCTCCAGGTTACTGCTGATCTGGCAGCATAAAGCCAGCCAGCAGGGGGAGCCTGATGTACCCGAGTGCATGAAGGTCTGGGAGAGGTAAGACATCACTCAATCTTTAAGAATTAGTTTTTTTTTTTTTTTTTTTTTTTTCCCTCAAAATTTGGGTTCCTCACAAGATTCTCACCAATGTGTATATTGTGTTTAAACATCAAGTTCATCATATAACATATTCACAACTGGAATATATTTTCCTTAGGTTTGTGGGCACTCTAAAACAGCACACGCTACAGGGAGCGGTCCCTGCTGACGAGGACCTCAACGTTGAACACCTCCAGCTGCTATTGCTCATCTTTCACAACTTCTCTGAAAAGGGCCGCCGCAACGTCCTAACCCTCTGCATGCAGGCCATCGCTGAAATCGCGGCCCATGTGGATTCTCAGCTTCAGGCTATACCCCTCAACCTGGCCCGCATCTTGCTTGTGTTCGACTACCTGCTGCACCAATACTCAAAAGTTCCCATGTACTTGTTTGAGCAGGTACGAATGTAGCTGTACTTTCCCTGGAAACATGCCACTGTTTTGTAGATAGTTTTTAACAATTAGATTTTATTTGCACACTCAGGTCCAGTATAATCTTTTGACACCATTGGCATCCGGTGCCAGTTCAGGACAGGATGGGGGAAAGAGAGGTGCCGTCCCACTTTATTATGGTTTCAAAGAGGTGGAGGAGAACTGGGCCAAGCACTGCTCGGCAGGTAGGAGTAAGTCAGACCTCTTATATTTCTTTCCATTGTACCCTAGATAATCTATATCACACATACAGCAGTCCTCAATAAACAACAGTTTAAAGCTTTGCTAATCTAGTGCAAGAGCTCTTTTGATTATTGAGGTCTGTTGTCCCTCTCATTTAGATTCCACAGTGCAGCCGAAATTCTACTGTGTTCTGTCCCCTGAAGCCTCAGAGGATGACAGGAGTCGACTTGACGGCAAGGTGAGGCCACACATCACAAGTCTACACAAGCAGTAGAGCCATGGGAGTGTCTGTGCACCTAGTTAAAGAAAATCGTTTTGGTTTGCATGAACTTTTCAGTGTCTTGAGGCCTCAATATACTTATGGTGAAGTTCTTTTTCGTTCTTCGCTTAGGGGTAAAAAGTAATTCGAAATTCATGACCAGCAATATACTGTTAGTGAACATCCTGACGCCGCCCACACTGCTTAATGTGTCGTTTAGATGAATATGTAAATATATGCTGCGTGCTTTTCTTTCAACAACAAAAAAACAAAAACAAAATAAAAAGTGACAGTGATGAGAAAACAGCAGTTAAGAAAGCATCTGATCATAGCGATGTGGATGTGTTTGACAATTTGGCTGGAGACAGTCAAGTCACGTGACATTTGTTTATTTAGCACTTTATATATTATTTAAAAGCAAGCAGAGACTCTCCAGTGTATTCATGTTTTTACTTGCGGAGGCTGATCTTGATGGACTAAACAGAAGAAATGAACCTGAGAAGATTTCCACGTCAAAGGCGGAGCCTCAGAGCCACACCCTACCTATTATGTCATCGCATTGGACCAATGGTAGTTCGATGGTGTTTACCATCCAGAACAAACTTTTCCAGAAAGTTCGGTTTGGCAAGCTGTTTTGAATTCATGAAACAAACACAAAACAAACTTCGTTTTGGCCTGATTTTGTTTGAAATATGTCACACCAGTTTGTTCTTTGATTTCGCTTGAAATATTTTTATTAATAATATTACAAGAAATGTATTTATTATTATTATTTTAATTATAATACATGCTGTCTCTAAATTAATTTGAGAGGCAACATCAAATATTCGTACTTTTAAAATGTTTATAAATGTCTCACAACTACACCATTTAAGAAAATCACAGAAACGTTTACAAGATTATTTTAAAAACAAAACAAAAAATCGTGAGACATTACAGTACTAAAATATACACTTTTTCCCTGTTTATATATAAATGTTCATTTTAAGTTAATGTGCATGTTATTTGTCAACTGTTACAGGTCTTCCAAGTGTTGTTCGGTGGTGTGGTGAAGTATGACGACTTGTACTCCTCGTTGATCTCCCTGTTGGCTGCAGGCTCCCGCTTTGACACAGCGAGGCGGCAGGAAAATAAGCCCATCACCCCAGTGGTAAGTTAGACACATTCTGCAATTTTCAGTCACCTTGTTTTTGTGTTGGTTGACCTCTAAATGTTGCTGTCAATCTCTGTTACAGGAAGCATGTTCCTTACAGTACTACTTCCTGGTGCTGTGGAAAATCTTGGGAGTGCTACCACCCTCAAAGGCCTATGTTGAGCAGCTTAAGAATGGCAACAGTGACCCCAGCGAGAGTGACATCTTACACACCCTGAGGTGGTCGTCAAGGTTGCGAGTCAGCACTTTCGTCAACTGGATCAAGGTCGGTTTCGTAATCGTAACACTAAGAAAACCTTGACCAAATGATCAATGTGTCCATCTAAGCTTCAGATTCATCTCTGTTAACTTTTTTATCAGGAACACCTAGTAAAACAGGGAATGAAAGCTGACCATGCCACATCTCTGATCGAAGTGGCCTCGGCCAAGTGCAGTGCAGTGAAATATGATGTGGATCTTGCAGAGGAATACATCGCCAGACAGGTACACTCTCAGAGTAGCCATTAATGGCTGATATGGATTTGTCTCCTGTCTCATAATATATGACCTCATAAAACATCTCCTCCATAGATTTCGTCGTTTTGCTGTGTGGACCCCAACAGCATCCTACCTCTTCACCAAGTACCCTCCCTACAAACCATCTACACATTGGATGCTGTGATTTCCAAAGTGCAAGTGTCTTTAGATGAGCATTTCTCCAAAGTAGCTGCTGATACAGACCCCCACAAATCCTCTGAGATCACCAAAAACCTGCTGCCCGCCACACTGCAGCTCATTGACGTCTATACAGCCTTCACCAGGTTCTGATTACACCACGTACACTGATGTTTATTACACATTTTAAGGGATAGTTCACGCAAAAAGGAGAATTTGGCCATCATTTTTCAAACCACCATAAAAGTTGTTCATATGACTCAACTGAAAAATATGAAAGGCTTCTGCTTGATAGCTTTGTGTGAGGAATAGTCTGTAATTTAAGTGGTTGTTGTTTACTCTTAATCGTCGCCATTATTAAGAATCATTGAGTTAAACTCAAGAACCAGATTGGTTCTTTTCTTGAACAAATTGTGCAGTCCCTTTTGTGATTTGGATCAGTTGTTCATTGAAAAGAACTGGCTCAAAAAAAAAAACAATTTGTTCACTGATCAGAATGATCCAGTTCTTGAATTCAACCCAACAGCTCTGTCCTTTTGGCTTTCTGAAGGTATGATGAAAATTAGCAAATAATGTCTTATATTTCAGTATGCTCCTTGAATGTCTTCAGAACACTTTCGATATAGTGCACATCATTTTTTGTGGCACTTTTTTGTCCTTTTTGGAGCTTGAATTGGTCATTTTTGGAAAATAGATGTATGAAGGTTCTTCGAAATTTCTCCTTTTGTGTTCCAAGGGGGAAATAAACAGCATTCGGCCTTAAAATATGAGAGTAAATAATGACATAGTGTTTGGGTGAACTATCCCTTTAAAGTCCTCAAATAAACTTTATGCAACCAAATGCTTGAATGGTACTGTCCCTAAGCCTTTCCTGATTGGTTTGCTGGTCATATGTTTGCTCAGGTCATACCTGCTGATGAGCCTGCCAGAGGAAGGAGAAAACAAACCCACTGAAGCTAAACTGCAGGGTTATGCTGCTGTGTTGTCCATTGGATCCACGCGTTGCAAAGCCAACTTGCTTGGTAAGAATTCTGGATAATATCAAGATGTTATTGGCATATCTAATCCATTTTTTGTGCAGTGCAGGGTACATACATGTGTTTTTTTTATTTTTATTTTTTTATTTATGTCTGCCCTTTTTGCTCTTTCAGGTCAGACTGTGATGCAGAATCTGCCATCAGCCGTTCAGACACTGTGTGAAACATGGAACAACATTCACACTAATGAATTCCCTAACATTGGCTCATGGGTATGCATGCTTTTCCTTCAGCTCTTAGAGTAAACATACTCTCTTAGTTCTTCACTTTACACTGATCGGTTTCTTTGTCCACAGCGGAATGCCTTTGCCAACGACACCATCCCATCAGAAAGTTACATCAGCGCGATTCAAGCGGCCCATCTGGGGACCCTCAGCAACCAATCGCTGTCCTTAGCCTCCTCTCTCAAACACATTCTGCTCTCATTAGTGCGCCTTACTGGGGACCTCATTGTGTAAGTCTTGAGTGACAGTTGAAACAGATGCATCGTATAACACATAGATAGGTGCTAAAGATTATTTGTGTTTGGCTATAGCACAGAGGAGCTGAACAGTCCACAGGTGATCCGCACACTGCTGCCCCTCCTGCTGGAGAGCAGCACAGAGAGCGTTGCGGAGATCTGCAGCACCTCGCTGGAGAGGATCCTGGGCCCCGCCGAATCAGATGCTTTCCTGGCTCTCGTCTACGAGCGTCTCATCACAGGCTGCTACAACATCATCGCCAATCACTCTGACCCCAACAGGTGAGACCCCAGATGACCATATTATTTTTAAGCAGACTGTCAAACTTAAGATTGAGTCTATAATCTAAAAGAATCTAGATTAAAGGGGTAGTTCACCCAAAATTTAAATTTTGTCTTCATTTACTCACCCTCACTTCAAGTTAAGATATTTTTAATGAACCCTGAGAGGTTTCTGTCCTTTCATGGAAAGTCCAGGTAACCAAAACTTAAAAGATCCAATTTTGGGAGAACTAACAATTTAACATGGTTCTGTTTCCAATTAGTGGTCTGGATGAGTCCGTTCTTGAAGAATGTCTACAGTACCTGGAGAAACAGCTGGAAAGCAGTCAGGTCCGCAAAGCAATGGAGGAATTCTTCTCATTCAGGTACACCCTGAATAAACTCTTTTTAGGAACTGCTAGGAACCCTTTGCATCAGTTTAATACATCACTTTTCCCCCCTTGTCTTGTAGTGGAGAATTGGTGCAGATCATGATGGCCACTGCCAACGAGAACCTATCGGCAAAGTTCTGCAACCGGGTTCTGAAATTCTTCACTAAACTGTTCCAGCTCAGTATGTAGCCATGCTATGTCTCTCAAAAATGTGCCATTTGCTTTTCCCCTCTTACACGTCTCATCTGTGTTCATCCCTCAGCGGAAAAGAGCCCCAATCCCAGCCTTCTGTGCCTGTGCGGCTCATTGGCCCAGCTGGCTTGTGTGGAGCCCATGAGGCTGCAGGCCTGGCTGAGGCGCATGACGGCTTCCCCTCCTAAAGATTCAGACCAGCTGGACACAGTGCAAGAGAACAGGCAGCTCCTGCAACTCCTCACCTCCTACATTGTCCGTGATAACAGCCAGGTGGGAGAGGGCGTCTGCACGGTGCTTCTGAGCACTCTCATACCCATGGCAACGGAGATGCTGGCCAGCGGGGATGGGACGGGCTTCCCTGAGCTCATGGTCATCATGGCCACTCTAGCCAGTGCAGGACAAGGAGCAGGACATCTACAGCTGCACAGAGCTGCCATTGACTGGCTCACAAGATGGTGAGTGACTGGCATCTGAGGGAAATTTATTAATGTATATAGCTAATGTTAACAAATGGAACATTATTGTAAATGTTATATAACTAAAATGTATAATAATAATAAATGTTATATTAGGGCTGGCCGATATGGCTGAAAACTGTATCACGATATCAGTGTTTCATATCGGTCGATATCGATAATTATTGATATTTTTTTTGACCCATTTAAAATAAGGACCAGGAGAAAATATATTACATTTAAACATTTTTATTTTAAACTTAACCTTCCTCTGATCATAATCCCCTCAGTTATTAAAACAGAAATGTCAACAACCATGGAAAACTCAAATAATTAAAATGTTGTGCGGTGTTGCAGCTACAGATGTTGTTGGTTGAATACGGCTGTGCTCCAAAGGGTAAGCGCGGCTAAAGTGGTACATCAAGTTCGTGGTATTACCAGTCTTGCGTAATTTGCAGACGACATTGGTCTGACTACGGTCAGACTTATAATATCCAAAAAACTGCCATACTGGCGAGCTGACTTTTCCTCTTTTATTTACAATTTCCTCGCTCGCTGCGGCACTCATTTTCTGCTTATCAGTTGCCGGTTACTGAAGAGGAATCCAGCAGACCAGCACGAGACAACGATATGGCGCAACCAAACTTGATACTGTTACATGATTGGCTGTTAGCGTGTCACTCCCTACGTTGCTAGGTTACCAGAGAGCGAGTGCCTTTGTTAATGCAACCAAACTTGCTTCGCAACCTCTGTTTTCTTCCGACGAAGAATAAAAAAAAATATTGAACGTTTTATCGAACAGATTTTTTATTGATATCGATCACGTGTCTATCGCGATACATATCGTTATCGTTTTATCGCCCAGCCCTATGTTATATAATATATTGTATTTTAAAATATTGTACATTATATAAATAAATTATATTTTAAAATAAATATTAATAATAATTATATAACCATAATAACAATAAAATAGTTACATATATTTAAATTAATAATAATAAATAAATGTGTAATAACAAATTATAACAAATATGCATTAAAAATATGTACAATTATTAATTACTTGTTTAAAAATATATTTAAATCAAAAATAAAATAAAAATAATGCTTTTTCACAGCATTTTATCAGACAAATTGTTAAAGTACATAATTGTTTTTGCTATAAAACAGTAAAGGACTGTACATTTTATACATATGTTTATATCGGCTAAAGGTTTTGACTTATGCCACACATAGACTGAAGCCACAAAACCTCAACTCTGATTTCATGGGGTATTTCCCTTCTAAATGTGAAATTTTTCTATTTTTCTTTCAGTAAAAAATACTTGTATCAGAAGAACGTTGTGGAAAAAGTTAGCGCTAATGTGTCGCAAGGCAAGGTAGGTGCAATTTGACGGTAACAATTCACACGTTGTGGATTTGATTGTGTCGGACCATAAGTGAAACACTCTTGTTTGCAGCATGCCAGCATGCTGGAGTGTGCCTGCCACATCATTTCCTACCTGGCGGATGTGATGAACGCTTTGAGGCAGAGCAGCGGCCAGGGCTCGTCCCAGCTCCTGATGGAGGGAGAGGAGAAGGCCATTGAAGTGGACTCTGACTGGGTGGAGGAGCTAGCTGTAGAGGAGGAAGACTCACAGGCTGAAGACTCGGTCAGTAAACAGTCTGCTCGCAGTAGATTTAAAGATTGCTTCAGTTTTTCCAGTCATATCTGAGTTTCTTGTGTTATAGGATGAGGATTCACTCTGCAATAAGCTATGCACCTTCACCATCACACAAAAGGAGTTCATGAACCAGCACTGGTAATAGATCCACTCAGGCCTTCCTTTGCTATGAAACAGAAGCGTTCAGAAGATGTGCTGTCGGCCTTTAATCTCCTGCTCTTCCCTGTACAGGTATCACTGTCACACCTGTAAGATGGTGGATGGGGTAGGTGTGTGCACAGTGTGTGCCAAGGTCTGTCACAAAGACCATGAGATCTCCTATGCCAAATACGGCTCTTTCTTCTGTGACTGCGGTGCCAAGGAGGATGGCAGCTGCCAGGTGAGACCGAATACTTCAGGTCATCATGGGAAAAGAGCAACAGCGGTAACTTTGGCTTGCAAATCATTTATCATTGACTGCCATTAGCTCATTTCAGATCTCCCTCAATTCATCAGGGTTTGCAACATTTCATCTTTCCCTGTTTTGGTAATAAAGCAAGTTTGTCCTCTTTTGTTTGGTAGTATATTACTTCAGATAAATTTGATTATTATTAAAGGAATTGTTCACCGCTATAATACACATTTACTCATGTTGTTTCAAACCCTTATGATTTTTACCCTTATGATGGGACATAAAAGTTAATATTACATAGTAATTTTCTATAATAAAGCACCCAAAAAAGGACAAAAAAACAACATAAAAGTAGTCTGAAAGGATTCAGAAGCCTTGGATTATATCACACCCCAGAAGAATGAAGAATGAAATGTGTAAATACGAGGAAAACGGTTTACTTTTTTTTTTTTTTTTTTTTTTTTTTTTTTTTTTTATAAATACGTTTAAAATATATTTATTTCATGCATAGATACCATAGTTTCTGACATTGAAAAAGCAGCCAATAACTGGCTGCTGCATGTTTCAGAATTGAAGCATGGTACTGGGTTCATTTATGCGCAAAACGGCTCACGGCCCAGTGTTTTCAGCGAAAATAAATAATTCAACCCTGTTATCCTGATTTTTATTCAACGTTAATTTCTAAATTGCTCAATCTAGCTTCCAAATTTATCGGTTGCAATAATTGCAAAGCCTCTTAGAAGCTGGATAGCAAAAAATACACTTATATAAAATATTAAGTTTCAGACCCTGTTTAGTACTCATTTTAAGAAAAATGTAGAAACGTAGAAGTTTGGAACAACAATAATGTTAAAACTGTAATATTTTGGTGAACTGTTCCTTTAATCTTCATTATAGTAGTTGTATACCCATAAGATTTCCACTTCATTTTTAATCTAAAAAGCTTTTCAGATAAACATTTCAACATTTAAGCCATATCCATTCATGCATGTCTCCTTGATGGAAACACAAAGCATGTAACAATCAAATTTGATTCCCTCTTCCCTGTGGTGTCCCCTCCCCTCCCCAAGCATAAACATCTTTGTAATTTACCCAATGCAATGCATCCCGTATCCCTGATCCTGGGTCTGTATCCTTGTTTTACAGGCTCTAGTGAAAAGAAGTCCCAGCAGTGGAATGAGCTCCACCATGAAGGAGTCCTCTGCCTTTCAGAGCGAGCTGCGCATGCCGGAGAGCGCCATCCGTCACCAGAGCGCCTCACCCGCGGACAAAGGAAAAGTCACAATCTGTGATGGCAAAAGCAGCGACGACGACAAGCCCAAGAAGAGCAGCGTGTGTAAAAACATTGAGGGCTGCAGGGAGGACCTGCTCGTCCAAGTGGTGCGAAAATGTCTTCGCTCTTCGTTCTTTGAATCATTAATGTTTTGACTTTGGAAGCAGACCGGTCCTGTCTCACTGCTGTCGTTCTTTTTTTGCAGGCAAGCTCCTCCACAGCAGCCCTGGTGTTGGAGCTGCTCATTTTCCTAATGGATGCCATTCAGACCAACTTCCAGCAGGCATCAGCAGTGGGCAGCAGCAGCCGGGCTCAGCACGCACTCAACGAATTACACACTCAAGACAAGACCGTTGAGATGACTGACCAGCTCATGGTATGGACTAAATACCTAAAGACTAATTCTTAATGCTCACAAATCAAAATAGCTGACACTAAAAATGTTTTTTTTCTTCCAGGTTCCCACACTGGGCTCACAAGAGGGCGCTTTTGAGAACGTAAGGATGAACTACAGTGGAGATCAAGGACAGACCATCCGCCAGCTCATCAGCGCACATGTGCTGCGTCGGGTGGCCATGTGTGTGCTGTCATCCCCTCACGGACGTAGACAACACCTCGCTGTCAGCCATGAGAAGGGCAAGGTAATCCAGAAAACCTCAACACGAGTTTGTATCTTCGCTGCTCCATGTTTTATCAAGACTACATGGTGTTTGTTTGTTTTTGTGCAGATCACAGTCCTTCAGTTGTCTGCGCTGTTGAAGCAGGCTGATTCCAGTAAGAGGAAACTGACTTTGACTCGTCTAGCCTCTGCTCCAGTTCCCTTCACTGTGCTCAGCCTCACAGGAAACCCCTGTAATGAGGACTATCTAGCAGTGTGTGGACTCAAGGTAGCAAATGCTAACAAAAATCATTTGGAAAAAATTATTTTCATAGTTTAGTCTCATTTCTCTGTGCCTATCATCTACAGGACTGTCACGTTCTGACGTTTAGCAGCACAGGCTCTGTGTCAGATCACTTAGTCCTGCATCCGCAACTTGCAACTGGAAACTTCATCATCAAGGCCATATGGCTTCCTGGATCGCAGACTGAATTGGCCATCATCACTGCTGATTTTGTCAAGGTGAATTATTGTACTTATCATGGAACAGCTTTGTTATTGGTCTAAATCTGTCCATGTACATATAAACTTCCAATTAGAACTTTATCATTTTAAAAATGTGCAAACAATGGATAATACACATCTTCTTGCAAATAGTCTGTCATATATATTTTAGGAAAATTATTTGTAAATATTCAATTAAAATAAAAAAAATCCTCAAATGTGAGAAATATTTGCATATATAGTCAGTGACCAAAAGTAATGTTCCTCAAATGATTTCCTTGCAGATTTACGACTTATCTGTGGATGCCCTGAGCCCCATGTACTACTTCCTGTTACCAAGTTCAAAGATCAGAGATGCCACATTCCTGTTCAACGAGGAGGGCAAAAACATCATTGTGATAATGTCCTCAGCTGGGTACATGTACACTCAGGTGATGGATGAGTCCAGCAGTGCCCAGCACGGCCCTTTTTACGTCACCAACGTTCTGGAGATCAACCATGAGGATCTGAAGGTTTTTACAATATTATCTTTTGCTATATAGTCAGTTAGACTGCAAGAAGTTAACCAAATGGATTTCGAAATGGATTGATCATCACCACATGCTCGGTTTGTTGTGTGTTTGCTTTACAGGATAGTAATGGCCAGGTGGCTGGAGGCGGCGTCTCTGTGTATTACTCCCACGTCCTGCAAATGCTCTTCTTCAGCTACAGTCAGGGCAAGTCATTCGCTGCCACAGTGAGCCGCAGCAACATGGAAACACAGAGGCTCTTCACCATCAATGTCAAAGGGTAGGATTCCTACATAAGGCTATTCTTGTGTAACACTCTTTCAGTCGTGTGTTTTGTATTTCTCTAATGTTCTTTCTCTTGCACATTCAGTTCTAATGGAGGAAGTAAGACGTCTCCTGCACTCTGTCAGTGGTCAGAAGTGATGAACCACCCAGGGTTGCTGTGCTGCGTGCAGCAGACCACAGGAATCCCTCTGGTCATCATGGTTAAGCCAGACACGTTCCTCATCCAGGAAATCAAAACCCTGCCTGCAAAAGCTAAGGTCAGTTCCTATATTTTCCTAGTGGTCTTGAGGAAGTATAAAATGTATATTATTAAGGTTTTAATATTATATTGTAAAACACATTGTTTTCTGTGAATAGTGTGGACTGATTAATGCAACATCTTTTGTTTTGTTTTTTTGCCCCAACCCGCCTTCTGAGGCTGCGCTAATGTTTTTGTTCATTTCCTGTGGCTAGCATATGCTCACACTAATTATTGGCAATTAATAATGTTAGGTGTGATTAATCACAGAGAACTGTGCATTAGACTTTTTAAAAACTGATTCACAGCCTTGGAAAAATAATAAAATGTATCATAAAAAAAAAAATGTTTACTGGGAAATATAGATTTAAGTATTGTTTTTAATAAATATTGTTCTTGCTGCTATTATTTTTTTAAATAATAATAATAATAAACATTTGCATTGAGTTTAGTGTTTGCATTACCGGTGCATTTTGACAATTATTGAATGCCAAAAATGGACATTACAAGCAGATTAACACTTTATTATTAAATTTCACCAGTCACCCAAGTCCCAATTTACTACCGATGCCGGGGTAACAGAGGCTGCAATGGGCAAAATTTTGGTTTCAATAAATACTACTACTGTGCCAAGTCAAATAAACAAGTCTCTCTGTTCACCTCAGATTCAGGACATGGTAGCAATCCGTCACACAGCAAGCAATGAGCAGCAGCGGACCACTATGATTCTGCTGTGTGAAGATGGCAGCCTCCGTATATACATGGCCAATGTGGAGAACACATCCTATTGGCTTCAGCCCTCCCTTCAGCCTAGCAGTGTGATCAGCATCATGAAACCTGTCCGCAAACGCAAGACAGCGACTGCCAGTGAGTCAGGCCACATTCTTTCAAATTCATCTCATGTTGTTTAGAGATATTTATGTGGCTTTTTGTTTTCCCTCATCAGCCACACGCACATCCAGCCAAGTCACTTTTCCTGTAGACTTTTTCGAGCACAATCAGCAGCTGACAGAGGTGGAGTTTGGTGGCAACGACTTGCTGCAGGTCTACAACGGCCAACAGATCAAACACCGGCTGAATTCTACAGGGATGTATGTGGCCAACACCAAGGTATTAAATTATTCTAGCTACAGTATTATTTAGAAGTGATCATCCGTGGGTTGCTAAGACATTTTAGCTAAATTTTTTTTTTTTTTTTAACTTTTGGATTTATGTTGGTTCCCGCCAACAGCCTGGAGGTTTCACAGTGGAAGTAGTGAACAATAACAACTCAATGGTGATGACTGGAATGAGGGTGCAGGTGGGCACTCAGGCCATTGAGCGAGCTCCCTCCTACATTGAAATCTTTGGACGCACCATGCAGTTGAACCTGACGCGCTCCCGCTGGTTTGACTTCCCGTTCACTCGTGAGGAAGCCCTTCAGGCAGACAAGAAGCTCTCCATTTTCAGTAAGAGCCCAACAGATATCAGAACTACTTCCATGTATACTACCAATGAATATTTTGGACACACCTACTCGTTGCTTATTATGATCATTATCAATATAATAATAATAATTATGATATATGTACCACTTTGATGCTTCAAAAATTTCATAAGAGATTGTAAAACTTATCCATATGAATCGAGCGGTTTAGTCCAATTTTTCTAAAGAGACTCGATCACTTTATATGATGAACAGATTGAATTTAGGCTTTAAAATTCAGATATTATATTGTGAAATTACAAAATTTATAAAAAAGTAAATATTGCTTTTTCAGTTGGTGCTTCAGTCGACCCAGCAGGTGTCACCATGCTGGACTCCATTAAGATTTATGGCAAAACCAAAGAGCAGTTCGGTTGGCCAGACGAGCCCCCGGAGGACTTTCCTTCAGCTGCAGTCAACAACGTGTGCAGCCCCAACCTCAACCAGGCCAACGGCACCGGAGACAGTGACGTCACCAGCCCCATTGCAACTAGCGGCACTGTACTGGAGAGGTACACCTGTCACCTTAACCTGTGTGCTCTGATTTCAACCTATACTTGATTGTATTTCCTGTGTATAAAAAAAAAATAATTAATGTCTTCTATCTTTGTCTTCATTTCACATAAACTGCATTTAGTCGATATTATTGTCTCAAGAGTGGCCGTAATTGATGTCACTTAACGTAACTGAAACGAATAGCAGAGGATAGAGGAGGGATGGAGGGGGGGGTGTGCGCGTGACGTGTCCAGTGCATGGCTGCCATCATAATGACCTCGTGCTCGCATGCAGTCGTTTCCTGTGTTTGACATACAAATCATTTTTACGTATTTCTTTTCTGTGATCCTCACACATTTTTCTTTTTCTTTGCTCCCTAAAACAATAAAAAAAGTTGTGAAACTGAGTCCTTATCAGCCTTGGACCGGTTAGTAACCGCCCTTTCTCTGCTTGTGTGCATGGTGGTTTGCTCGTGTGTGCGTGTATGTGTGAGAGAGCAGTCAGACTGAGCTTGCTCTGGTGTAGATCATGCAGGACAATTACAGCATTTATAAAAACATTAGTAATCACACAGGAGTTATTTAACACTTTTAATGTTTGATAATGTGTTATGGTTTGATAATGACAATGCTTTGAGAATGGTGTAGAATTTGAATATGTTAGTATGGACTGCTGTAATTTTAATATAATGCATTGCTTTCCCTATCTAACTGTTGTCTGATCTCTAGGTTGGTGGTCAGCTCACTGGAAGCTCTAGAGAGCTGCTTTGCTGTGGGCTCCCCCGTTGAAAAGGTAAGGAAGAGTTATTCTCTTGGTGGTTAGGGATGTCAAAAGTACTGCTGCTTTGCTACTAAGTTGATCCAAAAATTTAAGGGAAAAAAAAAATCATGAGGTATAGGCACCTTGTCTATAGGATTAGTAAATTTACCTTTCAGCAAATCATAAAGGTATACTGGTTTTACACAAGAAAATAATTATTTTGAATATATGTTTAAAATGATGTACAAGCTGTTTTATTGTGCATGGAGTGGGTCTGTCATGGTGACCGCCATGTTGAGATCACATGACCTGGTGAATGCTACTCATTTTATCTCGATAACTTCACTGTAACTGGACAGTTTCGCTTCTGGATTAAATTAGTCATAGGTTGAGTGTGTATATAGCATTTCTACAATAGCCGCTTTTCCACCAAAATTACCCCTAACAATTTGTCCTTAGAACATTTTCCCCCAGACCTGTTGCTGTCTGCATTTCCATTGCGGTCCAAAGTACCGTGAAGATTAAGTCCGGTGACGTAGGACTGCGCGTGACTTTCCAATTCCCGCTGGATTTCGTCCTCCGTCCTCCGCAAGCTTTATAAAGTCTAAACCTCATCGTCAGTCCATCGGTCTTATTTTTTAAACTCGAATAGCAAACAACTCTTACTGCACACACCGCAACAGATTTTTTAAAATAGTGGTTGAAATAAAATGCTGCGTGGAGTCAACCAATTAAAATGCTGCATGAACTCAGCCAATCAGCATGTTCATTGCCCAAGTCCCACCCCTGAAAGTTCCTGAACTTTGAAAAAGTACTACCTCATGAACAGGGACTTTCTGAGGGGAAAATTTTTACCCGGAACTTCATTTAGACCCTGGTTCCTGTGGTCAGGAGTACCATCCCAAAGTCCCTAGTTCCTTGGGAATGTTCCTGCAGTGGAAACCCGGCTAATGACATTGTCATGTTGGAATTATACAGTTTTTTTTTTTTTTTTTTTTTTTTTTTTTTTTTTTTAATGGCCAATTACGTTGCATTGTAAGTAATTTAATGGTATTTCAGTATTTGCTGTAGTAACAAATTTGGTTTCAGAAATAATCAAAATTTTTGGTATTGTATTGAAATGTTGGTATTTGATATCCCTACTTATTGCTAATGTTATTTTAGTATTATTTATATACTATTACAGTATTTATTTCAAGTAAATGTTTCAAATGACCTTACATTTTTGTATATTTTTAGTTTTCATTTGAATTTAAAATTTTGTAATTTTGCTGTTTTTTTTTTGTTTGTTTTTTTGTCATTTAAGTGCTTAAACTTATTTTATTTCAGTCAGTTGTCAAAGTAACATTCCTAATTTTAGTTTGTTTTTTTTAATCTAATACTTATATTTTATTTTATTTCAACAATTTCAATTAACAAAAGTTTTTTAATAGTTAAAAATAGCAACACTGTTTGTTTTTTTTTTTTTTTTTTTTTTTCTGTTTGTTTTGAATGAAATTTCCATTTTCATGTGACGTGTTTCCATCCCTAAAATCTTTAGGAGAAAAATAAAGTTGCGGCTCTAGAGTTGGCCACTCTCCTCCTGTCTATCCCCACTCCTGCTGGAGTACAGCAGCAGACCAAAGGCCTTCTGGCCAGCCTGCACACCAGCCGCACAGCCTACCACAACCACAAGGTACACATGGTCACTGCTGATTAGAAATTGAACCGTGTTAAACATGAATCACTATGTCTTTAAGCTCAGCTTTGTACCTGGTGCTGAATCTGTATTTAGGATCAGTCTCTGCTGAGCAATGCAGTACAGTGTCTGAACACCTGCAGTAAAGAAGGGAAGGAGCTGGACCCTGATGTGTTCCAGAGGCTGGTGATCACAGCCCGCTCCATCGCAATCATGAGACCAAATAACCTTGTGCACTTTACAGAGTCCAGACTTCCTCAATCAGACATTGGTATGCTCATTGAACCTCTTATATGTTCATCTTGCAGTCATTTTATGTGCCTACTTAATAAAGGCTGTTTTTATCTTTTCAGATGTAGGTGATGATGGGAAGGATGGCCTGAAGTATGATACTGAGAGCTGTAGCTTCATCATGCAACTGGTCACTAACTTCTGGAAACTTCATGCCCTCAAACCCAAGAACGCCTTTTTGGCTCCAGCCTGTTTGCCAGGTACGTGGTCACATTGATTTGAGTCGCCCTAGGAGTTCATGGATGTGTTCTTTCAAGATGCTAACATCGTTTTATGTTTTTCTCTAAGGTCTAACTCACATTGAAGCCACAGTGAATGCTCTGGTTGATATCATTCATGGCTACTGCACCTGTGAGCTGGATTACATCAATGTGGCATCCAAAATCTACATGCAGATGCTGCTCTGCCCTGTGTGTATCCCGCTGTCATTCTTCTCAGATATAATCCATATCTTTTGAGAACCGTTATTAATGTAATCTAATCTTTTTGGTCTACAGGACACCTCTGTGAGCTTTGCTTGCAAACAGGCGCTGATTAGAGTTTTGAGACCCAGAAACAAACGCAGACATGTGACCTTGCCTTCTCCCCCACGCTCCAACACACCCATGGGTATGAGCCGTACCTTTCAGATTTGTGACTTAAATCATACACACATACCTCAATTAATCAACTTCAAACAATGTTTTGCTGTGCTAGGAGATAAAGATGACGATGATGATGATGATGCTGATGAGAAGCCCTCCAACATGACGGGAGGGGAAGGCGGCAGGCAGGAGAGTCAAGAGCAAAGCGAGGTGGACCACGGAGATTTCGAGATGGTGGTGAGTTTTGCAGCCACTATGAGTCCATTTATTGGACCCTAAGAGTGTTAATAATATATCATTAGATTATGATTTTTTTATTTTGTGATTGCGAAAGTCACACTAAATTTGGGATGTGGTTTGATTTGATCTGATTTGATTATTTTGGATTGATTTGTAATTAATTAATATATTCACTACTACTGTACTGTTTTAGCATCGTTACTCCAGTCTTCAGTCATGCAATCCTTCAGAAATTATTCTAATATGCTGATTTGGTGCTTGGTCAACTTAATGAATAAATATTGACTAATTCTCAATTATATGATTATCTTAAAATCATGCAAGTCATATAATTAACTATATTTAAATATAACGCGTAACAAACAAGTAATCATTAGCCGCGTTTCCATTACAGATTTCCGCAAAACTTTTGCGATATTTTCTAAAATATAGATTAAAAAACTATTGCAAAATGACGCCGTTTCCATTAACCGATGTTATGCGACTAAAACGTCTTTTTTTTCCTCTCGCGATAAGTCATTTCAACGGATGTTGGTAGGTTTACGTATATCCCAGCCACTGCACTAGCTATTATTTTTAATCAAAGGAGACGCAGGCATGTTATGCAAGCATTTATGTCAAGGATATACTTGGGAGCAGCCACGTATGTGGTGTTTCTGGGTGTTTCTCCCTCCTATCTGCTTCAAGTTCTTGATAAATTCAAATTGTGGCATTTCTTTGTTGTTTAGAATCTAGTAGTCCTGTAATATTTTTGTCTTTTATGAGTTTAATGAAGAACTCTAGTCTCCTGTCCAAACATACTGCGGCCTCTTTAAAGAATTATCAACTTTACATACGGCAGGTGACCTGTAAATGCGAAAAAAACTGTTTCCATTGCAGTTTTGCAAAATATTCCTTTTTCGAATTGCCTGAAAAACCACCTCATGCAAGTGTAAAACTGTTTTGCAATAAGGGAGTTTTTGTGGAATTGATTCAATTTGCAATTTCAATTTGTGCAGTTTCAATTTGCCCAAGTGGATGCACACAAAGCAAATAATGATGCACAAATAAGAACTCAGCAGCTGAATTTACTTAATGTAAACTGAGAACATCAAAAGACATATATCACACTGTAATGAAACATTAGTGATGGATCTAGTTGCTTTAAGTCTTTGTCCAAACTGCCGTTTTTAAAGAAGGCGGTTGTTATGTAATCCTCTTCTCTCTCTGTTTGATATGCAGTCTGAGTCTATGGTCCTGGAGACGGCAGAGAATGTGAACAATGGTAACCCCTCGCCTCTGGAAGCACTGCTGGCAGGTGCGGAGGGCTTCCCACCCATGCTGGACATCCCCCCAGACGCTGATGACGAGACCATGGTGGAGCTGGCTATAGCTCTCAGTCTGCAACAAGACCAGCAAGGTCACTGCTTCCACTTTTCTGCCCTCTGAAAGAAACCGGCATACATTTTTTCAGCTAGTTATATGGCCATCAGGTGTCTAATGTTGAATGTATGTTGTGCGTCTGCAGGCAGCAGCAGCAGTGCTCTTGGTCTACAGAGTCTAGGTCTGTCCGGCCAAGCCCCCAGCTCCTCATCTTTGGACGCAGGCACCCTTTCAGACACCACCGCATCAGGTAACTGCACCCATCTCTCCACAAAACTCTTATTGCATGCTCACCCAGCATTCCTTCTGCTATCCCTTCATGTCATTGTTTCTTCTAATTTCCAATCATTTTCAAACATATGGCTGTTTTCTATGTATAAGTTTGTGTGCACCTTTAGAAACCCCCCCCTTAGCAAAGCCTGCTGTTTTTTTCCTGTAACAGCTCTGGTTATGCTTTCAGCCCCAGCCTCGGATGATGAGGGGAGCACAGCGGCCACAGACGGCTCCACGCTGCGCACCTCTCCCGCCGAGCACGGGGGCAGCGTGGGCTCTGAGAGCGGAGGAAGTGCTGTCGACTCGGTTGCAGGTGAACACAATGGTAAGACTTGATTGTTACTGTTTGTCTGATGTTTTGAAACAAATTTTATTAAAGTGGCTCGTTTAAGGGAGTTTCATCCACTCAGGACATTGTGTGTATTTCAGTGTCTGGCCGCAGCAGTGCTTACGGAGACACGACTGTTGAAGGACACCCTGCTGGACCAGGCAGCGTGAGCTCCAGCACAGGAGCCATCAGTACAACTACGGCCCAGCATGAAGGAGATGGATCAGAAGGAGAAGGAGAGACAGAGGGCGACATCCACACAAGCAACAGGTCTGTCTACATGATGGAGCACTTATCTCCCATTATAAACTGTTTCTGTTTAATAACTCTGTCTCGCTCCTCTTACCAGGTTGCACATGGTGCGTTTGATGCTCTTGGAACGTCTTCTGCAGCACCTGTCCCAGCTTCACACTGTTGGTGGAGTTCAGGCCATCCCCTACATGCAGGTCATCCTCATGCTGACCACAGATCTGGACGGAGAGGATGAGAAAGACAAGGGAGCACTGGACGACCTTCTGGCCCAACTCATCGCCGAGCTCGGCATGCACAAGAAGGTGAGTCTACATTAAGCAAGAACTTCACTTAAATGCATTGTTCTAGTTTGAAATATATAGATTGTTATAGATATTCCACCTATCCATATCTTCTGTATATATAAATTCTCATATTTGGTTTCTAGGATGTTTCAAAGAAGAATGAGCGCAGCTCCATTAACGAGGTGCACCTGGTCATCATGAGGCTCCTCAGTGTCTTCATGTCCCGCACCAAGTCTGGCTCAAAATCCTCCTCTGAGGTAACTGTCAACTTTGCTGTGGTAATATTGTGCTCAGAAAGCTTTGTTCTGAAGGTTAAAACATTTATTTTGAACCACTAAGTCTGAGAATTAAGCTTCATACCAAACTACTTAACATACAAAACAAAATTCAAAAGTTTTAGGTCAGTAAGATTTGTTAATGCTTTTGAAAGAAGTCTCTTGTGATCACCAAGGCTGCATTTTATGGAAGCTTGTTTTTGCCGCTGAATAAAAAATGTAATTGCAACTTTTTATCTTACAATTGTGACTTTTTTCTCAGAATTGCAAGATAAAACTCGCAATTGCGAGAAAATGTCAATTGTGAGCTGACTTTTTTTTTTTTTTTCAGAATTGGACTTTATATCTCACAATTCTGACTTTATAACTCGCAACTACACATTTATATCTCGCAATTCTGACTTTATATCTTGCAATTGTGAGTTTATATCTTGCATTTCTAAGGGGAAAACGTCAGAATTGTGAGGAAAAAGTCTGTTACCTTTTGTATTTTTTCATTCTGTGACACTTTTCGATTTTGTAAACTTAGAAAATACAACTTTTTTGACATTTTTATTTGATTCTATAAATTTTAACTTTAAATAAATGACAAAATACATTTTAATTAAATTTATAAAATAAATAAAATACATTTTTATAAATTAATTTTAACTTTATTTTCTTACATGTTTAGTAAATTTAATATTAAAGTATACTTTTAAGAATTGTAATAAAGTTTGAAATCTGCTATTATTTACATTTGATAAAATGTTCAGCATTTAAAATGTAGCTGATGACATAATTGTTGAACATTATTTTGATTGGCATACAAATCTGTTTGTATACTGAATTCTGATTGGTCTTCCTGCCTTGCATCTATTTAACCAGCTATAGTTCCCACAAAGCAGCACAGAAGACATATGACCATGTGCAAACAGCCCCTTATGTGCTCTCTGTTAAGTTTTTTTGTTTTTTGTTTTTGTTGTTTTTTTCCAATAATGATCCAGAGTATTGATTCAGCCAATAGAAAAGTGTCATTATTACAAGAGCAAATCAGCTCTCATAATTTAATGTATGCAAAAAAAGCCTAAAACATAAGCTTACCTCAAATGTAACATTATATTTTGCTTCGGGGAGTGTAAATCCAGTTAATCTCTAATATTATTGTTTACATGCTACAACCATTTTTGCTTTGCAGAGCAGTGAGTGTAAAAACCATTAAATAATTCAGTTTCATCTCTGTTTTCTCGCCAGTCGTCTTCTCTCATCTCAAATGCAACAGCTACCGCTCTGCTCAGCATGGGAGCAATAGACTACTGCCTGCATGTGCTCAAATCCCTGCTGGAGTTCTGGAAGACCCAGCAGGGTGAGGAGGAGCCAGCGGCCACCAGTCAGCTCCTTAAACCCCACACTTCCTCCTCACCCCCAGACATGAGCCCCTTCTTCCTGCGTCAATATGTCAAGGTACAGACCAGATCTTAAAAAGCTTGCTCTTACCCAAACATTATATATGTATTAGATAAAGAAATATCAGGATCTTTAAATTGTGGGTGTTTCTCAGGGCCACGCTGCTGATGTGTTTGAAGCGTACTCTCAGCTCCTCACCGAGATGGTCCTCCGACTGCCGTACCAGATCAAGAAAATCGCAGATGCCAACCCACGCATTCCACCGCCGATCTTTGATCACTCCTGGTTCTATTTCCTGTCAGAGGTAATGCACGTAATTCGCTTTTGGACTGTGTTGAAGAGTTATCAATGAATAATTCAGCATGCATCAACCTCCTTTGATTATCTTCCAGTATCTGATGATCCAGCAGACGCCGTTTGTGAGGCGACAGGTGAGGAAGCTTCTGCTGTTCATCTGCGGCTCCAAAGAAAAGTACCGCCAACTCCGAGACCTCCACACGCTTGACTCCCACGTGCGTGGCATCAAGAAGCTTCTGGAGGAGCAGGGCATCTTCCTGAGGGGAGGAATCGTCACAGCGACATCTGGCTCCGCTCTACAGTATGACACTCTCATTAATCTGGTGAGTAACAGGCACGCGTGACGCCCAAAGATTTTTACTCTTCTTTCAGTTTGTATTTGTGTGAACTTTTTCCTTTTTACACAGATGGAGCACCTTAAAGCATGTGCCGAAATAGCCACTCAGAGAACAATCAACTGGCAGAAGTTTTGCATGAAGGATGACTGTAAGTGTACAATGTTCTTTTATCCAAAGTGACTTGCATTGCATTTAGGGTACAAATTTGATCAGTTCTTGCTTTCCCTGGGAATTCAACCCATGACTTAGGAAGGCTTAGTTGTTCTAGTTCTCCTTGTTGTAAAGTCACTTGTGGTACTAATCGATTTCTCTCTGTCTTTGTGTAGCGGTGTTGTACTTCCTGCTGCAAGTGAGTTTCCTAGTGGATGAGGGTGTTTCTCCGGTCCTGCTGCAGCTGCTCTCTTGTGCCTTGTGTGGCAGTAAAGTCCTGGCAGCCTCAGCAGGATCTTCAGGTGGAGGTTCAGGAACATCTCAGCCCTCTCAGGGCAAATCCTCCAGCAAGAAGAGCAAGAAAGAGGACAAGGAAAAGGACAAAGAAGGTTTGATGTTTTTTTCCAATGGTCTTTCAACATTTTTGATCATTGAAACACTTTCATTTAAGGTTAATCATCAGAACGATTCCATGACACTTTTCTCAATGTTCCTGTTGTGTTTCCTGCAGGAGATGGAGCTGGCAGTCAGGAAGATCAGTTGTGTACGGCTCTGGTTAGTCAGCTCAACAAATTTGCAGATAAGGAGACTCTCATTCAGTTCCTGCGTTGCTTCCTGCTCGAGTCCAACTCTTCATCTGTGCGCTGGCAAGCTCACTGCCTCACGCTGCATATCTACAGGTACGTAGAAGCAAGAACTTTCCCTAAATGCCCTCCCTTGTGTCCAGTGCTTTGAGCTTGAACCATCATGTTATGTTTACATTTAATCATTTAGCAGACACTTTTATCCAAAGCGACTTACAAATGAGAACAATAGAAGCAATCAAATCAACACGAATGCAACAGTATGCAAGTGCTGTGTCAAGTCCCAGTTATTCCAGCAAAGTGCACATAGTTTTTTTTAATAAATAGAGAGAGAGAATATAAAAAGAAAAAGTAAGTGCTAATATTACTGGGTCAAGTGTTGACAAAAAAGATGTCTCTAGCAGTTTTTTGAAAATGGCTAAAGACTCAGCTGCTTGGAATGAGCTAGGCAGTTCATTCCACCAGCAGGGAACAGACAAGGAAAAGGTCCATGAGAGTAATTTTGTTACTCTTTGGGATGGCACCACCACAAGGCACCGTTCACTTGTAGAACACAAGCTTCTGGAGGTCATGTAAGTCTTAAGTAGTGAGTTTAGGTGTAGTGGTGCAGAGCTAATGGTTGTCTTGTAGGCAAACATCAGAGCCTTGAATTTGATGCGAGTGGCTATTGTTAGCCAGTGTAAACTGATAAAGATAGGTGTGACGTGCGCTCTCTTCGGCTCGTTAAAGACCACTCTTTCTGCCGTATTCTGGATCAGTTGCAGAGGCTTGGCAGTGCATGCTGGAAGGCCTGCCAAAAGAGCATTACAATAGTCCAGTCTGGATATTACAAGAGCTTGGATGAGAATGTGTGTGGAATGCTCCGATATGAAGGGTCTAATCTTCCTAATGTTGTATAAGGCAAATCTGCAGGAACCGGGCCATTGTAGCAATATGATCTGTGAAGCTTAAACGATCATCCATCAGAACTCCAAGGTCCCTGGCTGTCCTGCAAGGAGTTATGGTTGATGAACCTAGTTCAATGGAGAGGTTGTGATGAAGTGTTGGGTTGGCACCGACCACAAGCAGTTCCGTCTTTGCAAGGTTGAGTTGAAGGTGGTCGTCCTTCATCCAGGCAGAAATGGCTGTCAGGCAGGCTGCGATGCAACCGTCGGATCATCTGGTTGGAATGAGAGGTAGAGTTGTGTGTCATCAGCATAGCAGTGATAGGAAAAACCATGTTCCTGAATGACAGATCCTAGTGATGACATGTAGATGGAGAAGAGAAGTGGTCCAAGCACTGAGCCCTGAGGTACCCCAGTAGCAAGATGATGTTAAATCAAACTGAACATTTATCTTTCAGGAACTCAAACAAATCCCAGCAGGAGTTGCTGCTCGACCTCATGTGGGCCATTTGGCCAGAACTACCTGCTTATGGACGTAAAGCAGCTCAGTTTGTCGACCTACTCGGATATTTCTCCCTCAAAACACCTCAGACGGAAAAGAAGGTAGTCATTCTCAAATATGTGATTGTTTTTTTTAAGATGCCGGTAGAATTTGATTATACTTTTTGAACAGTAGCGTAGTTTGTAGTAGGTTAGTTATTAACCAGATTTAAAATGTTGTGATTGTTTTGCATTGCACCTAATGTTTTGCTTCTGCATTTTCCAGCTTAAGGAATACTCTCAAAAGGCTGTAGAAATTTTGAGAGCACAAAACCACATCCTGACCAATCATCCTAATTCAAACATATACAAGTAAGTGTTCCCAGCATGTTCTCATTGGAAGATATTTTGGGTCATGGATGTGAGAACATCCCTGAATTTTTTATCTCTTCACACGTATCTTCTCAGCACCCTGTCTGGACTGGTGGAATTTGATGGATTTTACCTGGAGAGTGATCCCTGCTTGGTGTGCAACAATCCTGAAGTGCCCTTCTCTGTGAGTGATGTTCATGACGTCACATTTAAATGCTTGTTTTAGTTGCTGTAGGTCTAAATGTTGGCCTACTTTATTCCCTGTGCTATTAGAACATCAAACTCTCATCTATCAAAGTGGACACCCGTTACACTACAACTCAGCAAGTGGTGAAGTTGATTGGCAGCCACACTATCAGCAAAGTCACCGTGAAGATTGGCGATCTCAAGAGAACCAAGATGGTTCGCACAATCAACCTCTACTACAACAACAGGACTGTACAGGCAATCGTAGAGCTGAAGAACAAGTGAGCATGCTAATCAGATTCTTAAGTTTAAAAAAATGCCAATTTTTTCTGACAGTATTTGTAGACGGTGGTTGATACATTAAAATAATTTGAAATTTGTGTGCACAGACCTGCTCGCTGGCACAAAGCTAAGAAGGTGCAGTTGACCCCAGGCCAAACTGAAGTGAAGATTGACCTCCCTCTCCCCATCGTGGCCTCCAATCTGATGATCGAATTCTCTGATTTCTATGAGAACTACCAGGCGTCTTCAGAGACCCTGCAGTGTCCTCGCTGCAGCGCCTCTGTCCCTGCCAACCCAGGAGTTTGTGGCAACTGCGGAGAGAATGTGTATCAGTGTCATAAGTGCAGGTACGGAGGGGCTGGGTGTTGAGATTTGCTTTTGAATGAATATTATACAAAGACCCAAGATGAACTGATAGAATTGCACTGAAATTGAGGTTGTAATTGTCTGTTTTGAATTTTCCAGGTCCATTAATTATGACGAAAAGGACCCTTTCCTGTGCAATGCCTGTGGTTTCTGTAAATATGCACGCTTTGACTTCATGCTGTATGCAAAACCCTGCTGTGCTGTGGATCCTATAGAAAATGAAGAAGATAGGAAAAAGGTATAAATATCCATTTATATAGATTGCGTAATGTAAAAATGAGTAGTCTAAATGAACAAATATATGCTGAGACTGCATCTTATAAGTCCTCTTACTAAATCATTTGTTACTGATTTATTGTGTCCAGGCCGTGACCAACATCAACACTCTACTCGACAAGGCTGACCGTGTTTACCACCAGCTCATGGGCCACCGGCCGCAGCTGGAGAGTCTGCTGTCCAAAGTGAATGAGGCTGCACCTGAGAAACCACAGGTCAGTCTGTCAGCATTGATCAGTGTCAGACAGATCAATGACTTTTTCCTTTTGAATTACACAGAAGAGTTTTGGGTGTGTCATTCATGTTTTCATTATTCTTCTCAGGATGATACAGGAGCAGGTGCTGGTCTGGGCACGTCCACTGCCAGTGTCAACCGGTACATTCAGCAGCTGGCACAGGAATACAGCGGAGACTGCAAGACTTCATTCGATGAGCTCTCCAAAATCATCCAGGTTAGAGATAAATAGAGCCGTTACTGTACCAGGGGTGGGTTTCCCAAAAGCATCGTTTGCCAACTATGGTCACAAGTTCTGTTGAATTGTGTTGGTAACGACGAAACTTGAGCATAGTTGCCATTGGGAAACGCACGTTCATGTTCATACTGAAAATCAATTTTCAGTAGCAACTAATATGCTATGAAAGTTAAAAAATGTTATGTAAATATTTAATTTTAAAATAATAATACTTGCATATTAATAATTTTAACTCATTCATTTTATTATCATTATCTTAATAGTGCTAATAATTTAAGATTATTTAATAATTATATAATAATTTAATTATGCAGATAGCATTGATAATTTATTATAATTATAATTCAATGTTTAATAGCATATTTGTTAAATAATATTAATATATACATAAGTATTATTATTATTATTATTATTAGTTTTTATTATAAAATGTTTTTTGTAGAGCCTCTGTTTTTATTACTCATTCAGAAAGTGCTTGCGTCGCGTAAGGAGCTGCTGGAGTATGACCTGCAGCAGCGGGAAGCAGCTACCAAATCATCCCGCACATCCACCCAACCCACCTTCACAGCCAGCCAGTACCGAGCCCTGTCTGTGCTGGGCTGCGGACACACATCCTCCACCAAGTGCTACGGCTGTGCGTCCGCAGTTACGGGCCACTGCATCACTCTGCTGCGTGCACTGGCGACCAACACTGCCATCAGGCAGATCCTGGTACTGCAGGGCCTCATCCGAGAGCTGTTTGAGTACAACCTGCGCCGTGGCACTGGAGCCATGAGGGAGGAGGTCCGCCAGCTCGTCTGTTTGCTCACCAGGTATACACACACACATATATGCAAATCTTTGAAGAGAATAGCTAATGGTGTTTGTTTTACAAGTTGTTAACTACTTTTATGTCAATGTATTTTGCAGAGATCACCCAGAGGCCACGCAACAGATGAATGACCTCATTATTGCCAAGGTGTCAGCTGCCCTTAAAGGACACTGGGCCAACCCTGATCTGGTATTTATCCGTCTTTATTACATAGTACATTTTAAAGATCACATCTAACTATTGAGAACAACTGTTTTTGATGCATGTGGTAGACCTTTAGTACTTTCTTGACTTTTTAGTTCTTACAGTTGTCAACTCCTCTCATTCAGGTCAGTAGTTTGCAGTATGAAATGCTGCTTCTTACAGACTCCATTGCTAAGGAGGGAGGATGCTGGGAGCTCAGACTTCGCTGTGGTGAGTCCTGTGGTGGATTTTCAGAGATAAACATCTGAACCTACATATATATATCCTTAAGCTGTAGTTCTATTTTCCACATAAATATATTCTCAAGATGTTTTTTTTTTTTTTTTTTTTTAAATATATAGTTATCAGCTTATCTGTGTTGGCCAGATTTTTATATTGGTGCTTCCCTACTCTCATGCCTCTCCATTCATTTTCAGCCCTGAGTCTATTCTTGATGGCAGTGAATATAAAGACCCCTGTTGTGGTGGAAAACATTACACTGATGTGCCTGAGGATCCTGCAAAAACTCATCAAACCTCCTGCCCCCACCAGCAAGAAAAACAAGGTACAACAGACTCATAGTATTGATGATGTATTGATCGATACGTTCCGATGCACTTACTTGATTTGTACTCTTTAACAGGATACTGCTGTCGAATCCCTGACTACAGTCAAGCCATATAACAATGAGATCCACGCACAGGCCCAGCTCTGGCTCAAAAAAGACCCAAAGGCATCTTATGAAGCCTGGAAAAAGTGCCTTCCTGCTAGATGTAAATATCCAAATTCTGCATCAGCAATGCTGTGGGTTATTTGCATGAAATCCTTTACTTGATTCTGCACTCTCGTCTTTCTCAGGTCAGGAAACTGCCTCTAAACCCTTGAATAAGGCTGAGATCAGGAGGCAGTACTTGATGGAGAAGTATGTGTGGAAGTGGAAGCAGTTCATGAGGTCCAGATCGGAAGGCCTGTTCCCTCGCCTGCTCAAACTGGGCCATAACAACTGGCTGAGACAAGTAAATGCTCCCTCAATGGTCTCTAGAGTGTCTGATTGTATTCTCCATTAATGTGATCTAATGTAATCTGACCCCTCTCGTAGGTGCTCTTCACCCCAGCCACCCAGGCTGCGAGACAGGCGGCTTGCACCATCGTCGAAGCTCTAACAACTATCCCCAGCCGCAAGCAGCAGGTTCTGGACCTTCTAACAAGGTACAAAACACATGGATGAATAAAATAATCCTTTTTGGCCCAGTATTTTTTACAACAGACTGAAACGAGTCAGATTTAGGAGCCATTTTTACTGGACTGGAGATTTTTGTTGTTTGTTTTTCAGTTACCTGGATGAGCTAAGCATCGCGGGAGAGTGTGCTGCAGAATACCTGGCTTTGTACCAGAAGCTCATCAAACCTGCTCACTGGAAGGTTTACCTGGCTGCCCGTGGTGTGCTGCCATACATCGGCAACCTCATCACCAAGGTATCATCAGAAACTGTAAATTCTATAGAGTTATATAGTGAGGATGTGTCATTTCCATTAACCTCAACTTGTGTGTTCTTCAGGAAATTGCTCATCTTCTCGCCCTTGAAGAGGCCACATTGAGCACAGACTTGCAGCAGGGATATGCCCTCAAGAGCTTAACAGGTGAATTTTAATTTCTGTGTCCTCTTTGATCAGGATCAATAAAGTTAAACTCATTAATCTGAAACTTCTTGAGAGCTTGTGGCTCTTTTTTAACAGTTTCTATTTTCATACAGGTCTGCTGTCCTCATTTGTGGAGGTGGAGTCCATTAAGCGTCACTTTAAGAGTCGGTTGGTCGGCACAGTCCTGAACGGCTACTTGTGCTTGAGAAAGCTGGTGGTCCAGAGAACTAAACTGATTGATGAGACCCAGGACATGCTGCTGGAGATGTTGGAAGATATGACTACAGGTTCCAGCTTTCACCTTCAGGTCTTCTCTGATGTTGCTGCATTCTTAGAGACAAAATCAGCTCAATGCATCTTCTTTTGTAGGAACGGAGTCGGAAACCAAAGCTTTCATGGCTGTGTGCATCGAAACTGCAAAGCGGTACAATCTGGATGATTATCGCACCCCTGTCTTCATCTTTGAGAGGTTGTGTAGCATCATTTATCCGGTGAGTAGACTTCAGCTCATTGACATTCAGTTATAGCTTTTGGAAAAATGATCTTGGGAAAACTCAATTTCTCTCATCTGTGTCTATGAAGGAGGAGAATGAGGTGACAGAGTTCTTTGTTACGCTGGAGAAGGACCCACAGCAGGAGGACTTCCTGCAGGGCCGTATGCCAGGAAACCCATATAGCAGTAATGAACCAGGCATTGGCCCTCTCATGAGGGATATCAAGAACAAAATCTGCCAAGATTGCGATCTTGTGGCACTACTGGAAGACGACAGTGGCATGGAGGTACGTAATCTGCAACAGTCATTTGTCTTGGGGCTTCAATTCAAATAATTTGCTTAGCCTTTTTTTGGATTATTTGTATTTTTAAATCATACTAAAAAAGGAAATAAGTTTATTAAAGTGATAGTTCACCCAAAAATGAAAATTACCCCATGATTTACTCACTCTCAAGCCATCCTAGGTGTATATGACTATCTTCTTTCAGACAATCGGAGATATATTTAAAAATATCCTGGCTCTTCCAAGCATTATAATCGTAGTGAATAGAGGACATGTTTTGAAGCCCAAAATAAATGCATCCATCCATATAATCCATACAGCTCCAGAGGGTTAATAAAGGCCTTCTGAAGCGAAGCGATGGGTAAGAAAAATATCCGTATTTAAAACTTTATAAAGTAAAATAACTAGCTTCCGCTAGACGACCATACGCATACTGCGCAAGTCGACTTGCGGCAAATGAGTAACCCCTGAAACGATGTATGACGCAAGATATAGGAGTTGCGTAAGCTTAGACGCCTTTTGCGGTTTAAACAAATATAGCTGGCCAACAAAGCTCAAGCTCCTCTTATATTGACTGGCTGTAAACGTGAGGACAACACCTCCCATGATTCTGTGAAATCAAGGTGTCATCAAGCTATGCCTTTGTTTTGAATAAGCAACCACTAGAGGTGAAAAATTACATATTGTGCATTTAGGAAGAATACTTTCAGCAAGGATGAATTAAATTGATCAAAAGTGATAGTAAGTAAAAAGTAAAGATATTTATATAATGTTATAATTTATTTCAAATAAATGTTGTTCATTTGAACTTTTATTCATCAAAGAATCCCGTATAAAAGTTATATTACATTACATTTTAATAATGTCACAATTTTACAGCTTTTATTGTACTTCAAAAACATTTTAAAAAGTCTTATCAACCCTGTTTATATATGGGCTATTATTAAATTTCAAAAATATATGAAAAATGTGGCATGCACAAGTGGTGCAACCAGAAACATGCAGGAAAGAAAACAAGATTTTTACATGATAAAGCATAGGTAAAGATATATATTTTTATTTAAACATTTATCCACATACATTTGTAACATGACTTTTCTTTGCAGCTCCTTGTCAATAACAAGATCATTAGTCTGGATCTGTCTGTTGCTGAGGTCTATAAGAGGGTTTGGTGCCCCACTAATGAGGTGAGCTAAAGAGGATTAAAAGATACTTATTTTTATTTTATTTTTATTTATTGACCATGGTTTAAAATAATCTTTCTAAAATTACTAAAATCTTTCAATAAAGGGTGAGCCAATGAGGATCATCTACAGAATGAGGGGGCTTCTGGGAGATGCAACAGAGGAGTTCATTGAGTCTTTGGACTCAACTACTGGTAAGTGTTATGTTTTTCTCTTTTTTAACATTACTGTCAGTATTCTTTTCCTCTAGTTTAACTCGTTTCTTATTTGTAATTGGTGTGTTCTCTCTTTGCAGATGAAGAGGAGGATGATGAGGAGGTATATAAGATGGCTGGAGTGATGGCGCAGTGTGGAGGTCTAGAGTGCATGTTGAACAGGCTCTCTGGAATCAAAGATTTCAAACAGGGCAGGCACCTTCTCACCGTGAGTATGAAGTTCACTTCTCTAATTCATCACTTTCTACAGATTCGTCAGAAACCTCAGAGACAATTCTAATGATTGTGTTTTACTTTGTAGGTTCTTCTCAAGTTATTTAGTTACTGTGTGAAAGTGAAAATCAACAGACAGCAGCTGGTGAAACCAGAGATGAACACTCTGAATGTTATGTTGGGCACGCTGAATCTGGTAAGCAACATACCAAAGGAATTATCACTAGAGCTTATGAGATAAAATGTAATATTTAAGAGGATGTTTGTAATTGGACGTTGTGTTTCAGGCATTGGTGGCAGAGCAGGAGAGCAAGGACAGTGGAGGAGCATCCATAGCAGAGCAGGTTCTTAGTATTATGGAGATCATCCTGGACGAGGCAAATGCTGAGACTGTGTCTGAAGACAAGGTCAGCAAGACATTTTGATTTATGCAATGAATATTACAACAAAATCGAAGTGAAAAACAGTTGTTTACAGATCTCTCCTCCATTGTCTTTCTCCTCTAGGGTAACCTGCTGCTGACAGGTGATAAGGACCAGCTGGTGATGCTCCTGGACCAGATCAACACGTTGTTTGTGCGTTCAAATCCCAGTGTCCTACAAGGGCTGCTCCGCATCATCCCTTACCTGTCCTTTGGTGAACTAGAGAAGATGCACATCCTGGTCGAGCGCTTTAAACCCTGCTGCAACTTTGATAAGTATGGAGTTTGTCCATCTCTATAAGCTAGAACTCTGACTTCTCCTTGAAGCAGTGGAGAATGTTTGCTGCTTTTAACACCATTTGTTTTCGCATTCAGGTATGATGAGGAGCACAGTGCAGATGATAAGGTGTTCCTGGACTGCTTCTGTAAAATAGCTGCAGGAATCAAGAACAATAGTAATGGCCATCAACTGAAAGACCTCATCTTACAGAAGGGCATTACCCAGAGTGCTCTGGACTATATGAAGAAACATATCCCCTGTGCTAAGAAGTATGAAATGTCTAAATATAATATGTTAATATTTTTTTATATATTTATAATATATGTTTAATATATTAATTTATAATATAATATAATATTAATATATTAATCATAATATTATTTATAATATAATAAATACAATATGGTATTTTGATATTTATAATAAATAGTGATATACTATATTATATAAATACACATCTTTTATCCATATCCAAAAATAGTTTTTTTATAGATGTGTATATATGTTAGTTCTGTCGTTTTAACACGTTCATTTGGTGCGATAAATTATGAAAAAAATAAATAACACGTTCAAATTAACATATTTAACGCACCCTATATATGGTGCGTTAAATACGGGGAAAAAATTATATGTAAATAATTTATTTATAATCAATATATGTATTTATATAATATAGTATATTTTACCATATTTAGAAATATCTTTTTATAGATACATATTTAGATACATATTTTATTTATTAATTTATACAATATAGAATAAATACATTTATTTATATTAATATATAGATTTTTTTCATATCCAGAAATACTTTTTATACGGTTTATATAAGTTTATTGTATATATATATAATATATTTAATTTTTTTAATATGATATAAAATAAATAATCTTAATATTTTTGAACTCTATACTAAACTGTCTATATATATATATATATATATATATATATATATATATATTACAGTTTACAGAGTGATTATTCTGACTATACGTATTATTTTGTAGCCTGGATGCAGACGTTTGGAAGAAATTCCTTGCTCGACCAGCCCTTCCGTTCATCCTTAGACTGCTGCGTGGTCTGGCCACCCAACACCCCCCTACACAGGTAATACATTTACCACTAGTTTTGAGATTTATTTCATGCAGTATCCCTTTACGCACACAACAAAAATGAACTAAACCATCTCTTCTTCTTATAGATGCTAATCGGAACAGATTCAATAACCAATTTGCACAAGCTGGAGCAGGTGTCCAGTGACGAGGGTATCGGCACTTTAGCAGAGAATCTTCTGGAGGCTCTAAGGGAGCACGCCGAGGTTAACCTGAAGATCGATGCTGCTCGAAGGGAGACTCGAGCTGAGAAGAAACGCATGGCCATGGCAATGAGGCAAAAAGCTCTCGGCACGCTGGGAATGACAGTGAGTTGCATATATTGATAGAAGCTTGATGTTTACACCAGAAAATGTTTTATTTAAATTGAAATATTTTCCTTTTTTGCTTTTGTTTCAGACCAATGAGAAGGGTCAGGTGGTGACTAAGACATCCCTGCTTAAACAGATGGAGGAGCTCATAGAAGAACCTGGGTTGACTTGCTGTATTTGTAGAGAGGGCTATAAGTTCCAGGTCTGTTTTCCTACTAATTACTTTCCATTTTACTGTAGGTTGTTGTGATGTTCAGCCTCTTCATATTTTGTCCTCCACAGCCTACCAAAGTTCTGGGCATCTACACATTTACGAAGCGTGTGGCCCTTGAGGAGTTTGAGAACAAACCCCGCAAGCAGCAGGGTTACAGCACTGTCTCACACTTTAACATAGTCCACTATGACTGTCACCTTGCTGCTGTCAGGTGCGTGAAATTGCTGTGAATGCAATGGATTTGATCAAGGAAGTTTTTGTCATCTCGCTTGTTTTATAATTTTCTCTCTGTATGTCTGAATCAGGCTTGCCAGAGGGCGTGAGGAATGGGAAAGTGCGGCACTACAGAATGCCAACACAAAGTGCAATGGGCTCCTACCAGTATGGGGGCCACACGTACCCGAATCTGCCTTTGCCACCTGCCTGGCAAGGTACATCATGCTTGCATCCAATTAGTACTAAGATGTACTCTCGAATAGCTAAAAGAATATTACCGTATTTTGCATTGTGTTACAGGCACAACACATATCTGCAAGAGTGCACAGGGCAAAGGGAACCCACATACCAGCTCAACATTCATGATACCAAGCTGCTGTTCCTGCGCTTTGCAATGGAGCAATCCTTTAGCGTGGACACAGGGGGAGGAGGCCGCGAAAGCAACATCCACCTCATCCCTTACATCATTCACACAGTTCTTTACGTCCTCAACACGTACGTTTATAAAAGATGAGATTTCAATTCCAATGCATTTTGAGATGTTACAGTTTTGAAGCTTTTTTTCTTCTGACTTCTTCCTTAGAACAAGGGCCACGTCACGAGAGGAGAAGAATCTACAGAGCTTCTTGGAGCAGCCTTGTGAGAAGTGGGTGGAGACTTCGTACGAGGTGGACGGGCCACATTATTTCACTATATTGGCCATGCACATCCTCCCACCCGAGCGCTGGAGGACTACTCGTATTGACTTCCTGCGTAGGCTGCTGGTCACCTCTCATGCCCGCAAGGTCTCAGCAGGGGGTGCTAACAAGTAAGGGAACAAAGGATGACTCTGCACATGTCAGAGCTTGAATATTTAAGAGCTTGTACAAGCGTGTGCTGTCCTTTACATGCTTAGGTGTCTATTTTTGGATTTGGCAAGTGTTTTGTGCTTACTCAAACTGCTTATGTTGGCTTAAAGCAAGACTATAGTATGTCTAGAGGATTGATGCAAGATTATATCAGGCATGGCTTAGACTGGGTGTGTCAGATTGTTTTAGGCCAATGTATTATTAAGTTTTCCACTTTTATTATATCTAAACATTATTATTATTATTTAAAAAACATATGTATTATAATTATATATTATATAATTAATATATGTGACCCTGGACCACTAAACCAGTCATAAGTCGCACGAATATATTTGTAGATTGTATGGGTCAAAATTATCGATTTTTCTTTTATGCCAAAAATCATTAGGATATTAAGTAAAGATCATGTTCCATGAAGATATTTTGTACATTTCCTACTGTAAATATATTTAAAAAATTATTTTTTGTAAGTAATATGCGTTGGTAAGGACTTCATTTGGACAACTTTAAAGGCGATTTTCTCAATATTTTGATTTTTTTTTTTTTTTTTTTTTTTTTTTTTTTTGCACCCTCAGATTCCAAATTTTCAAATAGTTGTATCTCGGCCAAATATTGTCCTATCCTAACAAACTATACATCAATGGAAAGCTTATTTATTCATAAATCTCAATTTCAAAAAATGACCCTTATGACTGGTTTTGTGGTCCAGGGTCACGTATCTGAATGAAAACAAAAGCTATTAAATGTCTTATTATCATTAAAATATGAAAATTAAAATGACAGGTAATAATAGATTGACAGAATTTTTATGACCCTGTCCGTCAAAAAAGTCTAATGCAACCTCTGCTCCAGACAACATGCCAGTACCTGATCTTTCGCACAGAAAACGCACAAAAGTTTCGAAATGCCCGTTATTTTCGAGTATCTTCATAAGCACAGTCTTAAATGAGTTAAAAAGTATTAAATGACCGTAAAGAGTTGAGAACATCGAATGCGTGTCAGATCCGCGTCACATGCGTGACATGCGTGACCGCTGCCTAATAAACCTGCTTCTGTCTGTTATTAATGTTAATCAAACAAAAAAGACAAAGATAAATTAACTCGCAGCTCTTGACTGAATATCTTTTGTAGCTTTAATAAGGATTAATCTATATATTTTGGCAGAGCATGTAAAAATCAGAATCGGACGGACTGGGCCAATAGAAAAAAAAATAATAATTATTTTAATTATTTTATTTTTAATATTTTATTTTATTTTTTTTTCAGTTTATTTTTTATTTTTTTTTAATGGCTATTCATGATTTTGATCATATTGATCTGCTGAATTAATTGAAGATTTTTATTTTTAGCATTATTTTTGCTATTATATAATTAAAACATATTTTAGATGTATTTTTTATAAATTATACAATTTATTTATATTTCTTAAAAATGTATACATAAATTTTATATATTTTATGTCATTTTTATTTAAATATTTATTCTTTTTAATGGCTATTCCTAATTTGATAATCAGTGATTTAACCGCATTTTTATCATTTCAGGCTCACTGACAAAGCAGTGAAGGAGTATGCCGTTTACCGCTCACCGCTTCTCTTCTGGGGTCTGGTGGATCTTATCTATGATATGTTCAGGGTATGAGAATGTTTTTGCCCTCTTTCTGACTCCTGTAAGCCTAATGTCTAATAAGTGTGTGTGTGTGTTTCCATGAAATCTAATGTTATCTTCTATGTTCCTACAACAGAAAGTGCCCACCAGCAACACAGAAGGAGGCTGGTCCTTCTCACTCGCAGAGTACATAAGGCACAATGACATGCCTATCTATGAGGCTTCAGAAAGGGTGTTGAGGTCTTTCCAGGATGAACTCATGCCTGCTGAATCCTTCTCAGAGTTCCTGGATGTCGTAGGTCAGACATTTTTAACACTTTTCTGCCATGTGCTGAACAAAGTTCTCTAACTGTCAATAATGTGGCTGTACAGACAGAATATTAATCTTATGTAACTGACTCTCTTCCCAGGGCTTCTGTCAGAAATCCCAGACCCTGACGCCTTCCTGCAGGACCTGTTGAACTCTGTGCCCTGATGGCACACATTTATGCACCTCACTTTATGGACTCGTGACCGCTCTGTCCAGTGCAGGTGTTCCTTAAACATGGAGTCTGTCCGCTACCCGGACCCAGCTATTCGCAACTCCAAAAGGACACCTTTCAATCGGGGCTCAGGCTCCCAAAACTTCTATCAGCTCGCATACACACTCATTCACCTCCACTTCTGCTCCTGATCTCCGCGTGGGTTCATTCAGTTATAACTCTCTTCTAAACAAGTGACGAGTAGCCTGACGAGTTAATGCGCATTTATTCTACAATGGTTTTGTAACACCTAATACACATAAACACACCGTTCTGTTTTGATCTGAAATGTTGCAGGTAGTCTGGTTGGGAATTATTTCATAAACAACCTTGATGGCATTTCTTTTTCCCTTTGTGATTTTGTTTGTTTTTTTGACTCAAGATCTAAATTGGCTAAGAGTTACAGATTCACTCAAATGTGAACTAATCTCTCATTGTCTTTTTATGTTTTTGGACCTTTTTTGCAGTGGTGTTCTATGAATTGTTTGCAGTTTGTAAGAAAGGCAAGGCCTGACACTGGTTCTGTGATGCGACGCAAATGTGTGATGATTGTTTCCATGTGTAAATGGTTAAAGAGTGAGATGAAAGCTTGTTTAATGTGTTATTCCCGTGAAATGGAAATACTTTGATTTGTAAAGGGTTTACCTGCATCAACAATGAAACACAAAGATAAAAGATAATAAAAAAGGGCCTGCATATTTATTTTGGGAGCCTTTTTCCACTTTGTTTTTCTGGTTGTGTTTTTGTTTTGATCAAAATTACGATACTAAATTTATTTTTCGTTTCGTCTTCCATGTGACCGTAATTCACTCAATACTATTCCGCAGATTAAACATTTTCCCCAGAGCAAGTTGTGCCTCTGGTAAGCAAGGTGCCACTGAGAAGAGTCTCAGTGATTTTAAGTTTATTCTTACAATATAAACGCACACCTGCAATAGGGTGTTCTTGAGCTGAATGCATGGTGTGAAGTTTGTTTAAAATAAGAAAACAAGAAAAACCCACTTAGTGTTTATTCACCTATTCCCGCTGCTACAATGTTCAACTGTTGCTGAATGTCTGCTTTTTGAATTAGCTCAACTTAATAAAAGTGTAAGAATACCATATCTGACTCAATGTGTCACATAAGCAATATTTATTTATATGCTAATATTAATATTTTAATTTTATATTTTTTAGTTTTTATTTTAGTTTAAGTTTTAGTATTTTTGTGCTTGTCACTTTTATTCCCAATTTTTTTATATTTCTATTCAGATTTTTATTTAAGTTTTAATTTTAGTACCTCAACTTAGTTATTTTAGTTAGTTGCCAAAGCAACATTTTTAAATTTCATGTATTTATATTTTATTTCAGCTCCCCCCCCCCCCCGCTTCCGTTTGCTATAACAACTGGAAGGTTCCTTACTTCTGGATTATGTTTTCATGTTCCAATCACATATAGGCCTACATGTCAAAATACAAATACATAAAGATGGAAATCATTTTAGTTAAATCATCTGTGTGTAAATCATCCAGTGTTGGGTGTAAATAATTACCAAGTAATCCAATTACTGTAATTAAATTACTTTTCCTTTGAAAAGGTAAAGTAGGGGATTACTCTTAATTTTACTGTAACTTAATTACAGTTACTTCTGATGTAATTGTATTAGACAACTGATCGAGTTTGATATGGGATTTATGAAGTAATAAGTAATCCAACATTTTATAGAGAGAGTAATTAGTATTGTAATCTAATTACACTATTGAAAATATAATTAGTAGCTAGTTATTAATTACTTTTTTAGAGTAACTTACCTAACACTGTCTGTTCCCTACATTAAAGGGTTAGTTCACCCAAAAATGAAATGTATTAATTTATTACTCACCCTCATGTCGTTCTACAACCATAAGGCCTTCGTTCATCAAGTTATTTTTGATTAAATCCGATGGCTCAGTGAGGCCTCTATAGACCACTGACCTTCTCAAGATCCAGAAAGGTACTCAAAACATATTTAAAACAGTTCATTTGAGTTTAGTGGTTCAATCTTAATATTATAAAGCGACTTTTTGTGCGCCAAAAAAATAATAAAATAACCACTTTTCAACGATATCTAGTGGTGGCTGATTTCAAAACACTGCTTCGAATCTTTTGTTTCGAATCAGTGATTCGGATCGCGTGTCAATGCAGCTGATGGGCGAGAGTATCCGCGTGCAGGCGGGGAGGAGCTGAAAACGGAGACGTGAAATCGGACACTTTCTGCTTAGTGACGCTCGCGCTGCGTTTGCATACTTTATCACAGCTGAAGTGAAATAAATGCAATATTTGACTAATACACTGATGTTTCAGAGACATTTTCATTCTGTTTACAGCGTCTGTTTTTACAAGAATAAAGTTCAACATAAGCATATATTATTTAAATACCAATGTAGTGGGGTATACGGTTTTTATCAGTTTTATGTTGATAAACATGACACAATATAACATCGCGACTACATGAAAAGAGCTTTAACTGTTATAAATATACAGATGTGTGAGCATTAGTGGTACTGAAGGCGTGAAAATAAACTAAACCTAACCCTAACCCTAGCTGGATGATGACATCACTGTTTACTCCAGTGCTGATATAGATAAATTAACTAAATTAATAACTATTGATTCTTACATCGGAATGAATCAATACTGAATTTACTTAAGATGGATAATGACACCATTTTCTTTAAGAGCTGCTGTGCAGCCAAAATGATATACTAGTTATCACTGTAAAGCTGCTTTGACACAATATGCATTGTTAAAAGCGCTATATAAATAAAGACAGAGCACAATTAGGCCACGCCCACAAATGGGGGGGGGGGGATCTAACCCTCTCCATTTACTTTGTGAAGCTGCCTCCTTGACATTTCTTGCTTCTAACAAAAGATAGAACAATGCCTAAAAGCTGCTGTGTGACAGGTTGTGAAATAATCCTTTGACATGGTTAAAAATAATGGGGTTTTTTTGTTTGTTTGTTTGTTTTTAGCATATCCTGTCGCCGATTACGTTCCCCTCCAGTGGGCGTAGTTCTCAGAGTAATATGACACACTGCGCTCCGTCTCAATTGCCTGTATCCACTTTTGTGTCCTTAAATGCTCTTTTTTTTTTTTTTTTTTTTTTTTTGGTCAACAGCCTATAAAAACTTAGTTCTGCGCTTTTTTAGCTTGTTTGCTGTACACCCTGTCACATAGCAGCTTTTAGACATTGTTCTGTTTTTTGTTATAAGTCAGAAATGACAAGGAGGCAGCTTCATGCAGTACAAATTCAATGGAGAGGGTTGGATTGTTTTCCCCGGGTGGGCGTGGTTTTCAGATTATGACGCGTGTCGCTCTGTCCCTGCCCACGCCCCTCATGTAATATGTAAATTAAAAGGGCGTGTCTTAAAGACGGTATCCAATGCGACTGTTACTGGAGGGCGGATCAGACATGTCTTCCTCTCCTCCCGTTTTCCTTTAGTTGGTGTGCTGCTGTGCTCAGATTGGGCTGAAACCTGAGTCTCTACGGCAAGTTGAGACCAATAACCAGCCCATTTGATCACCAGCGGATAGAACGAGGGCAGCTGTGAGTTCATAAAATGTGTACTGGTCACTGCGCTTTATCCGGCCGCGAGTATGGCCTATTATTTTTGTGACATTAGATAAAGGGAGTGCACCTTGCGTCCGAGAGCATGGAGGTGACGTATGCTGCTTTACAGCATCTGCAGTTTGATGCGTAGAAACATTTCTCACGGATAAAAATGGATTTATCACGTCGTTTTCAAGACCCGGTTCTCAACCCGATATTGTTCAATGAATCCGCTGCGCCTCTCGCTATGAATGAAGCGTGTGAGATTGGGAGCGGGTCCGGCGCCATGGCAACCAGCGCGTTGAGAAACGACTTGGGCTCCAACATTCATGTGTTAAAAACACTTAATCTCCGCTTCCGCTGCTTCCTTTCCAAAGTCCACGAATTAGAGCGCAGAAATAAGTTATTGGAGATCCAGCTGCAGCACGCCCAGGAGCAATCCCGGTACCGACTGCTGTTTTCACGGGAGAAAGCGGTCCAGACGAACTTCGAGCTGCCTTATTCAAACACACTGTGTCAATCGAGACTCCCCGGTCAAATCTGGAGTTTCTCACACACCGCCCGATACGGAGGACGGTACGAGACTCCTCAGGGGCCTGGAGTGTCCTGGACTCAGCCAGACGGTGTCGGGGTTCAGACTGACACCATCACACCTGAACTCAGGGCCTTGTACAATGTTTTGGCCAAAGTCAAGCGCGACAGAGACGAGTACAGAAGAAAGTAAGTCCAGCTCGAGCTTATTTCAAGTGTTTGCCTGCAAAAAGTGAGGAAACCCATTTCTTTATCAACATTTTTTTGTAATTCTGGGGAAAATATATATGCTTACCGCAGTATTTGTTACTACAACAAAATTCTGGTAACTTGATATATTAGTTACCGCTGTCATATAAAGAAGTGAAACAAAATGAGAGCTTGTTACACTAATTGGAGATGCCATATTAAAGGATTAGTCCACTTTCAAATAAAATTTTCCTGATAATTAACTCACCCCCATGTCATCCTTCTTTCTTCAGTCGGAAAGAAATTAAGGTTTTTGGTGAAAACATTCCAGGAAACGTAAACTTTTTGAAGAATACGGAAGGCGGAAGCACTTGCAAGGCGATTATTTGTGTTTATAAAGCATATACCTTTGTATTTTCTTTTTTTTTTTTTTTTTTAAGAAAATGACCAATCGTTTCGCTAGATAAAACCCTTATTCCTCGTCTGGTATCGTTTAAAGCCCTTTGAAGCTGCACTGAAACTTTAATTTTGACCTTCAACAGTGGAGTCCATTGAAGTCCACTATAAGGAGAATAATCCTGGAATGTTTTCACCAAAAACCTTAATTTCTTTCCGACTAAAGAAAGAAGGATGACATGGGGGTGAGTAAATTATCAGGAAATTTTTATTTGAAAGTGGACTAATCCTTTAATTTATAATAGATTGACATTTAAAAACTATTACACTTGATATGATACTTTGGCCAAAACTACCATTAGATATAGATCAATAACTGGTTTGACCACTCTCTTTTTCACTAATATTCACATTTTTCTACATAATTGGTTATTAATTATTATCACGATTACCTTTTTCTACCGATAAATGTCAAAGTAACGTATTTAATCTATTATTCAGCCATTTATATCAGCCATTGATCTTAAAAGAAAACCATCCAAAAACATAAATGCAGTTGTGACCATTTTGATCTCAAAACAGCTTTACATTAATATAATGACATAAATATTATTATTATTATTATTATTATTAAAATGATTATTTTTAATTGTGTAAAATAACAGCAATAAAGCAATAATTAAACATCAGATCTGCATATACCCAGCTAACTTTGGCTACATTCTAGCAAGATTCTCTTAAAGAAAAAACACATTCAATAATATAATAATAACCAGCGTTGGGGGTAACGCATTACAAGTAATGCAAGTTATGTGATCAGATTACTTTTTCCATGTAACTAGTAAAGTAATGCATTACTTTTAAATTTACAACAAAATATCTGAGTTACTTTTTTAAATAAGCAACGCAAGCTACTTTGTTTTCCCATTTAAGTGCAGAGCGGTGTGTGCGCTGCGTAAACACGATGGTGACTGTAGTTCTAGACCAAATGTGAGGATGCATTTACTCATCTCATCAAAAGCAGAATTAATGAATGAGAACTGTGAAATGCACACTCAGAATATTAGGTAAACCTGCAGTAGTTAAATATGTTTAATAACACAAATATACTTTATGTATTTAATCTCACTTTATTAACCAGTGTCTTTACTGCTGACCTTTGATGATCGAATTGAACCATACGGATAAGCAAAAATGACTTAAGTTAAACATCACATTTGTGTTTCTTCTTTTTTTTTATTGCTAAAGTAAGAGTGTTGAACTTTCTCCTGCATCCTATTCTTTTTTTAATCCAGAATAGCAGCACAGCTGAAAGGTTTGTTTGTGCTGCAACCTCTACTGTACAGGCGTAATTTGCATTTCCTTCAGCCTGAGGCTTATTCATTTCACTTTTTGGTTTAAAAGGGCCTTTACATTTCCCAAAAATAGAACTTTTGTTATTAAAAAACACAAGTAAACCAAGCTCAGGTGAGAAAAAGTAACATTACGCATTACTTTCCATAAAAAGTAACTAAGTAATGCAATTAGTTACTTTTTTTAGGGAGTAACGCAATGTTGTAACATTACTTTTAAAAGTAACTTTCCCCAACACTGATAATAACGTTCTCAAAATGTTATCACAAAAGCATGGTTTTTATACATTGTTCATGATGGAATGTTTTTCTGTAACATTTTAGTTAGACATTTGTCTGACATTGTTCAAACATTACTGCATATTTGTTTCATAACTTCAGAGAACATTTAAAAGTAATGTTCCCATAATATTTGCAAAATTATAAAATAGAACATTCCCTTAATGTTTCCTCTATAACTATCACATAACCAAGAAAAAAAACTGGACATTTTAATATATTCAGAAATCAATAACGTTTCCTATCTTAATGGGAACAGCAACATGTTTTTAGAACATATTTTTGTTGGGTTGATTATCAAAAAACTTTCAACAAAAATAACCCTTCTCCTTTCAAAAACAAGAACTTTGCCCCCTGTGTTCATAGTAAACAAAACTGTGTTTCCTTTCTTTTTTATGCAGCTGTCCCTGGGGTATGGGTTTTTCATAATGTCTTAACAGTAAGGCTCTATCAGTAACCCCTGTATGGTCTCTAGTATCCTATTACAAAGTTTGGATATGAAATCTGAGAAAGCAGGGGTGACATTTTATCTGACAGAAACCATTAGCTTTTTCTCTCCTCCAAATGGGGATCTCTGCAAAACCTTCCCATTCAATATGAGTTTGTGGGAACTGCCCTAGAACTTCAGCAGAATCTCTTTACAGTTTCTCTTTTTACCTTTTGGGACCATTAGTCCACATAATATGCTTCCACCCATTTTGTGTGGGTTTGGTTCATACATGGGGAATAATAATCCCCCTGATTATGTTCTCTGTTAGACTTTTTGATGTGTCATTCAATTCACTGGCTGATTCAACCATTTATTTTTGTCATGGATGGTAGGAATGAACCAGTGCATGTTGATTTAAAATATACATTTCCTGTTGTTGTTGCTAAAGGATGCTTGATTTAGGTGTCTACTGCTGGGAAAGTGATGAACAAAACATTTGTGCCAAATTCCTTGTTTCTGTCCAGCACTAGTGTGGGGACTCATTCATTGCTCAACACAAATAAGTTACTGTAACTTTAAGGCATTTCCGGTCATATTGAAGCCCCAGACGTTTTCTTTCTTTTCTACAGTATCCCTGAAGTGCTTTTGTGTTTCCCCAGACTGTTCGTCTTGGCTGTGTTGTTTGTGTCAGTGGCTCTGTTGTAATAGTAATATAATAGTCTGGCTATAGAAGGTCTTGAATTTTTGTCCATAGAGGGTTTTCTCATCTGCCAGAACAGAAGTTGACTGTCTGTGAGAAGAAGTGGACAAATGAGCCATGCAGTGATTCATTTCCAGGTCTTGAGAGGTCTGGAAACCCCACTTTATAAAGACTCTCTGTATCCTTAGATTATTCAGCGCTTACAATGCTGTTAGGAATGGGCTATCTCTAAGATAAAAATGTTTAAGTAAATAGTCATATGTTCGACCTGCCCAACACAAAAGTAACTATTTTTTTGCATTGCTCTCTTTGCTCTGCTGTCGTCTCATGTTTGTTTTAGCCCTCAGATAGAGTGTCACAGTAGCAGCCGGTGGGTTAGGATGGATGTTGGTGGTCTGTTATATTAAATGCGATCCGAAACAGGTGGAAAGTGTGGCATCAGGCTCATATGCAAAGACTGTCTCCTAGGAAATCATTTAAACAAATATAAAACCGGTTTATAAAATAAGCATGCGTTTGGCAACAGGCTGAATGTTTTGACTATAGTGTTCTTTGAGGTACAAAACAACTTGGAGCCAAATGAAAGAAACTGCAATCTCTTAATGTGTTTGTGTTTGCCGATTTTAATCGTATCTGGCTATTTTCAGAGTTTTGAGTTTCTGTGGTCAAAATTCCATTGCTAAAGTCAAGAATTTTGAGCACAGCATGCCAAAAACCATTATTGTTGAAAGGGAAAAAGGACGTTCGAGCCAGTTATTTTCATGTCTCTCAAAACAGCACAAAACATACAAATCATCCCTATACTGACTGAATATTTTAGGGAGCTTAACATATCTAGAGAATGGAGTCATTCTGCCCCACCCCTTTGAGTGTTTGTGAATTCTTCACCCATCCTCCCGTTCCATTGGAATTCGTTGTCTGATTAATCCTTTGTAGGAATTCCATGGCTTTGATAGAAATTCAGGTTTATTAAATTGTCCTGGACTTCTCTGGAAGATGAATGTATTACTCTTGTATTGTTAAGAATCTAACCCCAAGTAAATCAACAACACTAGAAGTCTCTTTTGGTTTTGTGTAATATTTTAGTTGGTGTCATGTTGCCATTTCTGTGGTATTTGTTTGTTTGGATTGATTGTGGCTTTTTGCCCAGTATGTGACAGAGAACTATAGTTTTAAAGTCACCAAACAGAAGTTATGATAGTATTTTCTTAACTATTGTGATGTATATCTGAGTGACATGGCTTCTTGAACAAGAAAAAATATAGTGCAGGACTTGATTTTGTCCATCAGGAATTGATTCGATCGTTGGATCATAGTGATTTGCTCATGCGATGTGAATGACACATTGTCCCGCCAGTAAACACGTCGTCAGAGTGTTGATTAAAGATTATGAGGGCATATGAATTAAAAAAAAAAAAAAAAATTATGTGCACGGATAAATAATTTATAATGAATACTGCCATAAAAAATAAGAATTATCCATTTTAATTTCATGGTGACTTTAAATCATATTTATCAGTCCATATATCATGAATGTTGTGCTGGGAGTCAGTTTATCATTTCTAAGCTGTAGCTTTATGGTTCAACACATGACAAATTTTTGTGAAATAAACTCAAGTTATAAACCTTTCCTAGCACAAAAACCATACATTCTGCAGAGGATGACTTTGAGGAGCACACATTTTCAGAAGGTGTTTTATAACCGCAGCAGGCACTCTCCACTGACCCGTGTGAGTCGGGCTGTAAAGCCTTGGCCGTAGACGTCTGTCCAGTTCTGGTCAGCGACGTTAGCAGTAGCTGTTTTGTGTGGGGGATCACTGGTGTGTGAGTGTGAACAGGAGGTAAGCCTGCAGCAAAGTGAGGTCATCTCTCCAGGGAATAATTTAGTAGTGCTGCCTCACTGGGCGGGAAATCAGTTCTGCCCCCCACTCATGCTGGGAGTCCAAAATTATGGGAACTAGAATATTCTGAATATTTTTACACATCCAAGAAACGGCTACCAACAGGTATGATGAAAAAAAAAAAAAAAACAAATCAAGAATTCACATATGTAAGACATGAAAATTTTTGTCTAGCTTGAGGGAGGGTTGCAAATGTGTTTTCCGAATGTATTTATTTAGTTAGTTATTAAAATTATTTATTTAAAGTTTATCAACAGCATATATTATTATTAATAAATGATATTGCAACTGAGTTTGATAAAATATCTGTGAAAGGTTCAACTCAATTGAACTGACTTTAGGTATATGATTCTGTGATTTTGTTTTTTTTTTTGCCACAAAAATTGCATACATGCAATAAACTGAGTGTTTTCTTTTATGATTGTTTTTAACTGCAGTCAAATACTATTATAGTTTCCACATATGTACAGAATAGACATTGTTGTCATGTTGTCAGGACTGAGTAGCATATTCTTCCACACCATGATGACATTCATAGCTTAAAGCTGATGATCTATCCAGTCTTTTCCATAGCAATGAAAATCAATGGGCTAATGATGCTAACAAATTATTCAGGCGTGCCAGTTTTCCTGTAAGATGTTTTTCTGCCTTTTCTCCAGAGCTAGCAAGTTATTTCATGATAATGCACATTATTGACTTTCAAAAGATTTTATTTCTGCCAGATAGCTGTCAGTTAGGCCTATGTGGTAAATAGATATCTGAGTGACTATGTTTATTGTGCGGGTTTGTAAATGTCCAGCTAGTGTACAGATGGATGGAGCCGGTAAACGCAGACATTATGCATTCAAAAACTGAACCTCAAAAGCCCTGGTGACGCAAATGCTTAATAAAAGCCTGACTTTCCTATCATGCTGGTTTGGACATTGACTGTTCCCTTGTGAAAAAGAAGTACACTTTAACATACTTTTAAAACGAGTTGTTATGAAAAGAATGTACTTTAAATGAATATACAGTACTTAAATGTGAACTGAATGTAATAGTTTTGAACTAGGAATGTCCTGATTAAATTGTTTGTGCCCCCGATCCCATTGAATATTGAGTATCTGCCGATACCAAGCCCCCATCTGATACTTGTATTCCTAGTGCCCGGTGCACACTTAAACTACATTAAAGTTATTAAAATCAATCCAATGTATACAGGGACGTACAGAGAGTGTCTCAGGGGCAGGGGCTCAAAATGTAAACAAGGGGTATCACTATGGACTAATTCCAATATAACAATTACTACAGTAATTGTATAATGCTGCCTTAAAGTGCTATCGGAAATTTCCTTCTTCCCACTTCTGAAGTCGTGATTACGGGCTCGTCACATTCAAGTGCTTTGTTGTCGAAAAGAACAGGAACCATAGAGGACGCCAGGTTTATTCTTGCCCATTAATTGGGAAAATCATATTAAAGCCAAAATGATATTTGGCGTCCCATTCATTGACAACTATATAAACATTCACCACGCTACCTATTGTCAGCTTGCTGGCTCTTCTGGAATTTCGATCAAATGCAGGCTATTTTCGCTGTACGCTTTTAAATGATTATTCATATTAATTTTTAACTAGGAAACTCACATTTAGGGTAATTCCGATAGCACGTGAAGGCAGCATAAGACAAATTAATGTTAATTGCAATTAAATTAAAATGTATTATAGTTTAAATTGATATTAATTGCAGTGAGCTGAACTTTAGAGTGCTTTTTTGACCCACCTAAGTATTAAGACTTAAGTACATAATTATATGTAATTTCATAATTATTACTTCTGTTGTCTTTGGAATGTGGTTAAAGTGTGTTGCCGAAAGTACTTACAGTCATGGTAAGTACTAAAAACTAAACTAAAATATACTTTAATGTCATTTCTATTTAAACTTAAACTTGTATGTCATGTATATATTTGTAGTTACACATTTATCATGATGAAGTTGCAAATATAGTACATTTAAATTATATTAATCTTACATTTAATATCGGATAACACTCTAAAGTTACAAGAATAATTCATTAAAACAACCATTTAAAATGTACTACTTTGGACATGATTTGGACAAGTTTTTACTAAAAGTGTACTTTAAATATAATTAAGCACACTTCTTTTTCACAAGAGTTACTTTTTTCCTGATTTATGTCTGTGTAGACCCTCTGTGCCACAGAAGGGAGGGGTTTAGATCTCTGTGTTCATGTGTCTGTGATTCTTGAGAGTAGGCTCTGAGTATTGATCTGAAATGCAGCTCGCTCTTCCTCTGGTGTCCTGGTGTGGACACAGATGTGCACAACTGAAGACCGTCTGGGACTGTCTGGAGACGGATCGTTATGTAGGTCAACTATGCACATAATGTCAGGATTTTCATTTAGCAGTCATTCTTTTAAGTTTTGTTTATAACTGATTAAAATCTGTTGACCTTTCAACTAGCACTACCCTTAGCAAAGGCAATAAGCATGTTTTTAGCTTTGGAAAGTGTATGTGGACATTGCAAAACTCAGTCATGATGCTAGAGTGATGTGGGTTTTTGCTATGCAATTGCCAAGATGTTTTAGTTGGTATATACTGTGTATATATATATATATATATATATATATATTAGTCTCAAAACATTTAGCACATGGTCAGAGGGTTTAGGACAGAAGAACGTTGCCAAAAGCTGATTTTGGCACAGGCAACAGACTAATGTTCTATCACTGAAATGAAGTGGAGTAAATAGCCTGGCAGTATTTGTTTTGTGTTAAGCCACAAATATTGCTTATTTACTGTATTTATTGTGTACAGACGTTGTAGGATTTCCTTACTTTTGTAAAAGGAAATGCATGTGAGTCTTTGTGAATCATTATCCAGCAGCAGGCAGGATATATAATGTACAGGAATTAATGAGCCCACCATATATCTTGTGGGGGAAAGTCCTTCTGAAAATCTAAAAGCATAAAATAGACCTGGCATGAGGCCTTCATTTTTATTTAAAAAGGCATATTTTCACTTTTATTTTTAGACTGAGCTAGTTTTATAACTCAGTATTGAACAATTTTATGTACTATATCTTTACAGAAATTAAGCAGAAATATACTTTTTTTGTTTGACATTTAATGCGCTGCAAATGTGCATGAACAGAATATGGTACATTCCTCAACAAAAGTGGTCAAAGAACAGACAAATATAGAAATCAAGGGTGATCATTTACATGCCTAACATACCACTGAACTCATGATTTTCAAGAAACGTCAGTTAACACTAAATCTACACATTTTTACTTGAAATGGCTGGGAGCCTATTTGATTACAAAATCAGACACTGAAAAAACTGCTGGAAAGTGAGTTTCACAACATCTTAGTTTGTGCAGAAAAAGCTTTTTTTGGTTGACATGATATACTTCATCTCATAAACTATTTCAGTGTTTACTAATTCTTTTATAATTATTATGCACTCTATTTGTCTGACCACATTTTAATTGAAAAACTAAACGAAGTACTCTTAAAAAGCATTAGCTACACTGGAGGACCCTAAAATGAAGGGAAATAGGTGTTTAAAAATGTTTAAAATAAACAGTGTGAGCATAAAACTTTGTTTACCTTATAGATAAAAAATATATATATATTTTAACCTGAAAATCTTAGATAACTCATTTATGGAATAAATAAAAGATAGCTTTTTTTGTTTGTTTTGACAGCTACCACTGTTTTAAAAAAAAATCCAGAAATGGCAGAACGCATGTAAAGGAATAGCTGGTGTCCCACTTTGAGATTAGTTTAGAATTTAAAAAGAGGTCATTTACATACCTAACATACCAACTCGTGACTATATTATAACGTGTGTAGCCTTCTCTGCATTTTGCCACAATTTCTGTCTGCAAAATATGTTAAGGAGGCAATAGTGGGTCATAGGTCATAGGGTTATCTTCCTCTGTCTTCTAGGTTACTTACTTCCCCCATCTTCTTGTTGCATCTTCTTGCAACATCATTCTTGTTCAGTCCTCATATGCATTAACCATTCAAAAGTTGGTAAGATGTTTTAATGTTTTTGAAAAAGATCTCTTATGCTCACCAAAGCTGCATTTATTTGATCAGAAATACAGTAAAACAGTAATATTGTTAAATTTTTTCTATTTTAGTATATTTTAAAATATAATTTATTGCTGTGATCAAAGCTGAATTTTCAGCATCATTACTCCAGTCTTCAGTGTCACATGATCCTTCAGAAATCATTCTAATATGCTGATTTGCTGCTCAAGAAATATTTATTATTATTCATTTATCAATGTTGAAAACAGTTGTTTTGCTTCATATTTTAGTGGAAACCTTGGTACTTTTTTCCAGGATTCTTTGATGAATAGAAATTTCAAATGAACCGCATTTATTCGAAATTGAATTTTTTTAGGGATGCACAATATATCGGCCACCATGTCGGTATCAGCCGATATATGTTCATTTTTTATGTTATTGTTATCGGCCCGATAAGAAAATTTGCCCGATGTATTAAAGCCGATAAATAATGGAATATTTCCTTCAGCTGAGACACTTCAGATGCACACTATCCGCCATTTTGTTTTTGAATTGCTTGAAATATGATTGAAATCACTTCAAAAAGGGAAATACAGTTAAGTGCATTATGTACAGTGCAAGTCTGTCATTTAGACTACATAAAATTATAATGAGAACATGGCTTTTAATGGTGAGACTTTTGTTTTTATAATCAGACTCTCAAAAATTATCTAGAAATTTGGATTTCTATTTATCGGCCAATATATCGGTTAACCGCTTTCAAATATAGAGAATTATCGGTATTGGCCAAAATTTTCATATCGGTGCATCCCTAGTTTTTTTGTAACATTATAAATGTCATTTTAGATCAGTTTGGTCTTCTCTAGATTCAGCTCTTTGGTGGTCCCATCTGATCTTTGTGAACATCTCACTCTGAGCTCCTGTTTCGAGAGTAAATACGAGGCGAGATAATGTCTCTTTGCAATTCAGGCATTTCAGAGGTGGTGGACAAATGATAGGTGTGTCTTTATGTGAGACATAATGCTTTGAAGGTCTTCACAGGTGCTATGATGAACCCCCTCACAGTCACCTCACATTGTCTCTCTCTTTGCCCAATTCATTTGTACACTTTTGAAGTAGTTTAAGATTACAATGGGACACACAGAACTTTTGACCTGTAACAGATTTGCCTCTATGTTCTTCTCTTTCCTCACCCATAATAGCTCTTTGAAACATTGGCAGAAGTCATTTGAACTCTCCCATAAACTGAACAATGTGTATTTAAATTGACTGTCCCGATCTCACACAATGGGAGAAGACACAGCAGTGATGGCATATAGTGAAGAACAAAGAAAACGCCTCTTCATTTTGTGGTGTGTCTCATCTTTCTTTTCCTAAATAGCAGTTCATTAAAAAGTTCTTGGCCAGGTGGGCATTCAAAAGATTTTGGTATGCAGTATTTATCTACATTTCCTCATAGCATTGTTCACAATGCCTTATTTTGGAGAGAGTTTCCGTTTATATTGTGTTCAGTGTCTTTTGGATTAAATGAAAGCTCAGTCTGTGCTGCAGCAGAGGAAATGAGAGGAGTCTGATTCTCTCATGACCTTGGGCTGTTGTCTAGTCAGCTCCACTGGATCCCACTGACATTCAGAGAGATCCACACTGACCCTGCACTGGCTGAACAGCCATATCCATGACATATCTCCACACGTGTGTATATCTACCTTGTGTGAATCTAGATTTCTGGCTCTTATCTACCTGTGGCTACTTCTTAACCAATATAACGGTCTTTCTCAAAAAGGATAGCTGACCCAAAAAATATTTCTGTTTCAAATGAATGTTCTTTTGAACTTTCTATTCATCAAAAAAAATCCTTAAAAAAATAAATAAATAAAGGATTAGCTCACTTCAGAATTAAAATTTCCTGATAATTTACTCACCCCCATGTCATCCAAGATGTCCATGTCCTTCTTTCTTCAGTCGAAAAGAAATAAAGGTTTTTGAGGAAAACATTCCAGGATTTTTCTCCATATAGTGGATTTCACCAGGGTACAACAGGTTTAAGGTCCAAATTGCAGTTTCAGTGCAGCTTCAAAGGGCTCTACACAATCCCAGACGAGGAATAAGGGTCTTATCTAGCGAAACGATTGGTCATTTTCTAAAAAAATAAATAAAAATGTATATACTTTTTAACCACAAATGCTCTTCTTGCACTAGCTCTGCGATGCGCCACGCATTACGTAATCATGTTGGAAAGGTCACGCATGATGTGGGCAGAAGTACCACGGTAGGGTGAAAAACTCCATCTCATTTTCTCCTCCAACTTCAAAATCGTCTAACATCGTTTTACCATTTTTTGTAAAGGCCATTTGACTTAGTCTTTGCACATTCGCTTTGTAGACACTGGATCGGTACTTTCACCTACGTCACGCGTGACTACATAATGCGTGACACAGAGCAGTGCAAGACGAGGAGTGGTTTAAAAAGTATAAAAAAAATTATTATTATTTTTTTTTTTTTGAAAATGACCGATCGTTTCGCTAGACAAGACCCCCGTTCCTCGGTTGGGATCATGTAGAGCCCTTTGAAGCTGCACTGAAACTGCAATTTGGACCTTCAACCCATTGTACCCTGGTGAAGTCCACTATATGGAGAAAAATCCTGGAATGTTTTCTTCAAAAACCTTAATTTCTTTTTGACTGAAGAAAGAAAGATATAAACATCTTGGATGACACGGGGGTGAGTAAATTATCAGGAAATTTTAATTCTGAAGTGAACTAATCCTTTAGCAGCACAACTGTTTATTTTGTTCAAATAAATGCAGCCTTGGTGAGCTTAAGAGACTTCTTTCAAAAACATGAAAAACATTTACTGACCACAAACCTTTGAACGGTAATATTAGTGTAAGATTATTTGTTAATGGCATTTCACTTTCACTCTTCTACCCTGAGAACTTTCTCTACTCTTGTTTTCACTGAAGAACCACAGCCTCCACATGCTTTTCATTCCTGGCCAACAGGTCAGCTTAACATAAGTATAACTCTTTGTACTAAACACATGATCGCTTCTGGTTCTTGTCATGTTGAGTCAGCACTTGCCCCCTCTTGGCAGGGTGTCTTGATGTCTGGACCCAGTCAGACTGACTCTCAATGCAAGTGCAATATAAATGGAGTCCATAATCCCTTGTGCATGTAAGAAATGAAAGGATAAGGAGCTTATAAAACAAGAGAAGCTGTCATCCTTTAATCCAGCCGATGAGGAATCTCACCGCATAACTGAGTACAGAATCAGACAGGGGGAATCCCGCAGCATGGTAACACTTTGCAGTAGACAGTTGGCTATTTAAACCTATGATGCATGAATTATTAAATCATGAAAGGAAAAAATATATTTAGAATTTTTTTTTTTATAAATTAGCTATTTCATTCAGGAGGTATTAATAGCCTGAGCAGAATAAAAAATAAAATATATACACAGAAAAGTGTATCTTAAACAAGACATTGTCATATGAACAATCATTCTGTAATTATACTGACCCAAAACCTTCTTTATTTCGATACGGACAAAAAAAAAAAAAAAAAGATAAAATGCCGTTCAGTAAGTGAGCCAGATGTTGATTCAGTGACCACTCTGATCGATTCAGTTCAGTGAAGGATTTGTCTGATCTTTTTGAACTATTCACATCAAGAACTGGCTCATTTTTTGGGGAATTGGACCACACTGTTTGCGCTATATGCATTTGATTCCCTAAAAATAAGAATCATCTGTTCATGAATCAGATTACATTGACTGTTGTATGGTCGTTTATATGCATTACACGAGAACTCATTATAAAATGTTTTTAACCACAGTGTGCCGTCATTTTAGTGTATCACATTCAATACAGATGCTGAACTCACAATTAGGGGCGGAAAGTTTCCGGTAAATTTCCAGAAACTTTCCACGGGAACTTAACCTGGGGAATTTTGGAAATATTCCAATTTGGAAACTTAACAGGAATTTATGGGAATTAATTGGAAATTTTGGGAAATTTATATAAATGTATAATATTTATATAAAATGTATCATATACAAACATAAATATAAACATTTTGTTTGGTCATAACATGAAATTTCTTTTTCGCATTCAGTTAATTCTAATTTAGTAAATATGCAAAAAATATTTTTATTGCAGCAATTGTTATGTGTTATTTATTTCAGTGTCACATGATCCTTCAGAAATCATTCTAATATGCTGATTTGATACTCAGTTATTGTCAATGTCAGGATTCATTGATGGATAAAAAGTTAAAAAGAACAGCATTTATTCAAAATATAAATCTTTTCTAACAATATCACTTTTTATCAATTTCACACATCCTTGCTGAATAAAAGTATTAATTTCTTTAAAAAAAACAACAAAAAAAAAAGGAAAAAATGACTGACCCCAAGTTTTTGACCGGTAGTGTATAATGTTACAAAAGATTTATATTTTAAATAAATGCTGTTCTTTAACTTTTTATTCATCAAAGAAAAAGTATCACAGGTTATAAAAAATATTAAGCAGCACAACTGTTTCCAACATTGATAATTGAGTATCAAATTAGCACATTAGAATAATTTCTGAAGGATCATGTGACACTGAAGACTGGAGTAATGATGCTGAAAATTCAGCTTTGATCACAGGAATAAATTATATTTTAATATATATTAAAATAGAAAACCATTATTTTAAATTGTGGTTGTATTTCACAATATTACTGTTTTTTTTTTTCTGTATTTTTGATCAAATGTGTATGTTATGGACTGGGGGAATGCACAGTGCATGCAGGGGGTGTGGCCTCAATAGCCCTGAAGTAAGTAGTGTGCTGTGTGAATGTCAAGGTAAAAATTCAACTGAAATTGCATTAAATCTGGTTGTTTTAACCAAAATTATGCTGCATGATGTTTTTTTTTCAACTATATTTAAGTACCCTGTTATAGGCTAACCTGCAGTTTTGCAAATTCCCTGTTTATTCCGATTAATTCCCGTTAATTCTCATATATTCCCGTTAATTCCCATGGAAAGTTTCCAGCTTTGAAAATTCCCGAAATTTTGCAACCCTACTCACAATTACAACTCAGGTAATTATAAAATCTTTAGACATGTCGCTTAAGATTCAACAGCAACGTCATAGATTCCCAGACACTGAAAAGCAGTGTAGGTAACCCCGAATAGACTTTATTTTAATCGGACACCGTTAAAACACTGCTTCTGGAGCAAGAGCAAAGAAACCGGCACAATAATTTACCTCAAACATTTCTCCCCCAAAAGTTAAGCTTTTATTTGGATATTCCGCTATGCACTACAGTCTCCATAGTGATTTAAAGGGATCTTGCTAGTGTTTTCAGGGAGTTCAGTGTCTGAGGAAGATTCTCAATGGTCAGTGGCAGTAGGAGGATACTAAAGTGTTTTTCTCAAGTCTCTTTTGAGTACATGTAATTGAATAAAACTGTACCTTTGATACTTGTGTGGTAAACTTTTACATACATGTGGTTTTTATAGAAGCAGTTTTGAATGAGTGGTAATTTGAATTACTTTTAATAACTTTCATCCTCTTTTAAGCCACTCAGTGGGATTGTAATTAATTGAACTTGACAAACTGTGCACATTCATTCCAAGTACAATCTGTGCCCATTTGGCTGTTATTGTGTTTGTATTCCAGATGGGAGGAGGAGGTGTCCAAACGTGAGCAAATGGAGTCTTTGGTGGAGACCTTACAAGAGGTGAGATCTCAAACCTATTATATTGTGACTGTGTTGATGTTTGACATCCATACATCTGCGCTGATGCATGTCTAGCTTTTAGGTAATTCTATTCCATGGAAGAAACACCCACACTGTAAAAATAGATTCTGAAACCAAGTAAATAATGCAGAAATAAACATCCAGAGTTGCTTGATTACTGTTGTTTTGTAGAATGGAAACTTGACATTAAGTTCAGTCAAAACATTTCATTAAAATAATGAAGTAAATATAATTAACTAAAAGAAACCAAGCAAACTATTGCCTTCATTTTCACCCACTCATTTTTTTCTTTACAGTACACAGCAAAACTTTCTAAATGTTCTCGTTACAGAGTGTCCAGTCGTCTGAAGCTGTGCAAGGAGAACTGAGTGAAAAGATGGAACGTCTTAGAACAGAGCTGGTGGTCTTCAAGAGCCTCATGCCTCATGATGTAAGTGTCCTGCTTTATCTGGTATCAACTTCTGAACACAACTGATGGCATGCAAATCCATTCACAACAGTACCTTATTTAAAAGAGTATCATTTGACTGCACCTGTGAGAGATTAAATAAAGATTACAAGATTGACTCTCAGGGAAATGAATATGAACCCACAGGTAAATTGCTCAGGCATTAAACTGAATAGATACCCATAGATTTGTGTGGACAAATAAGCAATAAAGCAGTCACGCTTCTGGCCCTGGAACAGATGCATATTGTTCTTTCATGTTGCGTAGATGTTGTGAGTCCCAGTAATAAAGCACAGCTGACTGCCGCCTCCCTGGATGATATGTTCCTCAATGTGAAAGCACACTGTTGCAAAGCATTTCAAAGAAGCTCAACCATCTGTTGCAGCCAAATGAGTTTAGAGCGGTTTATCTGCCTTTGAGGTTTTTGTAATGCTTACTAACCCATAAAAAACTGTGTAGTGCTGTTTATGCACAAGTTTCTATTATAATATAATTATATAATACAGTACCTGTCAAAAGTTTGGAAACATTACAATTTTTTTTATGTTTTTGAAAGGCTTTTTTAATCGCCAAGGCTGCATTTATTAAACAAAAATACAGTAAAAACAATAATATTGCAAAATAATATTACAAATTAAAAGAACTGTTTTCTATTTTAATATATTTTAAAATGTAATTTATTCCTGTGATCAAAGCTGAGTTTTCAGCATCATTACTCCAGTCTTCAGTGTCACATGATCCTTCAGAAATCATTCTAATATGCTGATTTGATGCTCAGGTAACATTTCTTATTATTATTATTATTATCAATGCTGAAAACAGTTGTGCTGCTTAACATTTTATTTTAACATTTTAACATATTATTATTATTATTCATGCAGTTTTTATTATCTAATATCAACTGAGACTGTAGAACAGGGGTCGGCAACCTATGGCACATGTGCCAACACTGGAACGCAGAGGGGTAATCGCTGGCACGTGAGCAAAAGCGACAGAGGTGTAGATTTCATTCAGATAAAGTACCTCGTACCTGCATACGGATCTACGTTTTGAGCTACTCATTCATCATAGTAACACAGCTTGTTTTATTAAGTTAGGAGTTATAAATACTATTAAAGTATGAGAATTAAACTGCGCAAGTCAATGAAAGTGCGCAGCTCTGACTAACCATTAGTGCGACCATGAGTTACTGACAGCTCAGTGCTATAAGTCAGTGCTATAAATTTCGGAGATATTCAACCAAGTATATTGAGTCCTATTAAACATTCCACACACATTGAAATGACTGTGGAAACTCTGTTCATGTGTACCTGGTCACTTTTTCTCTGTTTTCTCTGATTGGATAGTTATCTGATCAGTTAAAACACATGAATTACCTGGTGTAAACAGACCCATTGGAAATCTGTTCTTCAAAGTCTATTTTAAACCTGAAAACAAACTAAAGGATTTTGACAAATGTTAAACAAATTGCTTCAGAAATATTTAAGGTCCTGCATATTTCAATGTTAAACTTTATAAAATATGTTTGTGTATTTACACATATGGGGCGTTGTGGCACATAAACTTAAAAATGGCGCTTCATGACAAAAAGGTTGCCGACCCCTGGTGTACAATATATTCGCATTTGTACTTTAAAAATTATTTTTCGTACCACAGGGCTGTTTGCATGATATTACTACATAATATTGCTTAAATATGTTGTGGTATGTTTTTATAAAGCAAGAGAAGTATGTTTTCCTGTTCGTTTTCTGCTGAATCAATGCATGACGGATTAAGACCGAAATGTCTCATTATCATGGATTTTTGTATAGGACGTGTCTGACTTGGACACTAAAATCCAGGAGAAAGCCATGAAGGTTGATATGGACATCTGCAGACGCATCGACATTACAGCCAAGCTGTGTGACGTGGCACAGCAGAGGAACTCAGAAGACATGAGCAAGATATTGCACGGCAGCCCATCCAGAGCTCCTCCCGAACAGAAAGGGGTACGGAAACTTACACTCACAATAGATTCTGATGATATCTTCCAGTCTACTGGAACAGTGTGCAAATTTGGAGCTCAGATTTGATTTGCAGTATGTGGAGTTTATATAACAGCTTATCGTGCAATTTGAATCTTTTAGCAATCAGAGAATATGTGTGTGTGTTGTAGGGGATGACAGTGTGTAGGAGGAAGGAGTATAAGGGTGAGTCAGAGGAGCAGAGAATGGAGACTGATGTTGATTCTGCTCACTGTGAGGACATGCCTGGTTCTCTCAATATCACAGATGAGATGAAGAGGATGCTCAACCAGCTGTGAGTCTTCATAGCCATTAGAGCAGTGTTTCTCAAGACCATTTTGAGTGGGTCAGAGTGTGTGGTCAAAAAAAACATTTTTTTTCTGAATCGACTATTATTTAGAAAGACGAGCGTAAAAGCTGTTGACACTTCTGACAGACTCAGTTTAAGTAAAGAATGCCTGAGAAAAATGCATTGTCCTGATTTAGTATCTGCGGTCAGATGAGATGTTGGGTGCATCTCAATCAGGCAATAGTCAGGGCGCTGATCAGGGATTTGGCCATTTTAAGGGCTGTCTCAATTGCAAAATCCTTCCAGTGCATTGAAACGTTCACTCCCTAAAAATGTCCAACAATGCACTGTGAAAAACCAGGCAGCATCGGTGCTCACTATGTTCCCTTAACGGATGTTCTCAAACATGAAACATAAATCACGTGAGCCAACTCGCTACACATAATGATATGCGATAGATGTTTTAAAAATACAAACCATTATTTAATTATCTTTCAGCATAAACATACATTGCTAGACAGGTAATGAACATAATCTAGCTAACATTTATAATTTATTTATGGCTGAAATATGTATTAAGCTAAGTATTTATTATAATGTACTTTAAACAACATTAAAAAATAATATCAGAAAGATATTAGTTCTGCTGTTGTTCTTAAATACCAGTAGTGATGTTGTACAATGTTAATGTTGTCATGTCGCCGGAAACTGAGTCATCAGTGTCTGAGTGTGTAGTAAGCCATGGTTCTTACTGTCCTTACCAGTGCCTGAATTCATGTACACTATATACTGATTCACAACCTCAGAAGCTAGGGAGCTGATTGAGATGCACCCGTTGTCAGGCTGTATGTCAGTGTCATTATTCTAATGTTATTTTCGTAACTTGTTATGAAATAAAAAGTCTCTCACCTCAAAAAAAACAAACTTTCCTGTCCTGTCACACATATACTGTGCTTGCAGTGTGCACTCTTCAATTGTATGCGCACTTCACTATATATATATATATATATATATATATATATATATATATATAAGCAAAATATAAATATATTTATATATATATATATAATTTTTTAGGAATTAGGTCACATTTCTAATGGGAAATTGTGGGCCCCATGGTCAAACCAGTTGAAAACCACTGCATTAGAGGGCACCTTCTGATAGTTTTGTGTGTGTGTGTGTGTGTGTGTGTGTGTGTGTGTGTGTGTGTGTGTGTGTTTGTGTGTGAATTTTTTGGAGTGTTAATTTTATTTATTGTTTGTGAGATCATTATAGGGTTTAAAACAAAATGCTGCAAAAGTATAGAATATGAACTTAGTGTCTTGGCTTTTGTATGATCCCTTACTGCCATCTAGTGTTCATATGGTGAACATGCTCATTTTGTGTGCTGTGTATTTTCCTATTTGAGAGAGATCTTTTATCTTATTGTTTGTTATTAAATGACTATTCTTACTTTAAGGCCTTGCCTTTAATCCTTTGTTTTAATCTCTTATTCATTACTTTAATTAAAATCTGGATATTAACTTGTTTTTCTTACGTTCATTTGTTCTCCTCTTATGTATCATATGCCCGGTTTCACAGGCAAGGCTTAAGGGTTAGTTCACCCAAAAATGAAAATTCTGTCATTAATTACTCACCCTCGTGCCGTTTTACACCCGTAAGACTTTCGTTAATCTTCGGAACACAAATTAAGATATTTTTGTTTAAATCCGATGGCTCAGTGAGGCCTGCATAGCCAGCAATGACATTTCCTCTGTCAAGATCCATTAATGTACTAAAAACATATTTAAATCAGTTCATGTACAGTGTACAAGTACAGTGGTTCAATATTAATATTATAAAGCGACGAGAATATTTTTGGTGGGCCAAAAAAAAAAAAAAAAAAAACGAATTATTTAGTGATGGCCGATTTCAAAACACTGCTTCAGGAAGATTCGGAGCGTAATGAATCAGCGTGTCGAATCAGGATTCGGATCGCGTGTCAAACCGCCAAACTGCTGAAATCATGTGACTTTGGCGCTCCGAACCGCGGATTCGACACGCTGATTCATAACGCTCCGAAGCTTCCTGAAGCAGTGTTTTGAAATCGGCCATCACCAAATAATTCGGTTTTTTTTGTTTTTTTTTGGCCCACCAAAAATATTCTCGTCGCTTTATAATATTATTAAACCACTGTACTCACAAGAACTGATTTAAATATGTTTTTAGTACCTTTATGGATCTTGAGAGAGGAAATGTCATTGCTCCCTATGCAGGCCTCACGGAGCCCTCGGATTTCACCAAAAATATCTCAATTTGCGTTCCGAAGATTAACGAATGTCTTACGGGTGTGGAACGGCATGAGCGTGAGTAATAAATGACAGAATTTTCATTTTTGGGTCAACTAACCCTTTAAGCCTAGTCCCAGACTAAAATGCATTTTTGAGCTGTTTTAACTGAAAGCAATTTAGGGACATATTTTAAAATATGTCAGTGCCATTGTTTTGTCTCAAGATTCACACCAGTAATGTTTTTTTCTAAGGCACATTTATAAAAATTACTTAAATGTCCTAATTTAACTAAAGCCAACTCCTGGCTTAATCTAAGCCCTGTCTGTGAAACGAGGCCATAGTCTTTTGTTTGTAATCCTTTATTTGTAATCCTTTAGATTGTGGATCTGTTGATTTTCCTTTTCTTTTCTTCTTTTGTGTCTCCTCTTTTCTTTCTGTTTTCTCTTCCATGTCTATGTCTGCTGCCTATCTTGCGCGCAGAGGTTGCTCACCTAATTGGTTTGTTGGCAGGCGGGAAACGTTCGAGTTTGACGATGACTGTGATAGTCTGGCGTGGGAGGAGACGGAGGAGACTCTTTTGCTCTGGGAGGATTTCAGTAACTACAACAGTGTGAACCTCACCACCACCGCCGCTGCTGGCACAGTCAACACAGTGTCCTGCACATCTGACACTCACGGAGAGACCCACGAGCAGGTGGGTCGCAAGTCACCAAGCTCTGTTAGCAAACATGTTTAAGTAAAAGAGCCAAATGACTCCTGAGAATATTAATGATACGTAATGCATTATCCCGCCAGGATCGAAGTCTAGGTAGCCTCATAAATGAAACAGAGTCCCTCTTTAAGACCAGAGAGCAGGAGTACCAGGACACCATCGGACAGATTGAGGTTAGAGAACGTTTGTGAATGATACGTTTCAGCTGATATTTACTTAATTGACCGCTATCTTCCTCTCGCAGCTGGAACTGGCCACGGCTAAGAATGACATGAACAGACACCTTCATGAGTACATGGAGATGTGCAGTATGAAGAGAGGGCTAGACGTACAGATGGAGACCTGCCGGAGGCTCATCCAAAGCACAGCCACCACTGGCAGGTTGGTTTAATCCTATTATATTTCATAAAAAATAAGAATTATATTATTATAATAAGAATTTTAATGATTTATGTTCATGTCCTGTGTTTTCCACTGCAGACAATCACCCTCCTTCAGCTCTGTGGCCAGCAGTGATTCAGGAAACACTGATGACATCCAGGATGAGCTGGAACATGATGGAGTAAAAGATGGAGAGAAAGAAGGGGCAGTAGAGATGAATGGAGAAGTCAGATGATGATCAGCCCTTCATCATTCTGGTTTCTCAGCTTCTTTGTGAGCCAGTCACTCTTTTAAGTCTCTGGTCACCTTTTCTTATATAGTATGGATGAGTGTGGAATTTCAGATTCCCAAAGAGCAAGTATTGGTGCTTTATATGCTGTCTTAAAGCAGGACTAGCTGTGCCCTCTTCATCAGCACTGCCAAGGCATGGCTCCATAGTCTTCCTCACTAGCTTTAACTGACACTCGTTACAGTGTGATGAATATCATATATAATAATGCATATTATTATAAATAATATTATAATAATATATTATCATATATAAGATGGTGACATTTTGCAATAAGGTTTTATTTGTTAACATTAGTTAACATGAACTAACAATGAACAATGTTTATTAATCTTAGTTAATGTTAATCTCAGCATTTTTAAGATCATTACATTAGTTAATGTACTGTGTTAATTAGTATTAGTTAATTAGCATTACATTAGTTAATTAGTTAATGTACTGTGAACTAACATTAACATGGACATTTTTAACTAACATTAAAGGGTTAGTTCACCCAAAAATGAAAATTCTGTCATTAATTACTCACCCTCATGTCGTTCCAAACTCGTAAGACCTTTGTTCATCTTCGGAACACAAATTAAGACATTTTCATGAAGCTTCGAAGCTTTACAAATCTTTTGTTTTGAATCAGTGGTTCGGAGCGTGTATCAAACTGCCAAAATCACGTGATGTCAGTAAACGAGGCTTCACAAGTGTTTTGAAATTTCAATGGTTCACGTGACTTTGGCAGTTTGATACATGCTCCGAACCACTGATTTAAAACAAAAGATTCGTAAAGCTTCGAAGCTTCGTGAAACAATGTTTTGAAATCGCCCATCACTAGATATTGTTGAAAGTTGTTATTTTGTTTTTTTGGTGCACAAAAAGTATTCTCGTCGCTTCATAACGTAAAGGTTGAACCACTGTAGTCACATGAACTATTTTAAATATGTCTTTAGTACCTTTCTGGCCATCTGGAAGTGTTAATTATCTTGCTGTCAATGAAGGCCTCACTGAGCCATTGGATTTCATCAAAAATATCTTAATTTGTGTTTTGAAGATGAATGAAGGTCTTACGGGTGTGGAACGACATGAGGAATTAATGACAGAATTTTCATTTTTGGGTGAACTGACCCTTTAACATTAATATATTAATAAATGCTGTAAAAATATATATTGCTCATTGTTAGTTCATGTTAGATAATGCATTAACTAATGTTAACAAATGAGACCTTACTGTGAAGTGTTACCTATAATATAACTATTATGGTATTATGATAATATATTAAATATAAATATTATTTATTAAATACATCATTTCTGCTATCTTGCTCATTTGTTTACATGAATCTAAAAAAAAAAACAAGTTACACATCCATCAGTTAAAAAAAAAAACAGACAGATTAAAACACATTATAGAGGAAAGTATTCTTCTACATCAAGCTCTGGAATACATTCAGGCTTTTAACGTCACAATAGTCAGTAGATCAGCCATGCAGTATGCTTCACAAAAATATCTGATCAATTATCATGAAATATCTCATCGGTTCAGATGTTTTCACCATGTAAAACTGTTGCTCAACTAAACCACCGTGCACTAAGATCTATGCAATAATCTGGACTGGACTGGACTGACGTTACATTTTGTGATTCTCTTTGCTGGAAACAGATTCAGTATGTGTGAGTTGATTCTCCTTAAGTTTCCTCTTGTTTCTTTGTATTGGCTCTTTCAGTGTTGGAGAGTAGCAGTAAAACCCAAACTCATGTGCCTACAGATATGCTGTATACAGTGTCTTAGTTGCCTTATATTTTTCTCTGAATATTTTAAGTACCGTGCATGATTTGCTATGTTATAGACCAATAAATCCTGAATCATATCTTTAGTACGGATGATGACATATAATTTATGTCTAGGATGTTAAATGGTGTGATATGAGGTTTTGGAAGCCATACTATATCTGTCCTCAGGTGTTGAAAGGTTTGGTCAAGCTGAAAAATAGATACTGACAATTTTGCTATTACTTTTAGTTCAGTATGTGGGTCATTCTCAGGAAAAGGTGTTATTTGTGCACTTTTTCTTTTTGAAAAAAAAAAATTAAAAATTAGTAAATACAAAGTATCAAAGTACATATACTAACTCTAAAGCGCTACATTATTTCAACCACGTTACAGCAAATTGATGTTCTTACAATAGAGAACTGAGTAGATTCTGTATATTTAGCATTTAGTATAGTTATAACTCGGTGTCATTGTGACTTGTAACATTTAAAAACATAACTATAATAATAATATGTTTTGTCAGAAAAAGAAAATGTCACAAGACAATGGGTTGAACAGAGCGTGCAGAGACAAATTCTACATTTCTCAGAAAATGTATGAAGCCTTTTAGAAGAACTACATGGTAATTTCAATAAAATAAAGGTCTTTTTTTTTTTTTTTTACAGTATAATAGTGATAAATAGGGACCTGTAAATTTCAAACCAACGTTAAACATTAAAATAGTTTTATTTAAAATAAAAACAATATATTTTGCATTACAAACAGTCAAATTGATTGTTTAATGTGACTTAGTTTAATATCAGTAATACGTCATGGGGAGGCACACTAATAACATCACTTCCTAAGAATGACCCACACACTATCCCCCGTCCCCCCCCCCCCCCCCCCCCCCCCCAAAATATGTTTTTGGCTTATTATTCAAGAGGAAGATTATAAAATATAAATGATTATTCATTATTTATTTATATTATTGTATAATGTATAATTAGGTTTTTAAACTAAAATGATGTTTATGTTAGCATATTACTTGTATTACTTTTATTATGTTTGTTAAATACATTTTTTTATTACTTTTGTTTTATTATTACATATAAATTAATGATCGATTGCTGAAAAACAGTATCTGTGTGATGGAGGTTAAGGTTTGCTATTATTGCCTTTTTAATTAATGGAAATGAATCATTCCATATTTTATACTATCCTCTATATGGTCATTCAGATGTTATATGTTGATACAATTTATGATTTAATATTTCTTGCCTTAAATGTGGGCCATTCTAATAAAATGTATTAGTTTGTGCTGTATACTAAAGAAATGAGCTGACTGATCTTGAGCTGAATGTCTGGGAATGTCTAGAAATGAGAGTTTGTTTTTGGAAATCTGGAGGACTATGCAAGTCTTATGTAACTGTACTCTGATTTTATGCTGGTTTTAAATAAAAAAAACACACACACACCACACACACACAGTTTGACTCATCAGTCTTTCATGACAATATTTTTAATCCAAAATCTACTTTTTCGATTCAGCTTTGCAGCATGCAATGTTCATTATATCATTATTTGTGACAATGAATATTGTTTGGTCCCAACAGATTTCACATGGAAATTTTGGTTTTGCATGATTGAGCAATTCTCACTTATTTTACATGAATTTGCCTGTTGCTTGGGTGTCGAGGTTGTGTTGTCTCTAGTTGGGTTATCCCTAAAAGTGAAATGAAAACTGTGGTCAATTTTATAGGTCAAATTTCTGGGAAAAAGATATTGAGACAGGCAAATCCATTCCAACTGGTTTAGTCGGTGATACACAAGTCACGCTTCTTCAGAAATACAGCTTTGTTTTGCAGATGAAGATCATCATTATAGTGTCACATTCTCTTAACAGCATAAGAGTATAATGTTTAAAGAGAACTGTTTTGAGCCCGTTTTGTTATGATGTTAGGTGTTTTATTAACAGACGATATTTATATTACAGCAAAAAAGTTTTGACATACTGCATATTTAAATATAATTTTCTCCTGTCAGACTATCATAACATTGTTGGATATGTAATAACAGTCCCCTAATCTGATTTTTCTTCTCTAAAAAGATTAATTTAAAGGGAACATATAATGAAAATCTGACTTTTCCATGTTTAAGTGCTATATCAGGTCCCCTGTGCATCTACCAACCCAGAAAACATGAAAAAGGACAACCCAGTAACTTTGTTTTGGCAAGCCTTTCTCTGCAAGCATGTGAAAAAAACGAGCCGCTCAGATATTGCTCCCCTAGTGACGTAGGAATTGGATCTTATTATAACATTACCGCCCCTAAATCTGCACGTTTCCACCCACGGCGCCGCCATTTTGTTTTCGCAAGCGAGGCAAAGCTGCAGATGAAGAAAATGTAAGTATTTTTGAAGGGTTAGTTCACCCAAAAATGAAAATAATGTAATTTATTACTCACCCTCATGGCATTCCACAGCCGTAAGACCTTTGTTAATCTTCGGAACACAAATTAAGATATTTTTGATTAAATCCGATGGCTCAATGAGGCCTCCATAGCCAGCAATGACATTTCCTCTCTCAAGATCCATTAATGTACTAAACACATATTTAAATAAGTTCATGTGCGTACAGTGGTTCAATATTAATATTATAAAGCGACGAGAATATTTTTGGTGCGCCAAAAAAAATAAATAACGACTTATATATAGTGATGGCCGATTTCAAAACACTGCGTCAGGAAGATTCGGAGCCTTATGAATCAGCGATTCGGAGCGCCAAAGTCACGTGATTTCAGCAGTTTTGACATGCGATCCGAATCATGATTCGACACGCGGATTCATAACGCTCCGAAGCTTCCTGACGCAGTGTTTTGAAATCGACCATCACTATATAAGTCGTTATTTTGTTTTTTTTTTGGCGCACCAAAAATATTCTCGTCGCTTTATAATATTAATATTGAACCACTGTACTCACATGAACTGATTTAAATATGTTTTTAGTACATTAATGGATCTTAAGAGAGGAAATGTCATTGCTGGCTATGGAGGCCTCAGTGAGCCATCGGATTTCAACAAAAATATCTTAATTTGTGTTCCGAAGATTAACGAAGGTCTTACGGCATGAGGGTGAGTAATAAATGACATTATTTTCATTTTTGGGTGAACTAACCCTTTAAGTAATGCAGTGTGTTTCTTTGGTTCAGGCAGCTCCACTTTCCATATGCTTTCCCTTAGCCTCCATATGCTCTATTACTTTATGCTAGCACAAACAGAGGTTGGGTTTGACAGAAATGTATTGGTGTTACTTATGACTCACCCACAAAACAGCTTAGACTACTAATGTGATGTCATTTTACGCCACACTGCTTAGCAAACAAGGGTCAATTCAACGCTGGATTTGCACAAAAGATTAACATGACGGCACATGCAGTCGATGAGTTGAATCAACTCCTCAGCAACTACATAAATTTATCCACTAACCATTCAGAAATGTCCAGATGCATTCTAAAAGTTGTAACTTCTTCTTGAGTCTCTCCATCAGTGTCCGACTCCGGTTTGAACAATGTAAGGCTGAACACCGTTACTGACAATCGTCATTTTGGCTGTGTGAGATTCTCCAGCTTTGTTGTTGTTGTTGTTGTTGTTGAGGAACCGAGGCGCGAGCTGTCTTGGAAAGCATGCCGGTAGCAGCAGCTCATTTGCATTTAAAGGGTCATACAAAAACTGCGTGTTTTTGCTCACACCCAAATAGGGGCAAATTTGACAAGCTATAATAAATGATCTGTGGGGTATTTTGAACTGAAACTTCACAGACACATTCTGGGGACACCAGAGACTTATATTACGTCTTGTGAAAGTGGCATAATATGTCCCCTTTTAAAATAGATTCAGGAACTAAAACATCACTGTTCTGCTGCTTCATTTGAAGTTATTTTCATTGCGGGAGCAAATATCTAATGAAGATCAAATTTGCTTATCTGTGCTTTTACTTACAGTCGCAGTACAAACATTTTTACACACTTAGGTCACAAATTTCCCCAGGCAAATGCATCTCTCCGTGGTAATTACATATAGCATGCAAATCCTTGCCACCAACAGAGTATGGAGAAACAGTGGGCTGGTGTGAAAAGACTGTTTATAAGCTCATATGTGTCTGAAGAGCTCATATCAGAGGAAGTAAGATGTTGGTCTGGTGTGTGTTTCTCTCTCTCTTGAGCTTTAGTGACAGTGGAGGGCTTCACCTTCAAGGAGATTATATCATCTCTGGCTGGTTCCCTCTCCATAATTCAGAGTCCACCATCCCGTCGACACCTTACCTGACTGACTGCACAAAGTAAGAATGAGTATAAAAAATCCAATAATGTCATTTTATTGTATTTTGCATATTCCATTTGTTTTTGATAATGTCAGTGTTTTCTACAGGCATGTATTTTATTCTCCAAGGTGTAAAAAAGGACAATACATAAAATAAAATAAACAACATAAAAACAGTTTAAGATTTATTTATTTTTATTTTTTAAATGAATTTTATTTATGTATTCAATTCAACTTTTTACTTATTGTTGTGTCGATAATATAATTTGCCATATAAAAAATGTATTAAATTAGTAAAATAGTGTTCTCAGATATTTTACCGCACTGTACAGAATGTAAACAACTCTTGTCTGCAATTTTACTCCTAGAGGCTTGACCAACAAGCATGGCTATCATTTGGTGCAGGCCTTCAGATATGCTGTGGACGAAATTAACAACAGCACCCAGGATAAGCAACTCCTTCCAGGGGTCACGCTGGGCTATCAGACATATGACTTATGCTCCCTCCCAGCCAGCAATCTGGCCACCCTGGATCTGCTGACCCAGCAGCTCCACAGTTCAGTTGTGACCAGCCGCTCTGTGGCCATCATCGGTCCTGACAGTAGTTCCTACTCTTTCACGCCAGCCGCTGCTCTTGGTGCATTCCTGGTGCCTCAGGTACAGGGTCACTAGTTAATTTTGCGATTGATTTTTTCAGTTTAACAGGTTAAAAATATTTAACGCAATCCTTTTTTTTGTCATCCTTGGCTGCACTACTGTATATGATCACGCTATCATTCATTCAAGTTGGCTACTATTAAACTATTCAACACGATAAGACGCAAAAAAAAGAAAAGAACCGCGTTGAGTTCTCTTTCGTGCTTGATTGGACAAAAACACAAAATTATGTAAAAATTCCCATCTTAAATGAGTTAAAAAGTGTTAAATGAACGTAGAGTTGTGAGAAAATAGGATGTGTCACGTCTTAAAGTGACAGCAGCCTAATAAACCTGCGGCAGTTTGTCATTAATGTTAATCAAAGAACAAAAGACAAAGAGAAAATCACTCACTGCTCTTGACGGAATAACTTCTGAGGCTTTAAGTAAGCAATAAGGTACGAGAGGCTGTGCTGTATCGTGAATAATCATGGCTGAAGGGCGTTGTTAGGCACGATGTGAAGCAGAGTACATATATTAAAGCCAAAAATATGTATCAATGCAACTTTTATGAAGTAAACTTTCAATAAAAGTCCTCCTTCTGCCGGAAAAAAATAGTCCCTGACAGTAAACAGCAACAGAAGTTACATTATTATGCCATTAGATGACGGCAAAGACTGTCTTTGAGTGTGTCAGTCAGTAGCGAAGACTTTTATATTGAAATGACTGAATTGTTGTGGAAACAGAACAAGACGCAACTGACAAATGCTTTGACTAACGCTGTCAGTCACGGGAAAACCCCTTAACTGTTAAAAGGACAAGATAATACATCAGACATTTAAACAGATTTTTTATTATGAACATAAGACTGACCTGAAGGAAAATGCTAAATCTGAATGCAGGTAATAAACTCGCTCACTCGATCTCTTTCTCACAATACTCTTCTACATAATACAGTAAGCTTCAATGAACAATTTCAATTGAGAACATACAGTTTACGTTGCTGAGAATGGTTGCTAAGGGTGTTGTGTAGTGATACACAGAACCGTTGGGTGAAGCAATCATATCATTATCATGAATAAAACACAGCTATTGACCAATCAGAATTACAGGAACTAATCGTTTTATAATAAGAATTAATCTATATTCAATTTATTATTTATACAGTGAAGACAGTGTAGTGTTTGATTATTGAATTTATCTGTTATACCTGAAAATCATAAAGCACTGTCTACAAGGTTATATGGGTCAAAAACAACAAAAACAATAACTTTTTTTGTGCATTTTAGCAGGGCAGGTAGAAATCTGAACCGGCCTGACTGGGCCAGTAGAAAAAATCTTAGTGTTGAGCCCTGATATATTAAAGGAACAGCTAAATGTAACATTTATTACAATGGGTTTATGTGAAGATTGTTTTAAGTTCACTTAAATTAAATGTTATATATTTTTAAAGCCTATTAAATGTAAAAAAAATTATAGCTTTCAATTATACTGTAATGTTGAATGGCTATAATTAATAAAATTGAGAAATATCATAGTGCTTAGTGAAAAGATGGCATTAAACAAATATTTAAATATACCGTTTTTATGTTGTTTCTGCATTATTTTGGAAATTCAATGTGAAAGTATTACAATATAAAAATGTATTAAAATCTTTAATGTTAGGTGTGCAATTAATCACGATTATTTACAGAAAAATGTGCAATTAATTAGGCTAGTTGATTTATTATATATTTTATATCCATTGTATAAAAAATGCAACATATATAAATTATGCATAATTTTATACATTCACCTTTTTTTCTTTGGTATTTGTAGATCTCCTACGAGGCCACAAATGAACTGCTGAGCAACAAAATTCTCTATCCAGCTTTCTTCCGCACCATTCCCAGTGACAAGAACCAAGTCAGCGCAATGATACAGATTCTGGTCAGATTTAACTGGACCTGGATTGCCCTTCTCGGAAGTGACAATTCCTACGGTATACAAGGAATGCAAGGCCTTTCCCAGCAAGCTTCACTTCACAATTTATGTATTGCATACCAAGCGGTGATACCTGCAGTAACTGACAAAACAAAGCAATACATGCAAGACATGGTCAAAAGCATCATCAAAACCAAAGTCAACACTATAGTTGTCTTTGCCAATAAGAGGCGGGCCGCAGGCTTCTTTCCTTTTGTTATTGACCAAAACGTGACAGGTAAAGTGTGGATTGGGACAGAGGACTGGTCGGTGGCGTCAACAGTGAGTAGTATCCCAGGGATCAGTACGATAGGGACTGTCCTCGGTGTCGCAGTCAAATATGCTGAATTCAGTGGGTATGAAGATTTTGAAAGGCTTTCTGTGCCTGGACTTAAAGACATTGGTCTAAACAGTCCATTCAACCTCAGCGTCCCATGTATGCAAAATACAGACCTTTATGAAATAGCAATTAATGGCTTTTCTTTGTCGCAGTATGACATTGTTTCCTCCTTTAACGTGTATAAGGCCGTGTACGCAGTGGCTCATGCGCTGCACAACATCCTGCATTGTGACTCTGGACTATGTCAGAAATATAAGGTGCAGCCATGGGAGGTGAATGCTTTTAGAATCAAATCACTGAAATAATATATTAGCACACATCCAGTGTGTGGTGTGAATTGTGTTGAACATCATTACAAATGACATGACTTTCTTTAAATCCCACAGGTATTTCACCAGCTGAAACGAGTTCAGTTTTCAATTCGAAACACATCATTTTATTTTGATGAGAATGGAGACCCTCCTACAGGTTACGATATTGTGACATGGGTATGGACGGATGGCCAGTGGTCATTGAAAGTGGTGGGAAGTTACAGTCCTAGTCCAACTGATCTTCAGTTAGACGCCTCTCAGATTCAATGGACAGGCCAGTTGTCTTCTGTAACCAAGGTAAGTCTGTATCTTTCCTTATATGCATTATGCCATTTTTTGGCTCTGTATGACATACGACTTACACATACGACTAACTGTTCAAAAGTTTGAGGTCTATGTGTTTTTTTTTTTTCTGTTTGAAAGAAAGAATTTAATACTTTTATTCAGCAAGGATGCATAAATTGGCCAAAGGTGACATTAAAGACATGTATAATGTTACAAAAGACATATTTCAAATAAATGCTGTTTATTTGAACTTGCTATTCATCCTGAAAAATCCTAAAAAAAAAAAATGTATCAAAGAAAAATATTAAGCAGTACAACTGTTTTTAACATTGATGATGATAAGAAATATGCAAATCAGCATATTAGAATGATTTCTGAAGGATCATGTGACACTGGAGTGGAGTAATGATGCTGAAAATACAACTTTGCAATCACAGTAATAAATTACATTTAAAATAAATGAATAAATAAATAAATAATGATGATAAAAATGAAATTATTGTATGAATGAAGAAAATATAATTAAAATAAGGTACCAGATATAATAATAAAAGTATTTAAAATAATAAAATAATTCTCATTAATATTTTTGCTCTGTCCAGGTTCCTGAGTCGCTGTGTTCTCCAGAGTGTCCCTACGGACACAGAAAGCTCATGACCGGACAGCATAAGTGTTGCTTTGACTGCATGGCATGCCCTGCCGCCACCTTCCTCAACAAATCTGGTTCAAAAACACCCCAAATGTCATATAATTATCAAGTACAAGTATATACAGCACAGTAGAAAATGGAGGAAACGAGCAGAATGACCACACATAGGATGTTATTCACAGTATATCCAGCAGATGGCACATTTTCTTCAGTTATGACTCTCATGTTTGCTTTTAATCCTCTTTAAAATCCTCTCAAATCCCAGCTTTTGCATAGACAAGTATTAGTATTCAATTTGTAATTTGGTTTCCTCCGCTAGTGTAAACACTGTGGCAAAACATTCCTCTGTTAGTTATTTACTTGGAGAAAGCTAAATATACATCTATTTCACATTATTAAAAGGTTAGTCCACCCAAAAATGAAAATTCTGTCATTAATTACTCACCCTCATGTTCCAAACACGTAAGACTTTCGTTCATCTTGGGAACACAAATGAAGATCTTTCTGATGAAATCTGAGAGCTTTCTGTCCCTCTATGCAACTACCACTTTGACGCTTCAAAAAGTTTATTAAAAGATTGTAAAACTAATCCATATGAATTGAGCGGTTTAGTCCAAATTTTCTGAAGAGACTTGATCGCTTTATATGATGAACAGATTGAATTTAGGCTTTTATAATTTTCATTTTTAGGTGAACTAACCCTTTGCACTTCACAAATCTGTCATCTAAAACAAGAAAAGAAAAATAAATATTTGTTTTGAAACTTTAAAATTTCACAGTGCACCTTTAAATTCTGTAATGTAGCCTTGTTATGAAACATTTTGAAAGCTTCTTATGCTAACTTAACTTCATGTGTCCTCATAGGATACACTAGCTGCCAAGCATGTGCCAAAGATTACTGGTCTGAAGCAGAGAGTGAGACATGTAAGAAGAGGGCAGAGCTGTACCTGTCGTGGGGCACTCCGCTCACTACAGCCCTGCTCATATACCTGGGTGTGACCCTGTTTCTCACCCTGGGCACAGCTCTCATCTTCCTGTTTAACCTCAGTACCCCTGTGGTGAAGTCGGCCGGAGGGAAGACCTGTCTGCTGATGTTGGCGTCTCTGACCGTGGCCTCCTGCAGCACACTGTGCCACTTCAGCAGACCGTCCCGCATCGGCTGCCTCCTCAAACAGCCGCTCTTCATCATCAGCTTCACCGTGTGCCTGGCGTGTGTGACTGTGCGCTCTTTTCAGGTTGGCTATATTTGGTCATGTCGTTGAGGTAGTGAAAAGGTTAATGGCTTATTTACTCTTATCCTAATAGCTGATTTATCCTTCACCATTTAATTTTTGTCTGGTGGTCCCAAAAAGTATTTGGACACTTAAGTTATATTAAAAAATGTATGAATGTATATGCCTTAAAATATCAAACAAACCGTTACAGCAAAACATTTTGCAAAAAGACATTTGTTATACTTTAAATGGTGAAATCAGTGTTGTTATGGTTAACTAAAACTAAAAGGATTAAAAATCGTTTGAAAATTATAAATGCTGTCTTGGCACCTAACTGAAATAAAATAAGCTGAAGTTAGACTACTAAAATTAGTAACTAAACTTGAACTAAAATTAAAATACAAACTGAAAATAAATGAATAAATGCCAAGTCAAAATATTTACTGGGTGAAACAGTAGATATACTGGTAAAATGTATCTACTACTCTTAAATATTAGGGATGCACAATATTAAAAATTTATATTTTGTGTAAATATTATATATATATATAAAAAAAACTAAAATAAGTGGTTTTAAATGCTTCAAGTGAAATAAAGCATCACAACATTATAATGTACAGTTTGAAACATTAATATTTGTTTTGAGATTTGCCAAAGGTTACATTAAACAGCGAGTAACACTTGTCATTGTCATTCCCTCACAAACTACATTTCCCATAATTCTCTGTTGGATCCATGTATGGCAAAGTCTTCTGTCATGAACTGCTCCAAGACTTTGGGTTGAGGATCTAAACGCAGTAGTTTATTGAAAGGGTAATCCACGATAGTCAAAAACAGGCAAAAGGTCAAAAGCACAGGGTAAACAGTCCAAACAATAACAGGGAAATCCACAAGAAACAGGTCTGAAACCTAAGGAGCTCTCAAAAATGTTGTATGACACTAGGCAACACTTCGCAATAAGTGACTGAGTTAACCAAGTTTATATAGAAAGGGTTAACAAGGGTAACGAGCAACAGCTGGAAGTCATCAGCGATGAGTCTGAGCAGAGAATTATGGGAAATGTAGTTCATGAGGAAATGACAATTGTCTGATGTGGAGTGCCCCTCTGGTGGCTATCAAGGGCACTCCATCTGGTGATTATGACAAACTAACATGAACTTAAGCCCAAAGTATAGTACACTTTTTACGCGTACGCGAGGGTCAGTGTACAGTGCGCGTGATGCGAATTTCGTCATCAGAAGAGTACGCGTGTACGCACACCACCGGATTTTTGTAACTGTGTGTACTTGTACACGCAGGTTGCACATGTTCATTTATTTTATTTTTTATTTTTTTGCAGTAATTAGTTTACCCACTAGGTGGCAACCATGCCCTGGGGGTGTCGATTCACCAGGTAGTCAAAGAAAAACTGCATAAACAGAGCAGACAGGAACACATGCAAGCTCCAGCGACAATGGAGGCCTACATAGATGAGAGATTGTGCGAAGAAGTTAGAAAGTACCCTCATTTGTACAACTCTAGCATGTAAGGATACAAAGATGTATACGTGGGTTGTAACTCGTGGCGAGAGATTGCTCAAAACTGCGCATTTGTCAAACGCCTGTGTATGCGTACGAGTTAAATGAAGTATACTTTCTAAGGCTGTGCAGCGTACACTATAGCGTACGCGTAAAAAAAACAAAGTATACCCAGGGCTTAACAGTGAGCAATATATTTTTAACAACTTTAATTAATCTTTGTTAATGTTAGTTGATAAAAATACTGTTGCTCATTGTTTGTTCAATGTGCATTAAATAAAATTAACAATTACAACTTTTGTGGTTAACTAATGTAGACTAATGAAACCTAATTGTAAGTGTTACCAAACAGTGTTATTAATATATTATTAAATTAATAAATGGTCATCTAAATGTAAAAACAGGGGAAATGAGCATGAACAATTAAATATATTCGATATTCACCAAAAAACGATATAGCTACATTGTGTGTTTGTATAATAAACAACATTCATACTGGTCAGTTCTCATTTTACAACATGAATCTCTCTCTTCGAAGGTGGTTTGTATATTTAAATGGTCCTCCAAGCTGCCAAGATTCTATGAGACCTGGGCTAGGAAGCGAGGCCCTGAGATGTTCATCCTCATCATGACAGTGGTGGAGGTCTTAATCTCTCTTCTTCGCATGCTTCTCGACCCTCCCTTTCCATCTCAGGATTATGACTTCTACCATGACAGCATTATTCTGGAGTGCAGTAAGACTCTGTCTCTCGGGGCCTTCGCCGAGCTCATTTTTGTGTGCGTGTTGAGCTTAATTTGTTTCTGCCTGAGCTACATGGGAAAAGATCTGCCTGCCAATTACAATGAGGCTAAATGCATTACATTTAGTCTCATGATATATATGATTTCTTGGATCACTTTCTTTACAGCTTACTGCATTTCCAGAGGGAGCTTCGCCATGACCCTAAATGTAGGCGCCATCCTTTTTAGTGTGCTAGGGATACTCGGCGGCTACTTTTTGCCGAAGGTGTACATAATCTTGATAAAACCCCAAATGAATACCACAGCTCACTTCCAAAATTGCATTCAAATGTACACCATGTCCAAGCAGTGAAAGCAAATAAGACTTTCTACTATGTCTCTCAACATCAGGATAATCCAATAGTGCCTTCTAACAATACAGAGCAACATAATCCCAGTTTCAGCCTTTTAGAAGCAGTCGATACTCTGATTGTCCTTAGACTGTGACTGCTTGGCAGATGCGTAGCCAGTGGGCAGATCGTCAGAGAAAGCCTAATTGTGTTGGCTACCAAACGGGCAGAGCAAACGGTTCGGCTGCCTTGCGTGAACATCTGTTATGTGCTCCGTTCTCATGGGTGCCCAGTTTCACTCGAAACAATTCTGAGAAAAGATTTAATTGGGCAGCTAATTTTGAAGATAAGAGGACAGATGGCGTCACTTGTCCGGTTTGTCTTTAGTAAATCGTAATGCCCGAAATTGTAAAGTTTTCAGTAAATATATTCAAAAATATAGGATAAATATGGGAAAACTGGTAACACTTTACAATAAGTCCCATCAGTTAGACACCAATACTTTTTTCTTTTTTTTTAGAGAATTTATTAATCGTTGTTAAAGTTAGTTTTTAAAAATGCAACTGTTTATTGTTAATTCAAGTTCATTTGGTTCCATTAAATATTATTGAAGTCCGCATGAAACAGAATTTGCAATAGTCTTTACATATCTGAGTGAAACAGCTTTTCAAACAAGAAAAAATGTAGGGCAGGACTTGATTTTGTCTATCAGAAATTGATTGGATCGTTACAGTTTAGAACAATTTGTCCCGCCCTCACACGAGTAAACGTCATTAGAAAAGAGAAGAGATAGCATTGTAAGTGGGAGGAGAAGTTTTTAGAGTAAAGATTATATGGGTGCACAATGATGTGCATCGATAAATCATTTATAATAGTGCGATATTCCATAAAAAGAACAGGAATTGTACATTTTGATTTCATTCTGACTTTAACAGATACAATTATTAATTTTAACAATTAACAATTGTTTTACAATTTTAACAATTGTTTCTCAGGTTTTGTGTTGTGGGACTTTTATTTTGAAGTGTGTTTTATGCTCAGCTTGTTTCAGTGTTTCATCCCTGTGATTTGTTCCTGTTTCCTTTGTTTCCATTACTAAAATTAGTTAAAATTGAATATATTTGAATATGAAAGATTTATGAAAGAACCTTATTGTAAAGTGTTACCGGAAAACTCAGTTGTCAGTGTGTGTGCTGTGAGCATAAGGTCCAAAAGCCTGAGACCATAGTGATAGTTTTACTATATAACCAGAGTAGAACTGATTTGAAAATAAATTAATAAAAATGTAAATGTATTAGTATTTGGTTTGTCCCTCTTTTGCTTTAATGACAGCAGCACTCAAGATGCATAAACTCCAAAAGTTTGTTAAATCTGATAACTTTTTCCAGCATGATTTGAGATGATCCAAAGAGCATCTTGAGCTTTAATGGAAGAACATCTGACTGTCTGTATAATGAGTCAAATGAACAGTTGTACAATTTTACTTTGATTAATGACTTAGGAATAGTACAGAATCTTCCTTTTTTTTTTTCTCAAAATCCTAAAATTTTCTGTTTAACACCAGGTTTAAATTAAATTATTCCAAATCCCAGATTCTCCATGTAGACTTTTGGACTCTTCTGTAGCTCTCCTAATTTTTCAGTAATGTTCAGTGACACACAAACACACACACACACACACACACACACACACACACACACACACACACACTTGCATCAGCCCCTGGGAAAAGATAGGATGAAAGGCTTGCTGTTGTTAGGGAGGTCATCTCCATTGACTCCAGAACGTGTGAGTTGGGAGCATGGAAGTGTTTCCCACACTACTTTTCCATTGTGAGTGTGATATTCTCAGGAGGGAAGGACAATAGACGTGTGCCTGTAGAGGGAGGCTGTGTAGTTGTACTTACTTGACATTACCCATCTGTGCTGGTAGAAACCTAAAATAGACATAGTCTAGAGTTATTTGAGAGTTTAAAATAATGCATATGCATGATGCATAATTAATGCATATCATATGAAATTTAACTCTATTCCAGCAAAATAATAATACAATTAATAAATAAAAAAAACCTGAATTTCTCTGTCTGCCTCACAAAAAAAAATTGGACCTCCAATCAAACTCTCCCTTGAAGCCATTTTGTAAGTTTTAGGCTGTGATATTTTTTATATTTTATTTATATATATTATATATATTATTATTTCTGTACACCTTATTTAACAGAACTACACATTTACAGAAGTAAAATCAATGGTTCACAGAAGTTGAAAGATAGTCAGTTAGCTCAGTTTACCTACAGTTAGTAGATTAGCCCATTGCTACAAGTGAAGTTTTTTGTAATCCCCTAATTTAACATAATTAGCTTGTTAATTTATAGTTTCAACTCTGTATTTTCATAGCAGATGTTTTTTAAGCAAATGATTAAACATATTGCTTCAGTTTCTTAAGCAAAAAATACAAACAAATCAAATCTAAATACAATCTGACGTTGAACAGATCATGGGTCTGCAACATACAAACATCGAATAAATCTTCTCCCAAAACCATTCATTGATAATGTAGAATTTTATTAACAGAAAATATTTGATATAAGAGCTCATTTGCAAAAAATACAATAAAAACAAACATCATTGGTCAAGACAACGAACCGGATCCTTTATCAAAGGTACAACATGCATGCCTTACCTAAACAACAATGCAGAATTCTCAGTGCAATACTCTAAGTACAATATCAGTTCAAAGGTCTGATACATAAAACTCCACTGGAGTCAACCTCAATTAAATATGCATACAAAAAAAACAAGTAATAACATGGTAAGAATCAAACTAAGAGCTATTAATACAGAAAAAGGCTGTACATAGTTAATCCACCTCCTTCCACTGACAAACACATGTTCGTCTAAAGTTTTTGCCGATCAATATGATGACAACACAAACATACACTTTGGAAATGCATATCTCCTACTTTTATGAGAGACGTTAATACTACTGTCCCTCAGGGTTTACAGTTCACAGCATCTCTACCAGGGTCTCCAGACTCCATCTCTCCTGCTGTCAGATGGCTGCAAACCGGCCGTGCTCAGTTTGGAAGAGGGTGCTGCTGGAGCGGAGCCAGTAGCACAGCTCGCTCGCTGGGCGTTGTGGAGGTGCTGGAGCTCCCGGCCAGATCCTCCTCGGTTGGAATGAAGAGTGAGAAAGTTGACAGACTCCTTCCAGCAGTGAGAGTAGCCTTCATTGTAGTCCCTCTGAGGAAGCTGCTGCTGCTGCCGCCACTGCTGTTTGAGAAAGCTGACAGTCATTTCCAGGATATCGGCCTTTTCCAGTTTGGTGCTGGGGTCATGGCTGTAGAACTCCTTCTCCAGGAGACATTTGAGCTGGTCGATGCAGCTGTTGATGCGGTCCCTGCGCATCTTTTCAACAACTGGCTTCCTCAGCTGAAGGCAAATGGAAATGCTTATTAGAACATTTTTTCGGACTACACACAGATTACAATTTTGGGTGAAACACTTTGGAAGAAGAACTGCATTTAAATTAAACATACCTTTATTTTGTCCTTATCACTGAAGCGAAGATGGTCAAAAGAGGAGAGTGTAGCTGAATGTGGTGCCATGTCCGTGCTGAAACAGCTTGCTTTTCTTCTGTGGCAAAAAGATTTGTGAGCCTCTTTGAGGAGCAGCCCCTTGTATTTATACAGCAGCATTACCATCACAAAGCCATGTGGCCTGTGCTGTGTTACTGTTCCCACACTCTGAGACCAGAGGGCCAGCTCATCACAACAATAGAGGACATTAATTTTATGGTTAAATGCCTGCTCGCCTTCCACTGGAGGAATGTTTCCCAAGGTATTAGAGAGACGCCATTCTTGAAGGTTCAGTGAAGGAATTTAGCCCTTCAACCAATTAGAAAAATTGAATTTAAAAATTTTTCGAATGCACTTTGTTTTTACAAAAAACACATTTGGTAGAAAACAAAAAATCTAAATAAAATATATTTGATGAACCATGACTGGTGTTTGCGCATGCATCTAATTCATACTTTGTGTAACCAAAATATATTGCAAGGAAAACTAGCTAGCACAAACTTTTCAGTCATGAAAAAGAATATATGCACATACATTTTAATGCAATAAAATATATTTTATAAACCATGACAACACTTACTTGATATCATCTAAATCATACTTTTATGTAATCAATGCAAAAATGGACCATTGTTGAAAAACAAAGAAATCTTGATAAAATTATTTAATGTTATTTTTCTAACCTAAATATATTTTACAAACTATTTATTCAAAAAAAGTATCAAGAAGAAGTATTATTATTATAGACTATTGTTTTTGTAGTCTTATGCAAGTTTTCAGGAGCGTGACCAACACCTACTTGCGACATGGGCACGTGGTTAAAACTGTCTGCGACATAACATCAAAGGCACGAGAAACACAGCTGGAAACACAGATTTGAGCACGTTCCCAGGAATAATCCTTTGATAACTGTTAACAACACGACTGTCAGCTCCACTAAAGTAAGGTGACAAAACAGTCGCGTCCACGTGCCAGATTACGGAAGCCCTCACGTCGCTGTGAGAGCACGCGTGAGAAAGTCAGGATAAACATCTTCCAAAAAACACTCTCAGTCCTCACCTGTTATTTATGTGAGGCGAAATAATGCTAGTTCGTTTTGTAACGTGATTAAAAAGTTCACTTGTTCAGCTCATTTTATGTCTTCGTGTCTTCACTTCATGGTCACTGTCAGCACGCGCCAGGAGCTCATGCTGAGATCAGTGAGGTTCATTGTGCGGCCTGCTGTTCTTACTGCTTAACTGCCCCGATCACACGACCAGCAGGCGCCAAAAGGGTCAGAATTCGCCTACTATTGTCACAACTGTGGGAAAGACACAGTCAAAGACAAAAGGAAAGCACGTAAGTAAAGTGTTTTACTGTGGCAACGAAGTACAGGTGAATATAGATTATTAATGGTGCTTTCTATTTAAACAAACATGCTTGGAAGTCCCTCAGAACAGGTTAGCAATAGCAGAGCAACGCCCTCGTGAATTTGACAGCATTCACATTTTCTTCAGAAGACGTAATATATATATATATATATGTCCATTGTCTCCGTCTTAAATATGAATACTGGACGATATATGTAACTTTAATGCAGTTTCCTATAGCCTAGTTTTGGAGGTAGCCTACTATTCTTTGATATCAAATGAAAACTAATATTAGTATCATTGATGTACTATTGTAGCTTTTTGGTAATATTTTGAATTGTATATTTTTAATTTTAAAGTTTTAGTTTTGTCGTGTTTTGTCATTTTTATTTTGTTTTTGTAATGTCTATTTAGTTTTTATTAACTTTTATTTATTAGTTTCAGTTTTAGTTTGTTATTTTAGTAGCCTTCTTATAGTTAAATAAGTAAATGAAAATAAGAATTGTTGACTGCCTTGGCAACTAGCTGATATTGAATAAGTGTTTTTGTATTTTATTGTTTAGGTAACATTTATTTTTTCAAGTGACAATTTTTTCTTTTTAACTGGTTTAAGTGTTTTTAGTTTTCGTTAACAATAATATTAATATACTGTATTGTAATGGAGAGCAAAGACGTGCTTCTGCTACATATATTGTGTGTGTTTGTGTTTGCATGTATAGTATGGAAATACTGTGAGTTTGTGTTTGAGGACATTCATGTCCTTAAAGAGTGCAAACAATTCACAAATTACTTCATTGAAAATGTTAATTGCTTCTTTGTTGTAAAACAAACAATCAGTCTTTTAGTGTCACAAACAAACTTGGGAAATCAAACTTGTGGTTGTGAGGAGAATGGTCTTACTATGCACAGCACCTTATGATATTTTTCAGACATTTTAGCACTTTTTAATTTTTAAAAGGTACATTTTTAGAAGTATTCTCTACTATAGCAGATATGAGGTGTGTTGTATGTTTAAGTTGAATTAGAAGTGGTATTGTTACTGTGATTCCTCTGTTCTAAACCACCTGTAGCAGCAGGCCTGAAGACAGAAGGCACTGGTCTTTCACTGTGGTTCCCATGCGCTGTGTGTGAGAGGCCTATCTTCCTTTCCCACAGTCTGTTCATTGACTGACCACAGCAAGGGAACAAAAGAAGTGTGTCTTGTTACACATAACATTAGTTACGGTGTTTGAACTCTCTTTATTAGAGGGGGGACCTAAGACATATAATGACCATCTGGACTTTAGACACTGTTCAGACACTTTTAGGACTTTCCCAGGACTCAGAATTTTCAGATGAGTTCAAACTTAGAAATTCTTTATAACCACTCTAAGTTTTTCAGCTTATTTATTTATTTAAATTCATAAATAATGTAAGCATGCTAGAACACACACAAACTAATTGAAATATTTTACTTTAGCTTGGCGGGTAGGACAGTGTGTCATTGGTTGAGGCAGTCAACATGATCTAATCACTCTCGTCATTTAAAAGAAATTAAAATTAAATTATCTATTTTTTTACTCCCCTTGTTCAGTGAGAAGCATCTGCAAAGTGTAATGTTACTTAAAAAAATGATTGAGTTATCTGTCCAGTTTGCCTTTTAAATTTACCTCCATTTGAATTTGTGAATCTCTGCAGAATGGGTGCAGCTTTGCAGATCCACCCCTTTCAGGCAAATTTTGGGTCTAAGTTCAATATCACATTCTGGTGACAGGGATACCACCTATCTAATTGAAAGCAAATAAATGCTTGTTTGTAATTACATAATTATTAAATATGTAATTGTAATTGAAACCAATTAATGTATTTAAAAATGTAGTGGAATGCATTAAAAGTTGTTTGAACTTGGAAATTAGATTTTTTTCTGGTTACTCTTTATTTTAAGTATCCTTGTTACAGTGTAATTATACAAATAAGTAATAATTAATATTGAATATATTACTCAGTATGTAATATGTACTTACTATATATTTAGAGTTAGGGTTTGTTTTAGGGCTAGTTGCTTGTAATTCTAGATCATTTATTGTTATTACTAGTAAATACATGTAAGGTGTGTAACAGGGGCATGAAATAGCAACCTTTTTTTTTAATGAACACATTGCCACAGAACATTTGATGTAAAATTGATTTTTATTGTTTTTCTAAAACATTTGTAGATTATGTCCAGCATCTTCATGCTTGATTGTTAGACAAATCTCTTGTTTAAAACACAGTCAATTACCTAAATAATCTTTATAAAAGAATTTGTCAGTCATAGTTGATTATATCAAATCTACAACACCAACAATACAATGTTCAAAAAAAAAGAACAAGAATTTAATATAAATCATAAGATTGATTAGATCTATTCATAAACATGGAATATTCATAGAATACAAATATTGCACCTCAGTGTGAGATATATAGTTGCTAACATAGCAGATTCAAGTAGCTTGAAGCATGATTTGCCAATGGCAAAATACAGTGAATTCCAAACATAGGAATACAAGCAATTATCCTCTCATGAAAGAGGTAGACCTAGAATAACATGTTCTCTTATAACAGAGTTAATTGTGGTAGTTCACATTGTTGTCTTTTAAAAACATAAGTACGGCTTCTACCAGGGTCTCCAGAGCGCCAGAGGTTCCTCTTTGCTCTTTGCGTCTGGTGAATGGAGCTGATGAGGCAGCTGTACATGTGTGTTGTTCTCTGTGGACGGCTGCAGGTGCAGGAAGTGCTTCAGCAGTCTTCTGTGGGACTGAGTCTGCACTGGACACTGAGACAGGAAGTTGACGGCCTCCTGTACACATCTGGAGCGTCCGTCATGAGCTGCAGTAGAGCAGCCAGAGGGATTCTGGGAGCGTCTCAAGAAATCGAGCGTCATCTCCAGGATATCAGCTTTCTCCTGTCTGGAGTCGGGCTGTTGCTTTAGGAACTCTTGACCCAGAAGAGACTTGAGCTTCTCAATGCTGCTGTTGATCCGTTCTCTGCGGATCTTCTCCACTATTGGCTTTCTCAGCTGAGGAAACATTAAGAACATGCATTTAGAAACACTCATCCATCAATCATATAGTTGACATTTCATAAGAATACATGATTCAGTAGAGTCAGATGTGAAATGTTGAATGTTTACCTTGTTTGTGAGTGGAAGTGGAAGTGATCCAGTGATTGTAGGTGCCATGGCTGTGTGTCTTGTGTTCAGTTCTCCGTTAGGATCAGATCTGAGCTGTGCTGAACTCTCTCTCCTCGCTCCTCTATTTATACTCCCGAATCTCCATATGAATGTGTGAGTCTGGAGTTTGCTGGAGGTTCTCACAGTCTGCAGCCAATGAGAGCGTTCGAAAGACTCAAAGGAGCCGAGGGCCGCCACATGCTCAGTGAGGCATTTATTGCACAGGAAACAATGAGCTTCTCTGACAGGCAGGTGGAGAGGGGTGTATTACAGGGAGGAAGTTTGTGAGAAAGTGGAAACCCCTTTTGAAGTCACACTGATGTTAAGAAACCTGTAAAAGAGCATGCGCCATTCTTAATAAACATATGTCTGAGACCACTAGTGAAAATGCTTTTATTTTGCTTTTTTTATTTAAAGCAGATTTTCATTCATTCCAAATTAGACCTTTTGTCTGTTATTTGATTGAGCAATGTCATCAAGCAATTTGTTTATTTGATTAGTGACCTTTTAATAGTGCAGAATCAATATTTTTTCATTCATTTTATTTAACTGTTTTATTAATTTTTGTAAAAGTATGTTTTAAACAAAATACTAAAATGTTTTGTTTATTTGCAAGTATAATTGAAAAATATCCAAGGGATGCAATTGTACGGTTTCAGATGCCATAATTCTATAATACCTGACAAGTCAAGTTCAAGAACTCAAAATATAGAATGTTTTGCTGATTAACTTCTGGTTTAATTCTGGTTTAATCAACCATATTAAAATTTTCTAACATGACAGTTAAAATGAAAATTCTGTCATCATTCACTCCCCTTCAAGTTGTTCCAAACCTGTATAAATTTCTTTGTTCTGCTGTACACATAGGATCATATTTGGAAGAATGTTTGTAACCAAACAGATCTCGCCCCCCATTGACTACCATAGTATTTTTTTCCTAATATGGCAGTCAGTGGGGGTGAGATCTGCTTGGTTACAAACATCTTTCCAAATAACAGGATTTTCATTTTTGGGTGAACTGTCCCTTTAATCGGCTTTTTAAAAAATTCCTTCAGATTTCCTGAAAAAAAAAAGATAAAAATAGGACAGCAATTTGATAGTAAGGTGCCACAGGTTGGCTGTTCAGATGTCCTCTATCACAATGAAGTCTTGAGGGTGATGTAGTGCAGGACTGGGACTTCACTTTCCACAACTTTCCCACAGTCTGTCCATTCATCAGAGATGAATAGAAGTGTGCCTTACTGCAGGCAATTAGGCATGTCGTCAAGAGACTCTTTAGAAACCTCACAGGGGTGTTTATGACACTGGCCCTAATTGAGATGGGCATTTGTTTTGCTTGTTTGTCCCACTAAAGAATAAAGTGTAAAACTATAATTTTCCAAATATTTTTGTCATAGTATAATTAATGAAAACACTATTTTATTGATGATTAATAGTTGATTATTTATTGGCTGGGATATGAATTTCAAAATTTCTTTCATATCCTGTATATTGGATATTTTTAATCTCTGTTAAGAGTTATATTTAATATTTCTCTAAGTTATTCTAAAAATAAGGGAGAAGAGTATTCTTAGAGTGTGAGATTGTTTTGAGCTCATTATTTTCAATGTAGGTCTTTTATATAAACAGCACGTGCTTTTGTGAGCAATTAATCCTAATGGTGAGCATCAGAGCTGCACTTTCTCACACACTGTCCCACCCCTCCACCTGCTCCCCAGAGATGTGCTCATTGTGTTGGAGCAATAAGGGCTTCAGCCGCCATGTGTCAGCCTGAACGCTCCTATTGGCTGCAGACTGTGAGAACCTCCAGCAAACTCCAGACTCACACATTCATATGGAGATTCGGGAGTATAAATAGAGGAGCGAGGAGAGAGAGTTCAGCACAGCTCAGATCTGATCCTAACGGAGAACTGAACACAAGACACACAGCCATGGCACCTACAATCACTGGATCAAGCATCAGCAGAGAACAACTTCCACTCACAAACAAGGTAAACATTCAACATTTCACATCTGACTCTACTGAATCATGTATTCTTATGAAATGTCAACTATATGATTGATGGATGAGTGTTTCTAAATGCATGTTCTTAATGTTTCCTCAGCTGAGAAAGCCAATAGTGGAGAAGATCCGCAGAGAACGGATCAACAGCAGCATTGAGAAGCTCAAGTCTCTTCTGGGTCAAGAGTTCCTAAAGCAACAGCCCGACTCCAGACAGGAGAAAGCTGATATCCTGGAGATGACGCTCGATTTCTTGAGACGCTCCCAGAATCCCTCGGGCTGCTCTACTGCAGCTCATGACGGACGCTCCAGATGTGTTCAGGAGGCCGTCAACTTCCTGTCTCAGTGTCCAGTGCAGACTCAGTCCCACAGAAGACTGCTGAAGCACTTCCTGCACATGCAGCCGTCCACAGAGAACAACACACGTGTGCTGCTGCCTCATCAGCTCCATTCACCAGACGCAAAGAGCAAAGAGGAACCTCTGGCGCTCTGGAGACCCTGGTAGAGCCACCAGGACCGTATGATTTATCAGACAGAATTCATAATGCCAGTCTGAGATTGGCATGGACTGTAATTCTAACGTAGGAATTGATTTCCGCCTCTGCAGCTTCTGCAGGATCTTTAATCTGCTTTCAGAGAAAGTTGCTGTTTTATTGAAACTGTGTGACAAGAAATATTTGATCAGAATGTACAGAATTATTTGCTGTGTAAAATGATTATTACATTCGTGAAAAATAAGATTCAAAGTATTTGGCCACAGAAATGTTAAAGTCTGATTCAGACGTTTGAACTCTTGTAGGTCTTTCACCCATGTTGGGTTTATTCTCTCTGCATCTAAAGGATGATGACACTGCTTTCATTGACTGAAAGCTTTTGATTTATATTTCTATTGTTAGAAATACATCTAATGCTTCTCTTGTTATATGAGAAATATTTCTTCATTTGAAAGATTTTATTGTGTGTTGTAAGCACAAATGATTGTTTGCATGTGTTTACATGAATGAGACATTTCCCCTGTAAAGGGCAGTTGAATATTGTCACTGTTAGTGATTTGACTTCTATTTTTACAAAGTCAAGTTCTTACCTTCTCTGAAGGTGTCTTGCATGGCACTTTGCTTACTAATTGAATTTTAAATGTCTGTGACATTGTTCATTTTTTCCTAGTTCAAGGGAAGTACAAACATTATATGAGTTCTTCACAATTGTGAAAAGATGCATTTACATAATATGTTACTGCTTTATTACTTTAAGCAATGTCCTTCAAAGCTGAGTCAGATGTTCATTGTCAGATTTGTTCACGTGAAGAACAGCAATCATATTGCTTATGACAAATAAATTGTACAATCAACATTCTTGTTCAGTGTTCTCTTTCATTTAACTCTATACATCACACACATTTTTAATAGAGTTAAGTATCTATGAATAGTCTCTTCAAAAACTCAAAATAATGCATTATTTTATATTTTGTATCAAATTCTCCAAAAGCTTATTGATTAGTATTTCACAGTTGGCAGTTTTTACATAACTTTACACTCCTAAACTTAAAGCAAGGTTTGACCTGAAATAATCATTTTGGACGTGGAAGATGATGTGCTATGTTAAAATATTATCATTATCTGAGATATAATAATGTGATGTAGGTATTTTTACATTTTAAGAATTGAGTATAATTTGCAAACTTGACTTGATATAACTTTCTGGCCTTCACAAAATATGAATATTTACAATAACTGCTTGAGGAGATTTTCCTCACATTTTTTCCCATGCAGATACAGCTCATATAGTCTTACATAAAACTTTGTTTTTGCGTGATTAATAACCCAAAATCCATCACATATCAATGTACAGTGATAAGGAGACAGTAGAGGAGTGTCTCTGTGACTGATGGGGTGAAGCTGCACTGAGACTTCATTCCCTGGAGTTTTCCCACACTCTACCCATTCATAGAACTCAACAAAAGTATTTCATTAAGAACAATTCAGCACATGGCCATAAGAACTTCAACAAAGACCCCCTCGGGTGAGATTCTACTGAATCTTTAGCATTCGTCTTAATTAAGATGTATTTAGAGTATTTGGAGATTACTCTTTAACAGTTCAAGGCATTGTTACATACATATAAAGACTGAACTAGATAATTTTTTGTTACTTTAAAACTGCCATTTCAAATTATGGTTATCCTATGTAAATTTCACGTTCATTACTAATGAGAAACACTTTGCAGTTCTTGTTATTTGCCCCATAAAAAGCAGAACTCTACAAAAGGTGTTTATCCTAATTTTTACTTTCAAAAATGTGGGGTCTGTAAGATTTTTTTTTTAATATTTTTGAAAAAAGTCTCTTATGCTCACTGCATTTTTAAATAAAAAATATAGTATAAAAAATTATATTGTGAAACATTATTGCAATTTAAATTAACTTTTCTATTTTAATATATTTTAAATGTAATTTATTCCTGTGATGGCAAATCTGAATTTTTAGCATCATTATTCCAGTCTTCAGTGTCACATGATCCTTCAGAAATCATTCTAATATGCTGATTTGCTGCTCAAGAAACATTTCCTATTATTATCAATGTTGAAAACAGTTGTGCTTCTTGATATTTTTTGTGGAAAAAGTGGTATTTTTTTCCAGATTTCTTTGATGAACAGAAAGTTCGAAAGAACAGCTTTTTTTAAAGAAATGTTTTATAACACTATAAATGTCTTTACTGTCACTTTTTACCAATTAAAAAAAAAAAAACTCTTACTGACCACAAACTTTTGAATGGTAATTCTAATGGTAATGTATCCTCAAAGCTCCATCAGTAAGGCTCAAGTATATATATATATATACATTCTTTTCAAATACCCCCATGAACCTGCTTAAATGCCCCTGGGTATCGACACACGCCAGGTTTATAAGAATCTCTGGATTATTGAAAAGGGGCATCTGAATGACACTAAAAAGATACTCATGGCACAATGGCACGTGCTTTGTCAATAAATGACCCCAGTGTCAAACAACAAACAAAGCTTTAAACGAGGGGTCTCCACTTTCTCACACACTCTTCATCCTCAACACCCATCCCTCCACCTGCTCCCCTGAGACGTGATCATTGTTTCCTGAGCAATAAGCATGTCATTTAGCATGTGGCGGCCCTCTGCTCCTTTGAGTCTTTCGAACGCTCCCATTGGCTGCAGACTGTGAGAACCTCCAGCAAACTCCAGACTCACACATTCATATGGAGATTCGGGAGTATAAATAGAGGAGCGAGGAGAGAGAGTTCAGCACAGCTCAGATCTGATCCTAATGGAGAACTGAACACAAGACACACAGCCATGGCACCTACAATCACTGGATCACTTCCACTTCCACTCACAAACAAGGTAAACATTCAACATTTCACATCTGACTCTACTGAATCATGTATTCTTATGAAATGTCAACTATATGATTGATGGATGAGTGTTTCTAAATGCATGTTCTTAATGTTTCCTCAGCTGAGAAAGCCAATAGTGGAGAAGATCCGCAGAGAACGGATCAACAGCAGCATTGAGAAGCTCAAGTCTCTTCTGGGTCAAGAGTTCCTAAAGCAACAGCCCGACTCCAGACAGGAGAAAGCTGATATCCTGGAGATGACGCTCGATTTCTTGAGACGCTCCCAGAATCCCTCTGGCTGCTCTACTGCAGCTCATGACGGACGCTCCAGATGTGTACAGGAGGCCGTCAACTTCCTGTCTCAGTGTCCAGTGCAGACTCAGTCCCACAGAAGACTGCTGAAGCACTTCCTGCACATGCAGCCGTCCACAGAGAACAACACACGTGTGCTGCTGCCTCATCAGCTCCATTCACCAGACGCAAAGAGCAAAGAGGAACCTCTGGCGCTCTGGAGACCCTGGTAGAGCCACCAGGACCGTATGATTTATCAGACAGAATTCATAATGCCAGTCTGAGATTGGCATGGACTGTAATTCTAACGTAGGAATTGATTTCCGCCTCTGCAGCTTCTGCAGGATCTTTAATCTGCTTTCAGAGAAAGTTGCTGTTTTATTGAAACTGTGTGACAAGAAATATTTGATCAGAATGTACAGAATCATTTGCTGTGTAAAATGATTATTACATTCGTGAAAAATAAGATTCAAAGTATTTGGTCACAGAAATGTTAAAGTCTGATTCAGACGTTTGAACTCTTGTAGGTCTTTCACCCATGTTGGGTTTATTCTCTCTGCATCTAAAGAATGACAACACTGCTTTCATTGACTGAAAGCTTTTGATTTATATTTCTATTGATTGAAATACATCTAATGCTTCTCTTGTTATATAAGAAATATTTGAAAGATTTTATTGTGTGTTGTAAGCACAAATGATTGTTTGCATGTGTTTACATGAATGAGACATTTCCCCTGTAAAGGGCAGTTGAATATTGTCATTGTTAGTGATTTGATTTTTATTTTTACAAAGTCAAGTTCTTACCTTCTTTGAAGGTGTCTTCTGTGCATTACTTCATATTGAAGTAACTTGAAAATTAATTTTAAGAATATAATCTGTACAATGTGTTTGAATGTTTTCTTCATCAATCAAATTAACTAAATAAATCACAGCACATTTGCACACTATGAAGATGTTTTAATTGCTGTTTAATCAGTCTGCACATCATGGTTCTTCAGTTGCCATCTATAATAATGATTACATTAAACAAAATATAATTTATATAGTTCTTCATCGGTCAAGTTCTTAACAAGTCAAATGAAATCATAACACTCAATTATGTTTGATTTGCCCTGTCCTTTTTACATCTGAATATATATATATATATATATATACAGTCAAACCAAAAATTATTCAGACATTTTTTATATTTTTGATATATTTTTACTAGTGGGTGCATGACACTATAGTTAATTTATGTAAGTGAGGATAGCAAAATAAACTGTGACATATTATACCCAAAAATTCTTCATACAGTAGACTACCAGTAAAATTAATAAAAAAATTTGGAACCAAAAATTATTCAGACACTTTGACCTGACCATGTTTTGCTTAAGTGTTATCTGACATAATTGAGATTATTTTTTTCTGACAGTTTAACTCTGAGATCTTGTCATATTTTATTAAATTTTTTTAAAACTATAGTGAATAAACTGTATTAATGAATGAAATGTTCAAGGTGTCTGAATAAATTTTGGTTTGACTGTGTGTGTGTGTGTGTGTGTGTGTGTGTGTGTGTGTGTGTGTGTGTGTGTGTGTGTGTGTGTGTGTGTGTGTGTGTGTGTGTGTGTGTGTGTGTGTGACGTTAAAAAAAAAAGTTTTTCATTGAATGGCTGCAGTTTACTAAATGGTTGATATAACTGAATTTTTTTTTCCAAAGTTGTAAAAAAATTATTGGAGTACGTTTTACAAGTAAATGCCATTTCAGTATTTCTATGCAAAAATTCATGTTTAATTCAATGTGTTACTTGTCATTTCAATTATTTGTGAAATTTACTAGCAATTTCTGAGTGAAAATGTTTTCAAAGTAAATCCAACACCAATATTTTTTTAGTTAAGTATGACTTGAATGAATTGCAAACTAGACCTGAATAGAGACATTGTAAACTTTTTTAATTAATCTGAATTAAAAATGCATCATCTATATTTATAGGTATAGGTATGTGAACCACACCATGAAGTACAAACTGACTAAACAGCAATTTGAATAACTGTGCTGTGATTTATATTGTGTGTTCATTTGATAGACGAGGAATTCAATGACAACAACAGATTATAGGAAGAAAATATATTCAAATTTATTTTTAAGTTGTACTTCAATATGAAGTAATGCACAGAAGACACCTTCAGAGAAGGTAAGAACTTGACTTTGTAAAAATAGAAGTCAAATCACTAACAGTGACAATATTCAACTGCCCTTTACAGGGGAAATGTCTCATTCATGTAAACATGCAAACATTAAAACAATCATTTGTGCTTACAACACACAATAAAATCTTTCAAATGAAGAAATATTTCTCATATAACAGGAGAAGCATTAGATGTATTTCAATCAATAGAAATATAAATCAAAAGCTTTCAGTAAATGAAAGCAGTGTCGTCATTCTTTAGATGCAAAGAGAATAAACCCAACATGGGTGAAAGACCTACAAGAGTTCAAACGTCTGAATCAGACTTTAACATTTTTTTGACCAAATACTTTGAATCTTATTTTTCACGAATGTAATAATCATTTTACACAGCAAATGATTCTGTACATTCTGAACAAATATTTCTGGTCACACATTTTCAATAAAACAGCAACTTTCTCTGAAAGCAGATTAAAGATCCTGCAGAAGCTGCAGAGGCGGAAATCAATTCCTACATTAGAATTACAGTCCATGCCAATCTCAGACTGGCATTATGAATTCTGTCTGATAAATCATACGGTCCTGGTGGCTCTACCAGGGTCTCCAGAGCGCCAGAGGTTCCTCTTTGCTCTTTGCGTCTGGTGAATGGAGCTGATGAGGCAGCAGCACACGTGTGTTGTTCTCTGTGGACGGCTGCATGTGCAGGAAGTGCTTCAGCAGTCTTCTGTGGGACTGAGTCTGCACTGGACACTGAGACAGGAAGTTGACGGCCTCCTGTACACATCTGGAGCGTCCGTCATGAGCTGCAGTAGAGCAGCCAGAGGGATTCTGGGAGCGTCTCAAGAAATCGAGCGTCATCTCCAGGATATCAGCTTTCTCCTGTCTGGAGTCGGGCTGTTGCTTTAGGAACTCTTGACCCAGAAGAGACTTGAGCTTCTCAATGCTGCTGTTGATCCGTTCTCTGCGGATCTTCTCCACTATTGGCTTTCTCAGCTGAGGAAACATTAAGAACATGCATTTAGAAACACTCATCCATCAATCATATAGTTGACATTTCATAAGAATACATGATTTAGTAGAGTCAGATGTGAAATGTTGAATGTTTACCTTGTTTGTGAGTGGAAGTGGAAGTGATCCAGTGATTGTAGGTGCCATGGCTGTGTGTCTTGTGTTCAGTTCTCCGTTAGGATTAGATCTGAGCTGTGCTGAACTCTCTCTCCTCGCTCCTCTATTTATACTCCCCAATCTCCATATGAATGTGTGAGTCTGGAGTTTGCTGGAGGTTCTCACAGTCTGCAGCCAATGGGAGCGTTCAGGCTGACACATGGCGGCTGAAGCCCTTATTGCTCCAACACAATGAGCACATCTCTGGGGAGCAGGTGGAGGGGTGTTTTCAGGGGGATGAAGACTGATTCAGCTAGTGGCCTGTGAATGTGGGAAATTTGTGACCTCGTAAAGTGATCTAAGTGACTGCAAGTTGCTTCAGTTTATTGTGTCCTTCACACAAAGTCTAAAATTGTCCTGTTGTCTCTTGAGAGTTAGACATGAGCCACATGGTTCGTACTGTATGTTTTCCAAATTATTCAAAAGAAAATGATACCTTTGTGCCACATTATAAAGTATTTAAATTTTTCATTACATATTCTGTATAAAAACAACAAACAATCTAAACAATGAATATAGATAGATAGATAGATTATACAATGGTTTGCAAAGTAAACAGCAAATCTGTGAAGTGTGTACAGTTTCCCTCTCACTTCTGAGCAGCACACTTCTGTCTTGGCACACTCTCCTCACACATACTTAAGACATTTACAGCTGTCTGGCCTGCTGTCTGCCTCTCGGTCACACACTCCACTCTCAGCAGTGAGAACCTGGGAGCGCTGGTGCAGCATGGCTTCCCACACTTATTCAATAATGACGCTGATCCGACAGATAAAAGAAAGCGTGGCTCATTACACAATGTCAGAGTGACCCTGCCTCCCACTTCCCAGCACTCACTGTTCTCACAGAGCCTCCCAGGCAGCCAGGCTCGCCATCTGGAGGCATCATTCAATTACCAACCTTAAACAACAGCGTCCCAGCTCTAGTGTGTACTACATAAGCTGTGTCAGATAACATCATCTGCTCATTCTAACACAGTTTTTGGCAAAATTGTAATGTAGAAATTAATCACATATAACACTTTCATGCTTTTAGTAGCATTTATTAACTTTGTGTAAGAGCAAAATAACTCATCATTGTATATTTAATAAATGTTTATATAAATAAAAAGATATGTTAATAAATACATAAAAATAGGAATTCATGTTTAATGTGATTTTAAATTCAATAAATATGTATATAAAAATAATAAATACATAAATAAATGGATGTTACATTTCTACATATTAATCTCTTATCACTTGCTGAGTTTTGGTTGTTTTAGAGCTTGTTTATCATATTTGATAAATATTCATACAAATAAATATGTTTATTAATAAATAAAATAGGAATAAATTGATGTTTAATATATATTTAATAAATAAATATGTAAATAAATAAGTTAAATGTCTGAACATTAATCTCTTTGGTATCAACTTTTAAGCTGTGTTTTTTCTTGTTTAGAAAAAAATCCATTATTTCATATTTAATAAATATTTATATTAATATGAATATTAAATATAAACAAGAAGAAATTGATGTTTAATGTGTATTTTAAAAAATAAAAATGTATATAAATAAATAAATAATAGACATAACTTGATGTAAGTATAAACATTAATGTCTTTGCTATAAACTTTTAAGCCAAGATTTGTTTGTTTTAGATCTATGAACAAAAAATCTGTCATTTTATATTTAATAAATATGTATATTAATGAATAAATGAGGAATAAATGTGTACAATAAATCAATAATTAGATTAAATATCTACACGTTCATCTTTTTTTTTTTACCTTTTATGCTGAGTTTTGCTTGTTTTAGATCTATGAGCAAAATAATCCATTGTTGTATATTTCATAAATATATAAATAAATAATAAATGAATAAAGGAGAAAAAAGATGTTTAATGTGTTTAATATATATATATATATATAGTTAATGTCTAAACATTAATCTCTTGGCTATCAACTTTTATGCTGAGTTTTGCTTTTTGGACAGATGTTTAAGTGCACATTCCCACCACATATTATTGGCTGACAGCATGAATGAGGTCAATGCTAATTCACAGGCTCAATGCTGCTCTTTTAGCAATGTCTCAATCCTTGACTGACAGACAAAATAAAACGAGAGTTCCCTCCCACCTGCTCATTTGGATCTCAGGGCCTTGGCAATTATTTATTTAAACAACCCGCCCTTGCACTATTGTCATACAGCAGTTTCCTGATTGGTTCAAATGTGTGAGAACTTACATCTCATTAAATTCAGCCAGGCTGTGTATAAATTCAAGCCAGCGGGAAGAGAAAAGTCAATGCTTATCACTTCTCGACTGTGAACATTGAGGAACGACGCAGTCCTTCATCATGAGAGATCTGCAGAAAACGTAAGTTAACAGTCATGAGTCATTATTAATAAAAGTCTGTTACAGTTTTATTCAAATTTCTAAACTGAATGTAACTCAGGTAAATGTTTCCTTGTCTTTTAGGTGTAAAATGATGAGTCTGGAGAGGAAATGCTCAGATGGTGTAGAGCAGATGATGGGTGTTCTGGAGCAGCGGCTGCACAACCCTGTCTCTCCCACTGACTTATGGGAAAAAACGGTCTCTTTCTTCACCCCAAAGAAGACCTTGCTCTTCCACAATGGATACTCCAAGTATTCGAGGGAGACACTTCGCTTATTCCCAGACTCAGCAGAAGATGTGGCTCCTCTGTGTATTCAGCAGTGACATGAACCGGTGCCCTGGAAGAGATGGAAGTGCATTTGCCAAACCTTGGTCTGCCAGAAGTGCTGAACTGAACTCACCCTTTCTACTTGAAATGGAACCATTATTCTCCTATCTTATTTTATTTTATTTTTCCCCAGCAGCATAATGCAGAAAAGTCTTTTGTAAAGACAAAATTGAAATCAAAATGAACGCTGGCCTGAGGGGATTTTTTTATTCGTCCAGAAATGGATCTTATGTTGAGATTTGTTGTAATATCAACAATTGTAATTAATTGCTTTGATGCAATATACAGAGAAAAAATATATATTTAGAATTCAACATGAATGTTGAATGATAAACATGAAACTAAAACTATATTCCTTAATAAAAAGGAATGTCTTGTATGCTGTTTATGCACGAGATTATGTTAGTCTTGATTACTACAAGGTAATCAAATTTTAAAAAGTGTTTAATAAAAAAAATCTCAATAAACCCAATTCCTGTGTATTACTTGCATCCTTTTCAGCTTTTATACTATTATTCATATGGTAACACTTCACAATAAGGTAGCCCCGCCCCTTTTCAGCACTGCGCTCGTTGTCTTTTGTCTTCCGGTTTGTATTTCCACAGCGATCTTGCGTATTTATGAATGAACTGCTCGTTTTAAAATATTTCCGGTCTACTGACACTTGTTAAGATATCTGCTTTAAACATTACAGTGCTCGTGATAACTTTCATTAACTCTACAAAAAGTAAATCCACTTAACCAGCTAAATATTCTTTGACAGCGATTCCAGAGAAATACAGAGCTACCGCAAAAACGGAAGTTCAAAGACAATATTATAAAGATGGCGGCGCGCTTGTTTCTCTGGCGCATAAGGTCTATCTTCTACAAATACTTCTAAAGCATTTATTAATCTTAGTTAATGTTAATCTCAACATTTACCACTACATTTTTAAAACCAAGAGTTGTATCTGTTAACATGAGTTAATGCACCTGTGAACTAAGATGAACATGGACATTTTTATTAACTAACATTAAGGTTAATAAATGATACCATTCACACAAATATTATTTTATCACACAAAATATTTTTGAAGGGCACAATCCACAGGGACAACTTCTTAAGTAAAAGAGTGTGTTTAGTTTTTACTTGCCATATTTAGTTGTATAGTCATATTGTGTGGATTCAGTCTCCCACTATTTAGCGTCAAAACTATTATAGCCCTACAGTAGTAGCACACAAGCTGTTCTGTACTGCCATCTTGAGGTACCCAAGAGTCACTACAATGATATTCAGAGCATTTTATTTTTTTATTTTTTTATTCACCAATCAATTTTTAGGTTTCAGGATTTTTTTAACTAAATTTTGTTTAAAGATGATTCTGTATGTTATGAAAGATAGAACGGAGTGAATCGATATACCATTTTACTTTATGCAATATATGGGTAAAATGGCCATACATGGATTTTCCCATTCAATACAATGCATCTATACACTGTATCTAATTTGCATATTAATGTGTTCTTGGAGCAACATGTAATAAAAAAAGAAGTGTAATAATGGGAGTAAAAATTGGCAACATTTTCATAATAATATCTAATAATTAATAGGAATATTGATATATAATTTATTTCGCTATTCACTTGTTGTGTCTCCCAAAATGCCTGATAAACATTCATCAAATAAACATTGAGGGGGACCCAAGTTTTTTTTTTTGTGTGTGTGTGTGTTAATTATAGGATTAAAATGGATTTAAGGCAATTAAGAAAAAGAAATAAGAACAGTAAAAGTTCCAAGTCTATTTTAGTTATTAAGTAATCAATTTAAACTATTTGCAAATAATACTTTATTTTAAATAAAAAAACGCAAAACGTTTCTTGTCACATTGTTATGAATTACATGAATCATGCAAATAATGGTAGGCCTAGGCTATATTTTCAAATTAAAAATGGTGACATTACATAAAAACGTTGAGTAGCTTTCATCACTGGATATTACTATCAGTCGCTGATCATTTCTAACAGTTGTCAAATCGCCTATTGTTTAACCTACTACATCGTACCACAAACTCTATCACTGTTAAAAAACTAAAGCGACACGTTGGACTTCTGTGAAAAGTAAGGCCTGCCTTCTTTGATTTGATTGGCCATCTCGATCATTTTGACATTGACGAGCTGTTAGAGCCGTGTCATGACAAATCGGGTCCTCCCTCGAAATCGAGTCTCCCCAAACTGTCAGTTAATGATTATCCTAAGTATATACGAATGATATTAATTTAAAATAGCCTACTCATATAGGCCTAAAACAAATTAGTGCATAATAAAACCAATTGAACGTAATTTTTGATTAATAAATAATAATAATAGCCTATTAAGTGAATAATTGTATCATTAATTTGTTTTATTTATAGGCTAACTGAAATATTTGGACATTTAACACTTAATTAACACATAATTACATTAAAAATGATTGTGAATACATGTAGGGTAAGTGCAAATGCGCGTATAAACTAAGCTATGATGACATAGACATAGGCTAATTGGTGTGGGGTCCTGACCCGATTTCGGGGGAACCCAATTTGTCAATACATACAAACGAGCATAAAATGTAACTTTTAAAACTTTTTCTGATCCTAACAACAAACAGAGCGGTGCGTAATGGAGAGCAGCATCAACAATAGCCTATCAAATATTGTTGGAGGGTGACAATTTGGCCATTTCTAATTATTGGGGGAGGGGCTTGCTCCCCTCAATGTCTATGATGGTTACGGCGCTGAGTTGAAATAAATCTCATTCTAAGCTAAATCCTTGTTTGATCCTTGTTCATTGCGATTTAGACTGCGTGAAGCTCAACAGATCTCAGTGTTTCAGAGTGTGTCGAGCCAAAATTGGTACATCTCAGCGGTGTGTGATGCACTTACATTAAAAAACAGGAGCAGGAGTGGGGCGGTTGATTTATTGCCTTCTGCTGAGGGGCAGCCAGCATGTGTTCCCCTGGAGATGTGTGCAACTAATTCCACTGCTGTTCCCCTGGACCCCAAAACCTCCAACTCCACATTACTACTGTCATCCACCAATCACTCTCTGGGCTTCTGGCCTGGTTTCTTTATATGATCAAGCCCCTGGGAGATGTACTGGGAATGAACCCCTCCCAGTTTAATCAAACTTACAAGAATGCAATGAACAGAACAGCAATGTGTAGTTCAGAAATATCTTTCAGTGCATGACTGCACAGTGACATTATTTGTCAGTGTCTCACGGTGTCACATAATTAACCCGTGCAGAACATAAAACGTTTTCAGACGATGCATTTTCAAATTTCACAGATCAGTGATAGATAGATATAGGCTATAATAGATGTACCATTGTCCATAGGCTGTACACTTTTCGTGTTAATTAATTTCTAAAGTAATTACTATTAATTATTATACACTGCTTTCAGTAATACTTGGTTGACACTGATCAATCGCGACATTGAACTATCATATATATTTGCATGTCAGATAAATTAAATATATCAACGTTGTTCATCTGAGGTAGCCTACTTCCATGTCTCTCTTGTATTACTCCGCGGTCTCGTTCTTTTCAAACAGCCTAATTAAAAGTCAAAATAGCGCCATCTCGCGACTCAAAATAATTTATATAGGCTAAATGGTGCTCCTGAAGCCAGGATAGTATTCATTTATGGATGTAAACATACAAAGAAGTCAAGAATGAGAACATCGAGTAAAAGAGACGCAAAGAGCTGATGAGAATGACGAGAACTTAAAATAGGGGAGACATGTTTGGTAGCTGACAGTCCATTTAAAAAGTAAATTGGACTGGGGATTAATATAATATATAGGCTAAATTAATGGTTTAATATGTTCGTTTTTGCTATTTTTTTCTACATTGTCTCTTAGCAGAAGTTTATGTATGAGTACAAATAGCCTAGCCTACTGATATTGATAATATAAAATATTCAACTCAAATAAATATTCCACATGTATCATACACCCTGCTGGGGTTTATTTTATGATAATGACTAGCAGTTGTATATCCCTTAATAAAGTAGGATATGTAGGCTACAAATTTTGAATGAAATCTGATAGCCTAAATGCTAGGCTACATTGATTGAACATTATAATTGGGTACATATAATGTAAGTACATATAAGCCTAATTATTTTATAATATTGCACATAGTTCTTTAATAACATGAATAGGCATAGGCTATGTTTTCAATTTTTCACTGGGTAACAATATTAAACATTCGCCAAAACATTTCCCACAACCTACACCATTAAAAACCGTCCCACCTAGACCATTGGTTCAGTCAGCATGATAAGATGAGAGTGCTTCTTTTGTTCAGGTATTTATTTAGGTTAGGCGACGCCCGTGACTCGCAATCTTCAGTGAGAGCTCGAGACTGCGCTTCTCACAATCGCGCGCGCGCGCTCTCCTCTACAACTCACACGCGCTCATTGTGGACTGCAACAAGAAATAACGTATCACACACCGAAGAACAGGTGATCACTTTCTTCCTTTCTTTTCTCTTGAATGTTTTTTTTAATGTTCTTTAGTAGTTATTGAGTTGTTTTGTCAAGCATAGCTGAACAATACTGCTGTGTTAAAACTATTTAAGATCAGTAGATGTTAATTCGTGGTTGTAGTATAGCCTAGATGCATTCAGTGTTTTATTATGTTGACGATATTACTGCAGCAATTATTAAAAACGTATTTATTTCCAGATAATTATATGGCGGTTGCTTTGAAAGTGAATAGTTTTGCGATACTCGTAAGTAGGAAAAGTGGAGTCTCTGTACAAGGAAGAACAAGCCCAGATTCCCCATTGAATTAATCATGTCACTGTTTACACAGACTAATGAGAGAAAGGGGTGAAGCTTTGATATTTTTAGGCTCCTGAGCAACATTGGCGTGCACAGCATGGGATATTGAAATTAATGAAGATAACATGAACACATGATCAGCTGCATATGCAGAATTTGAATAATTAAGCGCAAATGAAACAGGGAGACACTTATTATTTGCTTAATTTTTTTCTGGAAAATTACCATTACGCTGTGCTTCAAAGAGAAATGTGTTATTGCAAGAACTTTCAAATTATTGCATTTTCTTTTTATGGTATGTTATGTAAACTAATGTTTTAAACATACTTTATCTATGTTTTACTGCATCCTGTAATTTGTAATTTTTCATAAAAATACATCAATCCCTTAAACTTATTTGAATGGCATGCTGCCATATAAGAGCTTGAGGGTTTTACACCAACATCTGAAAATGTTCAACTAAACCGAGTAATATTCCAGTAAATCTTTCAACATCCTCAGGCTTTATCTGTAGCATCCAAATCATAAGCTCTCGGTTAAATCTCCAAGTTTTGTAGTTCATATATGTAAATGCAGCCGCAGTTGGGAAATGTTGGATTTGTCACAACTCCAGTCTGTCAGTACATGAAAGCTAAATTCGCTTGTTTAATTAGTCACACTCATCTGCTCAGTGTGTGTAATCCATTTTCTGAGGATAAAAATCCCTTGGCTTGGATCAGTTCTCTTCATCCTCATCTCTAAGATGCTTACAAAAATTACAGTTAGAGCGAATGCGCTTACATGTCTGTCTGAATTTTACATTGTAATAAGTCAGATAGGGAATATAACATTTCTAAAGTCGCCCATTGCTCATGCAGAGTCTTTGCGCAGCATATACTCAATGCTGTCCAGAGTCAAGATCAAAGACCCAATGTAGAGCCTGGAGCGACTCCCAAAGCATTTCAAATGTTCACAAAAAGAAGAGCAACATAACATCAAATGGTCTGTCAAGCTGCTTTGCTTTGGTTTATTTCAAAACATTATTTTTCATTTACGGTGTGCATTGAGTCCTACAAGCTTGTGGTGAGACCAGTGGTTTCTTGAAGATCTTAAGTGTGAATAGAGGGATTTTTCTGCCCATCTCCATTTAACTGTCTCAAAGCCAGTTTTTTTGTACAGTGAAACATTGCTTCAGTAGAATAGATTACACATGCTGATTTTGCCAAGTTAGATGCATTCCTGCATGGGTCAGCATATTTTTTTGATCCTGGAACAACATTCCTGTCCGAAAATGTAATCCTAAGCATATCCCTACCCCTTAACCTAAAACTTACCCATAAGTTATCTCTAAAATCAGAGGGAAATGATAGATGAATAACACAGCTAACCCTGGTTGTAAGCCTAAACTTGTCATAAACTGTAAACATGTCCCTCAAATCTGATTGGTTATTTGGAATGTTGTTCCAGGATCAACAAAGATATTGATCCAGGAACATGTTGTATTTGGTGAAATCAGGTTCTACAGAATGGCATTTATGGAGACCATCATATCTTCTCAAAAAACTTTTCTAATTATTATTATTGTTGAAAACAGTTGTGTTGCTTAATATTGTTGGGTCCACCATGATACATTTTTTCAGGATTCTGTTATGAATTTGTTTTAATATTTGTTTAATCTTTTCTGCTCCTAGAATGGTGGCTTTATGTTGGTATTTTGGCTCATTTCTCCTCCTTGACTTGATGACCATTACATTGAGCACCGAAATGGGCCACAGTTCAGCCATGGAAATCTTCAGTGACAATGTGATTATCCCGCCCAGGCCAGAGGGATCCATACATCAACACAGGCATCACAGGAATCACAGAGGTCGCAAGGAGAGGATGACAGCAGGTCGGCTCAGAGAGAGGCCCCATATTACTGTGTTCCACACCCAAAATGAAGGGCCAGACCTGGAGGGCCTCAGTCCCGTCCGCTTAGAGATGGAGCCAGGAGATAAAAGACGAGTAATGACCACAAGAAAGAGGACCTTCAAGGGGTTTGGTTCCTTAATTCCTGAGCAAATGAATATCTCTCCTGGTGCTGGGACTCCAGAGAGGGCAATGAGACATCCCACTGATCACAAAGTGTTTGGAGGGCACATCATTAGGGCTCCTCATGATGAAGGTAAAAAGAAACCCTCAAACTTTCCAAAGTAAACCTCCCTTATAACTGTCCTGCCATTTTGTAATTATCTACTTTTCTTCGCATAGAGTCTTTGGCATCAGGGAAGAAACAGAGGGTTTCTTTTGATCAAAGGCTCAATAAAAACTCCTTTGGGATTCCCACAGAGCCGGTGTTCCCCGCAGCCACCGTCGGCTCCTTCATATTACCCATAACTGCGGCAGTCGGTGGGAAGCCCTCCACAAAGCCAACCACCACTAGTAAGACACAGGTAACCATCATCCAGCTGTTTAGTCTTTTCAATCACACTGATTAAAAAATATCTCAGCTTCTCATCTATCAGTGTCTAGAAACAGGCTTAATAAAATTGAATCCCAATTATGTCATTATGAGGGATAATAGGTTCATGCCATCAATTTAATCCACACATGAAACAATTTCTTGTTTATTGTCTCAAAAGCTGTCCCATAATTTGTTCTGTTGAACCTCAAAGGATTACCAATTGGCTAAAGTTCATATGAAAAAGTGAAATTTCAATACCTCATATAGTGACATGAATATTTTTTGTACCTCAGGTCAGACGTTATTCAGGTGGGGATGTGACGCCCACTTTCAACATGGCATTCTTCGACTGGACTGATTATGAATATATGAGGCCTGCGGACAAAAAGCAATTTTCTGAGAAGCAAGGTAGACCAATACTTACAAATACAGACACATTGTTTCTGCTTTTGTGTTTGTGAGTTTTAAAGTTAGAAGTTGCCATTTTTAAGTATGCTTTTTTTGAAATGGTTACCTGAGATAATATCTGTATGCTTTGCAATATATGCTAAATTTTTTACCAGGTTAATGTGTATTGCTTTACATTTGGGACCACATGAATGAACTATTTAGGACTTTTAGACAAATTCTTCTAAGTTTTCCCATATCTCATCAGCCTGTGCATGGAAATGCCCTAATATGTGAAAATTAAATTCAGTTAAGATGTTTTAACTGCAGGTGTTGGTGAATTCCTAATAACACTTGACCATCACTCTGTTTCCATCCAGGACCTGACAAACAGGCCACAAACAGCCCTAGCACTGGACTTGTTACTCTTACATCAGACGAGAGCTGCAAACATCACCTGGATTGTCTGCCAGGTGACTTTTTCACATTTTGCAATAATAAAATGAGCCCCTTATACTATATCTATTCTCTAGTGAGCTAGAGCAATTTGAGTATTTAAATATATAATATAATATATAATATTTCCATTCAAAAGATTGGGTCAGTAAGAAATTAATATTTATATTCGGCAAGGACACATTAATTAGAGAATTTTATAAATTTAAAAGACTTTCACAATTATTACATAAGCTTTCTATTTTAAATAAATGCTGTTCTTTTGAACTTTTTATTCATCAAAGAATCCTTAAAAAAAATGATCACGGTTTCCACAAAAATATTAAGCAGCACAACTGTTTTCAACATTGATAATAAGAAATGTTTCTTGAGCAGCAAATCAGCATATTAGAATGATTTCTGAAGGATCATGTGACACTGAAGACTGGAGGAATGATGCTGAAAACTCAGCTTTGACATCGCAGGAATAAATTACATTTTAAAATATATTAAAATAGAAAACAGCTATTTATAATATTTATTTATAATATTTATAATATATATTATTTAATAATATTTCACAATATTACTGTTTTTATCAAATAAATGCAGCCTTGGTGAGAATAAGAGGCTTTTGAATTTAGTTCAAAGTCATAAATGATCACACCATTTTTATGAACTGTCTCAGGGTCCTGCTGCAATCTCAGAAAACATGTATGTGAGCTTCACAACCGCGGCCTCAACAACAAGTGCTATGACAGCTGCATGTGTGAGGAAGGTGAGCAAATGAACTGATTTTTAAGTGAACTGATTATTACTCATGCTGACAAAGTGGAAATCATCTTTTAAAATGTTTCTTACATCTTCACAGGGCTTCGTTGCTATGCTAAATTGCACAGGCATTACCGCATCACACGCAAAAAGGGACAATGTGTTGACCCTGAGGGTATAAGCTTAAACCGTGGCATGTTCATTATTGTTTAAATGGGGCATATTTTTCCTTTCCAAATGCATGCAATTACATTTTCCACTGAAATTTTTATATTCACCCTTATACATGTTTATGTGTATCATTTGGTTGCTTTCCTGGATTTATTTGTTTCCAAAAATTGTAAAACATCGACAGCAATATTTTGGGAATGCATAAGTATTTGCACAAGTTTTACAAAACAGATTGAGTGTACAGTACCTACAAGATCAGTTCATTCAAATGAATGAAAACTGAGGTACTCTGTCATATTTGTGATATGAAGATCGAGTGATGTGTCATTGAGGAATTTGTGTATTTGTAACTGATGTATTGAAAGTTATTGCATGTAGACATAAGTAATTTGTATTTTGTGTTCATGTGGTTGAGTGTCGAGTTGCATCGATCTATTGTTGTCATCACAAGGGAACGGTAGTGAATAGATGGACTTGAGCATGCAAAGACAGCCTTTTTAATGTTGGGACTACAACGCCTGCCAGGTCCCCAGCTTCCAATCAGACGAGCAGCTTTGGAATGGACACACAAAGAAGGACACAAGGGAGAACTTCATCTCACATTATTAAACCATTAAATCTTCTTTTTGGCTCAAATCTGATTTCCTCTACAACCATTTTGTTCTACACTGAAATAATGCTCATTGAGAGCCATGCGTTCATTATTACAAGGGAGATATTGTGCTTCATCTGACACTGGAAGTGTGTTGTATAGTATTTACCACCATCATCACCACCAAATTCCACATATTAACATTTAATTCTTTATTTTATCAAGTGTGCTGATTAAAAATAGGACTCTTATTCCATATCTTGAGTGGAACAACATCTTGATTTTATTGCTTTATTTGTATAGCCATTGATAGCTTTGTTTTAACAAAGATTACTATTAAAATGCATTATGTGATAATAATAGCAACTGAATAAATCTTTTAAAATTACAGTCGCACATCAGGATAAATTAATACACAGTCACAGTTCAATGAACTTGAAAACGCTGTCAAACCAATTAGTAAGCAAGTGAGCGTGAGTTCTGAAGCCACGCGAGATTTCTCAGCGAGATCTTGCTGTTTTCAACATGGCAGGCAGCAAGTTGGTGCTAGAAGGGAGGATAAGTATTATTAGCTTTATCTCAGGTCTGGGCGTCATTATAATACCTTTACTTGTAAAATTCGGCTCTCACATTGACTGGATATTCGATTACCTCACGGATGTGAACGGGAAAATAGCCATTGCGGCGTATATCACAGTTGTCAATGGCTTCCTGCTAATCATATACAAGGGACCTTTATACAAGGTAAGACTCAAAGAGACAGTGAAGGATGTGTGTAATACAAATAGAGCAATTATTGTGTAACTGGAACCCCTGTCATAGCCATATTCATATTTTAAATAAATAAAGATAAGATATATCTAGATATGTTGTTGCAAAGGCAACTATTGCTAATGTGTGCAGGTGTAATCCTATTACATTAGTACTCTAATGGGATCTCGTAAGGGTTTCTCTGTCAATATGAATAAGCTCTCCAAGAAGACAGCTTACTGTATGTGGATTTGCAGTATCAGGATCTGGCTAACACTTTCCTGCCTTTTTGCTTAATCAGGTGGCTGTTCGAGCCTGCTTTCTTGGATTTGCCTTTGGATGTGGTCTCATTTTAAGTTTGGCAGATACAGCATGGACACACTTTGGCTGGTAATTAAACTTTTGTGAAATGGGTTAGGCTTATTTGAAGTTAATATACACATTAAATATAAATAAGAACTGAAAATAAGGATGGCTTTAGAAGTCACATGAATTTGCTAGATTACTGAATAACTTCTGTTTTGTTCCACTAGGTATATGTGCTCACTGTCATTTTTTCACTACTCTGAGTACCTGGTTACTGCCATCATCAACCCACGCAGTCTGTCTCTAGACTCTTTCCTGCTCAACCATAGTGTTGAGTACACCGTAGCAGCTGTTTCCTCCTGGATAGAGTTCACTGTGGAAAAGCTCTTTATTCCAGGTTTGTTATGATCTAGCTCGGTGATTCCCAATTGATCAAAATTGCTAAATTGATTTTGCTTTTTTGTTAAACTTAATAGCATTAATGGTGGATTATTTGATCTCTCATGGATTGTTAAAGAATTAATGTCACTTTTTTTAATTAATGGTTTGGCACATTCAGTTACTTTGTAAGTAGGCATGTCACAATTATAGATTAATTCCTTGATCGCAGTTATTTGATATAATCAAAATAATTTGAGATAAAAACAATAGTACACAAAAGTAGACAAAGATAGTCAAAGGTTTTCCTTCATACGAAATAAAGGTTTGTGTTTAATCAGACTGCATATATACATAAATATTTTAACTTTATTATATTAATATATTTAATTTTTATAACTCTATATCATAAATATATAAATAATAAAATAATATAAAAAAAAGTTTGTGTATATGTATATATATATATATAAACATACATTATTTTTATGACAAATTATCATGAGCTCAAACTTCATGATTATGACAGGCCTATTTGTAAGGACTATTTGTAAGTTTATAAGCTTTTTATATGCTTATTAAATATAATATATTGCCAAAACATTTATTATTTACTTTATTGATTTTATTTATTTTTAGGAAAGGAAAGGTTGAAATGCTTCCATAAATTTTCAAAATGAGTTGAATTTCATTTTATTTTTCGACAGAGATAAAGCAGATGAACTGGCTCTGTTTGGTGGGTCTGGTGATGGTTCTCTGTGGGGACAGTCTGCGCAAAGCTGCCATGTTGACGGCAGGGTCCAACTTTAACCATATAGTGCAGAATGAGAAGGCTCAGAGCCACGTGCTGGTCACCACTGGAGTTTACGCTCTCTTCAGACATCCTTCCTATGTGGGCTGGTTTTACTGGAGCATTGGCACTCAGGTACTTTAGTTTAACCATTATTTTAATGGAATTTATTTGTATAGCACAGGGGGCGGCAACCTGGCATGTGACAATAGAGAAAGAGGTGTAAGTATTTCATTTTAAATAAAGTCCCTTGTGTATGCATATGGATGTACATGTTGAGGTAATCATTCCTCATAGTCACACAACCTGTTAGGAGCTATAAATACTATTAAAGTGTGAGATTTTTTTAACCTGCGCTAGTCAACAGAAGCATGCTGTGATTATCCCTCTGCGTGCCATGGTATAGCGTTTTTCACAGTACACAGTTCCAAAGCAGCTTTACAAAAATTATTTTTATATATTTAATAAATATATAATGGTAACACTTTACAGTAAGGTCTTATTTGTTAACAAACTAATATGAACTAACAATGAGCACTATATTCATATAGCATATATTAACCTTCGGTAATGTTAGTTAATAAAAATGTTCATGTTCACTGCATTAACTAATGTCAACAGATGCAACTTTTGATCTCAAGAAAAGTTTAACATTAAGATTAATAAATGCTGCAGATGTATTGTTCATGTTATCTATGTTGTTGTTAACTAATGTTAACAAATGAAACCTTATTGTAAAGTGCTACCTAATATAATAATAATATATATATATATATATATATATATATATATATATATATATATATATATATATATATTTAAAATGTAAGCAATAAGGTACGAGAGGCTGTGTTGTATTGTGAATAAGTCACGGCTGAAGGCCGTTGTTAGGCACAACGCAAAGCGGAGCAGCCGTGACTTCTTCACGATACAGCACTTGCCTCGAGTACCTTATTGCTTTTATAAAACGGTTACCACACAGTACAAATATTTAAGCCAAAAATACAAAATGCAACTTTAATGAACTGTCACTAAAAGATTTCCTTCCGCTGGAAAAAAATAGTCCCTGACCGTGAACAGCAACAGAAGTTACTTTATTACGCCATTAGATGGCAGCAAAGACTGTCTTTTTGAGTGTGTCAGTCAGTAACGAAGACTTTTACATTAAAAGACTGAATTGTTGTGAACACGGAACAAGACGCAACTGACAAATGCTTTGACTAGCGCTGTCAGTCATGGGAAAACCCCTTAACTGTTAAAAGGACAGGATAATACATCGGACCTGAAGGAAAATGCTAAATCTGAATGCAGGGATCACTCGATCTCTTTCTCACAATACTCTTCTACATAATACAATAAGTTTCAATGAACAATATCAATTGAGAACATACAGTTTACGTTGCTAAGAGTGGTTGCTAAGGGTGTTGTGTAGTGATACACCAAACCGTTGGGTGAAGCGGTCATAGCTGTGTTTTATCGTGAATAAAACAGCTATTGACCAATCAGAATCAAGGACAGGAACTAACCTATATATATAATATATATCGATTAATCAATTTGACAGTGCTAATATATATTTTATATAAATATTTAAACATTTTATCTTTTTTTCCCCCCACCATCCCTTAAATTTAGTTGTTAGTCTAAAAGATGTTTTGCCTTCATGTGTTTTGTTTTAAACCTGAACTCTTGCTTGTCATTTTCCCAGATAATGCTGTGCAACCCGATATGTATACTGGGATATACGATCGCGAGCTGGCGGTTCTTTCGAGAGCGTATTGAGGAAGAGGAGATCTCTCTCATCCATTTCTTTGGAGAGGAATACATCGAGTACAAGAAGAAGGTTTTCACTGGCTTGCCCTTCATCTCAGGAATCAGGGTTAACTCTTAAGGCCGTGCTACATTGAAGGGAGGAAATAGCCTGAAAGTGCACACCTGGACACCTCTGACTGGCACTATGAGTGAGCTAGTTGCCTGGTGGCATCATGGCGCGGCCCCTGGGGGCGGCACAGATATATGAGGTGGCAGCACAGTAAAACTGACCCACTGATCTGCTCTGAGACACATTGGTCTGCCCTGAGCAGGGTGGAGCTTCCACCCTCAACACCATCAGAGATACTAATACACAAACACCACATTCCTCAGCATCTGTCTTTTCTCCTACACTTCATCATATTTCTGTTCTAACTCCTCCTTGTTTACATACCAGTCATATGTCATGTATCCTCCTATTTGCACCATGTAATGTCATACGCTGCTTTAAATCCCCTGGTTTTGTGCTTAGAAACCTTAGGAGATTCAGGACATTGGTTTGTTACTGATTTATGAACGTCCAGAGATTTCTTTAGATTTTTAAATACCTTGAGGTAAAGAGTTTTATTCAGATAAGCTTTAAATTGAAACTGATATATTTACTGCAGTGGCCATTTAGACGTTGTCCATTTTGTTTGTAAAGTGTCTCAGAAAATGGCCTTTTTTAAGATCTACCAGGCCTACTGATTTCCGACAATCTCTAAATATCTGTGATTTGTCAATGCTGTTGGACAATTTTAATATTATGATTAGAAAAATAAACATATCTGATAAATTATGATTTTGAATGAATTTCCTTATATTTGTTTTCCATTGGTCTTTACAGTTCTCTAGTTATGCAGTATTTCTCAATGCATATGTCGTCTCATCTAACTCTTGTCAAATGCGTTCGTCTCTTTCGTCTTCACTCCCACACTCACTCATTACCATATCCATGTCTTTTCACTTTCCTTCACACTTGCATGATAATTCAACAAGAAAAATCTGTTTCTACGAAGGTGGGATTCAGAGGGCCGAACGCTGGAGGGGAATGCTGTATCCAAAGTCTTAATCTTTCTGATTTTACAGTTCTGGGAGGAAGGCTTTGCTCTCCTCCTGGCATGATGTAGCTTATATAGACATTGGATAAAGAATAGGAATTTCTTGCACACTTTCAACCAATGACGAGCACTATAATATATGCGTAGGTACAGGTAATGGACATTTGAACACATGCAATAGGTTTATTTGCACTACGCTCGTGCAAAGAGCTGATGGGAGAGGACCACCCTACCTCTTGAATGATAACTGTACATTATTAACATCTTCAGC